>NC_134858.1:10840849-11528349 GCF_049852395.1 Peromyscus maniculatus bairdii | reverse complement strand
CACCAAATGGAAAATCAATTTCTGCTCTAGTCTTGACTGCCAGGAGCATTTCCTGAGGGTGTTTTGTGCTTTGCTATTGCTCTCTCTAGAAACTCAAGCGTCCTTGTCTATTAAATTTTGAAGGGCTTCTAATACTTTGACAATTAACAGCTGATACTTAGAGTTCTCCATGCACTGCTAGTGCCTTTCGCTCATTTGAGTCCATCAACAGGAAGAATAGACATCCTTTCATCCTCCACAGGGAGAAAAACTGACCTGGGAGATTGAACAATTTCTCTCTGAGAGGCAGACCTGGGCCCAGGGTGTACCTGGCCAGAATGTAGCCTAGCATGGCCCCAGGCCAGGCCAAGTGTACACAGCACACACACACACCAGCATCTCCTCACCCTCCACTTCTACCTAGCCCATACTCCGTACTCCCCCATCCCTTGACAAAGATGTCTTATTGGCTGTGGCCGATCAAATGAGAGCACAAAAGATGTGCAGGACTTCTTTGTCCTCTCTGCAGCTCTTCTTCTTCCTCAGTAGCAGCTTCTAGTACCCAGAAACATCTTTTTCTACGCAGGAATATAAGGCCTGGGTGGTGAGACAGCAAAGGAAGCTCCATCTGGTGAGGTATGCAGTCCTGCACTAGACTTTGCTCGAGCAAGAATTTAGCGGCGGTCAGCTGCAGTCAGCCAGGAATAGTGCAGCTGTGCCACAGTGTGACCTTGCCTGGAACTTTGTAAGCTTTCTCTATTTGCAACTCTTTTCTGACAAGAAGTTTGTACATGATTCCAAGTATATAGTTATGTAAAATGGGTATACAAATCAAACATTTACTGATCATATAAAAATCATAAAGAAATTTATTTTAAAACAGTTCTTTGGCATACAAATAAATCATTCCAGCCTTTACTAAAGTCAAAAGCAAATTTGTATGCTAATGAATGGGTATGTTTCATTATTATGATTTGTTTGTTTTTACATATGTGAGGGTGAGAGTGCATGTGTGCACATGTGTAAGGTTATGTGGACATATGTGTGCACATATGTGTGGAGGAGAGGTTGATGTCACCTGTCTTCCTGAATAATGTCTCTGCCTAACATTTTGAGTCAGGGTTTCTCACTGAACCTAGAGTTTACCAGTTCATCTACACAGGCTGGCCAAAATGCCATAGGTTTCTTCCTGTCCTCATTTCCCCAGGCATGCACCTCTGTGACCAGATAGTCACAGGCATGCACCTCCATGACTGGACAGTCACAGGCATGCACCTCCATGACTGGACAGTCACAGGCATGCACCTCCATGACTGGACAGTCACAGGCATGCACCACTATGACTGGACAGTCACAGGCATGCACCTCCGTGACCGGACAGTCACAGGCATGCACCTCCATGACTGGACAGTCACAGGCATGCACCACCATGACCAGACAGTCACAGGCATGCACCACTATGACTGGACAGTCACAGGCATGCACCTCCGTGACCGGACAGTCACAGGCATGCACCTCCATGACCAGACAGTCACAGGCATGCACCACCATGACCAGACAGTCACAGGCATGCACCTCCATGACCAGACAGTCACAGGCATGCACCTCCGTGACCAGACTGTCACAGGCATGCACCTCCATGACCAGACACTCACAGGCACACGCCAGGACTGGACAATCACAGGCACACACCAGGACTGGATTTTTCCATGGGTGCTGAGGGAATCATCAAACTTGGGTCCTTCCACTTGCACGGCAGCACTTTCCCCACTGAACCGTCTCTCCAGCCCCTTATTTATCGTTTTTTGAATAAAGAATTAAATCTTGGCTGAATATTGGTGCTAAAAACATAAAGTATCTTCAATGTGTTTCAACGTATTGATGTTTTGGTTTTATAATCATCAATGCTCATACTACTGTTTCACGTAAATACATAGTAAAAAGTGGCAGAAGTGGACCTGGGGGATAGCTCAGTGGTTAGGAGCACTTGTGGCTTCCCTGAAGGCCTACACCACACACTGGATCCCAGCACCCACATTAGGAGGCTGAACTCCAGCTCCAGAGGATCCAGCCGAGTATTCTGGCATACATTAACACAGACATATACGTGCGCGTGAATAAAAATAAATCTTAAAAAAGAGAAAAAGGAAAGAAAGAAACGGCAAAAGCAGATTTAGGGCCATTTCAGAAACCCTGGACAATTCTGTCCTACCCAAGCTAAAATTCACTAAACAAATCTTTATGAAACATAAGTCAGCAACTCAAAGAGCAAATTTTAAGACCAATCATTCTAACGCAGCACAATCTGAAAGCTATATGAATTCAATCCATGCTGAAGAGCGTGATGGAAAAACACCAGACATCTTCATTTTCTGTCATTCAATCATTTTGTTTCTGTAATAGCAGACAAATTTGCACTTACCGTGACAGCACCACAGTTTGCGGGCCTGGTTCAGGCAGCCGTTGCTGGCTTTGCACCGTGTGGAGTCGCGTGCACTAAAAAGCTCACGTGCTGCATGTTCAGAACTCAGGCTGCACTGAAGTCATGTGGTGCAGCACAGATGACCTTGACACCACACACTTGGTTTCAAATGAATTTTTAGTTGCTGCATGATCAGAAGCCTTTTACTCTTTCCACCTCTTCCTCTTCCGGCTGGGAGCTAAATCAGTACACGGACCCCAGGGGTCCTTTCCTTTCTTGATTACCTGTCCTGCGCATCCTGATCCCCTCAGGTTAACTCTGCCCTTGAAGTGACCTTCTAGGCCTTCACCCCTCCAGTGTCGTAATTCCTGTAGTGTTCATGTAGACAGGGGACATACGTCACTCACCAACCAGCACACCCAGCACCCTCTTCTCCACATTATGTCATGCAAGAGGATATTGACCCAGCACCTGGAGGTTAATGCTTGATGCCCCATCTAGCTGGAGGTGACAGACCTATGGCTCCATCTCCCCCAGGCTCTGCTTCCTGGTCTTAGGATTCAGTATTCCACACACTTGTCACCTGCTCCTCAGAGGCTTGGATCTAGTGGCCTCTCTTTTGCTCCTTGTTAGACTACAGGGTCCAGACTACAAACTGACCAAGAGGAGGTAGCATATACTGTTGAACAAAAGGACGGGAGAGCCAAAGGGGCAAAAGTAAAGGACCCCAAATAAACAGCAAAACCCCTACCATAGAGCAGACAAACCCAGCCACTTGGAGCCTAGCGACGTCTTCTACAAACAACTCCACCCTGACTCCTAACGGTCCTAGGCCTTCACCCCAATGGCCAGTCTTAGGAACAACAAACAACATTACAGATTTACTGCTCAAGATAATGAGCTCACTCGTGATTCAAATGTGGCTCCCTCAAGTAGCCTGCTAGGTAAGGCTAGATCAACTACTATAAAAGAGCCCCATCTCCCACCCCACCCCACCCCAGGGATGCAATACCCTCTTCCTCCTCTTTCCTCCCCCTCCCTCTCTTTCTCTCTCCCTTTCCCTTCTCACTCCCCCCACTCCACACCTCAGAATTTACTTCTGTTCCCAATGCCTCTTCTCCATTAAAACATTTTTTTTTTTTTCAAATCAATGCTGGTTTGGGCAAAACCTTGGCCTCTACATCTTGGGCTCTTCTTCCCTGTCACTAGGGCAGAGGTGTCTCACACCCAGGATGTGACGAGCTGGGCAGCATCTGATCCCTTCATGCTACTCAGAATAGCTTGCAATTAAAAGCACATGAATTATTTCTGAAGCTTCACACTTAGTGTGTTTAGACCATGGCTGACCTCAAGTGATGGAAATTGTGGAAAGTGAAACTTCATGTTGAGGGCTACTGTTTACAAGGTCTGTGCTCTCCTCTGAGGAGACCTCCAGTCCTCCTCCTCTCTCCTCGGGTGCTTTCCAGCCTCCGTGGCCAGCAATGCCTTTCTGCTCCCTGACAATCCAGCCAACATCAGTGAGCTTTCCAGAGCTCACCATTGCTTCCAACCCATGTTCTTCAGCAAGGTAGAGCTGGTGTGCCTCTCCTGTGCACGTGGACCACAGCTCCTGTTCCACACCCTATCACCCACAGGTACAGGTGGCCATCAGCAGACACTGAGCTGAGGATGAGGCCTGGGGTTGGTCTAAGTCTTGTCATTAGTTAGTGTGTGAGCTTGTGAGGGGGTATCCTGTTCTGAGTGCCCCCCCTTCTAAAATGGGGAAGTTGTTAGGCATAAGATGACTACCTACTCTAAATTTAAATGTAGAAAGCAAAGTATAAAGAACTCTGTGGCCGTCTTGGGATGGGTTTGCTTTGCTGGCTTGCGGTCCCCTTTCAATCAAGCACTGAGCTGACTATGGCTGAGATCTATTCTGTAGATGTGACCCAAATCCACAACTGCAAGGTCCTATGAGCCAAGCTGAAACTTCTCTGGAAAAGAAAGTTGCCCGGGGGTGGCAGTGCCAGCCACATCAAGTATCCCCTGCCCCTCCTGGTGGCCTGCCCTCCTTGCTCCTTCCTGGCTGGTCCCCCTACTCACATCAACCCCTTCCTTATAGCAAATCTCTTAGCTTTTATCTCCCCATGGTTGTGTTTTCTTGGCTAGACTGGACACAAGCTTTAGACTCAAAGAGAGTTAAAGTCCCAGCTCCATTATTAGCTGAGAGACTTAGCAGGACTCCTGAACAGCAACAGGGCTGTCTCATCTATGGTAAATGTAGTAATAATCACTCAAGAGTTAATTACAAAAACTATGCTCTCTCTCTCTCTCTCTCTCTCTCTCTCTCTCTCTCTCTCTCTCTCTCTCTCTCTCTTTCACACCAACCGTAGACTATACTAACTCGACCCTGAACACTACCACCCAGCCTCTATGTCCAAATGTTTACAATGCCTCAATCCTCTATGGAACTCAAATTTACTGCTGCCTACACACTGGGTTGTCTGGGACTTGTGTTCTGGTGTTCTTTTCCCCAAAATTGGGGGTGATACTTAGAGAAGAACTCTTGTTGGTTTTCATCACAGAGTTTATTGGGCAAACATGACAAATGAATGGTGCAGATCCTACTCCTTCTCAGTCCTGGGTATAAGCACTGGCATCACCCTCAAACAGCAAGACTAACTACTTCCCTAACTAACCACCATTAATTTTCCTCTCAGTTTATCCAGGATCTCCAATAGGTGGCTCAGACCATCCTCACTCTTCAGGACTAAATAGACTTGCTGTCCACTATGATACTACAAAATCTGTGAGGATTAGATATACCAACAGAAGAGAGAGGTGGTCTCTGTCTCTTCATCAGGGAGAAATGGTGCTTCTGTGTCAACCAACCAAACCACTAAGGTACAGTAAAAGACAAGATCCAGACAGATTAATAAAAATGTAAGGAATAGCTCAATACCTCTAGCTGATGGGTTGTTGACAGTCCAATGTGGAATTGGACACTGCCTTTCTTAACCCCCTTTCTCTTCCTTTTCCTAATCCTACTAATTGTACCCTGTCTTACAAAATTCTTGTCTAGATTTCTTCAACAACAAATTCAAAAGTTTGCTAATCAGGCCTTTAATCACTTGCTATTATGGGATTATCAACCCCTAACTACAGGTCCAGAGGCCTATGACTCCCACTATGCCCTGACAGTGAAGACCAAGCTTGCCCCATGGACTGAGATGCCCCCACACAGCAGGAAGTAGTTTAACGATAATGTTGCCATCTTTTCCAACTCTGGATTAGTTATCAATAGTAAACAAAAAAGGGGGGGAATGTAGAGAAAAGGGGCCAAGGAAAGAATACCCTGACCCTGTCTTGACCCCCAGCTCTGAGTCTTAGAAATCACCCCCCACCCGTGATTAAGCATCAAAGGTCAAACAATACTTCCAATTGAGTTGTTTTTTATTGGCTCACTGCACATGCTCCAAAAACCCTATAAAAGGCCCTCCCCCCTTTCCCAGTCCTCTGCTGTCTCTCTTTCCATTCAGAGGCAGCTGTCACTCTGTTCTCCCCAATAAATCTCTTGTGTGAGGTTTGTTGTATGGTGTGACTTTGTGGTCACTCCCAACTGCCAAGATGCCCTTGCACCAGAAAAACCTTTACAATATTGTCAGCTTACACATTTATTCCCCCCCCCCTTTTTGAGATAGGGTCTCTCATTGAAGTTTGCCACTTTGGCCAAACTGGCTGGTCAGCAAACTCCCAGGATCCATCTGTCTTTCATTCCCCAGTGCTGAGATTACAGGCCACACTTAGGCCTTCATGATTTCACAGCACACATCTTACCCCTCAGCCCAAGATGCATTTGTTTTTATGGCTCATATCTTGTTTGATATAGAAATTTATCATTGTTCTGTTTCTCTGTGTAGGGTAAAAGCCAAGCTCAGGACTTGAAAACCCAACAATCCCTGATCTCAGGACAAGAAATCCCACCAATCCTCACCTGGAAATCTGCACCCTAGAAAACTCTGCCCCCAAGAAACCCTGCCTCTCACTCAGTTAAAATCTGCCTCTCATTCAGTTCTTTACTGTTTCTCTCCCAAGCAGGGACAGCCACCCTCTCTTGTGTGGAATTTGCTGTGCAGTGTAATTTTTTAGCATTCTTTAGCTCCCAACTGGCAGGACACCTTTTCCCTCAGAGCTGTAACATTTGTGTTGGGGACACCTTTTCCCTCAGAGCTGTAACATTTGTGTTGGGGACACCTTTTCCCTCAGAGCTGTAACATTTGTGTTGGGGACACCTTTTCCCTCAGAGTTGTAACATTTGTGTTGGGGATACCTTTTTCTCCAGAGCTGTAACATTGTGTTGGGGATACCTTTTTCTCCAGAGCTGTAACATTTGTGTTGGGGATACCTTTTCCCTCAGAGCTGTAACATTTGTGTTGGGGATACCTTTTTCTTCAGAGCTGTAACACACTCTGCTTTCACAATTACTTGTTAAACAATTGTTATTTCTATATGGCTTCCCAGTCTTGATTTGACTGGCAGAAACTTTATGATGCTATTTAACATGTTTCTTTGGCTCCCTTGGATTTCCTGCCAGTAACTAGACAGCTGAGATTAAGCCCAAGCTTGTGCGTGAGTGTTCAAGGCTGTTTCACAGCTAAGCTGAGCCCTGCAACTTCACAGACCCATGCCTATTTCTGCTCTCTTATTATTTATTGAGCACTTTCTATGAGCGCAGCCCTACCGTTACCAGGGATAGAACCATGGAAAAACTGAGCAAGAATATCTGCCTCTGGGAGCTGCATTTTAGTTCAGGGAGTCATAAGGCACAAGGAAAATGACAAACAATTTCAGAATGTAAAACACTCCAGAAGTTAAATTTCTGTTACTTCAGCTGACTCTGGCAATATTCAGAGGCTACCAAAACCACCGACTTGCCATGACTTCTGTGAGTGACACCCTTCCAAAAATGGACCCCAGCTGTCTCTTGGGGAAGAGAAGAAAGCAAGGCCTACTTGGAAATAACCCCGGAGCTGCTGCTTTGAGATAACATGGGGCTAATTGCTTTAACCTTTGGGAAATTTTTGTTTTGTTTTGTTCCACTGTCCAAGTGTGATTTCTGAGGAGGCAGGGTCTGGAGGATTTCCTGGTAAGATACTGTCTCATTATTCTCTCTCAGAAACACATTGGCCACCTATAAAGTGTCTGAAGCTGCCCACTGACACACTGACTAAGTTTCTCACTCTAGGGTTGTGGATTCTCCTAAGGAGCAAGAGCAGGAATTGGAGGATGCTTTTTCCACTGCATCTCCACAGGGCAGATGTGGAGTGGTCACTGGAACTGAGAGAGGTTCTAGTCTCCAAAGCCTTGAGTGTTTGGAAGGGTCTCCTGAATACCCTGGGCAAAGACTCAAGGGTCTTCAGTGGGCATGCTGGCCACAAAGTATCCTTGTAAATAGAGTTTGCATTCAGAGATCAGTAAGCACCTAGAGACTGACAAGGCAGTCTTCATCATCTGCTGAGGATGTATGGCACAGGAGAGACTGTGGGCATCTCTCTCAGGGTAGCAGAGCTGGGTCACACTGCTTTGGGTGATACTTCTGTGGAACTTGAGCTCTTTGGGAGTAAGCAGGAGGAAAACATAAACCTCAATCTCTTGTTTCCAGTTGGAAACTCTCATTTCAGGGCAGACACACATTAAGGGAAGGTCCTGTGGAGATTTTTCTTTCCCCAGAAGAAAGAGTTAACACAAAAAAGTGATGACACATGCGGGGGAAAAAAAGTAACAATGCATAGCATCAGGACACCACAAACAAACCCATGATCAAGATCGAGAAGGTGGGAGGAGGGGGGTAAGGAGAGCAGGAAGAAGAGAAAGAGAAGAAGAAAGAAGAGGACAGGGAAGAGGAGGAGAAGGAAGAGGAGGAAGAGCGGGAGGTAACTGGTCCAGACTCAGAACTAAAAGCACAGCCACAGTGGGCAGTTGCTCTCTGTCAGTGTATGGATGTTATCATTGCTGGACTGAGCACGGCAGTAACCAACTGCTTTCTGATTGGATGTGAAGCCTCCTCCACAAGACAAAACTCATGCTTGGTGCCACTAATTGAGCCAAATGCCGGTAGCTGGCTAGATCACTGACCCTAGGGGAGAAAGTACTATTTTTATTCCACTAAATGGACAAGATAATAAACTGCCCCTAAGTTCCTGTCTTTATACCTGTAGAAGCTTCTTTTACCATAGACATTAATACTGATTAATAACTGACCAACAGCCAAAGATAAGAGAGTATGGATGTGCTCAGCTCTAAATGGGACATCTGTATTACATCCTCTCTTCCCAAGGCTCAGATGTCAGCACTGAAAAGAGCAAAAAGACTTTAAGAGCCAGAGACCATGAAACAGTATCTGCCTGACATGCCCGGGCTGTTGTACACATGAGTTCACCAATGACTGTTGCTCAGGACAAGACCTGCCAAAGTCTCAGTGCGGATGGGGAGGAGCTCATGAAGCCCTCTCCCATCCGAGGCTTGATTTGCAATTTATGGCTGCTGGGGGAGGAAGAGTCAGTTTTCTTCAGGGATTCAGGACATGAGAGACCACCCATGCTCCTGTAGATGTTCCTACACTCATGCACAAGTAGGCAGCACTAAGTGGAGTTGATGGGTTTTAAAAAAGAGAAAGCCATGAAGTTGGAAGAGGAAGTGGTGGGGATACGATAGGACTTGGAGGGGAGATTACAGGGTGTGTTTGATTAAAAGTGCATTATAATCATGTATGAAATTCTCAGACAGTAAAAAGGGGGCATCTAGAGCAGTGGTTCTCAACCTTCCTAATGCTGTGACCCTTTAATCCAATTCGTTATGTTGTGGTGACCCCAACCAGAAATCATTTCGTTACTATTTCATAACTGTAATGTTACTACTGTTATGAATCGTAATGTAAATGTCTGACATGCAGGCTATCTGACAGACGACCTCCAAAGGAATCGCGAACCACAGGTTGAGAACCGCTGCACTGGCATGTGAAAGCTGAAGCCCAGCTGTTAACGCACAGGGGACGGAAGAACTGGATGAAGACAATGTTTCTCTGGGTATTTTGAACAATCAGACAGGAGAGGAGATTTTCTGGTATGGTACCCCAGCCTGCTTCTGGGAAAAGCAGTAAGTGGAAAACCGTAATTGCGAGAGCACACTCTGCGGGTACACAGACCCGCAAGCTGTCGGTCTTCCTTCTTCCCCACTGTTTACCCCCCTGCTCTGCCTCGAGGAAATGAGAAAACAAAGAGGTTGGCAGGGCAACCAAGGTCTTCTTCATCTTGAAAACCTTTAAGGAGGCAGCTCAAAGCTTCCTTTCCTACTCCAGCAGGAAATGATAGGAGATGAAGAAAAAGGCTGGAGACGGCACTGAGTGTACCCCAGATGTTTAAGAATGTATTATTTGTATTTTAACACAAAGGCTTAGTGTGAGTTATGAAAACAGATTTCAATGCCTGGCATTGAAGAAGAGACAGCAATTGTACTAATTTAACTGGAACTATAACAAATGACTGAATCATTTATATACAGTTCTTGCTTGAAATTTTTCACCACTAAACAGTATAGTAATTGTTCACAGTAGGCATTTTAAAGATTTATTCAGCCGGTATTTTATTATATGTTCCCTATGTGTTGCTGTGTAATGGGACAATAGAGGCAAACACTTACGAACACAGTCCCTGTTCACACTGCACTTACATCTGAGAACCTGTAGTAGTGTGTGTTTATTACGAAGGGCCCAAGGGAAGCATCAGAGCGGAGGGAACAATGAACAGAAGGACACAAGGCTTAGAAGGAGGAAGGTCCCAGCAGAGAGAGCAATGTCTGCAGAGTTCTAGACAGGAAGTCCAGGGGCCATCTACACAAAGCCAAAGCTACAGTGACAGACAGATCGGACATTGGTTATACGACAACAAGACAGGGTGAGGCGACGCCAAGTTCTAGTCCTGTCCTCAGTATCTTCGTTGGTAAATGGGGATTGTAGGGTGAAATGGCCAAGGAAAAAAACACCCTGACCTTGACTTGACCCTAGGACCAAGGCTTCAAATCCCGACAACTCCCAAGTTTGCCCCAGAGTCATGCTGCAGAATTCCACCAGTCCCTAAACACAGAATCCTACCAATCTCTAAGGTCCCTGAGCATGAAATCCCACCAATCCCTGAACTGGCCCCAGAATCAGGCTACAAACCCCACCAATCCCCAGCCCCCTGGAAAGCTCCACCCATCCCCAAGAAACCCTATATAAGGTCTGTACTCTGTCCAGTTTGCTGCTGCTGCTCACCCTAGAGGTAGCCACATTCCTGGATACTTCCTTCCCGATAAATCTCTTGAGTCAGGTTTTTTGTGTGCTGTGGGACTTTTGCCAGGGCAGAGCCCAGCTGTAACAATTTTTGCCAGAGCAGAGCAGAACTGTAACTGGGGAAGCTTTCCCCTAGGGGAGCAGAGTTGTTACTCTCAGGGGACTTGAGCAGAGCTGTAACAACTTCACGGGGAATCTCTCCCCTGCCAGAGCAGAGTTGTTACACTTGCACGGGGAAACCTTTCCCTGGAGCCGAGCGGTGAGCTGCTATGCGTACAGTGACTTTGTGGTATTCCTTGCCTCCCGACTGCCAGGATTCCTTTCCTTCAGAGCTGCAACACTTACTGGGATATATAGTAGTACCTACATTAGGGTCTCTATGTGGATGCATAAACCTCTTAGTGCTGCTCATGGGCCTCTGGTTAGTGTTGTTCCCTTCCCACACTCTACTTATTAAATTACTTGCACATTGAATCATAGCCACTGTTCACCTGTACAAGTTTTCAGATAGTTTTCTTTATCTCTGACCACAGGATTGATTGCTCAATGTTAGGGATGCTCTGTCTTGGATTTCTGAGATCTTGGACACAATATGGCCTTCATAAATAATTTCTGAATGAAGTTTTAAGGAGCTACAGAGCATGGTCTGACTTCAAGGCCCTTTGAACTTTTATTTTCATTTGATGGGCCTTGTCTTAACACACTCAGAGGGAAAAAGGTATACATGGTCATTTTGATTCAGTGTCTACAAACAAACACACCCTTGTAACAAGCTGTCAGTGCCAGAACTCTCCTCCCTACCCCGGGAAACATCCTTCTGAATCTCAGTCACCCCCAACTCCAGTGGTAACCGCACAGCTTTCCCTAACCCCAGGAAGTGTCCTGTCTGAATCCCAGTCCCCCACCTCCAGCAGCAATCAGCAATCACCGTCCTTGCTCCAGGGTCCCTCCTTCTGTTCTTCTCAAGCACTGCCTGCTCTTCGGGTCTACCCGCCCAAGCTCATGTTCCAGCCACAAGCCCGTCTGTGTTGTTGTGTGCAGCCAAACTTGGTTCATTTTCACTTTGGGTTGGGAACTCACATTGCAGGTACTTGAAGAGGCCAAGGGTATGAAAAATTATGTATACCTATGGCCCATATGCACATTCTAAAGGTACTGGGGGATCCTTTGCCCTACATTCTCCCAGATACAGGGAAAGAAGTTAAAACAGACCCAGGGCTATGCATTCCAGGGGTGCACTCCACAGGCAATGTAAATCCCAACCTCAGCAGTGTGCTCTCCTGTGCTGACCTTAGAAACGCACTCTCCGTAGCTGAAAATCCCGACCTCAGAAATGCACTCAGACCATTTTGCTATAAAAAGACATTTGTGGCCCCTTATCGGTGTCACCGGGCCAAATTACTATCCGTGGCCCTGACTAGTTGGAAGTTTTTGTACTCTGTAGTCTTGGAATAAAGTTGCTTCTGGTTTATAGGCTTCGGTGGTCTGATTCCTACTGCTTGTGCAAACTCAGGACCTAACATACTGCACATGTCATTCATACCATGACTCATTATATATTCCACTCCTGATGAATGTTTGGGTAGTTCCCAGTTTGGGACTACTGACTGCTTTCAAAATTCTAGAATAGGTCATATGGTGAACAGGCATATAATTCCTATCGTGTATCTAGGAGTGAAATTATGAGTCCCAGACCACATGTGCTCAGCTTTAGGAGATGCAGCCGAGCTATTTTCCAGAGAGATTGTACCAACACTTGACATTTTCTTTTTCATCTTAACTGTTTAAAATGCATGTTAGGGGATGGAGAGATGAGTCAGTGGCACATTCTGCTCTTGCAGAAGACCAGCTTCCGTTTCCCAAAACCCACAATGGGCAGCTTACAACCACCTGTAACTCTGGCTCCAGAGATCCAACAATCTCTTTAACCTCCATGGTTACCTGCACTTATGTGTTTATATATACATACATAATTAAAAATTAAAAGTGAATGAAAAAGAGAAATACAAAAGGAAAGGACATGACTGCTCCTAGGTATGGTGGAGAAGAAAGTTTATCATAGATATGTGGGAGAGCCAGAAGCAAGGACATCTGAGAGAGTCCAGCGTGGACATGACCAGGTTGAGCTGGGCCATGTCGGGAGAGGGAGAAGAAGGGAGAAGGGACAGAGAGGAACCAGGTGCTGCCTCCTGGAGGCCGAAGGTCCAAAGGGGGCAGGTAACCAAAATGTCTGGATTATATAGGGAAGAGCCTCTGGGGGAGGGAAGCCCAGCCTCTGGGCTACAGAGTTTAGGGGAGAGAGCAGGTATGCCAGCCATACCCTGTAATGGACAGGGACTGAGGGATGCTGGGAGAACCTGGCAGCCAGATCCAGCTTTGATATGTTAAATAGGCAACTCAGCCATTTGGCCTGGGTCTGAAACTTAACAAAAGCATATTTGGTTAGGGTGGGATGCAGGAGACTGTGGCACTGCCCCACATCTGTGAGGCCGCAACTCTTCCATTCAGTGACTCCTGTTAGGTTTTATGCATTTAACAAGCAATGAGAAGGGGCCTGTTGCTCTGCCTTGCCCTTGGGGACTCCAGGTGGAAAAGAGTGCTCACAGCTGAATCTTCAACTACACACACACCAAGTACCCTGAGGACACATTGGGATCAGCTGTCAGCTAGGGTCACAGAAAAGCCTTACAGACAAGAGGGCTTTTCAGTTTACTTCCAAAGTGAGTGACAGCTTATTACAGTCTGGTCCTGCTGTCACAGAGGACACATGTGCCTAAGCCCAGAAGCACAAAACAGGCACTATGTAGCTTATGTTTGGGTACCAAGAGGTCCCTCCTTGAACAGGCTTCTAAGATAGTTGTTCATTCTCAGAATCCTTCAGATTTCCTGCCTGTCTCCCCCTAGACCTTCTTAACACACACGGCGAGTAACCACTAAAACTACTAACGGTCACTTCTGGTAGTGTCAATCAAGCACTCATCATATGTCAAATATGACACAAGACTCTTTAATTGTTGTGATTGCTTCTCCAAAAGTCATGTGAGATGGGTGCTGCTGTTAGCCCCACTTTCTAGCCGGGGAAACTTAGGTAAGGACATATGCCCAAGCCATACCACGGAGGTTCCCAGAGGAACTGGCTCTTCTGATTGGGACTCACACTCATGTTTGCCCTGGTTTGAGGCCAAATCTCTGCTCTGCTCCCACCAGTCTGTAATCTCCTGCCAACCACGATCATTAAAAGGTGATTTTCAAGAGACAAATGTAAAACCAAGAATGTCCTCTGGATGTAAAACATGTGCAAATGTGAAAAGGTTTTATTCCGTTCAGGGAAAAATTGGTTCGAATGAAAATCCAAAGAGCAAGTGCATTATGAATCAGAACTACGCAAGTGAACGTGTGAATGCAGGGAGGTGAGATGGTTTTGGGTCAGGGAAGGCGGAGGCTGGCAGAACTTGCTCGAGTCTGAGAACTGTTTTGCATGGCTATGGCCCACAGACTTGTAAAGGAGCTTGCAGCTGACAGTAATGGGAATCGGTGAGAGGCATCTTCTAAGGAAGGGAGAGCTCCACAGGCACGCTCGTTCCTCTCCTGGCCTTCGTTGGTTTGAAGGTGGTGGTTGTATTCTCTGACAGTCTTCCACAGTGCAAACAGTTGAAGCTCTTCTGGTGATCTCAAATGAGATGCCAGCTCCTCCCCTCTCTGTCCTGGTTCCTCATCTTAATTCAGCATCAGCTGGTTAAACAAGAGAAACATGTTTCTCACACTTCAGGGTATGGAATCTAAGATCTCAGTGCTAGCAGATCCCCTGTCTGCTGAGGAACCACTTCCTGCTTCACAGACCGCTCTTCCTTGTATCTGCACCTAGGAACTAGGAGAAGCTGGGGGGTCCAGGGAATTTCACCCCAAAATATGGCACTCTGGTTTTATGGTTTGGATTTTAAATGTCCTCCCAAAGCCTATGCATCAGTGATAATGTTCTCGATGTGGATTTGAGATGGAGAGATACATTTGGACCATGGCACTCATTTGTGGGTACCAATTAACATATTAATGCCTCTATTAAGGCATGACACTGTTGTAGAATATTATTTTAAGGTGTGTTACTTTTGTTTATGTTGCATTTGTTTAACTCTGTGAAGCTATGTTACTGTGCCTGTCTAAAACACCTGATTAATAAAGAACCAAATGGCCAATAGCAAGGCAGGAGAAAGGATGGGAGGGGCTGCCAGGCAGAGGGAATAAATAGGAGAAATCTGGAAGGAGAGAAAGAAGGGAGAAGTAGACAGAGAAGGAGGAGAAAATCAGGGACCAGCCACCCAGCTATATAGCAAGCCATGGAGTGAGAGTAAGATTTCCAGAAGTAAGAGAATGGGAAAAGCCCAGAGGCAAAAGGTAGATAGGATAAGTTAAGGAAATCTGGCAAGAAACAAGCCAAACTAAGGCTGAGCATTTATAAGTAAGAATAAGTCTCCATGTGTGATTTCTTTGGGAGCTGGGTGGCAGGCCCCCCAAAAGAGAAAAAAACCAACAATATGACACCCTGATGTAGTAAGGTTCAGAGGCAAGGCCTTTAGGAAGTGATTGGGTCATAAGAGCTCTGGCCTCATGAATGGCTTAGGCCATTTACAGTTCATTGCTGAAGGGCTTTCTATAAACTGTTTCTTTCCCTTTGCTTCCATATTTTTATTTTTAAAGCTGTCATATATATATTCCAGATAGGAAGCAAGCATGTTAAACACTCATGATTTTTTTTCTTTTTAATTTAAAGAATACTATCTAAATTAGAAGTCTCTTTACAATTTGCCGTATGTAAATTGGATTTAAGTTCATATAATCCAGGACAGTAAACATGGAAAACAAAGCAAAACAAAACATTTAAAAGAACTTGGAAGGTAATATTAGTTTTGTTCCTATTGTTGCTGTTAAGTTGCTACTCTAACTCAAAATTAAACAAAGCCAAACCTGAAGAAAAATAAAATAAAATAAAATAAAATAAAAAACCATCTTAGAGGCCCAATGTCACCTCCTTAGTTTAATAAACAACAACAACTAGAAAATGATAACCAGAGGGCTCAGTAGGACTGAGAAGTTTTATGGGTGCTGCCTTCTCCAAGCTGTAATGTAACGTTTTGTGTCTTAACCAATCATGTTCCCTGATTGAAAGAGGCTGTCAGAGACCTTGTTCCCACACTTAGAGATGCTGATGTCAGGTTTCATTTCCCCAAATGGAACTTGGATTTCACTCAGGTTTGGACCGTGCTGTCCTTCCACTGGACATGCAGCTGGTTCTTAGGCAGAGGCATCTCTTGCTGCTAAGGCTCTGCCAGTCGGTCTCTACAGGATTCTGACAAAAAGTTTCTGGTTCAGCCGCACGGTGGTGGCACATGCCTTTAATCCCAGCACTCAGGAGGCAGAGGCAGATGGATCTCTCTGAGTTCAAGGCCAACCTAGGCTGCAGAACAAGATCCAGGACAGGCACCAAAACTACACAGAGAAACCCTGTCTCAAAAAAAACCAAAAACCAAAAACCAAAATAAATAAATAAATAAAGTTTCTGGTTCATAGTCCAGCAGCTACAAAATTATGCTTCACCTCAATAGCCATGATGTGGAGGACCTTTCCTCATCAAGGCTCCTTGAACTCTTGAACCAGACAAATGGCATCTCCACTTTGTGATCTTACAGTAGACAATAGTGACCAAAAAAAGAGAAAAAAAAAATCATCGATCTCCTTCATACCTATGACAAAGCCTGCCAAGGATTCTTTGGATGGTTTTCTCTCCTATTCTCTTCCTCTAATAAGGGCAAAACTGCCTGAGATATCTTTCTGACTGTGCTCTTAGTAGGAATTGCAGTACGTCTATCAGTCTTCCTTCTTATCCATTTTTATATCTTACAGATGCTCCCTCACACATATGACAAGCTCCAGCCATACTCAGCCATCACCAAATGGCTGTCCTATGCTCTGGACCATCACCATCATTTGGGTTTTGTTGTGGCCCCTTGGACAGACTCCTCAGGGGCACTCTGACTGCTGCCCCTCTGTGTGGAATCTTTGTCAGCTCAAAGCAACTAAGGGTGGTCATCACCCTGAGCCCTCTAGCTGCAGTTAGGGTGACTCTGGGAGGGGGAATGAGAGATCAGGACTTAGGTAAACTCTCTGGTAGGCAGGCAGATAGGGAGAGGGGCCATGGCTAGGTAATAAAGGTGGTGAATTTCCAAGATGGCCGGCTTCTTCCTCACCCTCCTGACTTGAGGCAAAAGTCTGGTAGCTTAAAACAAAGGCCCTGTAGGCTTTTGTCTTCCACCAGCAGGCCCCTGCTAACGGACTGGCTCAGCAGGTTCATGCCTGCTCAGGACACACTCCACAACAGGCTTTAAAACCGCCAGCCCTTGAGTTGAGAATGGAATTTTTGTCTTCCTGCACCCCACTCTGCTTTACAGAGAGTCGTTTTCTGTGTTCCCTGATGTGCGTGTTTCCTCACCCCGCTCCCCATAAATGCCTTTCTTCAGCTGCCCACTCTCTCTGCAGTACAGACTTTCCTGCTGCTGCTCATTGCGCTTCAGGTTTTCCCTGCCTTTTCATTCTTTTTTTTTTTTTAATTTAAAAAAGATTTCTTTCTTCCTATACAATATATCCTCTTTACCATTTTCCCTCCCTTTACCTCCCCTCCCCTCTGGATCCACTCCCTTTCTGTCTGTTACTAGAAAAGAACAGACTTCTAAGAGATAACAACCATACATAACAAAATTAAATAAGACGAAACCCATCACCTTGAGGCTAGAGCCAGCAACCCAACAGAAGGAAAAGAGCTCCAAGAGCAGGCACAAGAATCAGAGACCCACTCATTCACACACTGACCGGATCAAGACCCCTATACTGTATAGTTCCAAGACCTCAAATCCAGAATCACTGTTACATTACAGGTTAGATCTAACCCCATTGTCTGTGGATGAGAGGCACATTCCAATCATGCCCTTCACACCTCAGGGACATCTTGAACTGAACAAAATAATTAAAGATCATCTTGTTGAGCTAGCTTGAAGCAAACTGAGGCTTCAACATTAAAATTTGGAATGTTTCATTTTATTAATTTGTCTTTGTCTCAGCTAGCTTAATAATTTTGTCTAGATACCTTGTCATATCAAACCCAATTTCCTGCCTTGCTGTGCACAGAACTAGGACACATTTCCTGAATTTCCTGTGGCTATGTGAGATCATGTGACTAAAGCCCATGAATGGCAAGAAGTAACTCATTGCTTCTGGGCAGACACAGGGACATGTACCTTCGTCAGTGTCTCTGTCCCTATCTACTAGTTGAATGAGAAAAGCTCCAAGTCTCAGGAGGAGTATGGAGTCCAGGTTGGAACACATGTCACCTCATGCTGATGTGTAAGGATGTTGGGCATGCCATCCACCTGAACTGTATGACAGAGAAAGGTGAAATTGTATTGTGTTTGCTGACAGAAGCTTCCATCACGCCAGCTACAATGAGAAGAAGCAGTGGCCTCTCTGGTCTTGAATCTCTCATCTACCTACTTTCTTCGAGGTACCAGCAAAGGTTCCACAATTTCGTCCCCTTCCAGCATGGTGAGAAACATCCTGCTGGAAAAGGTGCATGGTCACTCAGGTGAATCTGAGCTCTCCTGAAATATCTTTAGATGTCTACATCCTCTGGCTAACTTGGTTCTTCCATTTCTGGCTTGACTTCTCTTTTAGCAGAAGAGACTACACAGATCTGAGACTTGTGTGTTCTCTCTGCACTGGCAATGCTCTACATCTGAGAATTACTCTTTTCTATGACAACAAGACACTACGCATGTGTCCTCCATCCTGCTGAGTGGCAGATCGAGCCGCCTACATGACACAAGTCTAGAACAACAGGCCTTTCCCATCTTCTCAGAAGATCCTGGCAGGATGGAGCAGGAGAGGGAGCCAACCCTAGCACCTGCATCTTTCACAGAGGAAGTCCAACACTAACCTGACCTGAGGTCCCCATGCTTGCTAATACAGCTGATAGAGTTAAAATCATTGCATTAGTGCTGTGAGTGACTCACACACCTGAATTTTCTGGTAGGTCACATTGACATAAAACTCTCATGATAACTGGCCTCAGGAAAACCACTGCTGAAAATAGTCATTTACTAAGCACAGATTGTAATTAATAGCTATCGATGAAACCAGTTACTCAGCACTCATCCATGACAACCTCAAGAATTGTTAGTCTCATGGTCATTCAGTTGAATGATAGAAGCATTGGTGTGGATGCCACAATACCTGGGTTTCAGTTAATCCAACAATACTTTCCATTTTGCTTTTTTCCAGATCATTTATTGTTTTCCCATATCATTTGAGGCACTTTATGTAGATCACTTCAAATATCTCCTTTCAAATACCACATCAATGTATATATCTGTAGATTTTACATTGTCTTCTATTTTTTTATAGGTAGTTTAACAGACATACCCATTTTATATAAAAACATTAAGTTTCTAACTACCATATGCTCAACAGTATGCTACTCCCTCCTGGAAATAGACTACAGCCCTGATTTTAGTAAGTTTGAAATCTCCTAAAGAGAATTTCCTGAACTAATTTGAGAACTGTGATCAATCAAAGCCAGGTGAGTCTTTAGCAGGATCAAGGAAAGGCCCTGGAGAGTGTGACAGGGGTTAGAGGTCAAGCCATGATTACAGGGGAAAGTCAGTCCATTTCCAGCTGTCTGGATGGACAAATGTGACAGCTGATTGGGAACAGGTCACAACTAAGGCATGCATACAGGGGTCAGCTTGGGAGACTGGCATCAAGTGTTTGAGATGATGCTCAAGGTTGGCTCTTTTGCTGAGCAGCCAGCATAAGCTGTCCTCAGAGCTGTGATTCTCAACCTTGGCTGCACATAAGGGACACTCAAAGGAATTTCCTGAAAACATCAATCAATGCCACAGCCTCCCCCCACCCCCAAGAGAATGATTTAGAGACTTTATAGGGTTGGATTTGGATGTTGGGATTTTTCAGAGCTGCCCAGGTGAGTCTGACATGAAGTCAAGATTGAAAATCAAGATTGAAAATCCATCTTACAGGCCTCATCTGCCTCCCACCCCACTGGTTGATGATTCTATTCTAACTCATAAATTCTTTTCTCAGAAGAAAACATCAAAAGACCCTGGAGGTAGAAAGGACCGACTTCATGGAAAGGGAAGGTTCTGGTTAGTCTTGAAGGACCAAAGACTCTCATCACAAGGCTTATACAGCAGTAGAGTGAAGAGGCTGGGTGCCTACAGGCCCTTTGCCAGAGGAAATGCTGCTCCCACCTACGGGAGGGGAGCCAACGAAGTGTTTCACTCCTTGATTAAGACTTGTTCAGGGTCTAATAGAAGAAGAACTTATATTGTCAGGATTAAATGAACACTTAAGGAATACTTTATGTTCTTCTAGGTTAAGCTAGATGATATGTCCCATTATCCAATGTCCTGGCTGACTTCAATTGTCCATTTGACACAACCTAGAATTGTCTAGGAATAGAATTTCAGTGGAAGCCGGGCGGTGGTGGCGCACGCCTTTAATCCCAGCACATGGGAGGCAGAGCCAGGCGGATCTCTGTGAGTTCGAGGCCAGCCTGGGCTACCAAGTGAGTTCCAGGAAAAGGCGCAAAGCTACACAGAGAAACCCTGTCTCGAAAAACCAAAAAAAAAAAAAAAAAAGAAAGAAAAGAATTTCAGTGGAATTATTACCAAGATCAGATTGGCCTATGGGCATGTCTATGAGAGATTGATGTAGGAGTTCCCTGCCAACCATGGGGAGCAATGTTCCCTAGGCAGGTGGTCCTGAACTGTATAAGAACGCTAAATGAGCCGGGTGGTGGTGGCGCACACCTTTAATCCCAGCACTCGGGAGGCAGAGCCAGGAGGATCTCTGTGAGTTCGAGGCCAGTCTGGGCTGCCAAGTGAGTTCCAGGAAAGGCGCAAACCTACACAGAGAAACCCTGTCTCGAAAAACCAAAAAACCAAAACCAAAAAAAAAAAAAAAAAAAGAACGCTAAATGAGTAGAAGCCGACCTGTGAGCCAGAAAGCAGCATCTTCCATGGTTCCTGCTCCTCCTCTTTGGCTGTGAAGTAAGTAAGTTCAGAGATAATGTTGCATGGAATCACAAGTATGACTGCCTTCAAGTTCCTGCCTTGACATCCCTCAGTAATGGACTATGCCCTGGAATTATAGGTCAAACAAATCTTTCTCCCCAGTTGTTTTTGGTCAAGGTAATTTATCACAGTGACAGAAAGGAAACTAGATCATCACATAGAACATAAGGGCGTTTTAAACTCTTTTCCTTCTTACATCCTTAGCACCTCTGCATAACATTGGAACCAGCTAGATCTGCAAGAAGGATTGGATGTACTCTTTTTGGAGCTCAAGGGGAGGGTAATAATGACAATGGTTGTTATAATTAATTCAGCATTTACAATGTCCTGAGCACCTGATGGTGTACTTTAGATTTTTTAACTTTTAATTATATATGTGTTTGCATATGTATATGGTGGGGAGGTATGTGCACATGAGTACAGGTGCTCACAGAGGCCAGAGATGCCAGAGCCCTCTGGATCTGGAGTTACAGGCAGCTGTGAACTGCCAGACAAGTTCTGGGACTAGAACTTGGGACCTCTGTCAGAGAGTTGAGCCATCTCTTCAGCTTGGCTGTGACTTTAGGGTCCTGATATTCCAATTAACTCTTATAAGCCCAGGCCCCAGTGGTTTCCTTCCATACATGACAAGAACAGATATCCAGTGGTTTAAATGTCAAGCCTAGGTCTATCAGGCCCAGAGTTCTGATCTCTCTGAGTCCGCCTGGCCATTCTTATCCCCTAGGACTGACTTAGCTCTCTGTCAGAACCTCCACTCATGTCAGAGGGTACAAGCCAGGTACTTTAAAAATAAATCCAAACAACCAGGACTGAAGAAACAGCTCTGTGAGAAAAGAACCTGCAGCAGAGGCATGACCTGAGGGCATCTCCAGGATCCATGAAAAGCCCAGCATGGCAGCAAACACCTGTAACCCCAGAGCACTGCTCAGTCACCGGCAGTTTCGCCAATCAGTGAGTTCCAGTCAGTGAAAGATCCGGTCTCAAAATACAAGGTAGAGAACAGCAGAGGGAAGACATCCAGGGTCGACAGCAGGCTTCCACATACTCATGCCCAGCACACACACACACAGACATGGACACATACGCAGCCTTTCGCTTAGAATCATTTTAAATATTCAGAAAAGTTGCAGAGAGTAAAGAGAGAACCCACAAGCCAGTTCCCCTAGCTGTGAAGATCTTACATTTGCCAAGGCCATGACACCAACATGGACACATTGCTATGATTGAAATTCAGAGTTTGTAGAGTTCACCAGGTTCCCAGGCCTGTCCTCTTTCTGATTCAGTATCCCGTCTACATCACACTTATCATTTCTCTGGTCTCCTCTCACGGAGAGGACTCAGCTGCTCCCTTCTCCCAACAGCATTGTATAGAATGTTCAGTGTGTGTCAGATGCCGAGAATGGTAGAGACAGGAAGGTAGAAAGGAACTGTACATGACAATCACCGACTGTTATCTGATTGTAACTGTGTGGTGCCCTGAAGGCTAAATGCACTGTGCCTTATGTCATTGATACAGGACAAAGGGACAACAAAGGTGACTAAGTGGACCTAGTGTCACAGTGTTTGAAGCTGTGTAAAAGGAACCTATCATCCCAGGCTTGAGAGGTTAAGGCAGGTGGGGTGCATGTTGGAGGCTATCCTAGGTTACAAAGTCTCAAAAAACAAACCAACAAGACAACAATTTAATGGGATGTGGTTAAAGATGGCGTCACAGTCCTTTGTGTTGAGCTTGGCAAGAAGAAGTAGCTTCAGGGAGGAAGGAGGGGCCGAGAGGACACAGGACACCTGGATAGTAATAAACAAGGTACAGCTGGTGACCTACTTGCAGACAAGTTTGGGAAAGGATATCGTTGTTCAAATCTTAGATGGTCTTTTAATAAAAATAAACCCAGATATCAGGGTGAAAGCTGAAAGATCAGAAAAGCAGAACAGCCAGCCACTAGCCTTAGCTCTACAGAATCCTCAGCCTAAAGAGAGTGGGTTCCTGTTTCCTCACACCTTATATACCTTTCTCTGCCCTGCCATATTACTTCCTGGGATTAAAGGCATGTGTGCTTCCCAGGCAAAGGCATGAGATCTCAAGGGCTGGGATTAAAGGTGTGTGCCACCACTGTCTGGCCTCTGTGTAATCTAGTGGCTGGCTCTGTCCTCTGATCCTCAGGTAAGTTTATTTGGGTACCCAATATATCATCACAGGATGTGTTTCCAGGTGGGTCTGAAGTTTGGGCTCATGCTAGGAAGTGGTGGAAAGGTAGTTTGGAATCAAAACTTTCCTGAGTAGCATGAGACGTGCTCATTAGAATGAACTGCGGCTCGAGAGAGGACCACCATTTTCTAGACCCAGCAGGTCTCCTACTGGCTGAACCCCTCATCCTACTCTGCAGGGCTGGTAATAACATGCATGTGACAGTTCCTATCTACAACATGGAGTACAAGCGTGTCTTTATAACACAGGATCTGGGAGTGGCCCTCTGTCCCTACAGAAGGACCAGGAAGGAAGAGATGAAGGAAGGGGAAACATAGAAGGGAAGGAGAGAAGTGGGGGTTGGCAGTGCACAGGAGAGGAATGACAGAGGTCACGGAGGGGGGGGGGCAAGGCTGAGGAAACCTAAGGTCATGGACATCTTCTATATCCCACTTTGAGTGGTGCTGCATAGTGTACAGCTGTCAAAGTGCCCCACCTGAGAATCTGAGATCCATACATCTCAAGGTCTGTGTGTTAAACCAGGTAGGAGGTGGCTTCTAAATAACCCCCCAATCCTTAGAAGCCATATCTTGGTGTAATGTCCCACTCTGAAATGCGGGCTAGACTTGGTGACTCACTTCCGGTGGTCAAACGCAGGAAAATGGACGACTCACCACTCCTGGGATGAAATCACAGACCGACTCCCTCTCCCTCCGCCATTACCTTCTTTGCTTGCTCTGTAACTGCTTGTGAGCACCCTGTAGAGACTTGCATGGGGAAACTGGTGCCTCTGGACAACAGCCAGCATGAGCCCAAGCGTGGAATGAAACTTGAGCCTTGAGATGAGGACGCAGTTCCCAGTGGTATTCCGGTTGCAATCTTGTGAGAGACCTTGAGCCATTCTGACCCAGCAGGGCTGTGCCTAGATTCCTAACAGCAGAAACTGCGATGTAAAAAATGTGTTTCTCAGCTCAGTGAACGCATTGTAGGACCATTTGTTCTGTGGCAATGGATAAGGAGTGTGCAAGTGGAATCTTAATTATATTGATTTTTAAAATGCTATTAAAGGGCCAACAAGCAGGCTCAGCAGATAAAGTACTTGCTTGAAATCGTGACCATTTGAGTTTGAGCCCCAAACCCTCATAAAGATGGAAGGAGGAAGCTGACTTCACAGACTGGGAGCAGAGTTTTAGAACCACGCAGTCCTGGCTTCTCTTGCTTTAATGGATCTGAATTCGCTTTGAGGTTTTTTTGGGATCTCATCTATGAAGCAAAGGTTATTCTGGCCTTGAGACATTGCTGTGAGAACCAGAGACTCACACCAGCACAGATGCATGTCTGCTGAAGGTCCTGCAGAGCTCACTCTCCAGCCTGTGGTTCCATTGCGGGTGTGAACACTTTAGGGAGTAGCGCTACATGGAACTTTTGAAGTCACACAGGGGTGTGTGCCTTTGACAGGATATAGGAACCCTGGCACCTCCTCTCTCTTTGCTTCCTAGTTTCCATAGGGAGCCCAGCTTCCTCCTCCACAGCCCTGTGATGACAAGCTACTTCTCCTCAGGCTCCAAAGTAGCCATGCTGCTCAGCCATGGAACTTCTGAAGCTGGGATCCAAAGCAAACCTCCCTCTTTCTAAAACTGATTCCCATCTCAAAGGCGGAGGAAGAGAGAAGTCTGATTCAAAGTGATACATTGTATGGTGTTCTGAGAAAGAAAGAGAGAATCACAAGGACATTAAACACACCAATGGATGTGAGGTCACAGGTGGAGGAGGGACCACAGCAGGGCATAGGAGAATCTGGGGACAGGTGTGAGGCTGTGTTGAACCTTGGCTATGCTGATGACTCTGTGAATGTGCTCAACAAAAACAGCGCAAAGGAAGGTAGATTTTGCTGTATGTAAGCTGAACCTTAATAAAACTGCTTTTTACAATAATAGAGGGTTGCATCTTTTCTCACTTGGTGGAGTTTCTACCGAGATCCAAGAAAGAAGGGATGTCGCTGATGGACACCCCTGGAAGGCTGGCCAGTAATTTAAAGAAAAAAGGAAAGGTAAGGGTGAATTGTCATGGGTGCAAATAGGGCACCACCGCAGTTAGAAAGGGCAAGACAGCTAAAGATTTAAAATAAAAAAGGAAATCTTCCCAATAGAGACGAGGGAAGGAAAGGAAATTTCCCATTAGAAAAGGGAGAAAATTTTTAATCAAGAAAAAAAGGATTTTCCTGATAAAAAGGGGAAAAAATTTGAAAGTAGGCCTAAAGATTGGGGCCCTGTAGAGGAAGGATGAAGGAAAGAGAGAAGCCTCTTCCCAGTGGTAATGGAGGAAGAAAAGACTTTTTCCAACTGTAGTTTTCAGGATAGCTGAAACTCTGAGCTCTCCCTGCCAGAGCAGAGCGGCAGCATCTGAATTACAAAGAATCGGCAGGTAGGCCTCATTGCTGCTGGCTGAACAGCAAGCCAGCCCAGAGGTTAGAAGTTTTGCTGTCTGTTTGCTTAATTTTGGTTTAAATGTTTTTTTTTTTTCCTCAGAGTGGGAATAATTCAATATTTAGGATCCCTTCGTGAGAAATGTTTTTCTATTTTTCCTTTATGGTGGGAATAACTTGTTATTAGGTAGTCCCTTCATGGGAGTAGAAAGTTTAAACAGGAGTGTGCACGTGCGTGCGTGCGTGCGTGCGTGCGTGTGCGTGTGCGTGTGCGTGTGCGTGTGCGTGTGCGTGTGTGTGTGTGTGTGTGTGTGTGTGTGTGGCGGTGTGTGGTGGTGTGTGTGGGGGAGGCACATGCCCAGCGTGGTGGAGAAAGGCACATGCTGCGGCAGGGACAGGTGCTAAAAATTTAAACAGGCCCAACCTCTGGGGAAAAATGGTTTTGGTCAGGACATAGAATGCTAAGTCAATGCTGTTTGAATAAAGGATGTTCTGTTCTTTTGATTGTCTTAATAAATGTTTGGATTCTCATGGTAGATAAACTAAAGGAATAGGATTCATAATTTTGAACTATATATTAGGTGTGCTCTTGTCTATTGATCACTACTGAAAATTTGGCTCCACTCTTTAAGTTGCTTTCTAGAAATTCTTGGAAATTCTATAGAAATATAACACCTGAAATGGATTGGGTTGTTAGTTTATTAAATGTTGTTGCTAAGATAAACCCATAAAAAATAATCTCTTACTGATAAAGAGGTTACAAAATTATTTTTCCAGTAAATAAAATGTAGGTAAATTGTTTGGTTCACATTGTTAATAATTGGCTATTTGTGCTAATGTGTTATTTGAAATCTATAAAAAAAAATCCTCTTTTTAAGATTTTATAAAAATACTCAAGAGTATTACCTAAAGTTACCTCTTCAAATCCTATAGAGATTGTATTTAATGCTTTTATTATTGACATATGTAAAAAGGACCATAGAAATAGAAGCTGGAGATAGAATTGCTCAATTATTATTGCTTTCATATTTTAAATGCAAAATGGTGCCTATATGTAGAACTAGAGGCTTTGGAAGTACAGGAGAAAAGGTGTTTTGACAAACAGTTATCAATGATAAACAGCCTAAATTAAAAATAAAATTATATGGGATTGAGATTGAAAGATTACTGGATTCTGGTGCTGGATATATCTATAATTTCACAAGAATCCTGAGATTCCCAACTAGCCTCTACTAGAAGTCAGGAAAATGTACGCTATTACAAGATCTTAGAGCTGTAAATAAAACCATGCTTCTCATGGGAGCAACACAGCAATGTTTAGGAATTGCCTGCCACTGTAGCAATTCCTAAGCATTGGCATTTAATTGTGATTGGCTTATATTTTATGGCTGCTAAAGATAAAAAAAAAAACTTGTTTTTGATGCCTTTTCTAAATTACAAGAGGTTCTTAGCCTGGCTAATTTACATATAGCCCCAGAAAAGGTATAGGTATCCTTTCCCTATCATTATTTAGGTCATGAATATTTTTGTTTTTCTCATTCACCCACTGGAGTGTTTTGGAGAACAGGTCCTATTCTATGGGTACATTCCCCAGCTTCTCCAGCAAAAACCATTACTCCTTATCCTTAAGCTATTGCTCAGATTTTATTTAAGGGAATCAAGATCAGTGTTCAAACCTTTGGTAAGGAGCCAGATATTGTGGTGACCCCATACACCCAGTCTCAAATAGCATGGTTGCAAGCTAATGATAATGATTGGATCATATTGACATGCTCCATGCAGGGTCGGTTTGATATTCACTACCCCTCCAATGATGTGTGTCAATTTTTTAAATTGAATCCTGTTATATTTCCCAAGATAATACAGATGACTCCTATTCCTCAGGCCCGTGTGGTATTTACTGATGACACTTCACGTGGTTTTGCTGTGGTGGTTTCTGGTAACATAGTGAAGAGAACGAAAGTCCAGGGCACTTCTGCCCAGATGGCAGAGGTACAGGCACTGTTGCCTGCTTTACAGATGTTTTCTGATGAGCTTGTAAACATTTATACTGATTGCTAATATGTGGCACATGCCATTGTGCCTTTGGAGACAACAGCCTACATACCATCTATTTCTCCCATTCATGAATATTTATTGCAAGTGCAAGGACTCATATGGTCCCACTCACATAACCTTTATGTGGGCCATATTAGAGCTCATACTCAATTGCCTGGACCTCTAAGTGAAGGTAATCAGAGGGCTGACGCCATTACTTGTATGGTTGTCACATTAATTTGTTCTGCCTTTGAAAAGGCTACTCAGTTGCATCAACGTTATCTTAATGCTGGATCTCTTCGTCATCACATAGGCATAACCTGGGAACAAGCTATCCAGATAGTTAAATCATTTCCTATCTGTGTTGAATTTTTACCTGTTCCTCATTTGGGAGTTAATCCCTGAGGACTTTTACCTAATCATGTGTGGCAGATGGACGTCACACACGTGCCTTCCTTTGGAAAATTACAATATGTCCATTGTCTATTGATACATATTCCTCTCTAATTTTTGCTTCTGCCTATTCAGGGGGAAAGGTTAAAGATGCAAAGAATCATTGTCTTCATGCTTTTGCTTATATGGGAGTGCCAAAATGCATAAAGACTGATAATGGTCCTGCCTACAGCAGTATGGGATATTCAAAATTCTGCCAAGATTTTTCTATTGTTAATAAGACTGGTATTCCTTATAATCCTCAAGGACAGGCTATAGTAGAACGCTGCCATCGTACCTTAAAATTTATGAGCCTGAATATAGCCATTATGAGACCATTAGTTCTGCTTCTTGTTTGCTGTCTGTTTTTTTTTTTTTTTTTTCTTTATGGTTCTTAGTTGTTCTTTTGCAGAGCTGCCAGCTTAA
Source organism: Peromyscus maniculatus bairdii (assembly GCF_049852395.1). NCBI lineage: Eukaryota > Metazoa > Chordata > Mammalia > Rodentia > Cricetidae > Peromyscus > Peromyscus maniculatus. The sequence goes on along the minus strand of NC_134858.1, from coordinate 11,499,999 downwards.
GTCGTGCTGGGATCAAGAAAAATGGGCCTTGGCGGTTTGTGTTCCTAGACCTGTGTCCATGCCAGTGGACCATGGCAGTTAGACACAGATGATGCTCACATGCTCCAGAAGAGATTTGACATCGCTGGTGCCTTGTTGCTGCTATAGCGGTGGTGGCCACTGCTGCTACTGTTTCTGGGATTGTTATTTCATAATTGGTTACTACAGCTAGCACAATGGAGATCCTGGCAACAAAAGTAGCTACCACAGTTAGTTAATCTTTCATTCTATTGGGCATGATAAATTTAATTCAACAGTTTTATACATTTGAATTGGTTTTGAAAGTTGTAAAATTTATAAAACTCAAGTTCCACTTGCTTTTGGGATACCACCTTACGAGGACTCCAATTTGCAATAAGGTTCGTTAAGGAAGGGAATGGCTCAATTGCCTTTGGCCTACTGGCTATGGGTGGGTTAGGACTTCTGTTGGTCTTTTCTGTGTCGAACAGATTGCAAGCCCAGCGCCACTTTGAGATCTTTGGCAGCAGTTAGCTCTATAACTCACATGGTTGAGTCTGTATGATAATGAGTATTCAGAGACGGGTAATGCCTAGGGGGCAGTCACCAACCTAAGACAGAACACCTGTGTGGCCTTGTCAGGTGTCTTCATGACGGGTAAGGTGACCTGCTGATGCAACCTAAGTCAGAAGCTCATTTTTTAGTAAAAAGGGGGGACATGTAGGGCTCTGGCCCTCCCATATTGAGTAAGCTATTGTTGCCTGCTTGCCGACCTTGACCAGATGTCTTCCCTGTGCTGATTCCCTGCCGATTTCCTTCTTCCTGAACACTCATCGGAGGTTCTTTGTTCCTGTATCCTGCATTTGGTGTAAACAGCTTAGATGCAAGAATGTAGAACATTGGGTAGTGAACTTCTGCCCTCCGGGGATCCTCCATTGTGCTGTAAGCCTGTATTTAAGGTTTCCTCCCTCCTTCAATAAACGGCATTTGGCATTCTGCTGGGGTGAATGACTTGCTGTTTCTTGTCTCTATTTTTTAATCCACAGCCCCTTGCTTGGATGTGGTGATCAGGTGGTGGTAGTGTGGACGTTACCGCAACAACTTAGGACAAGAAGGTTGAAGGATGGTAACAAGTTTAAGGCCAACCTGAGCTACAGAGAGACTCTGTCCACCTCCCAAAAAAATTTTTAAAAATAAAATATAAAATAAAATATGGAAGTAAGTGTGGGGTGCTAAAATGTTAGGTCTCCAAGGCTCGCTCACCAAGACAGCTATATACATGTGTGTCAGAGCCCTGAGTTTGCCAAGATGAGGCAAGGCACTGTACAACCCAAACTTAGTTTTCCAAACCCTTCCTCCCCCAGCCAGCAAGTCTGATGCGCATGCCTGCACCTGTATAGAACTGTGGCTCTGGACACACAGACTCAGCCTCCAGAAGGGTAAGTGACCACAGTTAGCTTTAGGACACAAAGAGCCAGCATGGTTGTCACAGTGTTGAAAGGCAGGGAACAGCCTACCCTGGGCCCCAGGATCATCATCAGCGAAGGACCCTGGAGAGCCAGTGTTTTTAACCATCATCAATGTCTACGTGAGTCATGAGCACCTCCAAGCCAGTCCATATATGTTGACACACTGCGGAGTAATGTTCCACAAATCAAATATATTCCTGCCATGTTGCCTCCCAACATAGTGAGGCACATCCCTACCCTCTTACCAGGAAAACGAGGAGGTGGCATTGTGAGCTTTTCATTGAACAAAAGAGAAATGAACAGAGCAGGGGAGGGAACCTATCAATCTCTTTGAAGTTGCTACAGGGATGGTCCCAGCCAGAAGCCTTTATCTCCATGGAAACCACAAAAAGCCATTGGGACAAAAAAGATATGAAACCAGAGCACAGAAAGGATTTGCTGTATTTTAAACAAGACTGAATTCCAAGGTTGGCTGTCTAAAATGCCTGGGGATCTTCCAAGCTTGGGGGCCAAACCCTGAGTTACCCAGTACCAGCAAAAGTATCTTGGCTTGGGAGATGGCAGCTTGCCAAGACATCTTAACTTCTTTAGTTTTATAGTTTGCTGAAAGGATCTGAGGAGGACTGTAGGGGTGTGGAAGCCAGAGACCCAAGCAGGAGACAAGAAAAGGCAGAGGAAGGGATGTGGCATGTCTCTGAAGCTCCACTGATGCCCTGTGCTTGTCTCTGCAGTGACAAGGACCGTGCTCTTTTAATAGCTGCTAGCTTCTCGTGGCTGCCGCAAGATTCTTCTTAGAGAATAATGAATGGTGTATGGAAGTCACTGTTGGCCACTCATGGCTCAGCCTTGCTACTACCATGACAGGAGTAGCTGACCCTTACAAAATAGCAGTGACCAGCTGCAAAGTAGTAATCAGTGATGGACACATGTCACACCTGTGGGGTGGCATGCCAGGAAAGCTCCAGGTTCTTCACACCCATCACCTTCTTCTTGCTGTGACAAAACGTCAGACAAACGTGACTCAGGGAAGGGAGGGTTTATTCTGACTTACAGTTCGGGGTACATAGTCCATCATGACTGCGGAAGCATGGCTCGTCACTCTGAACCAGCAGCTAGGAAGCAGGTTCGGATCAATGCCAGAGCTCAGCTTGCTTTCTCATTTACTCAGTTCAAGACCCAGCCATTGGATGCTGCTGGGTGAGTCCTCCTCAGTCAAAACTTGTTCTTAACAACCTCATGGACATACCCAAAAGTGTGTTTTCATGGTGATTCTAAATGCAGCCAAGCTGACAATGAAGATGGACCATCATCTCTTTCTAAATTCTCATTGTGATTATTAACGGAGTAATCTCTGTAACATTCCATTTACCTATGACATTTCTGGATTTTAGTATGTGTCTCTTGTTTGATGTTGTTCTTTCTGGTTTTATTTCTATTTTTGTTTATGTTATTACCTTTCCCCTCTCCTGGACAGTACTTGATAATGGTTCTTATTGTATAAAGTTTTGTATTAGGTTAGAACTTTATTTAGACAAAGGCAGAGATGTAGTGGATATCTGTTCTACCTATGACCTTGAAGTACCTGCCCCTGAAGCGTGGCCTCGGGGCTACACTTAAGACCTGAGACATGCCGGCCTCTTCTCTTCCTCGTGGGCTTGGATGGCAGACTGATTCAGAACAGCGTGGGACAGTCCCTCAGCATTCCAGGACCCTGCGGTGATTCTCCTTTTAGTTTTAGTGAATTTTCTTTCCTAATAAATCCCTTTGCCCTTTAAGCAGACTCCACTGGATTTATCGAAATAGCTTATCACACAGAATCAGCAGTTAGATTATTAGGTCTAGTTTATAGAAAAGGAGCCAGAGGTATAGAGAGTTCCAAAGGCTTGCCTAAGGTCATGCTCCAAGTAGGTAGCAAAGCTGGAATTTGAACCCAGGTCATCTACTCCAGATAATATTCTCCAGCCAGTACTAACATATTCAATAAAGGTCTGTTGAGTTCATGGTCTGCCACAGTCTGTTCTCATCATTTCTTTCTAGTTATCTTGAGAATCTCACCTTCCTCCTCAATTTCTGCTACCATGTGGTTTTAGACCTGTATGAGGCCTGAGCAATTTCATAAGTGTCCATTCCCTCCTGGTGGCTGTTATCCCCGCCTTCTGCACATCTGTGGTGTAGGAGAGAGAGAGAGAGAGAGGGAGAGAGGGAGAGAGGGAGAGAGAGAGAGTCTTTCTTTCTCTCTCTTTCACACATATGTGTGTATAGCTTTCGAGATTCTACTCCATATGTTCTCCTCTCCATAGGATACACCAAAAACGTCCCTCTACCCAAACTCCTCCTAAGATTCCTGCATTGAAAATGAAATCAGATTTTTAGAACAAAGCCCTAGGGGAGAGAGACTGGTCAAGCCAGGCTTTATAGGACCAAGTCTTCATTAATTCAGAACTCCAGTCCTGATATCTTTCATTTTCCCAAACTGATATCAGCTCTGCCTCAGGACCCACGGACTAACATGGACACATTACCTGCTAAGATTCAAGGTCTTAATGCCTCATAAAAATGTTCCTCCATGCCTGAGCAGCCTCATGTTGCTTCTCTCTAAAATCTCTTCCACCAGGAGAAAATACTCTTTGAAGGGTGTTAGAGAACTCAGTTGGCCAATAGCAGTATCCTGAGCCTTCATGCTTAATGATCAACTTCTTCCCAGACACTCCTTGCTCTAAGATTCCTGAATTAAGTTAATTCATGAGCTCAAGCTATACAAACCCACATTAATGTGCTGGCGACTGAACTCTGGGCCTTTCTGAACAAAAGTGGCTTACATTGATGTGGCAAGCATTACTGTAAGACAAGTGACAGCAAGTGGGGGAGCGGGGAGCTGTGTGCACACAGCTACAAGCAAAGCCGTGATCTACCCTCTGAACAGCGCATAGATACAGGGAGGAAAGCAAGAGACGTGCAGAGCCGGAGGCCCCTGAACACAGACCTTATGGCCCAGGACCACTCCTGGGAGCATGCATTTGAAAATGCGTTCCATCATTATTGTTAGGATTCTGCCACATGTGCAGTTCAGTAGCTAAGTAAGTGGTCTCACACCTTACATCATCCATGCGCTGCATGATTATGTAATGCACGTGGCATGGTCATACAATCGTGCATGCATGATGTAGCTCTGTAAACCCACATGCACATGTGCAGGAGAATCCTTAAAAAGCCGGTCAAGCCAGGCAGTGGTGGCGCACGCCTTTAATCCCAGCACTCGGGAGGAGAGGCAGGTGGATCTCTGTGAGTTCGAGGCCAGTCTGGGCTACAGAGTGAGTTCCAGGAAAGGCGCAAAGCTACACAGAGAAACCGTCTCGGAAAAAAAAAAAAAAAAAAAAAAAAAAAAAGCCGGTCAAAGACTCCTCTTCTCTCTTCTGCTCCCCCACACACACTGCATGTGTCTTTAACAGGCCTGGTCACTCTCTTCTGTCCTCCCTCCCCAAAAAGCTCTGATACTGGATTTTGTCATGCCTCGTAACCTTTCTCGCACGGAAACAGTACCATGTATTTAAAAGCAACAATTACAATCTTTCCTTTTCTGCTTATTAACTAGCAAGTGTCCAAACCTTAAAAAAAAAATATGGGTGCTGGGATTTCTCTGTAGATTGCCCAAGTTTATTTTCTCGAGTTTATCTGTGAATATGTTGAAAAAATTTTAAGTCAGGTTTTGTGCTCCCTGTTACCTATGACATTCTTTGCCACAGAGATTTTTCAAGTTCAGCGTGATCGGATTTAGCAATTCCATGCTTTGTGAAAAATACCTTCGTAGTCTTAACAAAGCTCCAACCCTAATTAATCACTTGGAACTCTCCATCGCAGCAGAAGCCTCATCTTCAACAGTGTCACACAATGGCTTCAAGGACTTTTTTTAACCCAAAGTTCCTAAAACTTTCCACATTCTTCCAGTTCTAAAGGCTTAGGAACACCGTCAGCTTAGTAATAACAGATACACTTCCTACTACCAATTTCTTGTCTTAGTCATTTTTCTTGTTGCTGTGATAAAATATCCTGACCAAAGCAACCGGAGAGAAGGTGGCTTTGGACGCCCAGTTCCACAGGCGCACAATCCATCGTGACAGGAAGGCGTGGTGCAGGGAGCAGAAGCTGGCACCAGGAAGGACAGGAAGCCAGGCTGGGCTATCCAGTCTCAAGGCCCACCCACAATGACCCACTTCCTCTAGTGAGGCTACACCAACCTGTGGGTCTCGCTCCCTTTAGGGGTCCACTGGGCCTTTCACAGGGGTCACCATCAGAAAACACAGATATTTACATCATGATTCACAACAGTAGCAAAATTACAGTTGTGAAGTAGCAAAGAAAATAATTTTATAGTTGGGGGGGTCACCACAATATGAGGAACTGTATTAAAGGATCACAGCATTATGAAGGTTGAGAACCACTAGAAAGTTCCACAACCTTCCCAAACAGTGCCACTAATTAAGGATCAAGTGTTCGGATACATGAGCATGGGGGAAAGGAACTTAAAAGAAAAATCCCACTCTACAGTATTATTTTATTGAACTGTTGAAGTCAATTGATAAAGTTCTATTTAGCATTGTTTTTCTTTTCCTTTTCTTTCTTTCTTTTTTGTTTGTTTGTTTTGTTTTTGTTTTTGTTTTTCAAGACAGGATGTCTCGGTGTAGCCCTGGCTGTCCTGTAACTTGCTCTGTAGACCAGGCTGGCCTGAACTCACAGAGATCTGCCTGCTTCTGCCTCCGAGTACAGGGATTAAAGGGGTGCTACCACCACCTATGTTTCTATTTTTCAATTGTTTTTACACAGTAGGAATAATTTTACTCAATGCACAGAACTTAATGGAAAAATACACATTATTTTAAAAAGGTCCTTTTGATAGTTATTAACACAAATGTGAAATAAGATGGCTCAAGTGAATAGCAGTCTGAGTAATAGTTTATACACAGCAATGACTTCTAACATGCTCACTGAGTTTGTTTGGATAGCATATCACTTAATAAAGGAGCAACCTTCTTACCTCAGACTCCAGAGTACACAACCCATCACGGCAGAGCAAGATTCCTATCTGCTTTAGAGAAGGTCTACTTCAGGGGAAACTTTCATTCAGGCTTTTGCACATGGATGTTTCCTGAGCAGGAAATCAGTTGTACCAAATGCAGCTGTCCTTGAGACGTCAAGGGAACCACAGAGCTGTTAATCATTACTTCGGATACCAAATCTTTGGTTTCATTCATTTGGTTAATCAAAGCATGCTGGTGTTCTTACTCACTGGGAGACAATACTGTGAAGTTCATGGTCACACAATTAATTTGACATTATATGAATTAATTCACAAGGAATAAAACACTTTTCCTAAATGTCAGTTTCTCCCTGGAGTGAGCTTCACTTATAATGCAGAGTGACTACTAACAGCTGTGTAGAGTGTTTTCTACCCAGTACAAGCAACGGTGATGGGATGGATACCACATAAACACCTGGTACAAGTGACAGTGACAGGATGGATGCCACATAAACACCGGCACAAGCCACTGTGCCGGGATGGACTCCACAAAAACACCTGGTACAAGTGACGGTGACAGGATGAACTCCACATAAACACCGGCACAAATGTACTTGGCTTTGCTAATTTTGTCTCCTAGATAAAGAATTCCTCCAGAAGTATGACTAAGGAAGGTAAGATGCTGTTAAATATGGCTCCAGAAAGAATCAAATGTAGGATGTGGGATATTACTTCATTCTCTTTCCTTGTGTTTTTAATCTGGTTTGGGCTCTTGAACAAAACAAAATAAAACAAAACAAAACAAAAGACTGTAAGATAGGATTTCTCTGTGTAACAGCTCTGGTTGTCCTGGAACTCACTCTGTAGACCAGGCTGGCCTCGAACTCCCAAGTGCTGGGACTAAAGGCGTGTACCACTATTTCCTGCTTTCTTACATTCTCTTAAAATATTCAAAATTTTAACTTTCATGCTATTACGTCTTTGTGTTTTCTTTCTTTCTTTACCTGGAATAGTCTGTTTTGCTTCTCTCAGCATCTCTGTTTTCCCAGCTCACATGGAGGAAGTGATTCTGGGAATTCTCATCAGTTTGTATCTCTCAGATACAGTTTAAGTGACCACCTAGGTGAACAGCTTGGCCTCATTGCTCAGATTTGTCCTTTTTTACTGCTGAGAAGTATTCTGTGTTGTGCAAACATCACAATTTGCACATGGCTTCACTATGGATGGATATTTGGGTTGTTTCTATGCTTTTGCTATTATAAATAAAGCTACCCTGAAAACGTATAGCACGTGTTCCTGTGTTCATGACTACTTATTTCTCTGGCAGCTAAAATTTCTCATTCATATCATAAATGTATATTTAATTTTGTAAGAAATGCCTACACTGTTTCCAAAGTGGTGATACTGTTTTTAATCCTGGCTAGTAATGAGGCTTGCAGTTTCTCCACCTCCTTAACAACGCTTAATGTTGCTCATATTTAAAAACAAAACAAAACAAAACAAAAAACCATGGTATCAATACATAGATTAGGCTGGCCTCCAACTCAGAGAGTTCTTCCTGCCTCTGCCTCCCAAGTGCTAAGATTAAAGCCACCACAGCTTGCTCATGTTTTAAATCCTCACCAGCTTGCATGACTTGACATCTTAGTACAGTTTTAATTCATGTTCCTTGCTGATTAGTCTTGACCACATTTCCATGTGGGCATTGGACATTCACATATTTTTTCTTTACAAAAGGCTAAAATGCTCTTGTATATCTTTGATGAAATTTCTATCCAAGTATTTTGTCCATATTTATGTGCTGTTTTCTTGCTGTTGAGTTGTAAGAAAAACATAATCACAATGTTAATTCTTTTTTTCTCTGTTTGGACACTTGTTTTGAAATGTTTCTGGTATCTGTGAATGTACAGAAGACAATTTTGATGAAGGCTAATTTCTCCATGATTTCTTTCCTGTTTCCCCTACTTAGGAAAGATTTTTCACCTGCAAGGCAATAAAAGTTTTCTCCTGTATTTTCTTCTGGAAGTTTTATAACACATGCTTTTAGATTTGGGTTCATCATTCATTCCCAGGTAACTTTGAACATTAAATTAAAGTTTTTAGAGTTTTATACCTGAGTGCTGTATTCATGTCATTTCCACCCTCTTCTCCTACTCAGCTCCTCCCATGCTCCCCGACTGCCTCTCAAATTCATGACCACTCTTCTTTAATTATTATTGGTGTGTATGTGTGCGTGCGTGCGTGTGTGTGTGTGCGCGTGCGTGCGTGCGTGTGTGTGTGTGTGTGTGTGCGCGTGTGTGCGTGTGTCTGTATGTGTAACCTGCTGAGTTCCTTTAGTGTTGCTCATATGTGTATGTGTTTAAGGCTGGCCATTTGGGACTGCATAGCCTGTCATGGTGCTCATCCCTGGAGAAGACTGCTTCTCCCTCTCTCTGCACCATTGATTGTTGTTGAGCTCGGTGTTGCGGAGTCAGTTGAAGAAAGAGGGTCACTCCAAAATGTAACCCAAGCCTAGCAACAGCAGCAGGGCAGCCAGCTCTGAGGCACTGACTCTCTTGGCTTTGCTAAAGCCTCCTTTATTGTTACACAAATTATACCTCTAGCAAGTCAATTTCCACACACCAAAACCTCTTATCTGAAGTTGTTTGAAGGAACCATTTGCCTAAGCAATTCTCAGCCACGAGACCTTTAGGGTTGCCAGGTACTCTCAAGACTAAGTTATGTAAAGACTGTAATTCCTTCAAAAGAGCAACTCAGATAACAATCGCTGACTTTTAACAAAAAGCAGTTCAAAGCCTAGGTGGTATCAGCCCTGAATTAAAACCAGATGCAATGGCTCCACGGAACCTCTCGCTGAGGAACCTCTCGCTGCAAATCTCCTGGAGCTCTTCATCGGGTGGGCATGGCTAGGAGAGATTTCCCCCTCCTTGTTGGTATGTCAAGCTGTGTTGTCACTACTGTGAAATTTCATGGGTGCAACTTCTCAGCCATATGTGGAAGACACTTTCTCAAAGCAGAAATCTGGTGGGTCTCGGGAATGTGAGAATAATGGAGATCAGACCACTGAAGTCTATTAACCAGAAGCAAACTTTATTCCAAATACCACGAGGCACAAAAACTTGTAGCTAGCTAGGGCCACAGACAGAGTCGGGCTTCTGACAAGGTGACCCTGAGAGGAACTTTCAAGTCTCTTATAGTAAAATCCAAGCACCAGGTGGTGGGTCAGAGGATTTTAGTCTTGAGCTTGGGCCTTGAGTTCCACTACATTCCGAGATTCACAGCTTTTGATTGCAGAGTGTTAGTTCAGGTATTTATGAAAGCCTGTGGCTGTCTTGACACAGCAGTCTTCCCCCATAGCTAAAAGGAATGTAGGGCAGAGGGTCACGTAGTAAACTGGTAAGGGTCAACCTTGGTCCATAGCAATGTTCAGCTTCAGCTTTCCTAGAATATGTGTATAGACTGTGGGTAAGCATTTCTGTCTGCTGTTCTCCACATGTTGACAGCTGTGGGTTTCTGCAATTGTCTCCATTTGCTGCATAAGGAAGCTTTGCTGGTGAGGCGTGGGAGCTGCACTTACCGTGAGCACAAGGGTAAGTTTTGAGAATGGAGTTAGAAATGACACTGGTCACTCTTAGGCACATACCCAATGTTTTCAGAAAGTGGCAGGAATGGGCTCATCTCTAGGATCTGGGATCTCAACAGCCTAGAGCTGGCCAGATTCACAGTACCAGGCCAAAAGAAAATCTCTCCTATTGGCCAGCCCTTATGTCCAATTAGATAGTGGTTGATAGTCTTCAGTGTGTAAATGGCCCTATTGTGCCATTGGAAATATCTTGGTGGGCTAGTCATTCTATCAATATATAATTCATACAAAATTACTAGTGAGGCATATTGCATTCTTTTATACTAGACGTTTTTTATTTTATTTTATAATTTAATTTAATTTTACATATCAGCCACGGATTCCCTTGTTTCCCCCCACCCCCCCACCTCCCCAGCCCCCCTCATCTCCCCAGCCCACCTCCTATATTAGATATTTGAAATCAACATTATACTTAGTGAACATCTCAGTTTGGACCAGTCACATTCCAATTCCCAGATGCCTCATATGGACAGCAGCTATAGTTTTGGACAGCAGGAATAAAACTCTTGTGTGGAGAATGCTGGACTAAACATTCTCGGTGTATTTCTGTTCACTGAACTATAATTGTGTGTGTGTGTGTGTGTGTGTGTGTGTGTGTGTGTGTGTGTGTAGTATGAAGTATAATTAAGTGTGTGTGTGTGTGTGTATATGTATGTATAACTAAGTAAAACTAAAAAGATGATAAATAATGTATATTTCATGTTGCTCAGTGTGGTAGCGTGAATGTATTTGGATCCCATAAGATCACAGGAAGTGGTACTTGTAGGTGTGGCTTTGTTGGAGTGGGCATGGCCTTGCTGGAGAAAATGTGTCACTATGGGGGCAGGCTTTGAGGTTTCCTATGCTCAGGGTACTGCCTAGTGAGTCAGTCAACTTCCTGTTGCCTCTGAGTCAAGATGTAGGACTCTAAGCTCCAGCACCACATCTGCCTGTTTGCCACCACACTCCCTACCATGATGACAATGGACTAAACCTCTAAAACTGTAACCCTCAATTAAATGTTTTCATTTATAAGAGTTGTGGTGGTCATGGTATCTTTTCACAGCAATAAAAACTAAGACAGAAGTTAGTATGGGGAAAGGGGTATTGCTGTAATAGACCTGACCATGTGTTTGTTTGGAGGAATTTGGACTTTGGTACTTTGGGTTATGAAAGCAGTGGAATGCTTTAAGCACACTTAGTGGGCCATGCTAGTAGGAGCATGGAAGACACTGGTGCTGAGTGTGATTTGATAAACTATGGGGAATCATTCAAGAGTTTTTAGAGAAGAAGAATTTTAGTATGTTGCCTTGGGATCATTCTTGTGATATTTTGGTGAAGAAAGTGGCTGCCTTTTGCCCCTGTCCAAAAAGTCTGCCTGAGGCTAAAGTGAAGTGTTTTAGATTAATTCTGTTAGCAAAAGAAATCTCAAAACAGCTTAGTATAGACTCTGTTGTACGGTTTTTAGTGGTAACTCTAATGAAGATTTATAATAAAAAGGAGCAAGCTGAACAGGGTAAATTACAAAATGTAAATTTTGAGGAGAAAAAGAGCACCAGGAAATGAAATGGAGCTAAATTCTATGTTCAAGGAGATAAATGGATTAAGAAATGGAATAAAGGGAGTAATGATCTTAGGGCAAGATCCCACCCAGCTAAGTTTCCAACTTGTGAAAAGAAACTAAAGAAAAGCTTAGAGCTGGGTATGGTAGTGCACACCTTTAATCCCAGCACCAGAAAGGCAGAGGCTGGTGGGTCTCTGAGTTTGAGGCCAACCTGGTCTACAGAACAAATTTTAGGATAGCCAAGCTTAGGCAGTGAAGGACAGAAAGCTAATAAAGATGTAATTGATTGAGGCAGTCATGTTCCAGGCCCTGTAATCAGCAGAGCTTGGCAGCTTCAGCCACGCGGTTCTGGCTTTAAAGTTAAGGATAGAAGTGGGTTATGGAATTTTCCTCCATGCCTAAAGAAAGCAGGTGAGGCCAGGCATGTGTCAGGGGTGTCCCTGAAAGGAGGCCCTGTAGAGAGGCCCTTGTGTGAATCTGTAAAGTTGAAGCCTGGATTGCCTTGGAGAACCCAAGATGTTAGAGATGCCAGAGCTGTGCGATCTCTTCTAAGGAGAGCTGCTAACAGGGAGTGGAACCAGCCCAAGAGAAAGACATATTTTGCAGTCAATAAAGCTGAAAGGAAGGAGTTGGAGCTCTGAAGAGCATTTTGACACCAGACATGGAGATGGAGAGTTTGGAGTTTTCCCATCTGGTTTTCAGTCTTGTTTTGATCCAGTATTTCCTCACTATGCTCCCTTCCCTATGTTTTAAAATAGTAATATATATTTTATGCCATTATTATGTTTGAAGTATGTGATCTACTTTTTTATTTGATTTTACGGAGGAGTTAAGAGATTGTATGAATCTCAGAAGAGACTTTGAACTTTTTTTTTTTTTTTTTTTTTTTTTTTTTTTTTTTTTTTTTTCGTTTTTCGAGACAGGGTTTCTCTGTGTAGCTTTGCGCCTTTCCTGGAACTCACTTTGGAGACCAGGCTGGCCTCGAACTCACAGAGATCCGCCTGGCTCTGCCTCCCGAGTGCTGGGATTAAAGGCGTGCGCCACCACCGCCCGGCCGAGACTTTGAACTTTTAAACATTGTTGAGACTGTGATAGACTGTGGGGACTTTTGAAGTTGGACTAAATGCATTTGTATTATGATACTGTTAATGGTTTATGGGGGCCAGCCGTGGAATGTGGTGGTTTGAATGTATTCGGCCCCTTAAGCTCATAGGGAGTGACACTCGTAGGAGGCGTGGCTTTGTTGGAGGAAGTGTGTCACTATGAGGGTGAGCTCTGAGGTGTCCTATGCTCAGGGTACCGTCCAGTGTGTCAGTTGACTTCTTGTTGCCTTTGGGTCAAGACATAGAACTCTCAGCTCCAGCACCATGTGTGCCTGCAAGCCGCCATGCTCCCCGCCATGATGACAGTGGACTAAACCTCTGAAACTGTAACAAGTCCCCTCAATGAAATGTTTTTAATTCTAAGAGTTGTGGTCATGGTGTCTCTTCATACCAACAGTAACTTCATTAGGACATCAGTAAACAGGAAAATGATAGGAACTGAAGAAGGAAGGCTAGGAAATACAAGAAAATACAAGTGACACATGATTCAGAAGGCCATCCAATGGAGCAAGTTAATCTCTTCCTGTCTCTGGAGTTCTTTTTTTAAAAATTTGTTTTGTTCACATCTCTTTGTTTCCTTAAAAATTGCTCACAATTTCTCTGTACCCTAAAGGACACGAGAGAGAACAAACTTGGCAAGCAGCCCCTGCCCGCAGTAACACAGCTAGATGAAGTATTTCAAAAGGAACACCGGGATAATGAACATCACCAATAAATAACAAAGCATTTTAAATATAAAACAAACCGGTACCTGGCACCTTGTATTTAAAAGGAGACAATATTAGCTGATTTGGAGACCCAGGCAGACTTATTTCAGGAGACAAGCAGGTTTCAAGGCTCATGCTTGCCTTGGGTTGCTAGTGCTCCTCAAAAATGTAGTCTTAAAATCTCTATGTTCATCTCTCACAGCTCTGTAGTGTGCAGAGCTCAGTGGGAGTTCGTCTCTCTCTGTGGCATCAGTACCCTGGCTCCATGGGGACTAGAGGGTCAAGTTCATTCTAAGCAGTCTCGTGCCTGACAGCAGCTGTCCACACTCAAAGCTTGGTGGCTGCTGTCGACTAGGGTCCTCTCCTCAGACCCCTTCCACACAGCCCACATGGCTGTTCTTTCTCTCACAGAGTCCATAATTCTCTCTGTTGAGGGCCACCAAATTTGGATTTCAGCCAATGGTTCATGAAATACCTCAAAAGAGCTTTTCAGATATCACTCCCTACACGCTCCATTGATCTCCCCAGCTCGATGTTCACAAGATCAACTCTTCACCTCAGTTCAGAAGGTTTGTCCATCTTAGTTTATAACCAGCACAGAGGCCTGCTGAGGTTCAGCTCCTATTCATGCCTCATTCAATCCATCACAAGCTAAGTACCCACAAGTCTACTATTCCAGATTAAATTTGATTCCCCCAAATATATATTAAAATCCTAACTCCTGGTTCCCGTGAATATCATCTTATTTGGAAACATACTCTTTGCAGATATTACCAAGTAAAGATACCATAAGCTTGGGCCTTAATCTGATAAGATTGGCAACTTATAAAGACAAGAAACTCTCACATGTAGAGAGAACTCCCATGTGACAACAGATGCAGGGATTGGATCACACCATTACAAGCCAAAGGCTGCCTACAGATACCAGGAAGAAACAAAAAAGGATTCTTGTTTTGTTCACATCTCTTTGTCCTGATTCTCTCCTACAGGCTTTAGAGGGAAACCAGATTGGCCAACACCTTGACTTTGGACTTCTAAAACTGAGAAACAATGGATTTCTGCTGTTTCTAAGCAGCACGTTTATGGTACACCATTAAGGCATCTCTAGGAACAGTGATTGCATTTCTATTTGAACTTTATTGAATCCTTCCTCTCATTCTTCCTCCTTAAATGCTGCCTTATTTCTAATTTTCTCTTTAAAACATCACAATCATTTTTAAAACCTAAAATCAAACTCTTTAAGTCTAATTATAACATTTGATGGTGCCCTTCAGTACTAAGGATGACATGTGAATTCCTCAGCCTGGCCTTCAAGGCCTTTCATGAGTCAGATGGTGGCTTCTCTGCGGCCACATCCTTTGTGCAAGCTCATGTCTGGGGCTGTTGACACGCCCTTTGCAGCATCACTCCAGCCTGAGATAGATGCACACTGTACTTGTCCACACAGTGAGCTGCAGCTTCTCCATACCGACAACCATCTGAGAGCTCACTGAGAAGTCTTTCGTAATTCCTTCCCTGCAGCCCAGGCAGCCTGTCCTATTTCCTCCTCCACTGCACTCACACAGCACTGGTCAGACATCCCTGACAGACTCATGATGTCCTGCAGTGGCTTGTTTGGCAGGAGACATGCTGCTTTCCTTTCTGTATCCTCGGGGCCTCTGTGTTTGCCCCATGTGGATGCTAAGCGAATGTCTGCTGAGTGAGTGAACCAATGAGGAGGCAAAGAGTGAGCTTCAAAGTCCGCACTGGATATTCAACTGAGAGACGCTCAAAAAATTCTTATCCAGCTAAGGTCACATCATCTTTGGTATTTAAACTTTGTTGTAAAAAACAAATCAATATTTGTCATTTGACATAGGCAGGGAGATAAATAATAACATCATTTTAACCACAAATCCTGACCTTTTAGTCATATAATGAATGATTCCCGCTCACCTGAGATATCCATGAAATGTTCTTACTCTGACATATAATCTGTTTGGAAATTTCTAGAACAAAGGGACAGAGACTTTCTCTTCATTCAAGCAACACCACCAGATGAATCAGACTTGACTCTGCCTTCAAAGAAGGAAGGAGTTTCCTCCGTGTCAGACCTAGAAGATGTCTGTGCTAACATGTGGCTTGTGGGAAGGGAGGGTGGGGTTCTTGAATACTGTACAGAACAGAATCAGAGTCAATTCAGACAGATACAAGGGGAGGGTTCTTTCCCAAGAATTAGGTGGATGGTTCTTCAGAAGCAATGAAGTGCTCACACACTCACCATTTGAATGGGTTTTATTACTTGCTCACTCAACCGTGCAGTCATCCATGTGAGAGGAATGTTTCCTGCCTCTGTGAGAGGAAAAGCACCTGCTAGCATTTGTGTAGACTGGGAATTTGGGCATCAGCTGACTTTCAGGTAACTTCTCCATTTATGAACCGACAGCTCTTTTGGACCCATCCCTTCCATTGCTGTCATTAGACCTGGGCCGAGCTACTCCAGTGAGGTGATGGAAATACCTAATCTGTCTCTCTCTAGCTAGACAGCACATTCTGCACAGTGCGCTGGTTGCCCCCCACGGACCATCACCCTCCTCCTCCTTGCCTGACCCCATCAACTTCTCCGTCTGTATTCCTCCCAGACCCTCTTTGAGACAGAAACGTCAGGGCTTTCCCTGAGAAGCAACTTCCTGGCTTTGAGACAACTTCTGTGGAACCCACTGACTGGTCATGAACTTGGGCATGCAGCTAGCTTTCCAGAGACCTCACTTCTCTTCCTTTTTAGGGGTATTTTTCCTTTCCCTTGTGTGCACAGATCTTCAGAACAAACAGCTACCACACAGTTTGGATACCAGTGGCTTTCAACCAAGAGGCGCTCACACGTGCGAACTGTAAGTTGGTAGGTGTTAAGTCATCTCTCCCATGCACATGCTGCTAGTAGAGCTGGGGTGGCCTGAGCAGATGGGCCCTTGGCAGTGTGCCCCTAGTGTTCACCACATTTCACATCGGCTCAGCAGCTGTCACTTTGCCCTTGGACAGGGTGGGCACAGCACTGTGACCTGTGAAGTCATCCCAGAGAAGATGTGTATGAACTTGATCCTCTGTGGATCAGTCTAGTGGCAGAGGGCAACAGCGATCAGCAGTACAGAAGCTGGGAATGTCTGCCAGCTGTAGAGAAGCCACAATGTGAATGTCTCCACCATGCCTATTGGATGGCATAAAAGTGCCAGATAAACAAACACTTGATCAGAAATTAGAAACCCGGGGCTGGAGAGATGGCTCTACAGTTAAGGGCATTGAATGCTCTTTCAGAGGACCTGGATTCAATTCCCAACACCCATATGGAGGCTCACAACTGCTGTGGGGGCCTGCCTGAGACAACTGTCTGTAACTACAGTTCAGAGGATCTGACACCTTCTTCTGGCCTCTGTGGGTGCTACATGCATGTAGTACACAGACATACATGTAGGCAAATACACATAAAATACTAATGTGTAAAAATGAAGAAATTAGAACCTATCTAGAGCAATGAATGGTTCTCAATCTGTGGGTCACAACCCTTTGGGGAATCGCATATCAGATATCCTGCATATCAGATATTTACATTACAATTGATAACTAGCAAAATTACAGTTATGAGGTAGCAATGAAATAAATAATGTTATGATTGGGGTCACCACAGCATGAGGAGCTGTATTAAAGGGTCGCAGCGTTAGGGAGGTTGAGAGTCACTGTGCCAGAGAGAGCCGACAAACATGAGGAGGTCAGAACACAGAATGAGGAGAGGTTCCAAGCACTGGGAATATCTATCTGGAGGAAAGATGCTTCTGGATACAGGCATGACTCCCTGGGACAGATGAGTGGAGTCAGCATATGGGGTCCAGAGGCAGAAGCTGGCCTCAACTGAATGTTATAAAGAAGATGATTGTGGCTCAGTAGAATTAAATATGTTTTGACAACTCAGCCTTAATAATAATCTCACACCAGCAGCTGTTTATTGAGTAGCTGTGATGTTGTGGACACTGAGTGAGGTCTTTTATATGTTTTATTAAATCTGCACTTTCAGTCAGAACAACAAATAGCTCTCATACTAAGCCCAGTAGGATAACAGAAAGCAATCATCAAATAGAATAAATTTCCAGTGCTCAGAGAGCCATGGAGTCTGGGGCTAGATGAGTAAACAGGGATTTCAGGAGATTTCCAGAGGACACAAAGGAGGCAGGTGTGGACCAATGAATGCCCCAGAACAGAGGGCTTGGCCGGAAGGACACATTTGAGGGACTGTGGCAGCAGAGGTGGGGGTGGTTCCCCCCATGGGCACCCAGAGATGGTTCAAGCTCAGAATTAGCAGGAAAGAGATTGGAAGAGAGATGTGGAACCTAATCACCGAACAGCCCAACCACTCACTCAAGCCCATTTCTGCTCTCTGACTTTATGGGGACAAGTCAGCTTGCAGCAGCCACGGACCTCAGTTTTGGGCTTTGCTGCTGATCGGGTAAATCTCCCATCTTATAAAGAGAGCAGTGGTGCTCTTCTCTGGTTCCCACACACCGAATGTGGTCACCTTTCCTCTAACATACTCTGTACCTGTGCAAACAGCTCCCAGCCAGCCCTGAGCATGGGGGCAAACACCTTGCTAGAGAAATGATGGAGGACACCCATGTCAATTGTCCCCCAAATAGCCTTCTCCTTTCTTTTCTTAACGCACAAGAATCATAGGCATTTTGTTTTGTTTTGGTTTTTCGAGACAGGGTTTCTCTGTGTAGCTTTGCGCCTTTCCTGGGACTCACTTGGTAGTCCAGGCTGGCCTCGAACTCACAGAGATCCACCTGGCTCTGCCTCCCGAGTGCTGGGATTAAAGGCGTGCGCCACCACCGCCCGGCTCATAGGCATTTTGAGGAACAATACCTGATTAACAGAGAAAGAAGGACCAATATCAGAAAGCAAAATAAAGAATGAACCAAAGGGGCTGGAAGGATGGATGCAAGCCTGAGGACCTGAGTTTAGTACTTAGAACCGATGCCCAAAATAGCCAGGCATGGTGAGGCAGAAACAGGCAGATCCCTGGGTGTTGCTGGCCAGTGATCATGGTCTGTGTGAGGTTCTGGCCAGTGAGAGACCCAGTTTCAAAGCTCAGGTGGATGGTACCTGAGGAATGACATCCAAAGTTGTCCTTTAGTTTTTATGTGCACCCACAGATAGGTGAATGCACATGTATGTACATACACACATGCACATAAACAAAACAACTGTTCAAAGTTCAAAACAAAAAGTTAAAAAGAAAATCTAGTATCACAAGAAACATATCTAGGATGAGAGAAAAAAATTAAAACTATTTTTATTAGAATCTCAGAAATCTGAAGTGAGATTGCTGTCTGTGGAACATGAGCAGGCTGCATTAAAAATAGCATATTCAGAAAGTAATTGCTTAGGAATTAGAATGTAATTTCTGCTATAAAAATTTAATAGCTGCACTAGATAATAGAATTAAGGAAAACTGTCAAGAGCATGAGCAAAAGAAAGTGGTTTCAGAGAGAAGGCATGACAGGCCAATGGGGTCTCAGCATCTGCCCGGGAAAGCGTGCTAGGTAATACAAAGGGCGCATATCAAGGTGATTAAAAAATAGAAAAGAAAAGAAAAAAGCACTCGCATCTTTGGTATAAAGTATCTTTATCAGAAGCTACACAAGTAGGGGGCCAGGAGATGACTTGGTGAGCAAAGTGCTTACTTCACAAGCATGTGGGCCAGAATCAAGATCCCCACCTTCCAGCAAGAATAACCCAGCACTGGGTGGGCAGAGACAGGTGGGCAGTGTGGGCACTCACTGGCCACCTAAGCCAGCCAAAATGACAAGACCCAGGTTCAGTGAGATACCATGTGTAAAAACTAAGGTAAAGAGTGATTGAGGGAGACATTCAGCGTTAACCTCAGACCTCCCCATGCATATCCATGTGTGGATGAGTGTACCTCTCCCACGTGTATATAGCACACATATGCACATAAACATGGGAATAAATGAAGAAATATACAGATTCCGCTTTGTAAATTTCCACCACTCCACTCCTTCCACAAGGGAAAAGAAGAACTTCCACAAAGAGAAAAATAAAGCTCACACAGAATAAACCCCCCCACCCCCCCACCCCCCACCCCCACACACAAAGAGCATGCCTTGAGCTGGTGGGACCTTGGAGCCAGTGATGGAACCTCGCTACAGCACAGCAATCCCTTGGAAGTGCTAAGAAAAGGACCTGAGCTGCTACCTTCCCTGTGCTGACCATCCCAACACGTGCTTAGAGATAAGCAGGAGGCTGCAGAGCATCTAAGTCCCTCCACACAGGTGAAAGTGACAACTGAGCAATAAAGAGGGCCAGATGGAGCCAAGGCCAGCCTCACACTCACACGGAATACAGGTCTGGGGTCTCCCCAGGTCCCCAGGGAACTGTTGTACCTGGCTCAGGTAGCTCTCTATTCAAGACACACTGTGATGTTCTTGCCCTCTTCCCTTCTCTAGTGTCTTTCCCAGAAGCCCACTCAGAACAAAGGAGTGGTTATAAGCACAGCATGTTCCAGAATGTTCCCTGAAGGGCTGAGTGAACCCGAGCCGAGGCTCCCATATGTGCCTGCTCTCCAATGTGTGTACGGCTCGTCCCTAAGCCAGCTCCACCTCAACACAGTAAGACAAGGGCTTTTTTGAGGACTCTCAGGAGTTAGAGATGAACTCCCACTGTCTTTCCAAAACAAAACTTTTCTTTCTGGGATTTACCTAGATATTGAAAATTAAACCTAGAAAAGAATTTAATAAAAAAAATAGAAGTATTCCAAGAAGGAAATGAAAAGGCCAGCCAGAAGAAGTTACACGGGAAGCATTTGAACAACTGGTCCAGGACAGAACTTAAATAAAAAGAAACAAGTGGTGTTTATTCCACAAGTGGAACTGAAGCCTTGGAAGATCTAGTCACTGAGTGAGGAGGCCATAGTTTTCTCTCAACAAGACAAAAAGAAAGATTCTTTAAAAGCCATGGAAAACACATACAAGCAAGACCCATGCCAAGGAGTAGCAAACAAAAACAAAAACATCGTGCGTCTGAGCAGGTGAGGTTCCAGAGAGTGCATCTGGCTGGAGTGTGTGAGAAATCTGTGAACCACACAAGGTAGCAGTGGCAGGCATAGGATTTCCTAAGTATTTGTCTTATGATAAGCTTTACGTAACTATAACATTGGCAGAGATGTTTTGTTTTTGGAATCAATCTGTAGACAAACGAGGAGAGACTTAGTTCTAAGTGTAGGAAGGGGCAAAGGAGATGTCAGCAGGTAAAGTGTCTGCTTCACAAATTTTGAGTTAGGAAGTCAGGTGGCTGTGAGACCAGCCTGTAACCCGAGTGGTCCAGTCGAGACAGGGAATTATCCAGACGAGCTCAGAGGAAGAGTGAGAGACCCTGCCTCAATACATAGTATAGAGAGTGACAAGAAAGACACCCAAGGTCAACCTCAGGATGGACACACACACACACACACACACACACACACAGCATATGTATGCATATGTGCATACACTATACACACAGTAATACACACAAAACTAACAATAAAAGTACATACAGAATTCAAGTGGTACAATCTTATAAAAATGATTCACTACAACTGATAGGAGTAGAGGCAGGAGATGGGATGGTGGTCGGCCCTGAAGTCTCACTTGCCCAGGAACTGCCACTGAGTGTGCTAGTGTTGCGGTAATGCCCGCACTACCACCACTCCATCACCATGTCCAGATAATCTGTGGATTAAAAAATAGAGACAAGAAACAGTGAGTCATTTGCCACAGCAGAATGCTCAATGCCATTTATTGAAAGAGAGAGGAAACCTTAAATACAGGCTTACAGCACAATGGAGGATCCCAGAGAGCAGAAGTTCACTACCCAATGTTCTACATTCTTGCATCTAAGCTGTTTACACCAAATGCAGGGAGGACATCTGGTCAAGGTGAGCAAGTAGGCAACAGTTTACTCAAAATGGGAGGGCCAGGGCCCTCCATGCTAGTTTATTCTGTAGTTACTCACCATGTGCATTGAATAATTTCACCCGTGAGCCAGGTCCCGGGAGAGATCCTGAGCCAGACAAACATGCTTTCCCACCCTGAGCAAGAGCATAGGAGCTCAGTGGGAACAGTACCAGAGGCCAAGGCTCACCCTCTTTGGCAGAAAGAAGCCAGGGAATACTCACTGCAACTGAAAGAACCACAGAGAGAACTGATATAGAAATATAGGATAAATGTTTTACATTGCTATAGATTTTAGTTTATTACAAATTTAAAGTTAATTTTGTTATTATATATATATATATTTCTACTCTCATTTAAGGTGTTATGTTTATGTAATTCATTTAGATTGTAATGGATAATTAAAAAACACAGATTAATAATTAGTCTTCTATGATAGTCAAACTTATAATCATGTTAAGTTTTCTAGGTATACATAGATATAATTCAATTAGTTAGGTAATCTTCAAACACCTCAAAGACCTACAGAATATGGCATTTAAAATGTTTTAAAAACTTACGACTTTTCTGGACAATGAGACACATCTGCTTTTGGCAGCACCAATTACTTCAAGGAGGATGATGGGCATTGAAGAAACTAATTATGGAATTTTCTTTCTTTGTGGCAAAAGTTAGTCACTGGGCAAAAAAGTGCCCTTGTGTCAACTGATTGACAGTATGTTGTATAAACTAGACATGCAGGACCCGTAGGAAGGTGACCACTGAACTTTGTAAGGTGAGATGGTTGTTCAGGTTCCTGCTTCACAGAAGAAATTGCCAGACATTCTACAGGACACAGAGAGAAGACTGAGAGACTCTAGGTGTATAGGCTGGAGATTGATGCCCCAATGTTACAGAGGAATATTAGGTGACTGTCCAGGCAGTCAGCTGTCTCTGTCATTCTAGATTTTTGGAAGTTGCTTATAATGCTCTTCCTGTTTACTTAGGTAATATTATATCCTTCCGAGGTCTTTGATGTAGTTGATGACTAGATAGTTATAATTATAATTTTCCTTGGTTATGATAAAAGATAAATCAGATATGAAACTTTAGATTCATAAATATAGGATAGATAGAATATTTTCTTTAATTTTGTCAAACACAAATGGACTAGATATTGTAACAGTAATTCTTGCTTGATAACTGTTCTATTACATGTAATTTTACTATGTTAAAGTTAAAATCTTCTTTTTTTTGATTAGACAGAAAAGAGGAAGTGCTGTGGGATGTCATTCTGTATGCTGTGAATATGTATTGTTCTGATTGGTTGATAACTAAAATGCTGATTGGACAGTAGCTAGGCAGGAAGTATAGGTGGGGTAAGCAGGCAATGAGAATTCTGGGAAGAGGAAGTCAAGAGTCACCAGCCAGACACAGAAGAAGCAAGATGACAAGGCAGATCTGAGAAAAGGTACCAAGCCATGTGGCTAAACATAAATAAGAATTATGGGTTAATTTAAGTGTGAGAGTTAGTCAGCAATAAGTCTGAGCTAATGGCCAAGCAGTTGTAATTAATATAAGCCTCTGGGTGTTTACTTGGGGGACACGAGTGGGAGAGATTTGTCCCGACCAACAGCCAGCTGGGACACAGGAAAATTTCCGACTACAGAGAACTAAGACAAGAAATGGTATTAGAAATGGTGGAAAGTTCTTGGGACTGTTATGCCCAGATCATGGGGACTCCTAAAAGACCACCATAGAGACTGAATCCCATTGTAAAAGCAAAGAGCCTTTATTTCAAGGTTGGAGCTTGGTCTCTCTGTTCAACACAGCAGTGAGAGCAGAGAGCCCTGAGCCCAGCCAGGGTGGGTTTTTTTGTTTTTGTTTTTGTTTTTGTTTTTTATCATAGCAGAGATTGGGGTGAGGGGATTTCCAGGGTTCAGGACCCTGATTGGTTGACATTTGTCTAGGGATAGAGAGAATGTTTGGAAAGTTTCCTCTTAGACTCAGGCCTTCCCTGGGTGGGGTCAGCTCATGGCTTCTCCTGGATCTGGGTGTTACCTGATAGTAAGCCTGTCACAGAAGCCTGTCATGGCAGTTGTGTGGTCAAGCTGTTTTTGCCTCCCCCACCCCACCCCCCAACCCAGGAAGTTTCATTGTTCAGTCAGAAAAATTTAAGATTCAAGTCTCTTATCTATATCACACCCCACACCCTCAGAGGCTCAGGGACCATAGCCAGAGAGAAGGTGAAAAAATTGTAAGAGCCAGAGGTCAGGGAGGACCATGACATACAGTGCTTACTCAAGAGGGCAGGCTCTCTGCACTCATGAACACACACAGCCTGTTGACAATCCAGCATGGGGTATGGAGGAGCTCAAGAGCCCCCACCCCGAGCTGAGGGACTATTGACAACTGATGGCTTCTGGAAGAGGGAGAGTCAGATTTCTTCAAGGATATGACCCCTGGTAAATGGACCACACTCTGGAGGATGACCCTACACCCATGAGTATATGAGCCAAGTACAAATTGGTCTTGGTGAATTTTTTTAAGAGGGGAGGGCTGGAGGGGCCCCTGGCAGTGAGATCAGGATCTATCCCTGGTGCATGAGCTGGCTTTCTGGAGCCCATTACCTATGGTGGAACACCTTGCTCACCCTTGATGCAGGGGGGAGGGGCTTGGTCCTGCCTCAACTGAATGTACCAGGCTTTGCTGACTCCTCATGGGAGGCCTTACCCTTTTGGAGGAGGGTATGGGGGGGCGGGGGTCAGGAGGGAGGCTGTGGGGGGAGTGGGAGGAGAGATGAGACGGGGATCTGTGGTTGATGTTTAAAATAAATAAAAAAATTTAAATAAAAAAGGAAAAAAAAGAACAAAGATCACACACACACACACACACATACACACACACATACACACACACACACACACACACACACACACACACACACACACACACAAAGGGAAGAGGGCTGGAAAGATGGCTCAGCAGTTTGGAGCACTGGATGTTTTTCCAGAGACCCAGGTTTAATTCTCAGCACCCACATGGTGGCTTACAACCATCCACAACTCCCATTCCAGGGGATTCAGCCTCCACTTCTGAACTCTGAGGGCACCAGGTAGTCACGTGATATACATACAAACATACAGGCAAGGCATTCCTACACATAAATGAAAAACTATTTTAAAGAGGGCATGAAGTTGGGAGGGGATTGAGGGTGGTTCTGGGATTAAGGAGGAGGAACGGGAGGTGAATATGATCAAAACTTATTGTGTGTATGCATGACATTCTCAAAAAACAAACTAGTATATTTAAAAAAGAACCTAGTTTCTTAGCTCAATTTATACTATTATGAACTTTTCCATGGGGTCAAACAGAGGGATCAGGGTTTCAGAGTCAGTTTCAGGGAGATTCAGGGCTGGGGGACCTAGGATTCCTGGGGTGGGCCAGGAAGGGACTCCACAGACAGGACAAATAAGCTCAGGAGCAGTGAGGGGCAGTGAGGAGCAGTGAGGAGCAGTGAGGGCCAGACTGAGAGGAATGGAGGGTCAGCTTTGGTGGCCGACTCGGCACAAAGTAGAATTACCTGGGAAAGTCTCAGTGAAGGATGTACAATTAGGCTGGTTGCTGGCCTGTTAGTGAGGGATCTTATTAGTCTGACTGTGATAGGAAGACCCGCTCTGAATGGGGTCAGCACCATTTCCCGGGCGGGCTCTGGACAGTACAAAAGGACAAAGCCAGATGGGGACACATGCACATTAACCCACTGCTCTCAGCTCTTGACCAGGGCTGCTGACCCTGTTCTCTCAGGCTCCTGTCACTGTCACTGCCTGCCGTGATGGACTGTGACCAGGAACTGCAGCTTTTGTCGGGGTTTATTGTAGCAATAGGACCCCCAAACAGAGCCGAACCGAGGGCCACAAGGCGGATGTTTCAGACAGTGAGGACTCAGTGGATTCAGGGAGGCTTCTCAGGCAGGGGGCTCTGCTTCCTGGCCCACGGAGTATGTGGGGTATCTGCCCCCCACTTTACCCTGGGTACTCTTGAGGAGAGGGGAATAAGAAAATATTAGATAGAGGACCTAGTTGACAGAAGAAAGACAGAAACACAGGATAGCTTCGGGAGGGCTTGGGTCAATACCCAACGGCTCAGAACTTTATTCAAAAGGACTTTTTATAACAATGCCAAGGGGTGAGACAAAAGATCTCCCCCTTGCTAGATAGAGCCAAATGCAGACCCTTCCAAACACCTGGTAACCACACCCGTGGTCAAATCATCCCCTTATGTAACCCTCCTGGGTAAAGCAAGCTCAGATTCTCTGACCTTGAGTAATTTGGACCTCCACAGGAGCATGCTGAATCTGACCTTTGAGCAGGAAACCATAAAAGCACCCCACTGACCTATGACTGCTGGGTTGAGCTGCCTGCTTCTTGGAAAGCTCTGCTGTCCATCATCTTTGCAGCTGTAACATTCCAGGGGTCATTTCTGCCCTTAGGGGCAGCTCTGGTTCACAGCTCCTGCAAACTGAAGGGGAAATCTTTCCCAGACTTTCCCATCTGAAGCAGGAACCTCCCCACTCTCCCCAGGAAGCCTCTGAGCTGCCACAGTGGCCCACACCTGCCATCCTGGCTGATGCCTAGGAGGTGGAGACAGGAGGAGCAGGAGTTCAAGGGCATGCTATGCTACACTGCAAGTTCAAAGCCAGCCTAGACTACATGAGACTTATTCGAAAACAGCAGAACAAAGGAGCCTAGCTGTTCGCACCCTTGTAGGACTGACCCACCCCTGCTCGGGTGGTAGAGTGCCTGCCTGGCATGCGTGCAGCCCTGGCTTGGATCCCCAGCACCACATAAACCAAGTGGGCTACCTGTAAAGGGGAAAAGAGAATTAACAAGAATATTAACAAGCACCTCACTGTGTTGTGATGAGGAATTATGACACAGGAAGTGTCTGACAGCATGGGGCACATGATACAGAAGTACATAGGTGTGATTCCCAGGAGAGGCATAGTTAGATGAAACATAGTCTTGCCTTTGTTTCCCAGTAGAAAAATGCTGAAACTCCAAGAACCAGCTGTCTCCACGGTGTTTAGTCCAGCGAGGTGTCTTGTCAACAGCTGTGTGTGCTCAGCGGACAGTGGCTTTCAGGAAGGTGACTCTCCTTTCTGTTACAAGATAGTTTGTTGCAAGAACTTGGAGTCTCTTGGGGGCTCCTCTTCTAGCCTCCTCGAGTCATGTTCTAGTCTCTGTGCAGGCAGATGCCCAGAGGCCGCTAGGTCCACATCATAATGGCTTTCTATCCAGCTCCAGGCTCGTTCCCCGCACTACTTCATCGCCCCTTGCCAGCCCAGCAGAACCTGCACTCCCCGCCCCCCCCCCACAAGCAAGACCCCCAGCTGCTGCTTCTGCCTTCCTGCCCTGGGGTCACCTGCCTCCCCCCCCCCACACCCAAGGCTTGTAGAGACTTCCCAGTGTGAGGGCAGAGAAAGCCACAGCTCCTCACCAGGGAGCGAGCGTCAGTCTCAGAATCCTGAGATGCCTGGGAGAGAAGACACTGTAGGGAGCCTGCCTCTCTCTAGTCCTCTGGCAGTCTATTTTTAGAGATGCCAAGATTTCAAAGACATGCTTTGGCTAATAATGCTGACAGTTTAAACACCGCACAGTGGTTAAGATGAGATTGGAATGTGGATAGAACTTGATGTTAATTTGCTTCCACAACTTATCAGGTATGTGACCCCGGCTACTTAAATCTGTCTCATCTAAAATTGTCAATTAGGTTACATCTAGAGATAGGTAATCGATGCTGTTGGCATAGGCTGTACTAGCTATTAAATGTAATGATGTTTGTGACATTTCTAGCAAAATACTAGACTTTAAAGTAGTGTTTAATAAACTATAGTCATTATTAGTAGTAAAATTTATACATTTCCAAGTTGCTTATGGAATTATTTTTAAAGCCACACTTCAAAATTTTAAAATTGATAGAATGCATCTACTGTCATTTCCAGGGTGTAACTCATTTCCACTAGCCTGGACTCGCTTCCACAGCACAGATATTCTTATAGTACCAACTGTGTACCAAGGCACAGAGATAAACCTCTCTGACCACGGTCTGGGGCGGGGAGGGGGGGGGGCGCGGGGTTGTCTCAAACTGCAGAGATTTCATTTATGGCCATGTTCAGCCTGAAAGGACCATCAGCCCAACCTTACAAAACCATAGAGATTCAGAAGTCTTCTTCATATACCCAGAAGCCAGGAGGACAGTTTTAACTTGCTGAGAACTCCACAATAAATTACGCTTAGGCTTACAACCTCATTTAGGGGTTTTGAGACCATCCTACTGGGAAGCAAATACAAGCTCAAAAGAGCTTCTAGAGAATCCCCACAAAGCTCACACTTCCTGGGATGCACCAAATCAGCAGTCTTGAGATCCTGCTTCTCATCCTTCCTGCCATCGGATGTGAGCAGAGTGGGGGCTGATGTAGGCTGTCCTGTCCTGTTGAGCTTGAGAACACAGAGCATGGGAAGAACTGCCAGGCACAGCTCCATTGTGAGCAGCATAGAGGCCCTGGAGCCAGGCATCATCAACCTCAATGGGTTCCTCAGAGCTGCCCTGGCAGGCGAGCAGGGACAGAGAAAGCTACACAAAGATGAACACATGGAAGAGGCCAGGAGCCTGGAGGCCTGCAGGAGAAAAGCCCTCCATACAAGACTGGGAGAGGCAGGTACCAGGTAGCGGTCTATCAACAGTCACTGCATGGCTGGATGCTTTCTATGCTCTTCCTTGGCTTACTAGGCCACTCCCAGTCTTAGGCAATGGTTTCATCTTATTAGTAAACTATCTCCACTTCTAACCATGGTGTGCTCTTTTGTCATGTGACTCAAGAGCCAAGAATGGGGTGCCCTCTGAATGTAGTTTTCAGCTCAGCACTAAGCTGCTTTCCTTTCCTTTTCTTTTTTCTTTTTTTTAATACAGGCTAAAAACTATACATGCTTTCCTAGACATGCTGGCCATTCTCGATGTCTCTCCGACCCCCGTGCCTACCTGAAAAGGCAGGGTTTTTCCTCCATCTCCATCCCCATAGCAGCTTCAGGGATTTTTAGCTTGCCTTTGTTATTGTTTTTCTCTCAAACTTTGACAAAATTGTTTTTGAGTTTCCATCTGAGTCTGCTTTTTAAATTCTTTTACTAATAATGAGAAAGAGTTCTGTCCACAGCACCAGGCCGTTTCTACACATTTTCTCTTTCACTCCCTATCAATTGCTGTCAGGCAAGTGGGTTTTGCCACCAATTTACAGATGGAAACTTTTGAGGACCAGAAGGGTAATTTATCAATGTTAGACAGTCAAGGACAAACCCACACTAGAGCTTAAGCACCGGACCTCTGAGCCCACTGCTTCCTCCCTGGCCTATCACGACAAGCAGTCTTTGAGATAATCCATCAGGGATGAGCCTTTCACGAATTGTGAACACATGTATATAAAACTGTTGGCTGACCTCTGATGTCTGCATTTTTTATAATTGCATGTGGAGAAGTCATCAAAGCACTTTGTATTCCTACTGCAATTACACATTCATCCCTTTCTCATCCCCTCACCAGCTCGTACCCCCATGACCTGCCATTGACATTTTGTATTGCCTTTTGTCAAGGGAGAGGAAGCCATTAGAGAGCGTGCTAAAACCAATGACCAAAAAGTTACAGAGAATCACAAAGTCTGCAACTTTCTTCCCAAGGACAGATTGCAAAAACACCAAAGATATCATAGCAAGTATTACGGAGGGGTGCAGAGAATCAAGATAGAAACTGGGGGGGGGGTCCCCTGCAAGCTTCATGACCTGCAATGAAATGATCCAGGTGGGGTTAACAATGAAACTCGGGTCAGCAGAACATGTCAGTGCTGGGTTAAAACCTCTGGAGTCTGACACCAAGTGATTTATTTCTCACACACTTCAACAGTGAAGCGTTGGGAAAACGTTTTCACATGACGATAATCACATCAAAGCTTTAGGCACAGCTGCATCAAAACTCCCAGGCAAAATACATCTCTCCCTGTCTCTAGAACCTGTGACCGTTCCCACAAGGATGGGCTCAGTTGACTGAGAAACAGTGCTCAGGAGTCTGTGCCTGGGGAGGAAGGGTTTGTAATAAGCATAATAGCAAACTCTCTTGCAAAGCACGTGGGGCCTCTTTCACGAGGATGGGCTCTGTTGACTGAGAGACACTGCTCAGGATTCCAGGGCATTCGGTAAAGGTTGGCTTTACAGTCTGGCACACACCACCGGCTGTGAACACATCCTTCTGGATGGGAAACAGGTGTCAGTTTCCTCTGTGGAAGACTCTGGTTTCTAGTGCTGTCGGTAACTCGTGCCCCCTACAGGAAACTGTGAATGACAGCCTGCATCCCAAGTCACACACAACAGGAATCAAGACAGGACACACCCTGGGTGGGAAGTCTCCGGATTCACCCTCTCACGGTGATCATGAAGCAAGAGAAGAAGAATCTTGTGACTCTCAGAGGGTTAGAGGAGCTGAGAGCCATGGGGAAAGGGATGACAAGGAAGTCATTGCTCACTAAAGTTCCAGGCCCACAATAAGCATTACTTTATTAAATCCTTAAATGATCTTTTTAAAATTACATGTATCTGCTGGGCAGTGGTGGTGCACACCTTTAATCCCAGCACTTGAGAGGCAGGGCAAGGCAGATCTCTGTGAGTTCAAGGCCAGCCTGGGCTACAGAGTGAGTTCCAGGAAAGGCTACACAGAGAAATCCTGTCTCGAAAAACTAAAAAAAAAAAAAAAGAAAAAAAAGAAAAAAAAATTACACGTATCTGTGTCTCTGTGTATGTTGTCTTTGTACATCTGTGTATGTGAGCCTGCGTCTGAATGTGTGTCTATGTGTGTATGTGTGTGTGTGTGTCTGTGTGCTTATGTGTATCTGTGTCTCTGTGTGTATATACCTGTGTGTGTTTGTCTATGTATATGTGTGTCTGTGTGCTTGTGTGTCTATATGTGTGTCTGTGTCTCTGTATATGTGTGTATGTCTATGTATATCTATGTCTATGTATGGATGTCTGTGTGTGTCTATGTCTATGTGTGTGTATGCTTGTGTATCTGTGTGCATGTATGTATGTATGTATGTGTATCTGTGCTTCTGTGTGTGTGTGTGTTGCCTGTGTGTATATGTATACCCATGTGTAAGTGCACAAATACCACAGCACACAACATGGAAGTCAGAGGGTAACCTTCAGAAGCCACATCTTCTCTTCTTCCATGTGGGCCCTGGGGATCCAACTCAGGTTGTCAAGACTGACAGCAAGCGTCTTTGCCTTCTAAACCAAATCTGTGCCCTTGAGGTTAAGTGGATTTTTAAGGCCAGTATAATTAACTAAACACTACAGGTGAGGACACCAAGCTCAGAAAGATCTCATAAATTTCCCAATACCACAAGTGGCAGACATGGAATCCAAATCCAGTTTGTGATACCAACACAGCCCAGGCTGGTGCCACTCATGGAACTGATGTGTGGGCTGAAGGCTGGACTTACACTGAGCAGTATTTGTTTTCTTTAGCTGGAGTCAGTGCATTGGGGTAGATGACTGGACTTGTCAGTCATGCAGGTAATTCTCCATGCTAGATCATACCATCTGCAGAGTTATAACAAAGGGCAGTCCAGTAATTCTCCATACAAGATCATACCATCTGCAGAGTTATAACCAAGGGCAGTCCAGTAATTCTCCATACTAGATCACACCATCTGCAGAGTTATAACCAAGGGCAGTCCAGTAATTCTTCATGCTAGATCACACCATCTGCAGAGTTATAACCAAGAGCAGTCCAGGTAATTCTCCATACAAAATCATACCATCTGCAGAGTTATAACCAAGGGCAGTGTAGTGGCAACGCCCGCATTACTGATACCCGTTTACCATGTCTGAGCGAAGGGCTGCGCATTAAAAATAGAGACAAGAGACAGCGGGTCATTCGTACAATTGGATGTCGAATGCCGTTTATTGAAAGAGGGAAGAAACCTTAAAGACAGGTTTACAGCACAAATGGAGGAACCCCCGGAGGGCAGAAGTTTGCTACCAATGGTCTACATTCCAGACCCAATGTTCTACATTCTTACATCTAAGTTGTTAACGTCCAAAATGCAGGATACACAAACAAGGAACTTCCCTTAAGCATTCAGAAGGGTGGATACCGGCAGGGAATCTGAATAGGGAGGACATCTGATCGAGGTCAGCAAGAAAGGCCGCAGCCACTCCCAGTCGGGGGCCAGGGCCCATGGCGCCCACAGGGCAGTCCAGTAATTCTCCATACTAGATCATACCATCTGCAGAGTTATAACCAAGGGCAGTCCGGGTCACACAATAGCAAAGCCCTTGGTGGCTGCCATGACACCTCTGTGTTTAGCTGTTGACAACCTTTCCTTCATCCCTTGTGCCGGGTAGGTTGTTACTCCCTCCTTGGTAGCTGGAAAATTAGTGAGAAAAGGTATCTGAGTGTACCAATAACTTGCTGTGGTTGTTTCCACTCAAATTCACCATGTTCTCTGCCCAGCTGACCTGTGGCCTCCTGCTCCAGGCTGGCCAGATTGGCTTACAGCATCCTTCCACTCTCCATCCATCAGAGGGGCAGATGAGAAGCCCTTGTGCCACACTGTCACTCCTGATGTGTGTGTAAAGCTGTATCCTGCACACAGTCTCACCACATCCAAAAGCTTTGCCACACAGGCAAACAGCTTAAGCCAGTGTGACCATCAACACCAAAGCCCAGGAGGTCTGCCTACTCCCCATCCTCCCCTGGAGATCATCTTCCTCTTGAAACATAATCCAAGTGTGTCCACCAAGGAAATGAAGTCCTCAGCCCATGGATGTTCTACTCCGTGACAGTCCTGCAGGCTTTCTAGAAGCAGAGCCAAGTACTGTTACCTCTGCTTCTCCCTAGGACAGTGCCAGGGTCTGCTTTGTCTATGATGGGCAGGGTGGGGGGCCTGCTATGCCTCCATGAAAATCTGAGGCCAGCCATGGAGCAAGGTTTGTGGACACATGGCTTTCGGGAAAAATGATGGAGCATCCCTGAAAGTCCAGCTCAGATGAAGAAGCACATTTGGAGTATGTGGGGCAAAGACGGTGACAGGTTGGTGTAGGGCGACAGACCTGTGTGATGTGGATGCAGTAAGACAAAATGGTGCAAAGGGATGCACTGCTTAGCTTGTCCCAGCACCTGCAGTGTACCTAACTGTTCATTCACTCGCTTATCGATTCTCTTGTGAGCGCCCTCCCACACACATGCACTCATCCTTTCCTTCATTCCACAGTCAGCATTATTATCTCTTGGGAGAATCTGAGGAAGACCCGTGATATGCCTCTCTGTCCTAGTGGGAGCTAAGGAATTCATAAAAACCATGTCTGTTAGCTGCCTCCTTCCTTTCTTTCCTCTATAAACCCAGCAAGTATTCAGTTTATAACTTGCCTGAGCTTCACTCATCTATTCTGAGTCCCATTTGAAATAATGATTGTCATTGATAACACTTACTGAGCCTTTTCAAATGTTAAGTGGTGCCTAATATCTTAAATCATTTTACTCCTGTCTTATAAGAATATGGGATGAGCAGATAGGCCTTGATAATGCACTCCTTCTTTTCAGATAAGAAATCTTAGACATAGGGGCTTGGCTTCTGCAAACTGCCTGACATCACAGGGCGACTGGGAGAGAGGGCTGAGATTGGGATACAGGTCTGTGGATCCAAAGCCCCTTCTTAGCCACTGTGCTGCCTACATAATGAGGAGGTGTTGGCCGTAGAGAACGTGTAAATGTGGACAACGCTCTTTGCTGGCTCTAATGATGGGATTTTAAACCTCCTAGAGCGGTCTCTAATGGAAACTGTTGAAGTCATTCATTCCTCACCACGGTCATTAACGGCCATTCTCAAAGTCAGCTCTGCTCAGTCTCTGCTGGCAGGGAAGAAATGCATTTTGTCCAGAGGAGATGAAGATAGAATCCTATGAGAACTGTGGGAAATTGGATGTTCTAGGAATAAAATCCTTTTATTTTCTTGTCTCTGGTAGCTTTTGTAAGGAGAGGGAGGGCTGAGCCAGTGCTCAGAGAGAAGCTGGGCTTTGCAGAAATGGAGGAGATGCTGAGCAAGAGGGCTGAGAAACAAGAAGAAAACTGGCAAGGATGGAGTAGGGAGGGGCTGCTGTGTGCACGGCCGTGAGAGGAAACCAGAAAAGGCAAACAGCTAAAGCTTCCATGGAAGAAGAAGCAAGACTTCCCTGGCGTGGGCTGGGAGGAAAGGGAAGTATATGGACTTGTTCACATCCCGCCCCCTTTTCCTCCTCCTCTTTTTCCTTTTTCTTCTTTTCTCTTTTCTCTTGCTCTCTGACCTCTCTTTCCCCTCTCTGCTCTGGACATGTTTTTAATATGATTTTACTCTGAAGTACACTGTAGTTTGAAGATTAGCATAATAAATGGAGGAGCAAACATATCCCTGCTGAGTACCCTCATGGAGGATCAAGAGCCCCTGGATGCCATAAATGCAACCCCTCCCGTGACAGGGAGGCTTATGAGATGTACTGCGTATGTGTGTCCAGGCAGAGCAACTAAACACAGGGTGAAGACAGGAAGAGAAGAGGAGAGACGGGCAAATGTCTTAGTCACATTGCTGTAAAGAGACATCATGACCAAGGCAACTACTATAGAAGGAAACATTTAATTGGGGCTGGCTTACAGTCTCAGAAGTTTAGTCCATCGTCATCATGGCAGAGAACATGGCGGTGTGCAGGCAGGCACTAGAGCGGTAGCTGAGAGCTACATGCTGATCTTAGACAGAGAGGGACTCTGGGCTTGGCATGGGCTTTTGAAACCTCAAAGCCCATCCCCAGTGACAGGCTTCCTCCAACAAGGCCACACCTCTTAGTCCTTCTAATCCTTTCAAACAGTGCCACTGCATGGTGACTACGCATTCACATACCTGAGCCTATGGGGTCATTCTTACTCAGATCACCACAGTAAAGAGGAGGAATGGGGGAAAGGAGATTTAAATGCCATAGCTGGTAAGCTACTGAGGCCAATTTTAAGTACAGCATACAGCATACCATCCTGAAAAGCATTTATAAAAAAGGCACTCAGTAAATATAGTTAAGCCACCACAAATCAGACAGGCATGCCTGTCTAACCAACGAGTTCATGCCACACCCTCTGTACTAGTGATTAAGCTGTGTGGGGCCATGTGTTGGGTAATGTTATGGGGAAAGCCACATGGCCACCTGGAGGAGGGGAGCCCTGGGGCTTCCACCCAACCTACCCAGAGCTATGTGTATGTGCGAAGCTTTGGGCTTTACCTGAGACTTCATGTGAAGAGCAGGGACAGCTCCGAGGGAGTGTTATGTTCCTTTTGCCCCCCTTGCTACCATGCTGACCCCTAAGTCTCTAAAATTTATGAGCTAATTAAAAATCAATAGACATGTTAAAATAAGATTGAGATTGATATTAGGTGTCTGAATCCCAGGAACAGTCCACATCGCCTAGAAAACTACAGTGCGCTGTGCTGGTGAATGCTGGGTTAACAGTATTGTTAGCTTATGTTCTCTGCACTTCCCCCTCATCCATGCCGTGTGATGCCCCACATCCTGTCTGAGAATCAGCTCACTATCCCAGATGTTGTTCCCTTAATCCTGTGGTTTTTGCTCATGCCTGGTTTCCTACTCAGAGAGGCCATCCCAGTCTGCATCAATGCAAATTTCCTGCACGCAGCAAATGTGTCTCCCCTGGATGACACAGTGGGCACTATATCATCTGGCCTGCCTTTCTGGTGGGTTTGCTGGGTTACTCTGCCAGCTCCTGCTTCATAACCCTGGATGAGGGGACAACCCGGGTCTCTGTCCATGGTCCTGAACCAACAAAGCCCCACAATGGCTTTAGCTCACACATAGCAAATGGAACAAACACTGTCTCAACTCAAATATCTGATCCCATAGGTCTCTGTGGTTCTTTGTCACTTCTGAGAAACGGACCTGTGGGTCCTCAAAAAAGGAAAATGGGGACATGTCACCTCCTTGACCAACTCACTTACTACATCTGTGTCTACTCTATATGCCCCCCAGTGTGTGCATGCGGGTGCATGTTTTACATGTGTGCACATGTGTATGAATGTCATTTTTCCAATTCCACCTTTTTGTTTGAGGCGGGACATGTCATTGGCTGGGAAGTTTACCAAGAAAGCTAGGCTAGGCGGCCAGTGAGCTCCAGGGGTATGCCAGCCTCCACCCCACATCTTGCCATTGCTGAGAGCATAAGCGCATGCCATCTCGTAGATTACAGAGATCCACATTTGAGCCCTCATGCAAGTGATTTACAACTGAGCCACCTCCCCAGCCCATGCACCTCTCTTATCACTGATGGCCCTACAGTGTTAGGTCACGACTTCTAATCTCCCTGGTGAGGGATTGTGCTTCATCTTGTCCAGCTCTCTGCTTCTTAATATACTGGGCACAGGGTTTTATATGTAATAGATTCTAGCTAGAATGGTCCTCTTTTAGACCATCACAGAGTTCAGTCCCTTTGATCTTATGTGTAAATATCTCCTCCCCAGAGAGACCTTATAACCCCCAAATGGAACTAGCTGCAACACAATGACATCAATGTCTTAGGGTTTCTATTGCTATGAAGGGACACCATGACCATTGAAACTCTTATAAAGGAAAACATTTAATTGGGGGCTTACAGTTTCAGAGGCTTAGTCCATTGTCATCATGGTGGGGCATGGCAGTGTGCAGGCAGACATGGTGCTGGAGAAGGAGCTGAGAGTTCTACATCTTGCACAGGCAACAGAAAGTGAACTAAGACATTGGATGTGGCTTGAGCATATATGAGACCTCAAAGCCCGCTTCCACAGTGACACACGTCCTCCAATGAGGTCATCCTACCCCAACAAAGCCTCATCTCCTAGTAGCACCACTCCTTATGAGCTTATAGGGACCAATTATATTCAAACTACCATAATCAACTATTTAATCTTTCTTTTTTCAGTGCTGGAAGTTGAACCCAGAACCTCATGCCTGTGAGGCAAGCTCTATAGCACTGAGCCACATCCCCAGCCTTTCAACTGCTTAACATGCCACTACACATCATTATTTTTCTGTTTATTGCAGGCCTTATCTAAAACTCCTCCACCAGCACATACGTGCAGTGGGCACAGGTGCTTTGGTACCCAGTCCCTTCTCTTGTGGTTAGTGCCTAAGGCAGCACTTGCTGCATGGATAGAATTTATGTAATTTTAATTAATAATAAACAATCCACGAGACAACTGTGGGCTGCATTTTTTCCTGCCCCTTCTGGAGAGAAGCGGGGTACAGGAGGACCAGTGAGAACATGGCTGGCCAGGGCGAGAGAAGCAGAGGCACCATGCCTACAGAACGACTGGGCTGAAGTCTCTGTTGACAATGGCGGTCAGTCCTGAAGGCAGCCATGGCACACTGGGCCCTGCTGCACCTGACTCTCTTTGTAGGAGCTCTCAGTGCTAACAAGTAAACAACATCTTTCTTATTGAGTGGATGCTTCTTTGGGCCAAAGGAAACAACTCTACATCCTTGATATACCTACAAAAACCTAGCTTAGGAGGGGTCCTAAGGACAAAGCCTGGGGTTCTAATAAGTAACCCCTCACACCAGCTCAGCTGGAAACTTCAGTCTATAAAGATGGGGGGTGTATTATAAAGAAACTGTGTCCCAGGAAGTGATGGAGCAGAAAGGCCTATTTCCAGCACCTGAGCTCAAATGGAGGCCTGAGTCAGGCAAAGTGGCAGTGATGTCTGCAGAGAACACTGGTGACTCGGTGGTCTCATTCTCTCTCTGCACACTGTGGGGGTTGCTTGCCACTGGGTCCTATTACTATTCAGATCAGGAAGGCAGAGCCTGAGAATTTTCACAGAAGCAGGACATATCTGCTGCCTTTAACTCAGAACTGGCAGAAAATTATTTTAAAAAGTAAGCAGGGAAGAAGAAAAAATGTAAAACAAAAAGTCTACTAGGATTGAAATTATGAGTCTTGGGGTCTTCAGAATGGGGAGCAGAGCTGAAGAGCTTCTTACAAAGTTGGGGGGTTGAGGGGAGAGAGGCCAACAATTGTTTTTCTAAGCATTTGTTTCAGTGAAATATTGAAGAAAGCCTTCAGCCATTTTATTAGAAGACTATGGCCTCAACCTTGCAGAGTTCTGTTTCCTGGGTGCGATTCCAAAACTAAAGGGAGACAGTTGAGCTACAAAATGCTTCAGAAGGAGAAGGATTCTGGGAGCCTCAGGCCAGAGTGGAGTGTGTGATAATGGATTCCATAAATACTACTTAAAGGAGATCTTTCTCTAGCTGAAACTTCTACTTTGAGTTCAGACGGTTTCTTTCTCTTTTGCCTCTTTGTCTTGATTTCCTTAGCTCTACAGAGCATCAGCTTCAGCCAACAGACGTCCTGCCCCTCTGGGTGCAAACGATCTCACACGGGGCCATTAATGCCACTTAAATGGGGCTCTTATTCCTCTCACCAGCGGCAGCCTGCATTCTAAATTCCACAGACAATTGTCCCACCAGGGAGAGAGAAAATCAGAGAGAGTTTGCCTATTAGTGAGCCTTTGAATGCAAATCAAGGAATCCAACTTGGAATTTAGTAGGGAAAAGAATTCCTTGAAGTACTATATGTCCCAGGAGAGGGCTGGGAACCTGAGGTGATTCTGGGTGTTGGGAGGTGACACCAGGAGCCAAATGCCCTCGGAATCACGTTGTCCTGTCCCATGCCACAGGAGTGGATCTTTCCGTGCTTTCATTCTCTAACTGCATATTTCTTCTGATGCCAGGCATCAGGAACGTTTTAATGAAAGGAGGTGTCAGTCAGTGTCAGTCAGTGTCAGTCAGTGTCAGTCAGTGTCAGTGTCAGTGTCAGTCAGTGTCAGTCAGTGTCAGTGTTAGTCAGTGTCAGTGTCAGTCAGTGTCAGTGTCAGTCAGTGTCAGTCAGTGTCAGTGTCAGTGTCAGTGTCAGTGTCAGTGTCAGTCAGTGTCAGTCAGTGTCAGTCAGTGTCAGTGTCAGTGTCAGTCAGTGTCAGTGTCAGTCAGTGTCAGTGTCAGTCAGTGTCAGTCAGTGTCAGTGTCAGTGTCAGTCACTGTCAGTGTCAGTCAGTGTCAGTCAGTGTCAGTGTCAGTCAGTGTCAGTGTCAGTCAGTGTCAGTCAGTGTCAGTGTCAGTCAGTGTCAGTGTCAGTCAGTGTCAGTGTCAGTGTCAGTGTCAGTGTCAGTGTCAGTCAGTGTCAGTGTCAGTGTCAGTCAGTGTCAGTGTCAGTGTCAGTCAGTGTCAGTCAGTGTCAGTGTCAGTCAGTGTCAGTGTCAGTCAGTGTCAGTGTCAGTGTCAGTCAGTGTCAGTCAGTGTCAGTGTCAGTGTCAGTGTCAGTCAGTGTCAGTGTCAGTGTCAGTCAGTGTCAGTCAGTGTCAGTGTCAGTGTCAGTCAGTGTCAGTGTCAGTGTCAGTGTCAGTGTCAGTCAGTGTCAGTGTCAGTGTCAGTGTCAGTGTCAGTGTCAGTCAGTGTCAGTGTCAGTCAGTGTCAGTCAGTGTCAGTGTCAGTCAGTGTCAGTGTCAGTCAGTGTCAGTGTCAGTCAGTGTCAGTGTCAGTGTCAGTCAGTGTCAGTGTCAGTCAGTGTCAGTGTCAGTCAGTGTCAGTGTCAGTCAGTGTCAGTCAGTGTCAGTGTCAGTGTCAGTCAGTGTCAGTGTCAGTCAGTGTCAGTCAGTGTCAGTGTCAGTGTCAGTGTCAGTGTCAGTGTCAGTGTCAGTCAGTGTCAGTGTCAGTCAGTGTCAGTGTCAGTGTCAGTGTCAGTGTCAGTGTCAGTGTCAGTCAGTGTCAGTGTCAGTCAGTGTCAGTGTCAGTGTCAGTGTCAGTGTCAGTCAGTGTCAGTGTCAGTGTCAGTGTCAGTCAGTGTCAGTGTCAGTGTCAGTCAGTGTCAGTCAGTGTCAGTGTCAGTCAGTGTCAGTCAGTGTCAGTGTCAGTGTCAGTCAGTGTCAGTCAGTGTCAGTGTCAGTGTCAGTCAGTGTCAGTCAGTGTCAGTGTCAGTGTCAGTCAGTGTCAGTCAGTGTCAGTGTCAGTGTCAGTCAGTGTCAGTCAGTGTCAGTGTCAGTGTCAGTCAGTGTCAGTGTCAGTCAGTGTCAGTGTCAGTGTCAGTCAGTGTCAGTGTCAGTGTCAGTGTCAGTCAGTGTCAGTGTCAGTGTCAGTCAGTGTCAGTGTCAGTCAGTGTCAGTGTCAGTCAGTGTCAGTGTCAGTGTCAGTGTCAGTGTCAGTCAGTGTCAGTGTCAGTGTCAGTCAGTGTCAGTCAGTGTCAGTGTCAGTGTCAGTGTCAGTGTCAGTCAGTGTCAGTGTCAGTCAGTGTCAGTGTCAGTCAGTGTCAGTGTCAGTGTCAGTGTCAGTGTCAGTCAGTGTCAGTGTCAGTGTCAGTCAGTGTCAGTCAGTGTCAGTGTCAGTCAGTGTCAGTCAGTGTCAGTGTCAGTGTCAGTCAGTGTCAGTCAGTGTCAGTGTCAGTCAGTGTCAGTGTCAGTCAGTGTCAGTGTCAGTGTCAGTGTCAGTGTCAGTGTCAGTCAGTGTCAGTGTCAGTCAGTGTCAGTGTCAGTGTCAGTGTCAGTGTCAGTCAGTGTCAGTGTCAGTGTCAGTGTCAGTGTCAGTCAGTGTCAGTGTCAGTCAGTGTCAGTGTCAGTGTCAGTGTCAGTGTCAGTGTCAGTCAGTGTCAGTGTCAGTCAGTGTCAGTGTCAGTGTCAGTGTCAGTGTCAGTGTCAGTCAGTGTCAGTTAGTGTCAGTGTCAGTGTCAGTGTCAGTGTCAGTGTCAGTGTCAGTGTCAGTCAGTGTCAGTGTCAGTCAGTGTCAGTGTCAGTGTCAGTGTCAGTGTCAGTGTCAGTGTCAGTCAGTGTCAGTGTCAGTCAGTGTCAGTGTCAGTGTCAGTGTCAGTGTCAGTCAGTGTCAGTGTCAGTGTCAGTGTCAGTCAGTGTCAGTGTCAGTGTCAGTGTCAGTGTCAGTCAGTGTCAGTGTCAGTGTCAGTGTCAGTCAGTGTCAGTGTCAGTGTCAGTCAGTGTCAGTCAGTGTCAGTGTCAGTCAGTGTCAGTGTCAGTCAGTGTCAGTGTCAGTGTCAGTGTCAGTCAGTGTCAGTGTCAGTGTCAGTCAGTGTCAGTGTCAGTCAGTGTCAGTGTCAGTCAGTGTCAGTGTCAGTGTCAGTGTCAGTGTCAGTCAGTGTCAGTGTCAGTGTCAGTCAGTGTCAGTCAGTGTCAGTGTCAGTGTCAGTGTCAGTGTCAGTCAGTGTCAGTGTCAGTGTCAGTCAGTGTCAGTCAGTGTCAGTGTCAGTCAGTGTCAGTCAGTGTCAGTGTCAGTGTCAGTCAGTGTCAGTCAGTGTCAGTGTCAGTCAGTGTCAGTGTCAGTCAGTGTCAGTCAGTGTCAGTGTCAGTGTCAGTGTCAGTGTCAGTGTCAGTGTCAGTGTCAGTGTCAGTCAGTGTCAGTGTCAGTGTCAGTGTCAGTGTCAGTCAGTGTCAGTGTCAGTGTCAGTGTCAGTGTCAGTCAGTGTCAGTGTGATGATGTCAGCCCTGGTATCTCACTGACAGGAAATGGTTCCTACCGTTTGGAGCTGGAGTGAGTGTGTCCAGGTTTGGTTCGGGTTTTCTGAGTTTGCGGTCGGCCATCTTCTCACCGCGTCCTCACAGGGGAGCAGAGCAGCCCCAGCCCTCACGCCTCCTCTCCAAGGGCACAGGTTCCTGTCACGAGGCTGGCCTCAGCGGGGCTGCAGCTCACTGTTCAGGAGGGCATCTGCCCCCAGCCCACAGATCAGAAACTGAGCTGACCCATTGCTGTCCACGACCCAGAGCGGCTCCCATTGGCCCCGATGGGCCGCAGCTTGTCCCTGTAGCCTGACAGCATGGCAGGACCTGAGAGGACAGAGCGCTGGGCTCTGTGAGGGGCACCGAGGGGGAGAATCCTCCCAGGAAGGCTTCCCTAAGCCCAAGCAGGGCACGGGCAGGCAGGAAAGCCCAGAGACTCGTCAAAGGGGAGGACAGGACGACAGAGCAGTGTGGTTCAAATCTTAGACGGTCTTTTAACAAAATCCCAGAGCCAGATATCAGAGAAGCGGAGCAGCGCCACGAGCTCTCACCTCTACGGATTCCTCAGCCTAAAGAGAGTGGGTTCCTGTTTCCTCACACCTTATACACCTTTCTCTGCCTAACCATCACTTCCTGGGATTAAAGGTGTGTGTTTCCCAAGCAAAGGCATGAGGTCTCACGTGCTGGGATTAACGGTGAGTGCCACCACTGCCTGGCCTCTGTGTGATCTACTGGCTGGCTGCTGATCCTCAGGCAAGCTCGTTAGGGTACACAGAACACCACCACAGCGCAGGGAAGGGGGCACCTGGCTATCCTCCCATCTTATACTGCAGACTGAGAAATCAAGGGTGAAGGAGGTGTGAAGGGGACACCTGGCTTTTTATCACGGGAGCGTGTATCTTAATGGAGTGTTAGGATCCTGGACTGATTCTCTTTCAAACACGCACCAGTAAGAGTATCCACAGGGAGGAAGGGCAAGGCATGGAGACTCTGTTGTCTCTGTAACAGGGTAAAGGGAAGTTCCTTTAAAAAATGCCGTTCTCCAAGCTGTTAGACGAGGGCATGGGATTCCCTGAAGCTGGAGTTATAGGCAGTTGTGAATCACCCAATGTGGGAAACATGTGGAAAAACATGGAGGATGAAGGAAGGGGATGATGTATGTGGGATAACGAAAGATTTCTGACTTGCCACAGGCCTACTGAATCAGAACCCGAGGGGCAGAGCCCAGGAATCTGCATTCTAACAAGACTCCCTAAATGCTAGATACACTCCACAGGCTGGGTGCCCCATCTCCTGAGAGGTGGGTGGTTTTTATGGTGGCAGAATTTGATAGGTGGATTTATGTATCACAAGAGCAATTGAAGAATCAAAGGATGGAAAATTACATAGATTTACAGAGAAATGGGCAAGGGAAAGACTACAAAAGTCCAGTTTTGAAGAATAAACAAAGTATATGACTAATTTACAAAGTAGCAACAGCAATGATCATAATAAGAGCAAATACACTGTCTCAGTCACAGTTCTATTAGGGTGAAGAGACACCGTGACCATGGTAACTCTTACAAAGGACAACATTTAACTGGACTGGCTTACAGTTTCAGCAGTTTAGTCCATTATCATCATGGTGGAGAGCATGATGGCATGCAGGCAGACATGGTGCTGGAGAAGGAGCTGAGTGATCTACATCTGGATCCTCAGTCAGCAGGAATAGAGAGACTCTGGGCTTGGCTTAGGCCCTTGAAAACCTCAAAGCCCACCTCCAATGGTACACTTCCTCCAACAAGGCCACACCTCTCAGTCCTTCTCAAGTAGTGCCACTCCTTGACTCAGACATATGAGCCTATGGGGGACATTCTTATTCAACCACCACATGTATGATTTATTACATGCCAGTTGCTTTTTGGAGTAGTTTTCATATACTAAAATCATACATGATTCACAAAAATCTCTCCATAGACCCCAAGGGTTTTCTCATCAATCCAATGTGATGAATGAAATCACAGACTCCAAACTCATGAGGAATTGGAATAATGGACATTGTAAAAAATGGGCACTCTCAGGATCCATTATGGCCATGAAACAAGATTTAGGCTTGCAAGTATGTTCACAATAAGCCATTTGGAAATGAAGACACTTAATTTTAAAAACAACTGTCAACTAAGGAGATCCTTAATGAGCTGCTAGTGTTGACCAGAGACCATGTGACATTTGGCTTAGCCAAGTCCTTCCAGCTTGGCGATGGCTCCTGCTCCTGGCTGGACTTCCTGCTAGCTAGTCATGGCCACATTGCTATCTATGAATTATGCTTGTGCTCCTTGACCTTTGAAGCACGTCCCTGGAAAATATCTTTTTTTTTTTCTTTTTCTGATTTT
Source organism: Peromyscus maniculatus bairdii (assembly GCF_049852395.1). NCBI lineage: Eukaryota > Metazoa > Chordata > Mammalia > Rodentia > Cricetidae > Peromyscus > Peromyscus maniculatus. The sequence continues at coordinate 11,456,593 of NC_134858.1, read as the reverse complement.
ACCTTTGTTTTCTCACACTTTCTCTCCTGACTGAGGCCTCTTGGGTAGTAGTTGGCAGCAGGAATTGTAGCTCTGATAGCCTCCTGGGGAAGGGGAGGGGAAGGGAGGCAGGTAAGCAGCAGCCACAACAAAAGCCACAGAGTAAAGGGCTAAGGGGAAAGCCACAGGAGGAAATAGGGCCCCTAATGATTTCTGGGAACACCAGGAATTACGAGAGCTCCATGCCTGCTGAGCTCCAGCCCATTCCTTGCAAGGACCAGGGCTGGGGCTGGGGAGACGGCTCAGCTGTCAGGAGTGCTTGCTGCTCTTTTAGAGGACCAGAATTCAGGTTCCAGCACCCACATTGAGTGGTTCACAACTGCCTGTAACTCCAGCTTCAGGGGATCCCATGCCCTCATCTGATCTTGGCAGGCATGCCCACATGTATGCACATGCGCACACACACACACACACACACACACACACACACACACACACACAAAATTAAAATTTTAATTAAATAAATATAAAATAACAAAGACCAGAGATGAGCCAGTGCCTGCACCCTGGTTTAACTGTGAACTTTTGTAAGAATGTGAGGGTGAGCTGGTCGGTGGTGGTGCACGCCTTTAATCCTAGCACTCAGGAGGAAGAGCCAGGCTGATCTCTGTGAGTTTGAGGCCAGCCTGGGCTACCAAGTGAATTCCAAAAAAGGCGCAAAGCTACACAGAGAAACCCTGTCTCAAAAAACAAAAAAAGAATGTGAGGGTGAAGACAAAATTACAGATGATTGGGCTAAACATTGAATTCCTCAGCTCAGATGCAATCTGCAAAGACTGAAAATACCAAAGAGCATATTTTGATTTATTTTTAGTTGTAGGCATTTAAGGAACTATTTCTCAGGTGGCTGGGTAGCTGACAAGATAATAGAAAGGAAACATGCGAGGTCACACAAGACAAGAAAGCTGACAAGGGACACTTACAATACTGTTTGGAACAGTCATAAAGCAAATGGGTTCCAGCAGTCACAGCAAGCAACAGCAAATCATGACATGAGAGGCGACTCGGGCCCCAGGTATATGTATGGGAAAAATTCATGAGTTTGTGAGCACACCAAGAAAGAGAGAGATGTGGTTCATTTGAATGAACATAAAACAAGGAAGTGAGAGACACTTCAGGGAAGCAGACACTGGGCTCATCAGGTGGCAGCTTCAATCAATCTTAAATGTGCTCAAATAACTCAAGTAAACTACAGGGAAAGAACAGACCGAAGACGGGACACTGATATCCTTGCATGGAGAAGATCAGCAAGCTGAGGATCACCAGAAGGAGACAAAAAGCATAACAATTGAAGTTAAAATTTCACCAGACAAGTTCAGCAGCTTTCAGAGGCAAGTCAGCAACTTGAAGAAAGTTTTATTAAAATTTCCAGTAGAAAATAATAATACACACAAGTTAATGGAGCCAGGGGTGCCCTCTGGACTTCAAGAAGCCTTCTAGAAAGAGAGAGAAAGGAAGAAGAGTATTTGAAAAAAATCACAGTCCATATTTTACAAATATGATTGAAGATGATGAAACCACACATCCAAGACCAATGACTCACAATAGGATGCTCAAAGGCCTCTACACAGAGATGCAAGGCTGTCAAACTGTGAGAGAACAAAGACAGTCTTGGGAGGTGCTGGGGAGAGCCAATGGTCATGTACAAATTGTCCTCAGTAAATTCAGCAGCGATTTCTCATCAGAAACCTTGGATTTCAGGCAGTGAACAATGTACTTAAAGCATTAAAAGAAGAAGAAGAAAAAAAGAGGTCAGGGCCAGTGAGATGGCTTCTGAGAAGCAGCTGCTGTGTAAAGGAGGTGGCCAAAGCGTGGAGCGTCAATGCCAGTGCAATGACTAGACACGGCACCACAGGACTTAACCCCAGCATTGATGGGTGGAGACAGTGAGATCCTGGGGCTCAGTGACCCTCAGAGTCCGTGAGAGACCATGTCTCAGAAACTAAGATTGGGAGCAATAGAAAGAGTTACCTGAAATCAACCCTGGCCTTCCACACACTCATGTACAGGACAGTACATGCACACACATAAACACAACCACATGCAGGTAATACACAGCCAATAATTCTTCCATTTTTTCAAAAATCACTTGTCAAAACATAAAGAAAAATTCAGGCATTTCCAGAAAAACAAAAAACGCAGAGTTCATTGCTTGTAAAGCTAGCTGCCTTCCAGAAGATGCTCAGGAGTACCTCCAAGGATGAACAAAGAGAAAATTAGAGAATAATTCAAAACCATCCAAGGAGATAACACTGATCATGACAGATTGACAGGTAAACATGAGAACTAGGGTTATTGTATTTTGTGTTTGCAGCTTCTCTTTCTTTTCATATTTAATTGAAGATACAAATGATGAAAAACTGTAAATTCATACCAATAGGCACATGCCATATGAAGATGTAATTCATGCCAACACAACGGGAGACATGGGACTGAACCTGAGCAGACACTTGGTGGGTTTGGCTTGATTTTTGTTTTGAGATAGGATTTCATGTGTCCTAAGTTGGTCTTGAACTTGCTATGTAGCAGAGAATGCTCTTCAACTTCCCCTGTCCACCTCCTGGGGTATACAGGCCTGTACTACCACACTCGTTCACATGCTGCAGAGGATGAACGCCAGGCTTTCTGTGGACCAGATAAGCACTCTGCCAACAGAGCTCCCTGCCCAGGTCCCAGGAGCAGAGTTTCATATGCTGTTGAAACTAATTGTTATCACCCCAACTAAATTGTTAGAAATATAAAATGTCAACTTGAATCACCAAAGTAACTGCTAACCTTAACCTTAAAAAAAAAAAGCTTAAAAACATACAGAGCAGGAGATAGAGAGAGTAAAATTTTTTTTTTTTTTTTTTTTTTTTTTTTTTTCGAGACAGGGTTTCTCTGTGTAGCTTTGCGCCTTTCCTGGAGCTCACTTGGTAGCCCAGGCTGGCCTCGAACTCACAGAGATCCGCCTGGCTCTGCCTCCCGAGTGCTGGGATTAAAGGCGTGCGCCACCAACGCCCGGCGAGAGTAAAATTTTTAATGTTTAAATTTAATTTTTTTAATTGAAAAAATATTCAAAATGGAGAGATTCTCTGGATATTCTGAAAACAGATCAAGAAATGCTTTATACTGGAAACTGACATGGAGCCACAAACAAAACAAGGGCCCCTCTGAGCAGAACTTCATCCTGCAGACGACTTTGTGAAATCAAAACTGTAATTCGGGGGTGCAGGGCTTGCTCAGTGGCAAAGGATTTGCCACGTAAACATGAGGACCAGAATTCAGATGGCTAGAGTCCCACATAAATGCCAAGTAGGTCTGTCTGCAATTCCAGTCTCAGAAGGAGAAGGCAGGGGACCTCCCAAGCACACTGGCCAGCCAGCAAGACTCACCATATCAGGGAGCTCTGGGTTTGATTGAGAATCCTGGCCTCAGTGACTGAAGTGGAAGAACAATCCAGGATGATTTCCAGCATCAGACATCAACCTTCTTTCCTGTTTACAGCAAGTGCCACACTGTCCTCGGGAGATAGAGCAGGAATTTCCCAAGCTTTGGGGTCATGGCAAAAGACTAAACTTTGGGGGAACTGGATCTTCAGAAAATATTCTCCAATGAGTATACATAAAAAGAAGAGCAGAGAAAAGCAGGCATTTCAAACCCTAGTTTCCCTTTGAGCACATTTGGTTGGTAGCTTCTGGGGTCAGGGTATGACAGCCTAAATGGCATACTTGGCCCAGAGCCCACACACAACATCATATTCTCAGTGGTTTATCAGACTTTTCTGGGCACCGCTGAAGCGGACTCTCAACTCTGGGGTTTCCGAAGCTTTCTGGGCCACCACCTGAGGGTGGCACCGTGGGCCTGGTGCCTACAGTGGCACCAGCTTCTGAAAGATAAGCGCGGCAGGTTGTACACGCCAGAGGACACCAATAAGGGAGGCACAGGGATGGCAAGGGTCCTGGGTACAATGTACAGCAGGTGTTTGGGTTCCCATGGTGATGAGCAGAACTCTTGCACCATACACCTCAATATTACCTAGAGAGATATATTCAAGAACTTTCTTCAAACTCACTGTACCATTAGTAAAGAGCAGAAAAGAATATCCGGAGAGAAGAATTATAGGATCCTTCAGTGCAAGGAATGTATGATGTAGTAGCAAGGACAGTTATTCTATTCCATTCCTTGGTGCAGAAAATCAGATATAATATCAAGGAGATCCAGGCATTGTAAACACAATCAGAAACTGGGTTTCCTCATGTTTGGGAGCCATATACATCAATAGTAACCTTGGCAAAATCACATTTGGTAAAGGCATCTTGTACTGATGGGAACTTTTTCAACCATTTGGAGACTATTTGGTGTTTTAGATCTTCCTGGCTATCCAAGGACTTCTGCTTCAATTTTTAGATGTCTTCTGAGCTCTATTCATTTCTGCACTCGGCTTGCTACATTGCTTTTTGATGAAGGTTAGACATGTAACTGGGTTGTAACTCGGGAGGTGATGGAGACAAACACAAAAGGCGAGGAGAGGGTAAAATAACAGTAAAGATGTCTGAAAAAGTCCCAAGAATCATACCATTAACGATCTACCTAAAATACCTACAGTATGTGTAAGTGGGTATAAATATACATATACAGAGTAAATGAAAATCTCCCATCTGGGCTAATAATGTGCCCTCCAAGAGACAAGGACCATCTAACAAAAATCCCAACAACAGGCATGAGGAGACCTCCTTTGAGTCAGCGTTGTCCAAGAGACTCCTCAAATATTACAGCTATCGCTGCTGCCCTTGGTTGCTTCTCAGAGGTAGAATTTCGGAAGCCCCTCTTGATGAAGAAATGATGTACTTCAGACAAAGGGCCCAGAGGCCCTCATCTGGAAATAACCTGAAAGCCTCCTCCCTGAGGACTAGCTTTCATGGTATCAGAAGGGGCCATGCAAGATTGCAGAGAAGAAGAGAAACAACCAACAGTCCCATGCAGCTGTAACACCTGCGGACCACAACAATGACCACATGGCACAGTAACCCTAAGGGTGCAGTGGTGGCACAGATGTCTTGGTGGTAACCAACAGCTCTCTAATTGGACTTAGACACACTCCACAAGAAGGAAGTTATTCCTGGTACTGGAAAGCCAGCCAGTTATCCAGGGCTAGTGATGTCATGGATCTGGGAGGAGAATCTATAATCACTATTTTATTAACCCAGCATAATCTCGAACTACACTAGGAATATTTGTTCTTATAGCCACAGATAAATGTAGTCCTCATCCTGCATGAAGGAAACTTCTCACGACAGACAGAGGCCATTACAGAAAACCACAACCAATCAAGTGTAGTTGTGGAGCCCAGTCCCAGTGGCTCTATCTACAATACAGTTCCTGCACCTAGGGCTCGGGGATCATTGCAGAAGATGGAGGAGAAAGGCTGTGAAAGCCAGGGAGTTTGCGATGAGTCTGTATCTCAGGAAAGAGCATGGCAGCTGGTTATCCAACACCAAGTGGTTAACTCTGAAAGCATGCACACAAGGAACGTTATACAGACTGAGCAACTTACACTTATGTATTGGGAATATCTATATCTATGCCTGTTTATGTAGATATGGACATAGATGCATAAATGTGTTCGTATACAACAGCAATTAATGAAAACAGAGACCATGAATCTTAAAAGAGCAAGGAGACATATGGAAGAGTTTGGAGGGAAGAAAGGGAAGGAGAGAATGATGTAATTATTATGATCTCAAAACATAAAAGAAATGATCATAAGTTTTAAATGCTAAAGGAGAATTCGATGTACATTTCTCCCTTTAATACAGAATATGGAGAATATGAATTTTATGGAGATATTTAGACCAAATCCTCATTCCATTGTTCATGACTAAATTAACAACCCACAAAATATCTCACAGTAACATCCACAATACTGTTTGACTTTAAAATGGGACAAAAGCCTAGACAAATTCATAAATCATTAGAGCACACACTTCTCCTTAATTTAAAATTTAATATCCAAATAAAGACAACCAAGGGATATTTCCAGTTAGCACGACACAATAACCCAGTGTACACTGGGGAATGCACTGGCCCCTTCTCAGGAAAGACTTACAGACCCATGAGTGGTACCCTTTCCTCTGATGTCTCATAGCATAGACACTATGATAGCAAGTTAGCCATTACTGAAGTTTGGTGGTAAAAACAAAACTAATCAACGTTTTTCACCTTTCCAAGGCCACCTATAAAATGGATTTATAATTCCTGTGGAAGGTTGTTAGCACATCCACTCATCCAGAATCACGGTACCAGTCAGTACTATGTTGTCCACACCACATATCATTCACATATGACCTAATCTTTATCCCCAGCAGGCAGACAGACAAGGACCTGAGACTTGCCCAAGGTTTGGCATAGGACCTAGAAGTGGACAGACACTTGAGACAACTCAGTCGCCTTTCCTTTGTGCCTGGCAGGTAAGGCAAAGGTGTTTGGACAAGCACAGCCTTGCTCCCTCCAGAGGACACATTCACCCACTTGTAGTGATGGTTTCATCAGACAAATACCAGATTCAAAGCACACCACCATGCCAGAAAATTTAGAAGGTGAAAGACTTCTCACATAGCTGCAGACATGTGCCCATGCTTTGTCTTCAAGAATAGTTCAGCGAAATGACTCAATGGAGCCTCTTATGCCCAGTATCCGTGGTAACCAGACATCCCACTGGCTTTGAGCAGAAACACAAAATCTTCAACTCAAATATAAGGGATACTCAGCGAGTGAAAAGTCTAGCTTTGTAAACTGGAGTCATTGAATATTTATAACCATTCACATTTTCTGGCATTTTAAGTCTCATGAAAACAAAGAGCTACTCAAGAGTTTCAGGTCTCAAAAGATGCCACTGCAGGGTCTAGGATCATAAGACTTGCTTTTCTCGGAATGGAAACTACTTAATGATTGCTCTCCAGGGAGATTTACCCACAGTCTCTTAGTGAGTTCATCTCTGGCTAGCCTGTCATCTGTGCTTGCCACCAAACCTGATGAGCTGAGTTCGATCCCTGCAACCCGCATGATGGAAAGCAAGAACCAACTCCTTGCAAGTTGTCCTCTGACCTCCACACTCACGCTGTTGTAGCAGGAATCTTAAAAGTTCTTATTAATAAAATCAAACCTGAGGCGAGTTATTGGGGTCCATGCTGGTAGATCAGAGAGACAGAACAAGCCACAGCTATCTTACCTCGCCGGATCCTCAGCTGGTCTTGTCTCCTCAGACTGGAGGCCTCTGAGTCCTCATCCAGAATGGGTCTCAGCTGAATTACTGCTCAAAAGCCTGAAGCTTAACGAGGCCAAATGCTTAACCAGCCAAAAACTTCTAGTTTCTGGTCCTCACGCCTTATATATCTTTCTGCTTTCTACCACCACTCCCTGGGATTAAAGGTGTGTGTCACCATGCTTGGCTATTTCCAATGTGTCCTTGAACTCACAGAGATCCAGAGGGATTTCTATCTCTGGAATGCTAGGATTAAAGGTGTGAGTGCCACCATTTTCTAGCCTTTGTATTTAGTGGCTGTCTGTTCTCTGACCCCAGATAAATTTATTAGAGTACACAATATTTTGGGGAACACAATACCACCACATTTCCTCTCTTTTTGTCTAAAATTAAAGAAAGCTTATAACTAATACAAGAAAAACTATCTAATAAGTATATACAATATATACAGACAAAAATTACATTAATGATGTCTAGTCCATTAACATTTGACAGATTCAGATAAAAACTCCATTATATATATTAACAATGTCCAGTCCAGTAACATCTGATAAACTTAGACCAAAAAATTTTCATTACTTATCTTATTTAAAACAAGCAGTTCCTTTTTAAAAGTAGATTCCATAATCTCCCTTTTTATCTTATCATATCCATATTCTTTCTCTTTTCTTTTCATAATAGATTCATTAGTCTACCTTTTGTCATTTTTATATCTTCCCCTTTTTCTTCAGTGTAGATTCAGTGATCTACCTATTTATCCTATTATTTCTTTATCTTTTTTCTCAGAGTAGATTCGATGATCTATCTCATATCTATATTCTCTTTTTCTTTTTGCTTTCTAGGGGTGAAGATATCTTTAGGGAATCTTGAAAAGAAAATTTTGGGGTTAATCATCAAGTCCTGTATCGTTTGTCCAGTCTCTGGATAATAGGAAAGTTCAGGGCTTGTTTCAAGTCCTTGTTTGAGTAGTCTGTCAGGCTGGATCATCTCAACTAGTCCTCTCGAAATTGTTCTGACCAGTTTGTAGTCCAAAGTCGATTTGTCCATGGTATTAATCGGCTTAATGGCTTTATCATAGTCCATGTGGAATCATCTTTGTAGGATCCTGTCATCTTTTTGAAGATTTCAAAGTCACTGTTAGGCATGGTCATGGTTTCCTGCAGACTTTTTTTTTGGGGGGGGGGGGGTCAATGCTGGTAGATCAGAGAGACAGACCGAGCCACAGCTCGGTATGTGTGCATGTGCATACACACAATCAATCAATCAATGTAAATTTAAAAATTATTCTTTACCATTTTATTCCTATAAACTACAAAATACATTGTGAAATTTCCCTGTCATTTTCAATGCATAACAGGGACATAAAGAATAAAAACAAATCTGAAAAGGTATATATTTACTTTCTTACCCATGAAATATAAACTAATTCCAGTCTTCAAACTTGAAATCATGTATGTGCCTAAGAGGAAAACTGAGTCCCAGGTTGTATCTACTGAGCTGTGGGGAAGATGAACCCGATAGCTCCTTCCAGGGACGGGGTTCACAGCACACTGAGAAGGTGGGGACAGACAGACAAGCACTTAAAACAGAAAAGCAGGAAGTCTATAGTCTCTCTGTCTCTGTCTGTCTCTGTCTCTGTCTCTGACTCTCTCTCTCTCTCTGCTCTCTCTCTCTCTCTCTCTCACACACACACACACACACACACACACACACACACACGCCACTTACTGTGGCCAAATACAAAAGTTTGGCTTTCTGAGAATTTTTGCTGGTAGCCTCTTGGTTTTGTTTTTTTTTTTTTTTAAAGTCATAGGATCTTCTCTACAAAACAGTCTCTTGTTCGGTTAACAAACCCACTGCATTTGCGCATGTGAAGTTGCTTGGCAAGCTGTCCACTGCCCAGGAGGCAGAGCCCAGAGGGGAGCATGTCCACCTGTGCCGTTCACGAGCAGAGTGGCGGGTTCGTGATAAAGGTAACCCTGAGGGGCACAGGATGTCGGGAGGGACCCCTCACTCAGACGTGGGTGTCTCCAACTGAGTCCTGGCAGTAAGGAGTCAACTGTAAAAAAGTGTGTGGGGACATCCAGGACAAGGAAGGAATATCCCACGTGAGAAGGAAGCACATGAGTGAGGCCCCAGTGCAGGCATCAAAGACAATCCCATTTAGCTCAGTGTGGCTTCCTGACTCCTCACACTAGAAGGACGTGGCTGTTGCTTTGATCCTAAAGCTGAAACCAACATTAGCTCAGGTTCCTGCGATAGAAGAGAGGGTGAGCAGAGGGGGTGTGGAGGTGATAAGCGGCAGGCTCTGAGAGGCCAGGTCTAAACAGGGCCCCTGGGCTGTATATGCTGCACCCATTAGAAATCACCCCTGTCTGACATCACAAGTGTAGGAGTGTTTCAAGGTCCCTGGGGAAAGGGAGACTGCGTCAATGGTGCCCTGATGGGTTAGTACCCTGTCCAAACACATTTTAGTTTTGAGTATACTGGAGTGGCCGAACAGAACCTCTCTGAAAACCAACCTATGTGGAGAGAACACTGGCCACAGGCTTGGGCTGGAGCCCTGTGGCCCTGTTGCACCAGGCACTTTGCACGTATTCCTTTGTTCAAACATTTAAAGGCCTTCTATGTACCAAGAACTATGGTGGCTCCTGGGAACAGAAGGACAGGACAAGTCCTCCCCCTCAAGGGACTCAAAGTCTGAAAAGGGACATTGTAAGTATGCTGGAGATGCACTATCTTATAACAAATGCAATGCTATAACCAATACAGAATGTCCAGGGTATCCACAGAGGTCTGCATCAGCGAGGGACAAAAGCCGACTTTCTGAAGAGTATGGCACCAGAATGGAGCCCTGCAGGGCAACCAACTGGTGAGGAAGCAGGGTCAGGTCTACTTGGCAGACAGCCTTGCAGGGGCAAAGGCAGAGAATGGTGGCTCATTCAGAGAGCAGCATCAGGAATGTATAGGATGGGGATGGGAAAGGAGGGGATGTTTCCATAGCAACCAATGGCTGGACCAAGAAGAGCCTTACGTGTTACATTAAAACACTAACATACAGTAGGAGAAGAGGAGTCCATAGTATCTGTAGGCTCTTGGCCCAAGGGACTAGAGGAAGGAGTCCCATTAGCACGAGAAAGAAGATTGAGTGGGAAGCTGAGAGCAGCTGGGTGTGAGGAGCTGGGAGGAGAGTGGGATGTCACTGGAGGTCTTGGAACATGAAATACCGTGGGCCAGGAATGGAGAGTGTGGCTTAGGTACCCGTACACAGAAAATCAAAGAAGCCATGCTGGAGGTCAGATGGTCCAGAGAGAAAGGAAGAGGCCCTGGGACAGTCAAGGACAGGTTCACGGGAGAAAATGGAGCTTCTCAGGGAACAAAAATGCTGAGATGTGGATAGAAGACTATAGAGCCCTGTGAATCAAAGCTGAGGCAGGGGGATTACCTTAGTCAAAAGCCACCGAGAGCGGTCTAGAGGGGCCAGGGTGAACAAACACGGCTTTAGAAGCATGCCTACGAGAGGAAGATATTCCAGGGACAGATGAAGGTGTGGGGTCAAAGGTAGTCCCGGGCGGGATGCTGGGACAGACTCCACACCGCAGACACCATCTGAACCCTCTTGTCATGACAGGTGTGGAGAACCAGCATGGCTGGATGCGAGTGCAGCAGAGACGGCTCATGTGTCTAATTTTCAGTCCGTCTTTCCATTAGAACTTGATATTTTCTATCTGGCAGCCCTCCGCTCGGATGCTCTCCAGTACCTGGTAAGCTTCACACTCATTTCCGCTTTGTGATTAGACCTGAACAGTAGCTGTTTTCAAGTGGTGGTGAGAGCCAGCGTTAAACAGCCCGAAATCTCAGGCATCATCGGAGAACGAGAGCGTGGGGTGGGTGAGGGAGAAAAATACAAAAGATGAAAAATACAAAATGGGAGGAGAGAGGAGAAGGGGGAGGGCAGGGGAGGTGAGAGACAGCAGTCACGATGAATTGGGGGAAAGGAGAGAGAAGAGTGGGAACAGAGAAGGACGGGAAGGAGACGGACTGAAAAGCTGGAGAACAGACAAAGGAGCCTGGGGCATGGCTCAGGGGCGGAACACAGAAAGGCTCTCAGAGCATCCTCAGCACTTCCAAAAAATATAAGGAAATAAGCTGTCTCATAGTTTGAATTAAATGAAAAAGACGGGAAAGAGGGAGGGAGAAGACAGGAGAGATCACTTTAAACTGAAGGGAGAGGCTGGCTGAGAGGGTGGCTCAGACTGTGAAGGAGAGAGGGATGGAGGGAGAGAGAAGGAGGCGGGTGGGACATTAAACCAGGGAACTGTCTGAATCAGTGTTGCTGCTGTTTTTCTAAAGAACCATCGTTATAGACGGTTCACTCTAGGTCAGGCTTGTCTGCCAGACTGTGTCCAGAAGAGAGGTGGGGAGGCTGTGGTCGGTGTTCATGGTGGTAGATGGCAGCTGTGAGAGCAGAACTACAGAAGGAGACAGCAGACCCAAGAGAGCATCTCCCCGACCCACAGAGACTCTGGAGCTTCCTGACTGGCAGAGGCAAGCTGTCCCTTCTGGGAGCCAGAACTAAGAGGGGGTCCGCAGACACTGAGGTCGAGTGGGCTGTGAGAGACTGAGCCTTGACAAGGATCCACCTTTCCACAGCGGGGCAGTGACAGGTTTAGAATAATCGAATACTCTGGAATGTGGGGAAAGGAAAGGACTGGGGGCTGGCAGGATGGCTGGGAGGATGCAAGTGTTTGCCATGAAGCTTGACAACCCAAGTAGAGGTGGAAGGAGAGAACCGACTTTACAAGGTTGTCCTCTGACCTAAACACACAATCCACATATGCCACACCCATCCACATCACACACAAACACAATAATAAACTTAAAAGTTTTTAAAAAGAAAAAACGACCATGGATTAGAATAGAAAACTGGGACCAGATTGAAAAGGGCCCATGTACCTTGGAGACTTATCTTAATGTATGCAAAGATTTTAAATATGAGAGAATGGCAACCATCTTTACATTTTTAAAGTATCATTCTAGATAAAAGAAAAAGTTGTGAGAGATATTGGACTCTGACTAGGGATGTGCTGGAAATACTCGGAAGTACACCGATTTCCTGCTTTGAGATGCTCATGGGACCGATCCCTCAAGAACAAGATGCATGGTTGGCTCAAAAACACCACCGCCCCTGAGGAAAACGGGCCGCGTAAAATCCAAGTGGTCGGCGAGCACTCATTATGCAAGCCTCTCAACTTCCCTTAGGTTTGGAAGGTTTTGTAATAAAGCCCTAGGGAGTTTTATCTTTCTAGCTGTTGCATGGGCGGGGGACGGGACCAGGGAGCCGGGTTGGCGTACCCAAGCCTGACCCCAGTTGAGAACCCTGAGTTCCCGACAGGCCTTGCCACTGCCTCTGACTTCAAGTCTTCGGGAGGGTGCTGGCTTCTCTGTCTTCAAACTCACTGCTTTGGAGGGCCTGATAAAGGGTGGGAGGACAGGACAGTCATCACCATCCAGCGTTCCTTGTGACCCCAAAGGAGAGAGACTTGAGGTCATTTCATACGCCGTCCCTCTCCCCACACCCTCAGAACAGCCTGGATCCACCACACCTCTTCCCCTGGCCGTTTAATCCTTCTGTTGTTGTTTTTATCTGTTTCAAGCGGCTCCATCCACAGCCAGCCCTGATTTAGCAGCCTTCTCGGTTAGAAAACAGATTTCTCTGGAAGACTCAGCCACAATAAGGCAAAATGAGCTCTGCTCAAGGACCTCAAACTACTTCTCCAGGGACAGATGTCGGGGCTGATGGCCCTCTTGAAAGGCAGCCTCTACAGTTGTCTCTCCCTCCCTCCCTCCCTCCACCTGCATCTGCGCTGGCTGTAATTTTGACTCATTTCCTACAGCTTTGTCCTGGAGGTGGCTAGCCTGATCCTCTTTGTCCCTCTCTCCTCCCTGTGGAGGACAGTTTTCCATTTCAGTAATGACATGTGTGACTCATTTCTGGATTCTGGCTCTTGCCACATCTACAGCCATTTAAAACTGAACATTCAACACCAATCTCTTACTTGTCAAGGCTTGCTGCTCCCTGGGTGTCTATGAAGAACAGGACACCAGTACCTGCCTCAACTGTCCCTGTGGACCCTGATACGAAGATACCCACATGGCAGAAATGCCTTTTCCATATGGTGTCTGACTTCAGGAAGGGACTCTCAGCTCTTCTGAGACAGTATGTGGAAGTTGGGTTGGTGACCACAGTGCCCCCTCCCCTCCCCCCAAAACTCAGCACACACCTCCCACACATACACAATCTGACTGTGGCATTTAACTTTTTTTTTTTTTAAAGAGGATTTGAGACCTGCACGGTTCCTACCCCTCAGTCCTGGATCTATCCCCCTCACCTGGTCCATAAGCACTAGCTATGAAGTCAGACAAGCCGAGTTCAGATCCCAGTTCATTCTCTGAGCCTCGGTTTCCCCTACCTTTGAAAAAGAGTGACCATTTGGGGGATCATTTCAGGCAGGAAGTTAGGCGGTGTGTCAGTCAATGCCTTAGCCTCAGGTTTCATGCCTAGTCTTTGCGGATGCTCAGTACCCAGTACCCAGGTGTGGAAAATGCCACCCCCACCCTTCACCACCACCCCCACATGATTAATATGCTTTGTATACTGACTGGAAGCTGAACACCATGGGCTCTATTTTGTCTTCCTCGGTGGAAAACACATTTGTTTTTATTTTATTTATTTAGGATAAAACTTCAGTGACTTTGGCTACTTCTCCTTTGGAGACAGAACATAAGAAACAAACAAAGATCTGGGCGTCAACTCCATGGGGACCTTTGGAGCAGAGGTCACAGACCATGCTCTGTGTGCAAATGCAGACTGTCCCTGTGCGTGCTGAGAGGTGGCTTCTGTTTTAGCTTTGGTGCTTAAATCTTTAGTTCTCCCAGACTCCGCCTGTCTGCATCCTGTGTGCTGGGGCACTGGCCCCTGCTGCTATGAGAGGACACTGTTACTCAGGGTACCAGTGGCTGAGTGGAGGAAGGGACAGGGGGAACAGAACATGGGTGAGGAAGAGAGCTTCAGGGAACAGATGAGGATGAAAGGTACTAGGACTTCCCTGTGCCAAGACCTTCTCATGACCTCTCTTTCCCAACAGTCTCTGTCAACTGCTCTCATTACAGAACGGCAAACAGAATCCCCCAGTCCTCAGCGGTTAGAGGCAGTGCTGAGAGCTGCACTTGCCACTGACTGCAGGGATCTCTGGGCCAGGGACGTCTTGGTTCTCTACAAGACAAACTCTCGGATGTGTGGAGGCTGAGGCTGCTCAGCTCCAGCTGTTGCTGTTCTCTGCACCTGTATCTCATAGAAACCGAAGGGGGCTAAAAGGGCAGCAGGTGGGGTGCCCTCAGCCTGCTCGCCTCTGTCAGGCCGGAAGAAGCATCAGGAGGGCCCTGCCTTGAAAGTAAGTCTGAAGAGAATGCCCAAAGGGCTGGCACCTTCCTCTCTGCATCCTACCTTCCTGGTCTGAGAACATCTGTTCTCTGTGCAGACTTGGAGCGGGCGCTGTGGGGAGAACAGCCTTGGGCTTACACTTGATAATGGGTTCTGCAGCGGAGTCTGGGTCTCCAATCCCTAGGATGTCTGAGGTGCTCAACTCAGGCTAGACTGCTTATGTCTAGGGCAGGTTTCCACTAGGCCTAGGGGACAGAGGAGCTGTGAGGTCCTGGGTGGCGAGGACTGAAGGGGGCATTCCAGAAGCACGGTGCTCCTTTGTTTTGGCAGAGGGGGATCTCTCTGTCCACCCCCACCCCACCCCCACACTGCCAATTACAACCTAGAAGAGAACTGGGAATGTAATAATCAACAGGCATCAAGGTACAGGCCAGCCTCCCTGTTCCTGGGCTAGGGTGAGGGCTTAGAGGGCAAGGCGCCTCACATCCTCATGCCTGGATGGGCCCCCAGCTCCAGCTCCCAGAGGCCAGCAGGGTTCCTAACATTGGCCGGCCCAACCTGATGCTTAGGGTGGCTTTGAGGTACACTGGGGCTGGCTGAAGTGAGCTGCTGCTCTAAGGAGAGGACTCTAGTTGGAGGGACAGAGTGGGGATGAGCTACTCTGAGGAGACCCTTTCTAGGGAATAGAACCAGGGTTGGCACTTGATGGTTAAGGCTTGTGTGGCCACCCCACCATGTCCTTTGGTCACAGGAGAATCTGCTTACTGGGAATTGGTTACTTGGCCAAGAGGCTGGCTGTGGGCTGGGACTGACGCTCTATAGTCCCAGTCCGTGCATCACCGAGTGGTGCATGGCTTGGAACCATTCCGTACCCACCCTCCTCTTCAGAGCTGTTATTTCCATTTTCCTTTCTTTCTCCTTGTTGCTCCGTTTGGTTTCTGCATCTCTGCAATGGTTGGCAGTGGGGTGTCAGATCCAAGTATTATTCTACCTGCCTTGACATTCTCTGGTGCTGCTCTATACAGAAGGTTCTAGGAGCAGCCAGAATGTTCTAGCAACCTAAGGGAGCCTTGGAGCCCTGGTCCATCTTTAGTGCCTGGTGTTGTGGAGGGATTGGATATTCTCTATCACAGGCTCCTCTCTGCAGGAGGTCATGGCACAATGGTGGCAGATCCTCTTGGGATTGTGGACAGTCATGCCCACCTTGGCAGGGGACAAGCCAGTCAACATCTGCATGAAGGACAAGCACCACAAGCGAGAACCTGGCCCAGAAGACAAGCTCTTCTTGGAGGTACAGGGCCCAGAACTGGCCCAGGGGCTGAGGTGGCTTCTTAGACTTATTAGAGAAGGAATACAGGCAGGGTGGTCTCCATACCCAATCAGCCCTGATCATTTACTTCCTTCATCCAGTTTGTGTTCCTTCATCCAGGATTTTGCTCCTGAGCTGCTCTGGCCACTTGGGAAACAGGCCATGTGGTGATCCCAGAGGCTCTGTTGGCTAACCATGGGTCAGTTCTAGCCTTCCTGCCAACATGTCCTGGCTAGACACAGCACTTCATTTGTTTACTTGGCAGTCTCCTAATGGCAATTACAGTGGGGAGGGACACCCCAACTTTAAGTTCCTCCCTACCCTTCGTCATAACCCAGATGCCTGAATCTCCTGGGGACTTTTTTCTGTTTGTTCTCCTGGATGTGTTGCCTCCCTGGAGCTGACATCAGGAAGCTGTGTTCTGTGGCAGGAAGAAAGGAAGGGAGGGGCGGTCAGGTGCCCTGTTCTTCCCATGCATGGTGATGGATCCCAGGGTCCCTCCTCTACAGAGGTGCTCATGGTGTCCCCTCTCCTGACACCCTTCTGCCCAGGACCCTCAACCTCAGCCTCTTACCCTCTACCTTTTCCCTCCCCCTCAGTGCATGCCCTGGCGGGCCAGTGCCTGCTGCACACTCGCCACGAGCTGGGAAGCCCACCTGGAGGAGTCCTCGTTCTTTAACTTCAGCATGACGCACTGTGGACTGCTGACCCCGGCCTGTCACAAGCACTTCATCCAGGCCATCTGCTTTCATGCGTGTTCCCCCAACCTGGGGCCTTGGATCCAGCCGGTGAGGAGACAGGAGGCAGACCCATTTAATGCCCTTCCACTAATCCTAGGCTGGCATCTGCAGGAGTCAAGTGGGAATAGGAGATGCTGTCGCTCTAGAGATAAGAGCAGAGCCAGAGGCCTGGGGAAGGGATGAAGAGGAAGCTGCCTCTGTCCCTGAAGGATAGCACGTCTGATGTGGCCAGTAGGATGAGGATGGGTGGAATGAGATGCATCTGAGTGTGGATTCCATCTCCTCTACTTACAAACTGTATAGCCTGGAGCAAATAGCCACTCAGCTTCATGATTCTCATTTATCCAATAATACTAACAACTAACAAATAACAACAACAACAATAATAATAAGTACCTAGGGCTAGGAGATGGTTCAGTCGGTAAAGCACTTGCGACACAAACGTGAGAACCCGAGTTCAATCCTCAGAACCCATATAAAATAGCCAGGTGCGGAGGCGAGCTGTTGTAATTCAGCATACGGAGGCAGAGACAGGTGCGCCCCTGGGACTTGCCAGCCAGCCGGCTTAGGCTGCTTGGTGAGCTCCGGGCCAGTGAGAGGCTCTGCCTCTAAACCAACACGGACTGCGCCTGCAGAGCAACGCTTGAGCCTGTCCTCTGACCTCCACTCAGGCCCACACACACTCCCTTGCACTTACAGAATGTGCACACGTGCACGCACAGAGAAAGTACTTAGGGACTTTATAAAGGATTAGATCTCTCCCCCTCTCTCTTCCTGCACCCAGGTGGTCCCGGACCGGCAGGAAGAGCGGGTTTGGGGTGTGCCACTGTGCCGGGAGGACTGTGAGGAATGGTGGGAGGACTGCCACACATCTTACACGTGCAAATCCAACTGGCACAGTGGCTGGCACTGGAGTCAAGGTGAGTGGACCCGTCACCTGGGTGAGGGTGCAACCCCCTTCTACCCCCTATGATGGGGGGACATGGGAGGGGCAGGACAATGGGAAGGTAGGAGACCATCCTCAACCTCCACAGGGAAGAACCGCTGCCCAGTCCAGGCACCCTGCCGCCCTTTCCCCCATTACTTCCCCACCCCTGCTGATCTCTGCGAGAAGATTTGGAGCCACACATTCAAGGCCAGTCCTGAGCGCAGGAATAGTGGACGGTGTCTGCAGAAGTGGTTTGAGCCCACCCAGGGCAACCCCAACGTGGAAGTGGCCCTCCACTTCGCCAGCTCTGCCTCAGCCCAGGGGCTTTCTTACACCCTCTCAGCCTTCTCTCTGTACCTGCTGCTCCATTCCTGAGGGTCCCTCTCCTCCCCACATCCTTGATCCTTCTGGGCCATGGCTATCTCCTTCCTCAGGCTATTCAGGTTAAGAGCAGGCCTGAACTTCCCATGCTACCCAGGGTCCCCTCCACTGTCTGGCTTTGCCTCCACTAGCCTGGATGGCAGCTGGTACCCAACAGTCTAAGGTGACTTGTTTCTCCTGCCTTTAGGAATGAGCACTACTATAGGATTCCAGGCACTTCTTATGTCTACATCCATCTTTTTTTGTGATAGAGACAATGTTGACAACCAAGTGACTGTCCTATCACAGTACCCTCAATAAAATGACAGGAAAACTCTCCCCTTCATGTGGTACTCTGTTCTAGTCCCATGGGTACCAACCCAAGATGAATAAAGAGGGAGCTGATTTGTCCTCATTGAGATTTTAATTTCCTTGATGGGGGTGAGAATTTTTAAGACTGTTTCTCTCTCACACTGTGTGTGTGTGTGTGTGTGTCCATGTCCATCCCTTCCCTCCGTCCCTCCCCTTACCTTTCTTGAAAAAGACTCTCCTGTATCCCAGGTTAGCCCGGAACTAGATGGCCTTCAACTTCTGGCCCTGCCTCCACCTTCCTCTAGCTGGGATTACACACTTAGCCACCGCCCCTGGTTTCATGCTGTGCCAGGTGCTACCAGGATTCCTAGACACCAGGCAAGCTCCCTTCCAACGAGCCACACCCCAGCCCCTCCTCCTCTTCCCCACTGTCACAGCGGTGCAGTCTTGAACTTTGGACCCTTGAGCGCTAAGCTGACTTTCCCGCTTTCTGATACTGTCTTCTCCCCCAGTTGAGGACTAAACCGAGGGCCTTACACTTGCTAGGCACACGCTCTACCACTGAGCTAAATCCCCAACCCCGAGGCCTTTCCACTTGCTCTGTAACACCTGAGAATTCTTTTGGTCTTGATAATTCTTTTCATCTTCATGTAAGACTGCTTTGAACTTTTCCCCCTATGGAGACGAGTAAGGCATTGGATCAGACGATTTAATTTACAGAAAAGGAGATGAGGAAAGCCAGGGGCCCATTTACTAGATCTTGGAAGGAGTAATATCCAACAGACTGAGACAGAAGCACAGACTTAAACTGTGGAAGGGCCACTGGCTTCAAGTCTTTGCTGTGAGTGGGCTCACAGCACCATCTGCACACCGGGAATCTCCCAGAGCCAGAAGCTGACCCTCCCTCAGCACTAGATGGTGACTTCCCTGTCACGCATGTGACAAAGGGACAGAGAAGGTGATTTTCTCAAGGATGCTGATCTTGCCTGACACAAACTCTGCTCATCAACAGACTCAGCCGGCATTCTTCCTGCGCTCACTTATTCATGAAACAAATGTGTCCCCAGGAGAACGCTGGAATCGCAAAACCAAGTGTGGAGCTCAGAGTCGGAAGGAGGGGACAGCTGGCAGCAACAATGGGGACAAACTTGTATATGAGATGTCTAGAAGAAAGGAGCCAGCTAGACGAGCACGGAGAGGGCCTCACCGAAGCAAGGCTTGAATTCCAGCAGAGAACAGAAAGAGAATGTTCTCGAACCCTGCCGAGGCTCCAGGGCAGAGGCCACAAGGAACAGAGCTGCCATGGCTTATAAATGAATCAGTACACACACCTTCAAAATGACATACAGGGAGCCGGGCGTGGCGGCTTGCGCCAAGGAGTCTGAGGCAGGAGAATTGCTGCAAGTTTGAAGTTAGCCAATATACAATACAGGAACCCCCCACCCCCATCTTTCTCTTCAGAATGGAGGACCATGGGTAATGGAATCTGAGGGTGCTTTGCTCATACAGTCAAGAGCTTAATGATTTTTTAAAGTGTTTTTAGTTAAAAGTGTAAAACTCGCCAAAGTAGAGTTAAAACTGAGGTGAAGAAAACAGGGCTCGTTCTGTTAGTCAGAATCCATCGGCCTTCTATGGAGGAAGGGCTCTAAGTATGCAACACATCAGCTCTTTCATTGGGGTGTCATGGGAGTCTTGATGTGTGGCCCTTGTCTCTTTTTCTGATTAGTGTGTTTGAAACAAGCCAGGTCTAACTCCCAGCCCCAGCAGACCCCAAAGTTCCATCTGATTCCACAACTTTAACCTATAGTATCAACCCCCCTTCTCCAGCTGACCCCCACCATCTCCAGCTGACCCCCACCATCTCCAGCTGACACCCCCATCTCCAGCTGACACCCCCATCTCCAGCTGACCCCCATCTCCAGCCAACCCCCATCTCCAGCTGATCCCCACCTCCAGCTGACCCCCATCTCCAGCTGACCCCCCCTTCTCCAGCTGACCCCCATCTCCAGCTGACCCCCACCATCTCCAGCTGACCCCCACCATCTCCAGCTGACCCCCACCATCTCCAACTGACCCCCACCATCTCCAACTGACCCCCACCATCTCCAGCTGACCCCCACCATCTCCAGCTGACCTCCACCATCTCCAGCTGACCCCCATCTCCAGCTGACCCCCACCATCTCCAGCTGACCCCTCATCTCCAGCTGACCCCTCATCTCCAGCTGATCCCCATCTCCAGCTGACCCCCATCTCCAGCTGACCCCCATCTCCAGCTGACCCCCATCTCCAGCTGACCCCTCATCTCCAGCTGACCCCCATCTCCAGCTGACCACCATCTCCAGCTGACCCCTCATCTCCAGCTGACCCCAGGCTCCAGATCTACACTGACCAGCCTGGCCCACCGTGGCATGAAGTGGAACTGAAGTCCATAAGGGGACACGTTTAGAGGTGCAGTTGGGTGAACCTGGGAGAGCTCATGCTGGCAGGGAGACAGATTCCTGCCCCCTTTTGCTTTTGGGACAAGTGGCAAGTTTCATAAAAAGAGAAGCGAATTGTTGAGTTTCAAATTATTTTGACCAGATCTAACACAAAGGGCCCCAAATGACTTCTGACACACAGCTCAGAGCCCCAGCCACGCCACCTTCTACTCCAGGAGTATGACTGAGAAATACACACTCACAACCATTTATCTACACAAAGTTAATTTTTAAACTGGTTTTTCTCCTCTACTATACGTTCAGACTACCTTTTTACACTCTGTGCTGATGGTTTCTTGAATTCATCTTCCGATCTTTTTTATTTCAGCAATCCATTTTTAATTATTTCCAAGAGATGCTTTCCATTCCCTTGTTTTTCACAGCCTGCTGTTTTGGGTTTTGAGGGTGTAATATCTTCTCAAGTCTCACTGAAGATCTAATTAAAAATTTTTTCAAACGCTTGTCTCTAGTCTCTAAAAGATGCACTTCCCCGCAAGGTCGCTCTGTTCTGTTCTCTGATGTTTTCCGTGCACAGCTGGTTTGCCAAGTCTGGTGACTTTGGCTATCTGTCTACATTTATGAATGAGGCTGGATTAACTTTGTATAGCTGGGTTGGTTTCCTACATGGCTGTTTGTTTATATGCTGCTGGCAAAGTCTAGATGTGGGGTGGGGCTGTTCACGGGAAGACTCCGCTTTAGAGTGTAGAGAGGAACAAGGACCACTCCGATGAGTGCCAGCAAAGGCTGTTTATTCAGGGCACACTATCTACAGCTATTATGACTTGCATTTTGGCAGATAAACGAAAGGCAGGGAAGACTTTGGGTCTTCCCTGAAATGTGTGCCATTGACAGAGGACGCTGGACATGAGGTACTTGGAGTCCATATGACTGGGTAGAATAATATTTGGGTTTTATAACTTGGTCCTAATTGGAATCATGGATTTAAAAACTAGGGTAGGGGCTAGAGAAATGACCCAATGATCATGAGCACTCACCACACAATCATGGGGGCCAGAATTCATGCCCCATCACCCACATAACAAGCCAGACACTCTACAAACACCTTTAATCCTCCTCAGAGGAACTGCAAACAGTTTTTTTCTGGCCTCCATATATTCTCACACGTATACATGCCCACATACATGGGCTCATACACTCATCCCCACCCACACAAATAATTAAAAAATAGGGCAGTTTACAGTTTTTCGTCTAGTTCTTGCTACTCGTGGGACAGGAATGAAGATCTTCTGAAGAAACCCTTGTGTCCATCCCTTTGTCTCTCAGACTACTGAAACCGGTCCCCACCAAGGTGGAGTTTCCCTAGGAATAGCATGCTGGGAGAAGAAACAGGCTGGAGTCTGGTGCCAGTCAGAGGAACTTGGCTCCTGGAAAGAGAGGTCCCACAGTTCCGACAACTTAGCAGACCACCTCGTAGGGAAGATGAGAGCAGAGACAAGTATGTGGGATGACTCTTGACCATGACTTTGTGGTATGCATACCTCTGGCTGTCTGTGTAAACCTAACCCTCGTGTCAGGACTCCCATGGCGGACTTGGTCGAGAGGTGTGACTGGACCTCTCTGCTCTTCCCATATAGGCACACTGAGTGCATCTTCTCCCAGTGTCTTTCACTATATCTTGTCTTGAGTGGCCAGGTGAGGAACCAGACAGGATTCCTGTCCTTGGAAGCTGATATTTTAATGAAAGATAGTATAAAAATATAAGACAACATTTTTTAAAAAACACTTCAAGAACTATAGACAAGACATCTGCTAGAAAAAGGAGCTCAGGGACCCCAGGAGGGTGAAGAGGAGCCAGTTCTGGGGTGTGTTCTTGGGCAAATGGAGAGTCCTAGTGCAGATGAAGAAAGGAACAGAAGACGGGAGAGGATGAGTCCGGGTTGAGCACAGGTTAGTGGGGACATGGTGCTTTTTCTATGGAAACAGACAAAGACGGGAAATATTCAAAAGCAGTCTCAGAATAAAGTGCTTCAGATATAAACCTCTGGCTCAATTAGCACCAGGTTTTGGCCATCTGCTGAGCTTAGATGCTCAAAACTCTCGGCCCTTGGGAGCTTTCTGGTCATGGTGTAGGGTCTGGGCAGCTGGTCTTCATGGCCAGCTTTCCAAGTTCACAGCCCAGACAGCTTATCTTTCCTCAGCCATATGGTGAGGATAAACTTTTCAGAGCACCAAACTTCACCCAAGGGTGAGATTCGGAAACCTGAAAGGATTATTTTCAGGGTAAGAACACTTTATACAGAACCTAAAAGTTGGCACCAACAGCCGAAAAAACAAAGGAGCTTAAATCATTGCCGCCTCTCTGAGCCTCACATCTGTCCACTGAGGCGAAGGCTGTGGCTGGCGGAGGAAGCCAGAGCAGCTGCTGGTTGTGAGCTGATGGGCTCAGGCCCTCTGACTGCTTTAGGCAGGAAGGGCCTTGTACTTAGCAGGCTGTGATTACTCCCATTCAGTGACAGGCTGTGTGAGGGAGGAGCAATCTTTCCTAGGCTAGAATCTGGTGCCATAGCCAAAAGCCTCAGGGAGCTGGGTCAGACCAGAGACCTGAACAGACAGGCAGAAGGGGCTGATTTCTCTAATAGCTCAGCTCAGCTAATCCTTTGTGGACATAAGTCATGTGTAGCCCCCTCCTTCCAACCCCTCAGAGTGTCAGAATGGCTGCAGGAGGTTGTGGGGTGCAGGGGGTTCATTAATCACTGTGTTCAAAGCCCATTTCCCAGCTCAGGGAAGCTGAGACTACTTACCAATATATTTTTTTAGTGTAATGATTTTAACCAGCACCCTTTCAATAACATAGAGCATGAAACATGAATTGTTATTCAGGAGAATGGAGCTCTGCACTCTGAAAAGCCAAATCTGACCAAGTAGAAAGAAAACAGGAGTGTCCAGTGATTGGCTAGATGTTGGTGGGCTTGGAGGACCCTGGGGGTGGTCCACTTCCTTATACTCAAAGGACTGGAGCAGAAAGATCGTAATGGCGAGTCAGAAGGATGGCTCTGGCCCCAGAAAGAGGTGTGACACCATGAGTGGCCCTAAAAGTCACTAATGGATAACTCTCCAAGGCTGGATCCAGAAGCCCTCCACGCAGTTGTGGCCAAACTCTTGCCTTGAGCTTTGCACAACACTGTCACCTACTAAGTTCACAGTCAAGCAGAGAATGGGAGTTTGGTTTCCAACACCACCTCAGGCCTCTTCCAACAATGCCGCCTTCTGGCTTCCTCAGGTACTGCACTCAAGTGCACAAAACCACACACAGGTTCACAATTAAAAATAAAAAATAAAGGCCGGGCGGTGGTGGCGCACGCCTTTAATCCCAGCACTCGGGAGGCAGAGCCAGGCGGATCTCTGTGAGTTCGAGGCCAACCTGGGCTACCAAGTGAGTTCCAGGAAAGGCGCAAAGCTACACAGAGAAACCCTGTCTCGAAAAACCAAAAAAAAAAATAAATAAATAAAAAATAAAATATTTTTTAAAAAAACATTCAATCAGGTTACAAAATAAAAAACCAATAAACATCATAATGTTTTAAGCAACTTTAAGAGTCTGTGTCGGGCCACATGCATAGCTGTCTCTAGGTACATGTGGCCCATGGGCTGCAGGTTAGATGTGCCTGCTAGCAGGAGGCTTTCCTCTATAGAACAAGATACATTACTGCCTTCCTTAAGATACAATCCAGACTGTCTGTCAGTCACTGGGAAAAGACAAAGTCCTTCAGGAAAAACTGATGGTTCTAGGAATTCTAGAGAAAAGTACAAGACCTGTTTAGAATGCAGATGGGTCAGGGGACTCTGGCCATTGTCCACTCTCTCCCATTGCAAGTCTGCTGTACCCTGCAACAACATTGCCTTGTCTTCCACATTCCTTCTGAGTTCTTTCAACAAAGGGGCATGGGAAGAGGGAGGCAAGGGAAGTACAGACAGAGAGCCTGGGGGAAGATCCTGGGTCCCTTCTACAAGAAAGGAAACGATGTCTGCAGCGCCTCTCTCCTGTTCCCAAACCTACAGCCAGAAGCATTTTCTACACGTCATTGAGCTCCGATACCACTCCCGGAGCACTGATGAGGAGAGGTTGTAGCCATCGGCGGGATTTCTTTCCACATCATGTCTTGGATCCTGAGTCCTGAGCCTACCACATTTCATGGTGCATCTACTCCATGCTGAGAATTTTCCCACACAGCATTTCTGCCCATCTGTGCACCTTCTGTTTTAGGAAACAGCACTCCACCCAGAGTAGCTCCTGTCAAAGCTGCAGGAGATGATAAGGGGGACAAGCAAACAGGACAATATACAGGTCAGAGTCACCGGCTCATGCAATGAGGGGCAGGTGTTCCTCTTTCTATCCCACAAATCATGCTAACTGAATGCCAGGAAGAGGAGGCCTCCATGGCACTTCCTGTTCAACAGGACCACTCTTCTAAGAACACATTCTTCTCAACATCTTGTCTGTAATGAAGTCATCCCCCAGCCAGGCGGATGAGATCTGCTGAACACCTTACTCCTGTCTTCTTGCCTCCCCTGGGTGGGGATGGAGAACTAAGTCCTTCTTCCCTCCTTGTGGTGGTTAGTATTGATGCACTTGACAGAATCTAGACACTGAGCCGCAGCTAGCTCTCTCTTCTTCCTGACTGGTGCAATGTGACCATGTTGAGGGCAAAAAGGTCCTTGTCTCCAGACAAGCACTGGAGAAGCCTGGGCATGTTCAACACACTACTTATCTCTCCAGAATGGTGTGTGGGGTAGGGGGTTGTTACAACCTGGTAATCCTTTGCTAGCTGCTGAGCCAGGCTCTGCCCATGTCCCCCAGAATATTATGTCTGTTTATCCCAGACCCTTTCATTCTAAATCTTGGGCATTGCTTCTAAGTACATTAAACCCGTCCTTATGATGACATCACTTGTACTTTAAAACACCTTATGTGATTTCTACGTTATTCTAGGACCAGGCCAATCCTGACTCCCACAGGCCTTATGTTCACCTCAGTCCTTCTCCCTGGACCCTTATCTTGAGTACTGTTTCTGAATCAACAGAACCCATCTTTATGGAAGAAGCTATATATACTTTTATTTTCTTTAATTTTTTTTTTTTTTTGAAACAGGGTTTCTCTGTGTAGCTCTGGCTATCCTGGAACTCCCTCTGTAGACCAGCACTGGCCTCACTGTAGACCAATACTGGGATTAAAGGCATGTACCACCATCATCCAGCCCACATACACTTTATAAAGAGTTTCAATACAAACATATCTTAAGCTTTGTTGTACTCATGGGACAGAGTTACTTGTTATCAAAAAACCTTTTTTCCCCAAAATTGTACTGTGCTTAAATATGGCTAAAATAAACAAACTGGTGTCAGACTCTCGAAGTCTTGGCCAGTATTGGCACCTAAGTCGGGCTGAAGTGAGTTCCACTCCTGTCTCTTCATGGACTATTTCCCTGCCAGCCAGAAAGCCTGCAGGGAACCCCACATGACCAGGCACCTCACCTTCCCTGCCATGATTGACTGCACCCTCAAACTCTGAGCCAAATCAACCCTTCCTTCCTTCCTTCCTTAAATTGCTTTTCTCAGGTACTTTGTCATAGCCACGGGCAAGCAGCTGATACACACCCCGAGGCCACACAGGGTTGGAGATGAATGATATTAATTAATCAATCATTGATCTAGTTTGTCTTTGGAATAGAATGAAGCTTATTATCTAGACCTTCAGATGCTTTTCTGTTGTTATCTTCCTCTCTTCCCAAGCACTCAATACCCCTGTCTGAGCCTCCCTTGGGGAAATCCCTCCCTCATACCCTGGCTGGGCATTGTGCTGCCATGGCTTTAGGCCATGATAACTGTCAGCCGCTTTCTCCGGCTTGGCAGAAGTGGTTTTACCATCTGTGGCTCTGCTAGGAAACACAATGGGAGCAGGAGACTTGAGACGTAGAACGCTGGGAGGAAATGACAGCGGGATTCAGATCCCACTCTGAGCTGCCCATGATGCCAACAGCATCTGAGGTAGAACACACTTTACCCCCCAGAGGAGCCATGCTCTTCATTTCCTCACTGTGGAGAAGTTAGTTTCTTCTCTGGAACTGCTTCTTAGAAGGTGGTGGCAGACACCACTCAGGTTACAACCCAGCATTTTCTCTCACTGTCTAACAAGAGAGAGGGTTATAATTTCATTCTGAACCCATGTTTCTCCTTTGAGCACTCAGCTTTCAGCAAAAGGGACAGGTTACCTCACTCCACAGCCCCCCTCCCCTCTCCCCATTGGGTCAAATGAAGGCCGAGGTAAGAAGCAGGCTTTGTTCTTCTAAAATGACCAGCAAGAAGCTATCCACCTCTGGGTGGAAACAAAGATCCCCCAACCCCAGCGGCAAAGGAGAGCAAACAGGCCGCAAGGGCCCGGCCACCATTCCTTGCCCATCGGCAGAGATGCAGTTAGGTAAAAGTGGAAAGTCTCACCATTTACAGAAAAGGCTATGGGGACCACTTCAGCATGCTCCGATTGGAGTTTGCAGGGGAAGCAGGAGGCAGGGTGGTGAAAAGCGGGGTGTCTTATGTGATTGGTCTGGCTCTCTGGGTGCGGGCTTGCAGGGGACCAGAGAGGAAGGGAACTGGCATCACCACCCTGGGACTGGAAGCACAGAGCTGTGCTCAGCTTCCCGCTTGGGTGACACAGATTTCTCGTGGTTTTGGAGGATACAGTCAGTCAGAGCATCGGATAACAAAGTACCCCTGACTGTTAGCGACTTGAACCATTTATTATGGTACATTTTCTCTGGGTCAGAAATCAGAATGTGGTTTAGCTGATCTTCAGTTCAGGGTCTCTGACAGGGATGTAGTGTCACCAGGTTCTGTAGTCATCATAGTGATGAAAACAGAAACAGAAATTAGCAA
Organism: Peromyscus maniculatus bairdii; assembly: GCF_049852395.1. Taxonomy (NCBI): domain Eukaryota; kingdom Metazoa; phylum Chordata; class Mammalia; order Rodentia; family Cricetidae; genus Peromyscus; species Peromyscus maniculatus. The sequence continues at coordinate 11,428,850 of NC_134858.1, read as the reverse complement.
GACAGTGTAGGAGCAAGGACATCAAAGACCGTAAATGTCCTTGGTTCTCCAGCCAGAGATGCTGGAGGAGTTCTGACTCCTCTCTTCCTGGACGGCACCCTTGCTCGGGCTATATGCAGGGTTGTGACTGACGCTCCATTCCAGACTCGAATCCCTCCTAGATCCCTAGACTCCCCCAGTTAGAGCCCATCTCTTAAAGATTTTAGAGTACCTCTTTGGAGGTCAGAGTGTTATCGTAGCAGAGGAGACCCATCAAGAGAAAGCTACGATGTCTGCTGGGTTACCATAGCAGTGGAGACTCAAGGCAAAGCTACGGTGGACTCCTGATGGTGGGGATAGGGCCATTCTCCTCTCCACGGTTTTCTGGGATTCCTTGACAGTAAAACAACCTCTTTGCTTTTCCAGTAATTCCTGATTTGTTGGCGCTTACCGTGTTTTAAATTCAACTCGTCAGATGGGGCAAACGATTTCCTATCTGGAGGACCATGCAATACCACAATAGGAGGAAATAAGCAAAGGAACAAGGGAAGATAATTGCATAAACAGCATTAATAGCTGTTTGGCCTTGGGCAGAATGTGACTCATTTGCTCTGCAAAAATCGCTCACTGGAACGAGAGCCGAGTACAGTACGGGGATAACACCCTCTCCTCTTTTGCAAAGCCAGTTGTTTAGAAGCAGATTTCTATAAATTAACCTCTGTCTGCAAAACATCAAAACACATTAGCATGCATTGTAACCACAGGCCTCAAAGGTTGGTATTGTGGTCCCCGCTGATGAATGAAGAGATACCAAGCTAGAGTGGTTGTGAGACTCTTAGTTCCAAGGTGCCTGAGTGGTAGAGCTTTCAAGAGAGTATGCAAAGTGCCCATACACATCTGCTTCTATTCTCCAAAGGTGGGAGTCTGTTTAACGGTTAGAATGGCAGACTTATAGAAAGCACCTATCGGGACAGGTTCAGATGAACAGCAGCAAATCCACTAACAGTCACTCATATAAAATGAGGACTTCAATTCCCAGGTCAATCTAGCATCTCTGGGTTTCCTCTATCTCCCAGAACATTATCTTGGCCAGCAAGCAGCATTGGCCACTGGCTTCAAGGTCTTAGCTCTTCAGTCTATAGATAAAAAAATCATAGTCCAGGATGGTTGAGTGACCTGACAAAAGTGTCCCCGGTAGGTGGCCACTGAGTTCCAAACCAAGCATCCCAATCCATGGCCTTTCCTGTTCCTGACTGACCATCCTCCCAGCAATCAGCTCCATGCCAGTGCTGACCTGGGTCTAATGAATCTTCACTCATCCATCTCCTCATCAACACGAGAGGTTCGCTTCATCCAAGCCTGGGTGTTTAATGGCTCTGATGGCAGAAGTGACAGTCCCTGGTTTGCTCAAGTCAGAGCTGACAGCATCCCAAAGTCACATGGGAAGTTGGTGATATGAATCACATGTATGCACAGGCGTGTGGATACATACATGTGGACACCTATGTGCTCACACACTAGCACATACAAAAGCATATCTAGAGAGTGGAGACCCTCCTTGAGTTCTGTGCCATGTTCTTACCAAGCTGTCCAAGCCTGAAACTGTGGCCAGGCAGTCAGACACAGGGGCTGGTGGCCTGGGGGTGCTGGAACTGGCACCCCGAGTCTAAAGTGGAGGTGATTCTCACTCCAGAAAGCTCAGTTGCAGACCTGATGCTGGGTGCCTTGCAAGGAGATGAGCGCCAAGCCAGGTCCACTGGCTTGGGAGCCTTTCACTGCTGGGACAGGATAACCCCCTCCTCTCCACGCCTGTCACACCACGAAGCAGGTGCTCATATCTCTTAACTCCCCAGAACTTAATCATCAGCTCTTTGAGGAAAACGACTGTGCCTTTTCGGTTTTACTGCCGCCGCCATGCTTGGTGGGTGTAAGTACCCGTGCTTAATGAATTAATAGCTAAATGGCCAACTGCCAGGTGCTCATCACTCAGACCGCGATTTCTGCCCCACGCCTTCCGTCTGCATCCCTATTTCCTGCACAAAGCGGGGTAATTGCTCCGCATAAGTGCCGCTCTCTCCCAGGTGCACTCTGTGTTCCGCTGAAGAACAGCGGCTGCCGGCTGCACGGGAGAGTCACTCGTTCATGCCCATCAGCCCCGTGCCTAAGGAGAAATGATCTATTTGACTTCATGCGACCAGCCGAATGCCGGAACTTCCCAGGCTTGGGGCGTGCCTCAGGAAGGAGCTGTTCCCCGCACAATTCTTCCTGTGCTTTCTGTCTGCTTTCCAGAAAATGGACCAGTGCTGTTTATAATAAAGTCAGGGGCCACCAGAAATCAGTACGGACAGAATGCCTGGCACACAGCAGGGACGTCTGAGTGACAGCTAAGCAGTCCTCGCTCAATCTTTTCTGCTTTCCACTCCCCTGCCCCTCCCGGGACAGGAGTGTGCCTCTCTCTGGAGCTTTGCAGTCGACTCAACACATGTCTGAAAAGGGAGAGCCCAGCTTGGACATTCTAGAATATTCCAACCTGCCTCCAGGTGACTGCCTCCTGCCCCTTTAGACTTTGGGGAAGAAGGCATACTTTAAGGATATTCTCTCTCTCTCTCTCTCTCTCCCCTCTCCTCCCTTCCTCAGTTCCTTTTACCCCCCTCTCCTCTCTCCTTCCCCTCCCTTCCTCCCTCCCTCCCTCCCTCCCTCCCTCCCTCCCTCCCTCTCTTCCTGCACTGCAGTAGCCCCGCCTTTCTTCTCCTGGAAAGGGCTCCACTTTGTGCTCTGCCATCCTTCACCTCTGCTCTGTGGTCATTCCTTCGAGGTGGTGTTGACACCCTCCTTTCTTAGGCGGTAAGGCTCCTGATCTAGTCCAAATGTCATAAGAGCTATTAGAACAGTGGGGGGAGATCTCTAAGGAAAGAAACCACAGAAGTGTTTGTCAAGACTCTGTTGCAGACATTTAGCTAAGACTCCTTCCCAGTGATTCTGTGCTGCACACTCAGCAGGTCTTCCTTAAAGCACAATTTCCTTCCTCGGGCAGCAATGGACTTAGTACGGGAGCCAGGCAAGTGGGAGGAATCTACAAAGTGCCTCAGAAAACTGGGCATCCCTGCTTCCGTAGAAGGCTCCTATGACATCAATCTTCATGTCAACTTGATTGGAATGCAAAGTATCTAGAGCATTGGTGGTTTACAACTGTGGGTGTGTCCGTGGGGGTATTTCCATATGGAAGACGATCTAGTCCAAATGTGGGCAGCACCATGCCATGCCAGGGGATCTTGGAATGAATACAAATGGTCGGAGGGCGGCATGAGACACAGTTCAGAGAGTGGAAGCCCTGGTCACATAGCCCGACCAGCTGAGTCCCAGCCTTAGAGCGAGTGTGGAAGGAGAGCCCTGACTCCAGACGGTTGTCCACACTCATGTGCATGTGCACAATAATAAGATATTTTTAGCCAGGTGTGGTGGTATACACCTTTAACCCCAGCACATGGGAGGCAGGGGCAGTTGGATCTCTGTTGTGGAAAATTAGTTTAAGATGTGTTACATTTGTTTATGCTGTGGACTATTTGTTTAATGATGCAAAAAATGTGTTGCATTCTTCTATGCTGCATTTTTTTTTTTTTTTTTAGTTTTTTGAGACAGGGTTTCTCTGTGTAGCTTTGGTGCCTTTTCTGGAACTTACTCTGTAGCCCAGGCTGGCCTCGAACTCACAGAGATCTGCCTGCCTCTGCCTCCCAAGTGCTGGGATTAAAGGCATGTGCCACCACCACCTGGCTTTGGAATATTATTTTAAGATGTGCTACATTTGTTATGCTATGGAACATTTGTTTTAATGATGCAAAGATGTGTTGCATTCTTTCATGTTGCATTTGTTAAACTCTGTGAAGCTGTGTTACCTTGCCTGCCTAAAACACCTGATTGGTCTAATAAAGAGCTGAATGATCAATAGCAAGGCAGGAGAGAGAAATAGGTGGGGCCACCAAGCAGAGAGAAGAAATGGGAGAAGAAATCTGGGCTCCAGAGAAGAGGGAGGAGCAAGAAAAGGAGGAGAGGAGGATGCCAGGGGCCAGCCACCCAGCAAACCATGGAGCAAGCAAGAAAGAAGATATATAGAATAAAGAAAGGTAAAAACCCCAGAGGCAAACGTAGTTAAAGAGAACAGGATAATTCAAATTAGAAAAAGCTGGCTAAAAATAAGCCAAGCTAAGGTTGGATATTTAAAAGTAAGAATAAGTGTATTTATTTGGGAGCTAGGTGGTGGGCCCCCAAAAGAGAAAAACAAAACAAAACAACAACAAAAAAAAAACCCTACAGATCTCGATGAGTTTGAAGTCAGTCTAGTTTATATAGTGAGTTCTAGGACAGCCAGGGCTACACAGTGAGATCCTGCTTCAAAAAGCCAAATATAGTGCCAGGCGGTGGTGGCGCACGCCTTTAATTCCAGCACTTGGGAGGCTGAGGCAGGCAGATCTCTGTGAGTTTGAGGCCAGCCTGGTCTACAGAGCGAGATCCAGAAAAGGTGCATAGCTACACAGAGAAACCCTGTCTCGAAAAACAAAAACAAAAACAAAAAAAAAAAAAAAAGCCAAATATATATAATTAATGAGTAAAGAAGAAAGCCAGCTGATTCCTCTAGAACTCCTCCTTTCTCTGCTTCTGGACCTGTCCAGATGTGTGAGCAGCCTTGAACTCCTGCTGCCAACGAAGGGCTGCTCTAGCCACACACTTTTCCCATCGTGTGGCCTCTCCCTTGAAACCATGAGCTAAACCATGAGCCTCTTTAAAGTCACTTTTTAACATACATTTGGTCACAGAAAGAATAGTAACACCGGCCGGGCGGTGGTGGCGCACACCTTTAATCCCAGCACTCGGGAGGCAGAGCCAGGCGGATCTCTGTGAGTTCGAGGCCAGCCTGGGCTACCAAGTGAGCTCCAGGAAAGGCGCAAAGCTACACAGAGAAACCCTGTCTCGAAAGGAAAAAAAAAAAAAAAGAATAGTAACACCATTTCTAGCCTGCTCTCAGGATGTGGATATATGATCCTGATCCAACCCTTAAAGTATAGGCTTGCTGTAAATTGCCTTTATTATGTTTAGGTATGTTTAGGTCTATCCTTTTTACCATGAAGGGGTGTTGGATTTTGCCAAAGGTGTTTTCAGCATCTAATGAGATGATCGTATCATTTTTCTTCTTTCAGTTGTTTATATGGTAGATTATGGTCATTTTCTTGTGCTTCAGCTGCATTGGAATACTCAGGTCTTGCTATCATAGGATAGCTGGGCTCTGGTAGTGCCATATTGCCCTGGCTCTGTTGATTATGTTCTTACTCTGGCATTTAGGCATCTGGGTTTGGGATGATTATAAGTCTAAATGCAGATTTCTGAGTTTGTCTTTGTTGGATGGTGTAGCCAGAAGGTTTCTCTGGCCCTCCTTGGCCCCGTGGTCGCAGTCACTTATAAAATAATTACTCAGAGGCTTAATATTATTTACAAACTGTATGGCCTGTGACAGGCCTCTTGCTAGCTAGCTCTTATATCTTAAATTAATCCATTTCTATTAATCTGTGTTTTGCCATATGGCTGTGGTGTTACCAGTCTGCTGGCATGTTGCTCCTTGGTGGCGGGCTGGTGTCTCTCTAGACTCTGCTTTTCTCTTTCCTCTCTCCTTGGATTTTCTGCCTGCCTCTAAGCTGCCTTGCCATAGGCCAAAGCAGCTTATTTATTAACCAATGATAACAACATATATACACAGTGTACAGAAAGACATCTCCCAGCAAGATGGGTGTTTTGTTCCTTGGTTTCTGTTTGGTCTTTGGTCTTTGTGGTCTGGATTTCTGGTGGCTGGTATGACTTCTGATCCAGTAGGGGGTCTCTGTTCAAGTTGTGAGCTGGACTTCTAGCAGCTAGTTTGCCGTTTGGTGCAGCAGGGAGTCTCTGCCCCAGTTGGGCATTTGGATATGGTGTTGACCAAGGGAGTGAGGATTGAGGGCACTGTGTGAGTGGTGGAGGTCCTCCGGTGGGCTGCCTATTTCGGGTTCTGGAGGCAGGCGTGATCTCTGGTCCAGCAAAGAGTCTCTGCCTGAGTTCTCCTATGTGTTTTTATAGCTTGCTTGGCCTATACCTGTTCTATAGCCAACACCAAATTAAATGGAGAGAAACTCAAAGTTATTCTACTAAAATCAGGAATAAGACACAGTTGTCCACTCTCTCCATATCTATGTATATAGTACTTTAAGTTCTAGCTGGATCAATAAGACAACTGAAGGCAATCAAGGGGATACAAATTGGAAAGGAAGCAGTCAAAGTATCGCTATTTGCAGATGATAAGAGAGTATACCTAAGTAATGCCAAAATTCTATCACTTTCAATAAACACTTTCAATAAAGCTGCTGGATACAAAATTGACTCAAAAACAGCAAAACAAAAACAAGAAGCAAACAAACAAACAGAACCAGTAGCCCTCCTATATACAAATGACAAATTGGTTAAGAAAGAAATCAGGGAAACAACACCCTTCACAATAGTCACAAATAATATAAAATATCTTGGAGTAACTATAACCAAGCAAGTGAAAAACTTATATGACAAAAACTTCAAGTCTTTGAAGAAAGAACAGATAGAGAGGTTGATCGATGGCATTGAATTGAAAACCTAGAAGTAAATCCACACACCTATGAATACCAGATTTTTTATAGAGATGCCAGAAATGCACCATAGGAAAAAGAAGAGCATCTTCAACAAATGGCACTGGTTTAACTGGATGTCTACATGTAAAATAATGCAAATAGATCCATATCTATCACCCTGCACAAAACTCAAGGCCAAGCAGATCAAAGACTTCAACATAAAACCAAATACATTGAGCCTGATAGAAGAGAAATTGAGGGATAGCTTTGAACTCATTGGCACAGGAGACAACTCCCTGAACAGAACAACAACAGTGTAGGCACTAAGATCAACAATCAATAAATGAGACCTCATGAAACTGAAAAGCTTCTCTAAGGCAAAGGGCATCATCAATATGACAAGATAGTAACCTACAGAAGGGGAAAATATTTTCACCAACCCCACGTTTGCCAGAGGACCAATTGCTGTGGGATGTTCTGTAGGTCCTGTGGGAGCCCATTCTTAGGTTCCTTGTGGCGTTACCCAGTAGGTCCGTATAGAGGATGGTTAGGACCATGGGCCTGAGTGCAGGTGTTTGAGATGGTCTGCACTTGGCTGTGCTGGGGGATGGTCTGTATGTCAAGTTGTTCTGATTGGTTAATAAATAAAACTTGATCGGCTGTGGCTAGGCAGGAAGGATAGGCGGGACTAACAGAGAGGAGAAATAAAAGGACAGGAAGGCAGAAGGACTGGCTGCAGCCGCCGCAATGACCAGAGACGCTGCAGCCGCCGCCGCCATGACCAGCAGCATGTGAAGACGCCAGTAAGCCACCAGCCACGTGGCAAGGTATAAATTTATGGAAATGGTTAATTTAAGATAAGAGAACAGTTAGCAAGAAGCCTGCCACGGTCATACAGTTTGTAAGCAATATAAGTCTCTGTGTTTACTTGGTTGGGTCTGAGCGGCTGTGGGACTGGCGGGTGACAGAGATTTGTCCTGACTGTGGGCAAGGCAGGAAAACTCTAGCTACAACCAATATCTAAAATATATAGAGAACTCAGGAAACTAGGCATCAATAAACCAAATAATCCAATTTAAAAATGAGGGACAGATATAAACAGAAAATTCTCAACAAAGGAATCTTAAATGACTAAGAAACACTTAAAGAAATGTTCAACATCCTTAGCCATCAGGAAAATACACATTAAACCACTTTAAGATTCCATTTTCTACCTGTCAGAATGGCTAAGATCAATAGCACAAAAGGACAGTTTGTGCTGGAGAAGATGTGGAGCAAGGGGAACATTCCACATTACTAGTGGGAGTGCAAACTTGCAAAGCCATTTTGGAAATCAATATGGCGATTTCCTAGAAAACTGGGAATCCATCCCCCTCAAGACCCAGCTATTTACCACTCTTGGGCATGTACCCAAAGGACACCCCATCCTACCACAAGGACACTTGATCAACTATGTTCATAGCAGCTTTATTCATAATAGCCAGAAACTGGAAACAACCTAGATGTCCCTCAATCAAAGAATGGATAAAGAGTATTACTCAGCTGTTAAAAACAACAGCATCATAAAATTTGCAGGCAAATGGATGGAACTAGAAAAAAAATCCTGAGTGAGGTAAGACCCAGAAAGACAAACGTGGTATGTCCTCACAAGTGGACATGAGCTGTTTAGCAAAGGATAGCCAGGCTTCAATCCACAGGCCCTGAGAGGCTAAGTTACAAGGATGGCTCAAGAGGGGACACATGGTCTCCCTGGGAAGGGAAAATAGGATAGATTTTGTGGGTGGACTGGGGCGTGGGTGGGGATGGTAACAGGAGGGATTAGTCAGGTTGGGGAGGAGTGGAGGGAGAGTGGTCTAGGAGAGAAGACTGGAATTGGAGGGCGGTGTGGAAACCTAGTACAGTGGGAACTCCCTGGGATCTACGAGGGTGACCCTGGAGAGGACTCCTAGCAATGGGGGATATGGAGCCTGACCCAGCCGTCTTCTGTAACCAGGCAACGCTTCCAGCAGTGGGACTGGGACATCTACTCAACCACAAGATCTTTGCCCTACAATCCACCTTGCCTGCAGGATGTGCTGGGGTAATGGTGGCACAGAACTTGTGTGAGTGGCCAACCATGACTGGTCCAACTGGAGGCCCACACCACAAGAGGGAGCCCATGCCTGACACTGCCTGGATGGCCCGGAACCAGAGGCTAGACAGTCCAGAGACCAGGATAGGAGTAGGAAAAAAATTCAGTGAAATGATTCCTAGTGATGTTCTGCTATAAATAGGTGCCTGGCCCACTTGTCACCAGAGAGGTGTCATCTAGCAACCAATGGAGCAGATGCAGAGACTCACAGCCTAACACTAGGCAGAGCCGGGGACCCCCACAGAAGAGGGGGAGTAAGGGTTATAGGAGCCAGAGAGGTGGAGGACACCACAAGAACATAACCCACAGAATCAACTAAGCAGGGTTCATAGGGCCTCACAGAGACTAAAGTGACAATCATGGACCCTGTATAAGTCTGAGCTGGGTCCCCTGCATATGCCTTATGGTTGTGTAGCTGGGTGTTCTTGTGGGACTCCTAACAGTGGGATTAGGGGTGTCTCTGACTCTTCTGCCAGCTCTTGGGACCTTTTTCCTCCTACTGGGTTGCCTTGTCCAGCCTCGATATGAGGGTTTGTGACTAGTCTTACTGTAACTTGTTATGCTATGTTCAGTTGATATCTCTGGGAGGCCTGCTCTCTCTCTTTTTTTTTTTAAGGGAAATGGAAGAGCAGTGGTTCTGGAGGAAAGGGGAGTTGGGGAGGCCTTCAAGGAGTGGAGGGAGGGAAATGGTGGCCAAGATTTAATGTATGAGAGAAGAATAAAAAAGAAAGAAAAAATAGGAGGTAATGAAGAAGAAATCCCTGGTTTGGCTAGGAGGGAAAGAGGTGAGTTTCCTACTACCCCACACAGAAGCATCCTACTGTCCAAAGTCCAGCACACTTAGGGGGTTTCAAGTCTGGCATCGTGCTATCCAAGCCAAGAGGGCAGGGAAGAGGCTCTTGTAGGCAACAGGAACAGTCCAGAAGGTCCAATAACGGCCTGTAGGCTTTGAGGCACTTCAACACAGTCTAGAAAGCCATTAGGAGGCTGCAAGGCCTGCACAGGAAGGCCAGTTTGGGAACCATTGGTTACCAGGAGGAAATAAATGAGGTTCCATGGGTACAGGCTGAAGGAAATACTCATGCTCAGATTTGTGCAACTGCCCCTTTACACTCTACCCTAGCATTCTCCTGGCCTCACCATGGTCCAGCCCTGGTGGAGAATATGAATCGATGCCCAGATTCCTGATCATCTGCATGGGAACCAAGGTATTAGTGAGAGCCTCAGGCTAGAGACTACAAAATACTGAAGTACCTAACACACAGCACTACTCCAAACATTGACCTCTCCTGCAGTCAGTAGAAGGGCTCACCACTCAGGATTGTACTCTTGGCGGGCCTTCGCCAGCATGGGAAATAGAATGATGCTTTTGCTTCTGATGTGGGAGGGATTTTATCAAAACAGGTCTTGGCTCCTCAGCACGTGGCCAAGAGGTGGGATTTGAACTTAGCTTTAGGAGCCACCAGGTCAAGTACAGTGTCCATCTATGCCCACTGCATCTTAGGTCAGGCTCCATGCTTCTTAGCATTGCTAGCATATTCTGTAGGAGTGGACTTCACCCCTAGTTGGCGTGGCTGCTCTCTAACCCAACAAGTCACAAGCTGGAGCAAAAGCCCCAAGAATTCCCACACAAAGAGAAAACAAAATACATGAGAAAAACGAAGCCTCCCTGAGTTGTAAAAAATTATTGTGTTCTGGGTGTGAAATCCTTGTCTCTCAATTGGTGATGCTGTTTTGGAAAGGTTGTGGGACCATTTGGAGGTGGGGCCAAGCTGGGGAAAGTGTGGAGGGGTTCAGTATCTAGCCACACCCACTTTCTGGCCTCTCTCTTCTTCCTGGCTGCTGATGCAATGCAGCCAGTCATCTCAACCTCCTGCTGCCACCATCCATCAATCTGCTCCTGCACCATGGCTTCTTCACCATGATGGACTCTGGCCCCTCAAACCAGGGGCGGAAATAAATGCGTTCTTCCTCAAGCTGCTTCTTGTCTGGTGTTTGGTCACGGTAATGAAGCCTAATAACCAACAGAGACTGGGGAACCTTGAGGCACGACACTGGGCACAGTTGGCCTCCTCGGGGTTCAGTCACAGTCTCCTTTTCTGAATAAAGTCAAGGGTCTTCTCTCAGTAAAGACTACATCTCATGGAACAGCTACTGCCATAGTGCAAGCATTTCATCTGTTCGCTTTCGTCCTTCAGCAGGCCCAGGCTGAAGGCAGTGACAGCGAGACGCAGAGAAATCCATTTGGCTGCACACAGGCTGAACCCGGCTGAGCTGGAGTTGACCCTCCTATTGTCTGGTCCTCGCAGAGTGGGATGCACAGCCCTGCAGCATCCTACCACCTCTCCTGGGTCTGAGACACAGGGGGACAAGTGGCCAGCCTTTGCTTCTCCACTGAGGCCTCCTCCCAGGGAAGCACATCCCAGGACAAAGAGGCTCAGCCTCCCTGAGGAAGAGGTCCAGGTCTTCAAGCCTTATCCTGGGGCTGCTCTGAGCAGGGTCTCCGTTCTGCAGCACACAGTCGTTTCTTGCTATAATTTCGATTCATTGCTTCCTGTTGAGTCTAGTTGGAAAAAAATAAAAGAAATGAAATTAAAGTGTTATTTTTAAAATATATCTCCACCCTTCATCAAAAATAGTTCCCCTTTTCTCTTGACCCTTTGGCAACAGAAATTCATTTCTTACCTCCAAGATAAATCCCCAACTGCTATAAATAAAATATTTTTGACTACAAAATAAAAATTATTCATTGCTCAAAAAATCATTTTTCCTCAGGGTTAATTCATGGAAAATGGTCTATCATGCTTTCCTGGTGGCTGGCTCCCTGTGTGTATGATTTTTGTATTGCTGCATATACTTTCCCACATGCTAAATTTGAGGGTGTAATCACATTCCATGTCCCCTCACGTATGTTTATTTCTAGTGCTGGGGTGGATCTAGAGCCAACTATTCACAAATGAATTTTCATTGTGAAGTTTTCATTTTTTATCTTCGAAGAAAAGAAAAACAAATTGCCCTGTCTCGCTGACATGAGACGGTAGACCTTGACATTTTTAAAGGTTACTCGCAAGTCTTTGACAAACCTCTGCGGCTAACATGTAAGAAAATCCACACTGCCTCCTGGTTACCCTCCAAATCATACTCTATCCAAAGGCATGCTTCCTGTCTTCAAGTCGCTCATGAATTCTCCTTCTGTCCAGATCGAATGCCTTGTCAACATTACACATTAGAGACCTTTCTGGCATTCCCCACTTTAACTCAGGCTTCTAATCTCTGGCCAACCGCACTGACTTCCTCTTGGAAGTCAACATGGAAGCCACTTGCACACATTTTCAAAAGGGGCATCAAATGATGGAAATGTGATGAACGAAAGGGGGAAATTCAACACATTGTTCATAGGAATACCCATTGTCAGTTGAATTGTGGTGCTCACAGATTCATTTGTTGGAGTCCTCACTTCCAAGGTGATTGTTTGGTGATGGGGCCTTTAGGGACGTGCTTGTCGAAGGGACGTCCTGAGGTAAAGCACAGACAGAAAGGACTGGTGTCCTCATAGGAAGAGGCAGAGGCACAGACTCGGTCAAGAAAGGTCACGTGAGGACGCAGACAAGTGCCTACAAGCCAGGAAGAGAGGCCTCATCAGACACCAGCTCTGGTGGCTTCCTCTTGGACTTCCGGCCTCCAGAACCATGAGAAAATAAGCTTCATTGCTTGAGCCCTTTGGTGTTTCGTCAGCCCGAGGAGGCTAATCTAACGTCGCTAAACTTCTTACCGAGATCACTCAACCAGAAAAAGTAGGAGAGGAGAAAGCTTGGGAAACAGGTTTGAAAAAAGCTGAGCAATCGGAGGAGGGGCTGTTAGCAAGCCAGCTCAGGCTGTTGGTAGGTTTTCTTTTCTAGAGCAATTTTAAATTATAGCAGAATTGGGTGGAAAACATGAAGATCCCTCATGCGCCCACTGTGCCCACACGCAGACTCCACCACCATCAACATTCATCTACACAGTTCTTCTGCTCCAGTCGATGAACCTGCGTAGACATGCCATTACCTCACTAAGCCCATAACTTTCATCAGGTTTATTCTTGGTGGTGTACCGTCTGTGGATTTGGACAAATGTATATAATATATACTTACTGTTATAATATCCTGGTACACCTTGATTCAAGAATGGAAATGCAACAGTCTCCAAGAAATGTCAAAATCTAAGCCACTCTTACAGTTAATATGAGGCCAAATGCACAGTGGTTGTCAGTACGCGCAGCCCAGGCTGAAAGCAATCCTACAACTTCACCAGATGGATGAATAATGGAAGGGCTGGGTCGGATAAATCCTTCTAAGGTAATGAGTAAAAAGCCAGGCAAACAGGCAACAGAGGGAGTTAATCTGATTACTGTGGATCCCACTAGGGCAATGGTTGTCAACCTGTGGGCTGAGATCCCACAGGGGTCCAACAACCTTGTCACAGGGATCACATATCAGATATCCTGCACATCAAATATTTATATTATGATTCATAACAGTATCAAAATTACAGTTATGAAATAACAATAAAAATAATTTTATAGTTGCAAGTCACCATATCATGAGGAACTGATTAAAGGGTCACAGCGTTCGGAAGATTGCGAACCACTGCTCTAGAGGAATGCCAGGCAGTAGAAACTACCCTGAGATGACCTAGTCATTGCAATTAGCAAAAGAACAAAAAGCCACGAATATAAATATTCAAATAATTTAAAGGAAAATGTATTTATTAACGAATGAATGACTCCTCAGAAAAATCGAAATTGTTTTAAAATCTCAAATGATAAAGAGAAACGATAACTTACAGAACACAGCTGAGTGACCAAAGAGAGGGTCGGGCTGGGCGTGGTGGGTCAGGACTGTGGTCCCAGCAGGCTGAGGCTGGAGAGCTGAGGCTGGAGAGCTGAGGCTGGAGAGCTGAGGGGGCGGTTAGGCAACAGTCTGGGCCCAGGCAGTGCTAACAACCCATTCCCAGCAGGCCAATTAAAATACAAGTAATACCAGGAAAAGGAGATTTATTCAGCCAGGCGGGATATTTGAAAGGGAAATTCCAGAAGATAGAAGACTGCAGAAGGGCCTGAATCCTTGGCTTACCATTAAAATGCGCCGACGATGGTGGAAACCTCCAGGGACCAGGCTCAACAGAGGAGAAGGTGGGAGCTGGAAATTTTAAGCAGAGAAATCTCAGTGTCCTAAGGCAGCATAACTCCACTGCAGTCTGTCTCTCTGGCTATAGATAACAATTATTGTTGCTGGCATTATATAATTTATTATAATTTTTAAAGAAAGAAAGAAAAAGAACTGCCAACCAAGAATTAGGCATGCTCCACTACTACAAATCATGCTTCAGTCCTTGTGGCTATGTTCTCAGACACCATAAACAGGGGTCATCTCAAGCATGCTAGAACCTTATCGTACTTAAACCACTGTGAATGTGATGTACCATGACCATGGAACAAAGCAGAAAACCAAGCAGATGTGGCCACTGACAGAAGTCATTTAACACAATTCAGGACCCACAAGAAATGAAGGGGACACCCTTGGTGTGAGAGAAGGTGTCTCAGACAAGCTCAGACTCAGTGATGAAAGACTGAATTCTTTGTACCAACCACACATCAAAAACAAGGCAGGAAAACCCACAATAGGACCACTGTGAGCATGTGTCTAGTTCTGGTCCAGGAATCATAGGAGGTTGAGTAAATTTTGGCCCTCTGCTTTGGTGATGGGACAAAGAGAAAGCTGCTATGTTGGAATCATCTGAATGAAGAATGTCCACTTCATGTCTATCAATAAACATAGGCTACATGAACAGAGGGTAGAGCCAGAGCTGGGTGGGGGAAGTCTAGGGGATCTTGCATGGAAAGTTTGTGGAAAGGGCCTCTAGTAAACCAGAGGTTGAGGACAGTTTTCCAGGGATTCAAATGTATCTTTTGTGCCTGTGATTAAAGAGGCATCAGCAGGAGTCTGCAGAGCCACCCAAAGTATCCACAAGGTAACCACCTGCCCACAGCAGAGAGGATGAAGTCAGCCCATCACATAAGAGCCCTCTCTCCCTTCCCTCTCTTTGACTCATCCCTGATTAGGTGGGAATAGTCCAGAGGGTGTTGAAGGATGTAAGAGTAGAAACCAATTGCATCCATGATCCGGAAGGCGGGAGGATGCTGCTGCAGGCATCAGCTAGGGAAGGACATTTGGCTGAGGATGAAGATGAGAGAGCTGATTCTTACCTTCAGCATTTTAATTTCTGAACTTAAACATTTGAGTCTATATATTTGCCTTATGAATCCATTTACTTAAGAATAAAAATAGTTACAGCACTTACAACGTGAAAAACACTATACATTACAGAAAATATTGGCAAGCCAGACTTTAAGAGTTAGCATCACTGTTTTGCAGAAGCTATTACTGGAATGATCATCTGATGATGGGTCAGAGCTGAGAACCTCAGGATGAGCTCATGTGCCACACAATACAAGCATGGACGTAGACATACTCACAGTTCTGTGTTCTGCCACCAAGAAGGTCTTAGAAGCAATGACATCCCAGCAGGAAAGGGCATACCTAGCATTCCAATAATGGATGCCTACAATTTTTTTCCAATCAATGGAGCCAGTCCTTTTAGATATATAGGTAATTCTAGGAAAACTCAAGAAATACACAAGGTGAGTCAGGAGCATAGCACAGTTTCAGAAAGCAACAAAATTCTAAAGCAAACCAAAAAGTTACATCCGGACCTAGACTGATGGGAGCATGCCAAGCAAACGTGGGGCCTGAGGAGACGTCTTCTATAAAGGCCTGCGACTTAAGCAGTAGAATAAACGAAACAGCATTGCTACAGCCCAGACAGAAAACAGCTACAGTCTCTGGTGACAGCAAAATGGCCAAGAAGTAGAAGGATGAATCTTCCATGTAACAGAATTACAAACAATGTGTGCAGTCCTTCATCTTCTAGGAGGTGGAGGGCAACTGTGTTACTTCCTGTGGACTAGGCCTGGTAATGCCCTTCAAAGGGACACTATAAAAATGGGTGGACTATAGTGAAAGGTTACTTTCTTAGTCACTGTTATTTTGCTGTGAAGAGATACCATGACCAAGACAACTAACTCTCTTTTACATATAATTTTTTTCTTCCTTTTTAAAAATATTTATTTATTATGTAAGACTCTTTTTTAATATTTTTTATCTTCTTTCTTTTTTATTTTTAAAAAGATTTATTTATTATGTTCTGCCTGCATGTCAGAAGAGGGCACCAGATCTCATTATAGATGGATGTGAGACACCATGTGGGTGCTGGGAGTTAAACTCAGGACCTCTGGAAGAGCAGCCGGTGCTCTTAACCTCTGAACCATCTCTCCAGCCCAACCAAGACAACTCTTATAAAGGAAAACATTTACTTGGGGTCTTGCCTACAGTTTTAAAGGGTCAGTCCATTATCGTCTTGGTAGGGAGCATGGTGGCAGGCAGAAAAGTATGGTGCTATAGCAGTAGCTGAGAGCTTTACAGCCTTATCCTCAAGCAGCAGGTGGGGAAACTTCAAAGCCCACCTCCAGGTGACACACCTCCTCCAACAAGGATGTGTCCTATTCTAGCAAGGCCACACCTCCTAATCCTTCCCAGCAGTTCAACAATGGGGAACTAAGCATTAAATACATGAGCTTATGGGAGCCCTTCCTCTTCTTCTTCTTCTTCTTCTTCTTCTTCTTCTTCTTCTTCTTCTTCTTCTTCTTCTTCTTCTTCTTCTCCTCCTCCTCCTCCTCCTCCTCCTCCTCCTCCTCCTCCTCCTCCTCCTCCTCCTCCTCCTTCTCCTTCCTTCTCCTTCTCCTTCTCATCCTCCTCTTTTTGGTTTTTCAAGACAGGGTTCCTCTGTGTAGTTTTGGTGCCTGCACTGGATCTTGCTCTGTAGACCAGGCTGGCTTCGAACTCACAGAAACCTGCCTGGCTCTGCCTCCTGAGTGCTGGGGTTAAAGACATGTGCCACCGCCACCCGGCTTATGCGGGCCATTCTTATTCAAACCATTACAGTCACAGTGGGAAATTCCGGGAGCAGAGGCTCAGTGAGACAACCATAATTACTATTGGTGGTGGTGACTCACGTCCAGTGTTCAGCTTTGGTAAGATGTAATGAGAACTCACTTTGTGTTCATAATCTTTCTCCTAGGGAATCATGGGAAATATCACAGAAATCCCAGTCAAGTGACATTCTGCACAAGCCCTCAAACAGTGCTCCTTAAAGCTACTGAGGTCACCAAAATCAAGGATAATCTGATACTGTTCTCAAGGAGGCTCAGAATGTAAGTGAGCTGTAGTATTCTGATGGGCTCCTGAGACAGAAAATGGCTGTTCAAACAGTATACATAGCTGGCATGGTATTGCAGGCCTGTAAGGCCAGCACTCAGGAACCTGAACAAGAGAAAAACCTGGACACAGAGCAAGACTGTCTCAAAACAAAACCTTAACTTGTTAAGAATGACTTACCAACATTAGATTATTAACTGAAACACATACGATGTTAGCATTCAGGAAAATTAGCTATGGTATATAAGTGAAAATGAATTGTACTGGCTTTATAATTTCCCTCAAGTCTGAAGTTTTTATTTCACAAAGACATGAAACCTCTCCATGTAGGAATGGGGAGAATGACATAGTAAAACTTAAAACTATGATAGAGTGAGGCACTAAAGTTGAGTAAATCACAGGGCTATTCATCAACACTGTTGATTCATTCATCAGGGCACCTGTGAGAACCTGGTGCCTCCAGTCTACAAAAAGCAATTCTTGCCCAGCTTGATCATCACTCAGGGATTTTAACACAAAATGACTGAGCTGTTGCAAGGGATAAGGGGGGAAATACTTTCTATAAACAGGGAAAGGAAAGAGAAAGCATAGACGTAGTTCAAAAATGAACTATGGAGCTAGGGGCTGGAGAGATGGTGCCTCGGTGGAGAGCACTTGCTGCTCTTGTAGAAGACCAGAGTCCAGTGCCCAGCACCCACACTGGGCAGCTTATTACAAAGGGATAGGATGCCTCTGGCCTCAGTACCTAAACACACACAAACACACACACACACACACACACACACACACACACACGAACACACAGGCACACACAGGCACACATGCATGTATGCATACAGGCACACACGTACAAATCTTAAATATGTAGTTATACTAGGAATATGAAAAAATATTTAAATTTTAAAAATGAATAAGGGGACTGGATTCAGGCAAAGAAAATAAATTAAAATACCAGAGACACACAGAGATGGAAAAGAAGTGAGGTGTCCAAGAGGAAACAGCTGTGCTAGTGAACGAGCACCTGGAGGGAGGCAGGAGGATCAGGAGTTCAAGGTTATCCTTGGCTACAAACATGAAAAACTAAACAACCACAAAACAAACAATAAAAAAAAAATAACAAGAGCTACAGAATGAGAAGAAGGGAAAGCAGGAAGAGCTAATATTTGAGGTGATGTTATCAAGTGAGTTTGCAGAACTGAGAAATAAAAGACAAATCCTCAGGGTGAAGGATTAAACAGAGTTCTATGCAAAATAAAATTGAAACAAATACACACCCACAAACTTAGTAGCAGAAGTCTAAATGTCAAAGGCAAAGAGGAAAAATAAAATAAAATAAAAGCTGCCTACGAGGAAGCTGGCAGGCATGTTAAGTGAAATAAGCCGGGCACAGAAATAAAATGGCAACTTGTGGCCCTAGCTTGTGGACTCTAAACATTGGGCTCACAGAGCACAGAATGGTGATTGCTGCGGGTGAGGGACATGGGGATGTGAGAGAACTGTGGTGTCAGTTAAAGGGTGCAGAAGTCCGTATAAGGGACAACACAGCACAGTGACATCAGCTAGCACCAGCAGACTACAGACCGAGAAATGCTAAAACAGTAGATAGGAAATAAAGACTCACCACAAGCAAATGTGAGGCAATGTCTACATTTTTGATGGCTATATAAGATTAGAAAATTAAAAAAATAAAGTAACACAAAACACTTCCTACAAATGAATGCCACTCAGGTAGCAGACCCTTGTCACAAACACTAGCTGTCAGAAGCAACACAATCATGTCTTCCCATGACTTAGGAAAAGTGGCAGCCAGCTTTGTTTTCACTGTGCAGCCGATGTGTCAGATTTCTGCTACTCTAACAAAGTACCCGAGACAGTCAGCTTACAAGGAGCAAAGGTTTATTTTGACTCCGATTTCAATCCAATGCCGGCTGACCTGTGGCCGTCAAGCCTGTGGCTGTAGATCATGGTAGGGGTGGGACATGGTGTGGAGCAGAGCAAAGGGAGAACAAGAGAAGAAACTGGACGCCCCACGTTTCCAATGACCTACCTTCCTCGCGTTAGGCCCCAC
Source organism: Peromyscus maniculatus bairdii (assembly GCF_049852395.1). Classification (NCBI taxonomy): domain Eukaryota; kingdom Metazoa; phylum Chordata; class Mammalia; order Rodentia; family Cricetidae; genus Peromyscus; species Peromyscus maniculatus. The sequence continues at coordinate 11,409,737 of NC_134858.1, read as the reverse complement.
CTCCTAGAGGTCTCCACTTCCACAGAGAACTAGAGTCACTAAGATCAACCCTTTGACAAGTGAGCCTCTGGGGACCCTGATCCAAATCATAGCTTGTTAAACTGTCATTCCAGAACAAGAGGTCCTCCTCCTAGAGGAAGGGTCTTGCTAAATTCCCTGAGCTAGCCTTGAATTCTCTTTGTAGCTCAGGTTTGCCTTGAATTAGCAACCTTTGTACCTCACTTTCCCAAATGCTGGATTTCCACTTATGTGTCACTGTGCCTAATAAGTCTCAAGCCTCCAAAGAAATTCTTTCCATTAATTTCTGTCATGTCAAATGTATCAGATCAGTTTATCTGACACCCATTCCCACTGCTTTCTTATACTACAGAGGCCGGAACAAAAAAACCGAAAACCAAAAACCCCCCCACTGTGTTCTCAACTCCTTTGCAGTCAGTGATACACACGTCATGTTCCCGAATGGGAAACAGTCTTGAAGTTTAGAGGGCAAAGTGAGCTTTCTGAGGGCAAAGCTGTGTTCAGGTCAATGAGCGCTTCCCAGAAGCCCTGGGTTGGAGGAACCTGCTTCACCCATGGCAGCTGTGACAGAGACTTGCTCTCCAAGAGCTGAGTGTTGGCCAGCAGGGTTTGCTCTTCACATACCAACCGGGTAACTGAGCACATCTTCAAGCTGCCTCTGCCTGTACAGCATCCAAACCTCATTCCACAGTAATCCCAGAAGTCCTGCGACCTCTCTGAGACCCTGTAACAAACTGCGTTCAGATTTCAACTTTCAGAAGCATTGTTACAGCTTTCCCTTGATGTGATAAAATACCCATGAAAAATAACTTAAGGAGAAAATATTTTGACTTACGTTTGCAGTGGTTCCCCCCTCAATGGCCGCTTGGTTTTATTGCTTTGGGGCCTGTAGTGGGGCAGAACTAGGAGTCTGTGGTAGAGAGAGCCGCTCACCTCATGCTATCTAAAGCTAAGAGCACGTGTAAAGGCCTGGAGACAGCCCGCACTCTTCAAGACTGTGCCCTTAGTGACATTCTTTGTCCAAATGGCCCCACCTCTACAGTGTCTGCTGACGCCCTGTAGTCCACTCAGCTATGAACACACCGAAGGTTTAGCCATCGTAAAATCTGAGCCCTCATGATCCAGTCACCTGGAGACATTGCTGCTCAGAGAACCAAACCTCCACCACAAGTTAGTGTACCCGAGCTATACACACACACACACACACACACACACACACACACACACACACACACACACACACACAGACACACAGACACAGACACACACACACACCAAAACCACTGATAAACAACAGATTTGTCCCCCACGTGGAAGCAGGATATAGACTTTCAAGAAATTGCATCTGGAGTTGCCTTCCTTCATGGATTTTGAGGCACTGAGGATCAGGATGGCATTGCTGGATGAGGAGGCGCTGGTCCCAGGGCACAGAGTAAGCAATGTTCCCTCCAACTGACTGACTTCTGGGTCATGGGGTCAGGAGAGCTGGGCTCCTGAGCACTCACTGTCTGTTCTGTGATCGACTTCTGAGCTGCCAAGCCGAGCTGAAATGCCTAAGCAACTGACAGATGCCAAGTGTGAGAGCGATTCATGCTGGGGAGAAGTCCCTGAAGTCCCCCTTCTCTTGAAGACAGTGGGCCTTGAAGAACCATGGCACCTGTGCCAGCACCCACTCCTGAGCAGCGCAGAGACAAAGGGAAGCACCAGGTTCTGCAGCAGGAGATAATGGAGCCCCCCCATGCTGGTGGGCAGAACTGTGGCCCTCCCCCCAAATGCCCACCTTTCAATGTCCAAGCCCTGAGAATATTTTCAGGATGAGGTGGGTTATGTTTGTAAATGGATTTAAGATTTTGAGTATCCTGGATTACCCAGGTGGGTGGAATACAGTCACACAACCCTGAAAAATGGTGAGGGAAGATCTGAGAGAGTCCAAGGGAAATGTGGTCGCAGAAGCAGCTCAGATTCAGTGCTGCGGGCTTCAAAGTTGGAGGAAGCCGAGAAACAAGGCTTGCATGTGGCCTCTGGAAGCTCGGAAGACCAGGAGGCCTCCCCCGGGACCAGCAGAAAGAAGCACCCAGTGTGTGTCAGACTTTGCAGCCTTGATGAGCAATTTTGTTGTTAAAGCCACTAAGACTGTGGTAATTTGTTATAGCAGTAATTTAAAACTAATTCAAATGCCTTCAAAATTGCAAGAGAAAATGATTTTAACCCATTACCTAAATTCAGACACACTACTGGTTAAGTATGAATTTAAGCCCATTTTCAGACAAATAAGGTCTCAAAAAATCTGAGCTCCTAAGCACCTTTTCTTGGGGAAGATGTGGTCTCCTAAAATAAGGGAACAGATGGAGACAGAGGGCACAGAAGCAGCTGACTTACCCTGGAGCAGGTAGCGTGGAGGCCCTCAAGAGCAGATGTGGGTGTGGAGAACAAGCCTATCACCCGGGGCCTGGAGGAGGCTGTGGGAGCTCTGAGGGCCCAGCATAGCCCGCAGGGTACTCGGCCTGACTCTCACGAAGGCCCCTGTCACACAGCGGATTTTCACTATTGTGAAAGATCGGGGGAATTAGTGACAATGACGTAGAAGCCAAGCAAAGAGCAGAGGCAGCGTCAACTCCAGGCAAGCGGGTTGTTTTGAGAAGAAAGAAATGATTGCTCCATCCCTGTTGTCATGACAGTGAGCTCTACTTGCACATTAAAAATAGTTTTGCCAATTCTTTGAGAATTTCATACCCCCCCAAACCTCCTTCTAACTTTTTTTTTAAATCATCAAATCTAATGTGTGCTTCCTATATACTCCTGGGTGTGGGGCCATCACTGGAACATGGTCGACCAACCAGGGTCACACTCTTACAGAAAACCAGCCCTCACTCTCCCTTAGCAACGATCAGTTGCCAATAACCCCGTAACTAGGGGTGGGACTCCGTGACTCCCTCCGCACCCCATTCTGGGATCCTGTCAGGCCAGATCCCCGCACAGGGCTTGTGCATGCTGGTAGAACACTGTGATGGATTCGTATGTTCAGCCGCCCCACTGTGCCTGGGAAAACACTGTTTCAACGTGGTCCTCTACCCTCTCGGCTCTTACCGACTTTTGAGCTCCTCTTTTGATATGATCCCTGGACCTTAGGCAAAGGGCATGATTGATTTGTGTACTGTAATGATCCAGGTGTGGCCTGGGCCTCTGGCTCTCTGTTTCAGTGGGTCTGCTATTTGGGCCTTTTGTTGGTGGGTTTGATGGTGTACAGGCCACAGAGTCATGATGAGGTTAATTGCAGTCCTTGGTCTATGGCACACTCTTAAGCAGAGTCCAGGCATGACTCTGCTCTTTCCTATCTGATTAGTGATTTGATTAATTACTTTTAATACATAATAGATCCCCTACTTCCCTAAGCTAGAGCGAAAACCTGGAGAATAACTCCTATCTAGCACTATGGTCCACATCCTGTCCTGAGACCAACTCTTCACCCCAACTGTGATGCTCAGTGTCATGAGTTTCCTGTCTGTGGTACCTTGCTGTCTCCTCGTATGCAAACTGAGCACCTTAAACCCTTCACCAATGTGACAATGGTCCCTGACGGGTTGGAAACAGACGTAAAGGAGAGGTTGTGGAAATCGGCCACTTTGCCCCTCAAAGCTGCAACAGCACAGTCTGCGAGACTGTTTCTGACAGCTCAGGAAGAGACTTAGCCCAGGCTTTGTTGAGGGGAAATACCGCTGTTTTTTGTTTGTTTGTTTTTGTTTTTTCTCTCTTCCCTAACTACTACTTGAAATGAGAGAGAACTGGCCCTAGAGGGGGCATGGAGATGCTAAAGACGCTAAGAGTTGGTCTCTCCAGCACCGGAGCCTGGCAGGGTGGGCTCTGTGTTAGTTACTTTGCTTCTTGATGTTGCCAGATACTTGACCCAAGTAACTTGAGGACGGGTTTGTTTGGGCTCGTGGTTTTAGGATGTAGCCCATCAGGGTACAGAGGTGCGGCCCACGACTCCAAGGTGGGGACAGCTGCTTGCTCACGTCACAGCAGATCGGGGGAACAGAAGGGGAATGCTGGTACTCCGCCAGCTTCCTCCTTTCCTCTCTTCAATCAGTCTAACCCCGCCACGCCCCCGCCCAAGGGATTATGCTGCCCACCTTAGAGCGGATCTTCCTTCACAGTAAATCCTCTCTGAAAGACCCTATGGATACACCCAGAGGCTCAGGGTGGTTACTGACCTTAGCAGCCTGCCAGTGTCTCACAGGTGCCAGCAACATGGGGATGATTCTTGCCAGGCCTGTGTTCTGGAAGCAGCCATGCCATGCTGCTGACCCCTGACCTGCTGATCCCTGATCAATGGACGCTTTAGGACTCATTCAAGTGTTTCCCAAAATATGTAAATCAAGCCCTAGTTTTTAGGGTTGCTAACATATGTTGCCCTCAAAATAAAACCTTGCCATCAAGACACTTTGGAGAACATGGATCAAAATAAAAACACAGGATTCTTTTCTACACTTTCACAGAACTTGACTTCCTAGGTGGCAATATTTTTCAGTTTAGAGTGTGATCAGAAAGCTATCTAGTTTGCTGAGACTCACTTTCTTCCTCCACGACACAGAAATACTGATGCGCAGCCCACAGAATGCAGGGAGGGTGTGACGATGAGCTTGAAGGCTCTGGCATCCACTACACGAGGAAGCCTCTACAAATCTGAGTTTCCATCTCTATCATCTTTTGCTTTTCTTTTTAAATTTTCTTCTCAGTCATTGGATCACCTTCATTTACATCTGTCTTAAAAACTGACTTGAACGGTTGCATAGGATGGCATAAGGGTATTTCTCTACAGAGGAAATCCAGGCCTCGGATGGCATCGATCACAGCACACCCAGGGGAGGCTGTCCACTGTGTACGGCTGTCGAGCAGCCTCCAGTAGGAGCTGTGAGTCTCTCCATCAGCAGAGGCAGATGTTCAAGCAAACAGCACAGACGTATCACCACCAAAGCGGACATGGCAGCTCCTGACAGTCAGAGGTCTCTCTACCCTCTCTTCACCTTCTCTGTGCCCAGACTTCCTAAGCTAAAGTCCTGGCCTTTGCATTGAGAATCTCCATGTGCTCTTCCTGTAACCCACGCCAACCCCTGTTTTTAAGGTTACCGACTGGACACGGTCGCCACTCCAAGAAGTACAGCCTGCACACAGAGTAGAGCTTTTACTGAGCAGAGAGTGATTTACAATAAAGCACACTTTACAGCATGTTGGACCACATTCACAATTACCAGTCACGTTTGCTGGGAAGCATATAGGGGACCAGGGCGGGGAGCAGACAGGTACCATGGGACCTGAGGCCTAACTCTGTGATATGGCATGTCTCTAGCTGCCCTCAGGAGGGCGTGACTGGAGCTTTTCCCACAATTCCCCGGGGAAGACACACTGTAAGAACCTGCTGCCTGTCCTCAGACTAGTAAACTCTTTATGGTCACATGGAAAATGTAACTCACAGCTACCAGCTCAGATCACAGAGACCAAGACAGATGCAGAAGATGTGGCCCCCAAACCCACTTTATATTTAGAAATCTCCTTCTGCCCTCTCCAAGACACTAAAAAAAAAATTCTGCTGTTCTGTTTTTTGTTTGTTTGTTTTTGTTTTGTTTTGTTTTTTAAATCTTGGGAATTTTCTAGCATTCTTGTGGATAGACTAGTCTAAGAAACTTCCATCGTGCATTACAGGGAAGCAGAGGTAACCAAGCTGTACTTCAGTTAGCAACTGAGAGTTCTAAATAAGTCTTGGAGGAGCCTCTCCTCCCTCAGACCTCAGTTTCCCACCAAGACTGTTTGTCTCTGAGACTTCTCTGTGACGAGACGGAATCCGAACCAAGCACAGCAGCCACAGAGGCTGCTCTGGACCTGAGGGCCCAGAACCTCTTTGTCCCGCCGGACACAGCGCTCTCTGGGTGATACTGAAGCCACTGAGACCACATGCAAAGTGACGAGAACACTGGCTTCCTGGAGCGCGGTTTCTCTGAGAAACGGGCCCTCACGGGACAAAGTTGCTTCAAGAATCCTGTAGGTTTTCGAAAACGACACATGAATTTTTCAGGTGATGCTGACAGGGGAATCTTCTTTCAGGAATTGGTGTGAAAAAAATTTCATCTTTCAGACAACAAAGAGAAATGTCCTGTCTAGACAGCTTGGGCAGATGAGGTGTCTGAGCTCAATTATTTCCAGCTTATTGGAAAGCAAGTTCCCTCATTGCCCGAGAAAACAGAACAGTGCTTCACCGCATCTCATTTCTGGGGGCTGGAGGGCAGGGATCCTACCTCTCAGCTCGCCAGTGCTGCTCATCTTGATGGCTGCAACCTAGGACAGGGCCGGGCCCCACCCACCACTGCCTCTTGAAGGAGTCAATCTTCACCTTGCTCTCCTCTCTTCTCTTCAGCTGTGCTGAGGGACCCCGTTCATCATGGAGGAGTTCAGTAGCACTGTGATGTGCCCCGTTTCTTGCTCATTATCACAATCTAAGTGGACACATGTAGTTTAGGATTTTAAAACCACAAACGCACAGGCAGGCACACAGAGGGCCAAGTTACAGACAAATTCAGAGCACATTACAGGCATTTTTACAAATTGATGAGCTAACAGGGTGATCTTAGTTCATTTCTGTACTTTCCTGAACTTTTGAAAATGGTAACACTCATTAATGTCTCTTTATTTTAAGAAACCAAAATGGGTCCTATCTGGTCACAGATAGGGCCACTGCCATTGAAGATCTGTGATTACACTTGGTCTGATAACTTTAGAAAGCCTTTGCGTCCATTCTTCCTGACTTGTGAAGCTGTTTTCTGGGCACATGGGTCAGGCCCAGCAATAGCATGACTCGGGTCCCCCTGCGGGTGCTCAGTAGTAGAAAGGACAAGGTGGCAGGTGCTGGGCAGCGAAGTGGTGGACTGAGCCAACCTCTGTTGGAGCTGAGGCGGCTTTCAGAGATCTTGCTCAACGATCATTACAACACCTCGTGGCATCTTCAAGATGGTTTGCACATCAGATGGGGAAGGAGGCTGGACAGGTTCCTAGGAACTCAAGCATCTCCCTGCTTCTGTGGGACCTTCCAACACTGTGAGCGTTAAGCCGGTTGTGAGCGAGCCCTTCCCCACCTCTTCCTGCTTCTCCTAACTCATCACCACAATGGGTTCCACAGAAGAAAGATCTGTCTTCCCAGACTTGATCTGGGAAGAGGGCAGGTAGTGATTGGCTAGCGGAGCCCTCCGACCATGGCTCTTCTCTGTCCATGCCACCCTGAAGGAAGGAATTGGGGAGGGCAGCCTGTCTTCCTGAGGCTTGGGTGGCCTGTGGCACATACTCAGTAACGCCTTTAGCTCAACTCTAAAGTTCTCATTGAGCCAGCAGTAGATGAAGGGGTTGTAGCAAGTACTGCTCATGGCAAACCAGTGGAAGGCAAAGTAGAGGGCATTGTTGGTGTGGATGGCCTTGCTGGACAGAAGGAGGACGTAGCAGTTGAGGGGGAACCAGCAGAGAGCAAAGAGGACCACCACAAGCACCAGCATCTTCACAGTGGTCTTCTTCTTGCGTCGCAGGGCCAGGTACTGCTGCGTGGTCACGTCACCAATGGTGTTGCACAGCCACAGCTTCTTGGCCACACGGGCATAGGCCACGGAGATGATGAAGAGTGGAAGGAGGTAGAGCAGGATGAAGGTGGCCAGGTCCAGGTACTTCCAGAAGAGATCAGCCGGCTCTGGGAAGTCCGGCAGGCAGAGGGATCGCACAATGTCCTCACTGGACCAAAAGGCAGGGAAAAAAAGATGGGGACAAGGCAGACTATGAGTGAGGAAGTCAGTATTACCACTTCCTACCGAGGAATGCTGGCCTCCCTACCCCAGGCTTAGGCACATCTGTTATGGCCTTTTGACACTGTGGCCTAATCATCCCATCATGCTTCAGTCTCCCCACAAGGTAGGGTATTTTACAGAGGGTGGGAAGACTCCAGACCCTGTGCCCCCTGCATTTGACATCATTCTCTGCACCCAGTGCGCCCCACAGGTATTCATGCAATGAATCAATGAATAATGAATCAATGAATCAATGAAGGAATGAAACAGCAGTGTTCCTGCTCAGAAAACGAGCACTTTCTTGGGGAAATCTTAGAGTCCTCTTTGTACTCAGCTCTCAACCCAAAGAGAAACTGACAAATCATTAAAACAGATGAAAGGTAGGGAAAATACATGGTAAAGTAAACATGTCTCTAGCTGTGTCTGTGGCTTATTAACTTTTTACACATTCTAGAAAAGAAATAGAAGAAGGGAAGGATTTGATTCACAGGGAACTAACTGAAACCACTCAAAGCTCCTGCTTTGTTCACGGTCCATGCATATGAACTGCAGGTCTGTGATGTGAACACATGAACTGCAGGTCTGTGATGATGTGGACACATGAACTGCAGGTCTGTGATGATGTGGACACATGAACTGCAGGTCTGTGATGTGGACACAGGAACTGCAGGTCTGTGATGATGTGGACACAGGAACTGCAGGTCTGTGATGTGGACACATGAACTGCAGGTCTGTGATGTGGACACATGAACTGTAGGTCTGTGATGATGTGGACACATGAACTGCAGGTCTGTGATGTGGACACATGAACTGCAGGTCTGTGATGTGAACATATGAACTGCAGGTCTGTGATGTGGACACATGAACTGCAGGTCTGTGATGTGGACACATGAACTGCAGGTCTGTGATGATGTGGACACATGAACTGCAGGTCTGTGATGTGGACACATGAACTGTAGGTCTGTGATGATGTGGACACATGAACTGCAGGTCTGTGATGTGGACACATGAACTGCAGGTCTGTGATGTGGACACATGAACTGTAGGTCTGTGATGATGTGGACACATGAGCTGCAGGTCTGTGATGATGTGGACACATGAACTGTAGGTCTGTGATGATGTGGACACATGAGCTGCAGGTCTGTGATGATGTGGACACATGAACTGCAGGTCTATGATATGGACACAGGAACTGCAGGTCTGTGATGATGTGGACACATGAACTGCAGGTCTGTGATGTGGACACATGAACTGCAGGTCTGTGATGTGGACACATGAACTGTAGGTCTGTGATGATGTGGACACATGAACTGCAGGTCTGTGATGATGTGGACACATGAACTGCAGGTCTGTGATGTGGACACATGAACTGCAGGTCTGTGATGTGAACACATGAACTGCAGGTCTGTGATGTGGACACATGAACTGCAGGTCTGTGATGTGGACACATGAACTGCAGGTCTGTGATGATGTGGACACATGAACTGCAGGTCTGTGATGTGAACACATGAACTGTAGGTCTGTGATGTGGACACATGAACTGCAGGTCTGTGATGTGGACACATGAACTGCAGGTCTGTGATGTGGACACATGAACTGTAGGTCTGTGATGATGTGGACACATGAGCTGCAGGTCTGTGATGATGTGGACACATGAACTGCAGGTCTGTGATGATGTGGACACATGAACTGTAGGTCTGTGATGATGTGGACACATGAGCTGCAGGTCTGTGATGATGTGGACACATGAACTGCAGGTCTGTGATGATGTGGACACATGAACTGTAGGTCTGTGATGATGTGGACACATGAACTGCAGGTCTGTGATGATGTGGACACAGGAACTGCAGGTCTGTGATGATGTGGACACATGAACTGCAGGTCTGTGATGATGTGGACACAGGAACTGCAAGTCTGTGATGTGGACACATGAACTGCAGGTCTGTGATGTGGACACATGAACTGCAGGTCTGTGATGTGGACACATGAACTGTAGGTCTGTGATGATGTGGACACATGAACTGCAGGTCTGTGATGATGTGGACACATGAACTGTAGGTCTGTGATGACGTGGACACATGAACTGCAGGTCTGTGATGATGTGGAGGCAGTGAGTCAGGTGTTCAACTCAGAGAGATCTCAAATTTCAGAATGAACAAGCTCTTCCTTCCATTCAGTCTGCATGGAGACAGGCTATAATGAAGTAGATTGTAGTTTCTTAAACTGAGCATTTGAAAGAAGGAGTTTATCGTTTGGTGAGAGTATATGTTAAGGACCAAACTGGGTATTGGCAGAGACGCCTGTCTCAGAATCCTGCCTCAGCAGCATATACTCATGTTTATTTTGATTCTAAGTTCTACAAGACTTGGAATCTTGCTCATTTAAAGCAAGGCAGAGTGGAGACACATCTCGGTCTGTATGAGCACACGCCTCCTGGTGGCAGAACTGATAACAACTTCCTTGTCCTTGCCAACAGCCTGGAGAGTAAGGCAGAGCTAAAGTTAAGAAAGGGGGGGTGGTGCACAATACAGAGACTAGGCATGGGCTGGGAGCTGTAAGAACAACTCAGTGAGGCAGGTACACCTAACAGGAAGAGTCATATCAGGGGGCTCCAGTCGGGTCCCTTTGATTGTGGTCCAGGTCCATTGGAGAAGACCAGCATGGTACAATCTCCCCGTGTCCCCCGCTGCTCCCCAGAACATGTCTCACCTGTACTTGAAGGTAAACAGTTTCTGGCAGATGGCATGCGGCAGCGAGAAGAAGGTGGCCATGACCCAGATAACAGCAATATAGATGACGCCCTTGGTGATGGAGATCCGAGGCTTCAAGGGGTGCATGATGACCTAGGAAACAAGTGAAAGGCGTCCCCGCTCGAGCTGGAGGCAGAAAAAAGGGCAGGCAGCAAGGCTCACGGGTCAACTAAGGCAGGTCTTATTGACCGAAGGTTGAGCACCCTTTCCATTCCTTGGCAGCCCCTGGGCTGCACCAGGAAGCTGAGGCATTGAAGGGAGGTCCCTCTCACCACAGCTCAACTCCAGGGATGGGAAGAGGGCTTCGCGTGGACTCCGTGGCTCCTGGCGGTCCCAGGGCCTCTTGTGAGTGAGAAGAGCAGGGGGCAGGGAGGAGGGTACAAGGTTGGGAGAAGAGCCCCGGGCTCAGCCCACCTCCTGGAGATCTGACCCATCTTTCAGTGGCTCCAGAACCCGGGTGCTATCTAAGGTTCTGACCACAGGAAGCAATTTCTTGTCACCCACTGCGGAAAGCTGATTTGATGCCACCACTAAATCCCAACACAGACTGGCTTCCATGCACTTAAAAGGAAGCCAGTACCCCAGGGGTGGGGCCAAAATGCATCTTAGAATTGACACTGTGCCAGCCAATCAACTCTCTAAGAAGCTTAAATAAAGATGGAAGTTGAAAGCATTTTCATTTGTGAGGCTGGGTCCTGTGGCAAAGGTATGCAAGAGCTCTGACTGAATTACTGAAGGTTGGCCAGGGATAAGGAATAGCTGTGTGCAGACTTCTCTCAGCTTGCTTTGATGCACCTGCAATCTATGAAGACCTGATTCTAACACGATCATGGCATTTTGGAACTAGAGAGATCTCAAATTTGGGCAGTCCATTCCTCGTCTGATGGGCAAACTCTTTCAAGAATATCCTTATCAAGTTGTCATCCAGATGCACTTAGATGTGACTGGTGACATGAGACACTGTGTCCTAGGCAGCTCTGTCCACTTGGACCATTTATTTCTACTAGAAAATCATTCCTCACACTGGATGATGCTTTGAAGTATGAGTCTTTGAAGCCATTTCTCTGTTGGCCATTAATGCTTCTCGGGTCATCTCAGAGCAAACCTTGGTTCTCTTTGTCCTGAGAATACTTACCTTGTGGGTCTGCTTAAATCATCACAGAGCAGGATAGACTAGTAGTCAGACCATGTCTTGGAGCCAGACAGATGTTGGTCCTCATTTTAGTTGTTCACATGGTCATGGGAAAGCTATGTGTGGTACATTTCTGAACCTGTTTCCTGATTTAACATGGTCTAATCCAGCAGTCCTCAACCTGTGGGTCATGACAGGAACTGAAACACCACTCGGTAACAAAATTAAGTAGCATGAGCAGAGTAGTGGTGTCACAGACCTTTAGTCCCAGTACACACTAGGGAGACAAAGGCAGGCAGATCTCTGTGAGTTCAAGGCCAGCTAGGTTTAGAGTGAGTTCTAGAACAGCCAGGACTACACAGGGAAACCCTGTCTCTGGAGAAGGAGGAGGAGGAATGAGAAGGAGAAGAAATGGAAATAATTTTATGGTTGTGGGTCATCACAAATGAGGAACTGTATTAAAAGGTCACAGCATTAGTAAGGCTGAGAATCACTGGATAATCAACAATGTGCTCATGGGTCATGGAGTTGGTAAGTGCAATGTACCTGGCCCAGAGATGGCCTCTTTCACAATGAATGTTCTTGGGTCCTCTTTGAGTGCCTCACACCATGGGGCACTAGCCAATATACTCACTCCAGTGCTACCACACCCTACTTGCTCCTGGTACTGGGACACCCAGGCTTCTGCTCCTCCCACAATCTGGGCCAGAGCATCTCCTTCTCCCACTTGACAGCCTTCTCCGACCTGTAGTTATTTGCTTCTTCCTTTTCATCTGTGATTTTCTGGGTTTGACTTTCTATCACCAAAAAAAAATTCATTAAATTTAGAGGTGGGAAATGCCAGCAGTGAGTCTTCACTCCCAACAACAAAGTGGAAATAACCTTTGCAACTACCAGTTTAACATCCCTCATGTCCTCGCCAGAACTGATCATAAGGAGCCAAGTGTATACACTGACAGCTGGGTTGAATGAGTCTTGAGAGTATTCCCTACACGCGCCAGGCAGGCACAGCCGGAGGGGGGAGGATGGTCCAGGGTAGGCCCTCACCTGATGCCGATCCACAGCAATGGCTGTCAGTGTCAGTGCTGAGACATGTAGAGAACAGTACTGGGCAAAGCGGCTGACGTGGCACATGCCCTTCCCAAACACCCAGGTGCTGTTCACAAAGCGGACCTGTGGGTAGAATACAGGCGTCAGGGGTGGACAGGCCTTGACTGATACCCAGTTCCACCTCTCAGTGGTCTCTGCAGAGCATCTCTTCAGGAAGCCTCTCAGCTCTCCCAGCCAAGGAATCTTGCAGCTACTGTGCCAAAGCACGGACCACACGGCTCTCCCCAGCCTAACCCACTCGTGCTCATCGAGTTCACCAAACCCCCAAGATGGCCCTGGCCCTCAGGAGTCAGAAGAGCTTGGGAAGAACATGGGCTCTGGGGGCTGGCCTTTCCCCCACCACTCATTGCTCTGCGGCCTTGGCAATAAACTCCGATAACCTCAGTTTTCCCATTTGCAGAAAATGGTTTCAAAATCCTTACCTGAAAGGCTTATTATGAAATCTGTAAAGATGGGAGAAATTGCCCAGCAAATTGTTAGAAGGTGATTATTAAAAAGTGGAAGCTGACATTTTTAAGTGTAATAAAATTCTTGGCTGAATGGAACCCAGCCTAATGGGGAAACATCTCCAAAAAGTCACAATATACCGAGTCGACTGTGCTTAGAAGGTGTGTGTGTGTGTGTGTGTGTGTGTGTGTGTGTGTGTGTGTGTGTGTGTAAGTGCTCCAACTCAGAGCCACACACAGCGTGCAAGCAATCCACCACTGAGCTACACCCCAGCCCCATGTCTATGCCCATCTTGAGACACCTGGAAAGGTGAAGGTTAGGGTGGAGAGAAATGGGACCCTGGGGGTGGGGTGGGGACAAGGTCCCCCTTCAGCAGCATGCAAAGCTGTATGCTCACTCAGGCCTGGGGCAGCTCCTGTGAGGAATGTCTGTGCCCAGGAGAGATGGAGCATCAATTCTGACCAAGGCATGTCTGATCCAGGAGGGGACTGAATGTAGAGCATGCCCAACAGAGGGTCAGATACAGGGCAAATGGGTCACCAGGTGGGGGTGGGGTGGGCAAAGGGAGAGATTGACAGCAGAGACAGAGGAGGCAGTTCAGCTGGACAGGAATTCCTCACCACTTGGATTTACAGTGGAGGGTCTGCCACTTCCTGATGTCACCTCAGTGGACCAGGAGGTGACAGACAGATCAGAGGGTGGACCAGCCCTGACTGATACACAGTTAGGCCTCTATTTGGTATCTGAGGAGCATCCTCTCAGGAGGCTTCTTAGCCCTCTTAGCAAAGAAATATTCCAGGTGCTGTGCTGAGGTCTAGCGACTAGGCTTTCCCCAGCATGGCTTATCATGGCCACTCTGGGGGCTCTGAGTCTTCACCCTTTGCGTCTGTGAAGCAGGCTCACACTTTCACATACAGTGATGAAAATCATGCCTGATAGAAACCAGGTGTAGAGTAGGTACAACATGCCTTCATTAGCAAGTACCTTAGCATCTAACCTGCCATCACGACTACTCGGGGGACGTGTAAGATGAGCAAGGACTCATGTATGTGGAAACCAGGATAAAGTCCATCAACTGTGGATCAGGGGCTGTTCGGAAACGTGGAGTGGGGTGTTTGCCTGGCATGTGTACAGGAAAGTTGGGTCAAGTTTGGCTACATCTCCACAGGGAGACAGAAAATCCAGGGCTTTGTCCTGTGGCTGGGAGGAGCCATTGAGGCTACGGAGCAGGACATCCACAGCCCCTCTGCCTCCCACCCACAGTCAGCAAGTGAGCAAACCTAAATCTGACGGGCCACCCCCTTGCTACCTCCCAGGAAGCCCCCCCCCACTCTTGATCTTGCTCCCACACATCGGGCAGAACCCTGCTGCTGGCTGTGAGACTCACCAGACAGACACGGATGCTTCTGGAGGTCCCAGGCCTGACGCACCTGGTCCAGCCTCTCTTTCTGACCCACCTCAGCTTCCCTTGGCTCACTCTGATGTGCCTTTTGTTTCTGCCTCTCCACCTTCACCCAGCCACTCAGTGTCCTCTCAACACAAGGTGAACTTGAGTGGCTCCTCTCCTGTGTTCCCTGCCCCCTCTGTACCTGTCTGTACCGGTCGTTCACCTCAACCCAGGAGATCTGGCTCTTGCAGAACTGTTGAAATGTCACATCCTTTGCAAAGTCTCCTTTGACCCTCTGGTGAGTCAGAATGAAGGCCTGCCTCCTCCAGGCTCCGCTACACTGTCTGCGTGTCTCTGTCATGGGAACCATCAGCAAGTGTTTGTTATCATCTCGGTGAGCAGAGCCAGTCTTTGTGATGACTGCAGTGAGGACAGTGGCTGGAAGAGGGGCCCAGGAGGAGGTTACTGTCACCAAGCAGGCAAAGGCAATGCCTCACCCTGTGGGAAAGCTGTGCTGAGAAGGTGGAGGGATTTGAAGACCCCCTCTCCCAGTACTCACCACCTGTGTGCACATGGTGACACCCTGGAAGCTCTAAAGGAGCTTGGACTTGGGAGGTTCCACGGGTCAGGTTCAAAGCCAGGCTGCTCTAGTTTGTCATGTAGGAAGGGCAGAAAGTCCCTTCTCACAGGAGGTCCCTGGGGCATTCAGCTCTCAGTTGTCACTGCTTCTTGTCCCCTTGTGTCTACGTATATCTGACCCTGCAGCCTGCCCCTGAACAGCAGTGACAAGGCCCTGGAGCCTTGCAGCTCTTATCCAAGACCCACCCCAGCTTGTCCTTTCTCTGATGAGAAGCCCAGGGAGAAGCCACGAGAGCCAAGATGCAGCTTTCCTAAGGATCAGGAAGGCACAGGGGCATTATTGGGAAGCCCTTATGTCCTTGGTCGGTGCCTAGAAGCCGAGTGGCCACCGATCGGTCAGTATAGGCTGAAGACAGTTGGTGTCTTAGAGCAGTGGAATCAGAACGTGGGTCATGAGTCCCCACTCCCACTGGTGGCTTAGTGGACACAGCAGTGGACTTGAGTGCAGTGGCACAGTTCTCCTGGTCTGCAGGTGGCCTCGGACAAGAACTGGACTGCTGTGCCTTGGTTTCCTCATCATATTATGTGAATATGCTCTCATAAGAGAGAGTGGGAGAGAGAAGGAGAATGCTTTGAAGATGGAAAATTTGGAAGGATATCACATGAGCCAATGATCTTGCAAGAATCCATCTATTCATCTTTTCGTTGTCTATTATTTGTGTAGATTAGATGGACAGATAGATTACAGATAGATAGATAGATAGATAGATAGATAGATGGAGAGAGAGAGAGAGAGAGAGAGAGAGAGAGAGAGAGAGAGAGAGAGAGAGAGATTGATTCTGCTTGGCTAATGACTCTAATAACAACTCATTCCGTACGTTGAAAGGGATGTGATTCTGCTATAGAGATGCGCTGTCTGTCACTGGGATGCTCAGGCACACCCTCACTGTTTCAAACCATCCATGAGCAGCTCCCTGATCACTAAGGGACAGAAGCAGTGCCAGTGATGCTGAAGAGCAGAGGCTTGGAGAGGGAGCCACTTGCTTACCCTGTGCAAATGTCCCAGGCCCCAGGCTCCAGGCCACCTCCATGTTATTCCCTCCCAGCACAAGCCTCCCACAGGGCCTCCCTGTCAAGCCACCAAGGGAACACAGCTTAACCCACCAGCATGGAGAAAGATGCTTCAGACTCCATTAACAACCAACACTTGCTGCTTCTGATGACCCAGCCAGCAGCACCCATTGCGTGGGAGGCAGGCTTTTCACAGGCTGACTTGAGGGACAAGAAGTGACCTAATAACCTCTGATAAAATTTCGGGGACCAGGTTTACTGTTTGCTCATTCCAAGTGCCAGTGACCAGTGAATGGTCAATCCTTCAGAGCCAACTGCAGACACTTGACTGTGAGTCCGTGCTACCAACTGCAGAAACTCTGGCTTGGAAAGGAAGGGGGAAAAGAAAGAAGAGGGGGGCGTCAGGGGTGGAAGGAATATTGGTGAGTGACAGGAGAGAAGAGACGCGCAAAGATTAAGACATGAAGACAAGACCAAGGCTGAGGTGGCAGAGGCTAGGAGGTAAAAGGAGGAGGGTGGAGAGCCTGGGGACGGTAGGACTGGACGAGACAGAATGACAGGAGAGAGGGAGAGAGAATAGACCCAATGCTTCAGGAAAACAGAGGCAGCCCTGGAGGGCCTATCCTTACCAAAGTGAAGGGCGTGTTGAGCAACGTAATCATGATGTCTGCCACTGCCAGGTTGACGATGAAGAGGCTGGTGGCGGAGTGCATGCGCTGGTTCTTGAAGATGACATGACAGACTAGGACATTGCCAAAGAGCGAGAAGATGATGATGAAAGAGTAGGCCACGATGAGCAGGGCTTTCACCGTGGGGTTCTGGGACTCGGCCCCGTAGCGTCTCCTGCCCACGAAGTTCTGCCAGTCGGAGAAAGTGTAGTTGGTCCAGAAGTGCGAGGCATTGGGCCCGGTCAGGGATGCCTCCATGCTGGGATGCTCAGTGCCGACCTGCGGCTGCTCAGTGCCTCGCACTGAGGACAGGAGAAAGAACAGCAGGACAGGAGGGACCGTCATGCCCAGCCACTGCGGCTCTGGGCGCAAGGGTCAGACTCCCCACCGGGCTCGGTGCGTGAAGGCTGGGCGCGGGGCACTCAACGCACCGGGCTACAGGGCTCCGCAAGGCAGAAGGAACCAGGACGCGAGGGGCGCGGAGCACAGAGGAAGCCCCGATCTCTGAGGAACCTGGACCACGCCGGGTCCCGGGTCCCGGCTGGAGAGGCAACGGAGATCTGCGGGAAGTCGGGACCGCAGAGGGAACTCCGGGACGCAGAGGGACTCGGGATCGTGCGGACTGCCACCCGTCTCTGTCACCCCAGCCCTCGTGGCGCTCGCCCGTGTCTCGCAGCACTTTTATACCTCTGCTCCTGCAGCGGCCAGAGCGCCTCCGCCTATAGGGCTGTGCAGCGTCTCTCCGTTTCCCGTGACGCGCTCGGCTCCGGCTGCCCCTCTCTCCGCTTGCGCTTGCCGCACCGCAGTCCCCAGCGCAGCCTGCACCGGCCCCCCAGCACTGCAGTCCGGACTCGGGCCGCCCCCTCCCTCCCGCTCACCAGCTTTCTATACAGCAAGCCAGGGAACAGGTGTAAGCAGCCTTGGGGACTATGTGAGGTCACACTGCAAGGCTGGGTTTGTGCAGTCCAGAGGATCCACCACCTTGGTTTCCATCTGAACTGTAGCCTTGGCACACCCCCAATACTGAGGTGGCTCCTGATCCAAGTGGATCCTGGGATGTGGCAAATCCTGAAATAGACCTGGAATAGTTCCTCCCTAGCTAGCCCTTAGACACACTGGAGGGCTTCGTCAAGGCCTATGTTTCACTGACAGCCCTTGGGAATGTGACATGGGTACTGATGTCTTTAAAGGAAACTTCAAACACTTCTTGACACATCCAAGAAACGGAAGAAATAACACACAGTGGGCTCTGTGTCCACTCCTCTGCAAACAGTAGCTTTGCTGCCATAGAGGTTGGGAAGCTGCCCTAAAAGGGAAGCTGCCTCTCAACCACCCACCCACTTCTCCTGTCAGACTTTTTAAATTTTGTTAAAAATTATAGTTAGCACACAGAGTGGGGGGTTTCATCATGAGACTCTCACGCATATATATCACACTTCATTCTTGCTCACCCTCCTCCTGGCTTCCCATCACCCCTCTTTCCGGTCCCCTTCCTCTGGCAAAATAGTTCTTCCCACTTGCACATCATCCGTACTTTGATTTGCTCTCTCGTCCCTCACGGCTCTCCAGGGCCTCTAGGCCCCTTTCTGCTTGTGTATCTACCTAATCTTGACAGACAGTCCTCAACTCCTCATTCTGCCAGTTAAGCCCCTGGAGATTTTCCAGTGTGTCAGCTGGCTCCGGTGAGCAATCCTCAGGCTGGGACTGGAATACAAACGTCTCCAACACAGGTGCCCTTGGGTCACTTGGACCCACGAAAGCATGCATTTTGTCTCACTCAAACCCTGAAAAGCCAGCCCCTTCCATCAAGGCTTCAGTCATGGACCTTCTCCTGGAACCGTGGGCGTTACCCTGTGCACTTTCTGTAGCTCCAGGGACAGAGGCCAAACTCTCTTGCTAATAAGCAATTTGAAATGGGTCTATTAAATGTCACCATTTACAAAATACAAGATGCACTTATCTGGGTTGGAAAGAGTCAGGGAAGTCTTTCCATGCTGAGTGACACTTAGCCCAGTCCTTTAGGAGACAAGTCATGGCAGAGGAAAGTGGGTAGGAGAGAGTTTGGAGGAGAGCAGTAGTGTGATACAAGGTGGAACTGCAGACGTGTGGAAGAGAGGGCAGGGACCCAAACTTAAGGGTGCGCTAAGGATAGGAACCATTTCCTGAGAGTGAGAGCAATGAATCTTGAGCTCGACATGATCTGATCTGCATTTTGGAAAGGGCACTTACTTCAGCACGTGGGTGGGTGGGTGCAAGGCTGTGACTTAGAACAAGTGTGGAGGCTGTTCAAGTGACCGAGGAGTGCAGCTGTCATCTGGCCCTCAAGGTGCCGGCAGGGGTGAAAGGACGGCAGACTGGAGGGAGGAATCAGGATGACTGTCCCATTTTCAGTTTGGTTGCTGTAAGTCCAACATAAAAACCATAAAGAGGGTGAGGCTGGAGAGATGGCTCGGTTAAGAGCACTGGCTGCTCTTCCAGAGATCACGAGTTCAATTCCCAGCAACCACAAGGTGGCTCACAGCCATCTATAGTGGGATCTGATGCCCTCTCCTGGCATAAAATTGTACAGGCCGGGCGGTGGTGGCCCACACCTTTATTCTCAACACTCAGGAGGCAGAGCCAGGCGGATCTCCGTGAGCTTGAGGCCAGCCTGGTCTACAGAGTGAGATCCAGGACAAGCACCAAAACTACACAGAAAACCCTGTCTCAAACCCCTCCCCCCCCAAAAAAAGTACATGCGGATAGAGCATTCATAAACATAAAATGGACAAATAAATCTTTAAAGAAAAATAGTAAAGATTTAAAAAAAAAACACTAAAGGATCCTCCTTTGATCTCAAGCCTCCCTGGAGTTTTAGTCCACATTTCTCCATTATTTTATCAGCAAGTTCCAGAAAATATTCTCATTTTCACATTGCATTCATCTTTTAAGCCGCTACACTTGGGAGCAGGACCGTGAGAGGAGGGGAATCCCCCAGTCCTGCAGATGGACCTGACAGGTCCTACAGGTTCCTCAGGGTTAGAACAGGGGGGTTGTGGGACTGATCCTAAGGGAAAGAAAGCATCAGACAGAGTAAGTAACAGTTACTTAGCCAAAGTGGGTGTGAGAAGCAGAAGGCCCCTGGGTAGTCAGTTCTGGTGCTGGGGGATTGAAGCTGCACTGTTGTGCTCTAGGGAGAAAGGATCTACTGAGCATGCCCAAGAGGAGGCATGTAGTCCAAACCGTTTCCTCCTCCTGCACACAGCTAGGCTGGACCTCTGAGCACTCCACCATCCCTAGCATAGCAACACAGTTCACCCTGACTTGTGCAACTACCTGACCTTTGACAAAGCGAGAGCATCCCTTCGCCTAACCCCACACCAAGGCTGAGCTAGTCCATCTTTCTTCAGAGGCTTCTTTGTTAGTCTGTAAGTTTCCATCACACTGAGCCGATGGGGAGACAGGAGCTATTCTTAGCAAAGGAGCCAACTCCTTTTGTGCATTCTGAACGGAGAAAGTTGAGGATGTGCATATATGCAGTCAGAATGTGAAAGTGGTTCTTAGACTTCTACATCTCTAGTCATAATTACACAAGCAAACACGCCCAAGTGCAGAGTCTAGGGTTTTTTAAGTGATCTTGAAGAATCATAGTCCATCACTTTGTAAGACAAAAATTTAGAGGATACCACACAAAGGTTCAAAGAGGTGTTTCTAAATTATAACAATAAATAAACATTCAGTAAGTGAAAAGAGCAAATAAATAAATAAATAAATAAATAAATAAATAAATAAATAAATAAATAAAACAACGAGTTTTCTGAGAATCACATTGTGGCAAGTTGGAGTAAGAATGCCCCGATGCACTCGTATTTGACGGCCTGGTCATCAGAGAGCAGCACTACTTGAGAAAAGGAATTAAAGAAAAACTTAAGCACTGAAGGAAATGATTAACAACAGAAAGCTTATGCAGACGTAATTCAAGGAGGGGCCATGTTCCAGCCCCAGCAAGGAGCAGAACTTGGCAGCTTCAGCCACGTGGTTCTGGCTTAAGAATCAAGGATACAATTCTGGGTAGCGTGTGGCTCCAGGAAGCTTGAAGAGCGCGCGCGCGCCTTTCTCCTCCCTGGCCGTCCGCAGGCAAGATGGGTCACCAGCAGCTCTTCTGGAGTCACTCGCGCAAGTTTGGCCAGGGTTCTCGCTCTTGCCACGTCTGCTCTAACCGCCACGGTCTGATCCGGAAATACGGCCTGAACATGTGCCGCCAGTGTTTCCGCCAGTACGCGAAGGACATCGGCTTCATTAAGTTGGACTAAGCGACCTTGAATGGATTATTCAAGACTCTCCACCATGAAACAGATCATGCTAGTCTTTGTACATAAAGAATAAAAATGAAGACCTTCAAAAAAAAAAAAAAAAAGAATCAAGGATACAATAAAGGGACTGTGGAATCTCCCTTTGAGGCTAAGGAAAGCTACCGAGGCCAGGCGTGTGTCAGGGGTGTCCCTGCATGAAGCTGTGACAGTGAAGCCTGGATGATGGTGGAGACCCCAGATGTTGGAGAAGTGAGAGCTGGGCTACCTGCTGAGGAGAGCTGCTAACAGGGAGCAGAACCAGACCAAGAGAGAGAAGTGCTTTGCAGTCAACAAAGCTGAAAGGAGTTGGAGATCTGAAGATCTCTTTGATATCGGACATGAAGTGCCGAGTTCTGAGTTTGCCCTGCTGGTTTTCAGTCTTGCTTTGGTCCGGTATTTCCTCACTATGCTCCCTTTCCTCCCTTTTGGAATGGTAATGTGTATTCTATGCTACTGTGTGTTGGAAGTATTTGATCTGCTTTTTTATTTTGATTTTACAGGGGGTTACAGTTAAGACATTACTATAAGCCTCAGAAGAGACATTGGACTTCAGACTTTTAAACAATGTTGAGATGGTTATAGACTATGGGGACTTTTGAAGTTGGACTGAATGTATTGTTGCATTATGTTATGGCTACAAGCCTTTGGGGGCCAGGGAGTGGAATGTGATGGTTTGAATAAGAATGGCCACCAAGTTCATATACTTGAATGATTAGTCACTACTTGAGAGGTATTAGGAGGTGTGGCCTTGTTGGAGTAGGTGTAGTCTTGTTGGAGGAAGTGTGTCATTGAGGGCAGCTTTAGGTTTTTAAATGCCCATGCCAGGCCCAGTGGCTCTCTCTTCCTTCTGCCTGTGGGTCTGGGTCTAGAGCTCTCAAAGCCTGCTCCCAATGATACACCTCTTCCAAGGCCACACCTATTTCTTCCCAAACAGTTCTACCAACCGGAGACTAATTATTCAAATATATGAGTCTATAGGAGCCATTCACATTCAAACCACTACAGGGGATTTACTGTTTTGGCTCACACAGTTGGAGGCTAGCCAGTTTGCTGGGTGAAGCAAAGAACCTGGAGAGCTGCTTAGTTCAGAAGCAGGAAGCCTCCAGATGTGGGAAACAGTGACCCAGCTCAGCATGAAGCCAAAGGTGCTGTTTGGAGTCTGCAGTGGAAGGCTGAAGAAGCTGCAGTGTGCTGTCCCTGGTGACGGCAGTGGACCAGGCACAGCTACTCAGGAAGAGTGGGGCGTGCGCCTGCTGCCTGAGAGCCTCTTCCGCTTTATCCAACTGGGTCGCCCCGCCTAAAGAATGGCTCGCCGACATGCATGGTAGGCCTTTCCCCAGCAGCTGCGCAGCATTTCAGGCCTCTCCAGAAATGCCTCCACAGACACACTCACAAGTGTATGTTATTAATTCCCTCGGCATCTTTCAATCCGGTCAAGCTGACAATCACGATTACCCATCACAGGTGACCACATTCCTGCAAAGGAATCAAATACGCCTGAAATACCAAATACTACTGGAGAAATGCTCAAAGACATGCAAAAACGTTAAATAAGCCCATGGAGAGGCCAAGCAAGACACTGGAGCCAGAGTATAAGAGGATGCTTAGCGTGCAGAAAAGGAGCTATACCCAAGGCCTGCCTACAGTTCGTGCATCCAAATTGAACTGGACATGGTTAACACATTCCACCTTGGGTGAGTCTCACTCACTCTGCAATCTCAGTTGGCACAGAGCTTGCTCCACAGAACAGACCGGTCCCACATGTGTGGTGATGCTTCTACCTCTGCCTCCTGAGTGTTAGAATTACACATGTGTGCCCTCACACTCAGCACTAATTTGTAATATATTAATATATAGAGAAGATTTTGTGGATGTATGAATGATGCTTGCATGTGCATGTGTGTGCATGAGGGTGGTGTTCAGGGTGCCATGGTATGTGTGTTAGGGATGTATGAATGATGTGTGTGTGTGTGGGGGGGGGTGTTCAAGGTGCCATGGCATGTGTGTTGTGGATGTATGAATGAATGATGCATGTGTGTGGGTGGGCGTTCAGGGTGCCATGGCATGTGTGTTGTGGATGTATGAATGATGCATGTGTGTGGGGGGGTGTTCAGGCATGTGTGTACAGGCCAAAGGACAACCCTGAAGACTTGGTTCCATCCTTCCACCTTTACTTGGGTCATGGGGATAGAACTCAAGTCACCAGGGTTGCACGACCGTCACCTTTACACACTCAGCCATCTCACAAGCCCACTTTCCATTTTTACATGTAAGTTTTATAAATGGTGGCATGAGTGTTGAGCCAACTCACATCAAACTAATCAGCCAAGTGGCGTAAGGGGTTTGCATCCACAGCCTGGGTTTCCAGGGTACCATCCTCCATGATCGGCTTCCCTTGGTTCAAATGTATCTTTTGGGTAACCCAGCCACCTCTGTTGGCTTATCATTCCATCACCACCTGAGACCCAAGACCTGTATCCCACTGGCCATCTCTCTGCAAAGCCCAGACCTGTACTTCACACTGGTAGCTGACTGGCCATTTTCACCTGAAATACTCACACTTAGTGGGAAGCTAAAAACTGGATGCCTCCTCTCCCATCCTTCCCTTACTTTGTCCTAACTCTCCCTTCTCCTGTCTAACCGAGTGAGAATTTTGGATTGCCTGCGTCTCATCAGTTTTTTGATGCACTTGAAAATGCTGTTTCTACACTATGGTCTTGCCTCTGCCACGGGTGGGCCAGAAATATCCTTGTTCATTTTGTGTGTATGCAGGTGTGTGTGCAAATTTGTATACATGTGAGCATCTGTATGGAGGCCAGAAAGCAGCCTTGGGTGTCAGTCTTCTGGCTCTATTCACCTTGGTATTTGAGACAGGACCATCTTTCTCTGGGACCTGGAACTCACCAGCTCGGCTAGGCTAGTTGGACAGCAAGTCTCCAGATGTCCTGTGGTGGGATATCAAACCAACCTTTCTATGAGTTCTGGGACTCCAGCATGTCCTCAGGCTTGCACCAGCCCTTTGCCAACTGAGCCATCTCTGCAAACCAATTCCTCCTTTTTCAAGACCCAGTTCTAACGTGGCCTCCTCTCTGAAGAATCTCTAAACCCTTTTACCACCAGACCGAAGGACAGGAAGGCGAGGGCTCCCAAATCACCCTGTGTGGTGGTACTCTAACACAAGAGCCCGTCTCTCATGCTCCTGTCCTTGTCAGCTTGCTGTAGCTAAGACTCTTTCCCACCTCACTGCTAGTTCCCCAGGTCCTAACACCATCTCCTACATGCGGTGCAGAACCAGGCAGGGGCATATCCTGAGGCAGGCAGGTACCAGGGTGCAAACTATCATTTCTGACACTTTGTCTATCAGGTAGGCTATCATGTTGCAGATGTAAGAGGACCAGAATTCAAATCCAAGCACCCATAAAAGCCAGGTGTCGTCCTATGGATGACTGTCACCCCAGAATAGGGGGATGGAGACAGGAGGATTGCTGGGGAGCTGGAGATTACTGGCTGCCAGTTTAACTAAAAACAAACAAAGAAATAAGAAATTAACCATGAGTTCCAGGTTCCGTGAAAGACACCGCTTCAAAGGAGTAAGGTAGAGAGTAGCAGCGGATATCTGGCTTCCTGTTTGGGCCTCCATGTGCATGTACACCTGTACAAATATGTGTGCATATACCATACGCATGTACACTCCATACACACACACACCACATACATATACCTCACATACACATCATACACCCATACATACTTGTACATGAAAAAGTTAAAAAGCAGATAAACCTCCATCTTCTATAAATGACTATTTTTCTGATTCTGCTGCTAGTTAACCACTTGGACACTTATTGACTTGATCTTGGATGGAACAAAGACACAGTCCCTCTAAGGCAGAGCCCTGGAACTGATGTCACAAGGAACTGCAATTCCCTGTTGACGCGCTCTCTTCAGCATCAGCTCTGATTTTATGCTAATTGCCACTGAGCTGTTTTTCTCCTTCAGTTATTCCTGCTGTGTGCTTTGTTTCAAATAAGGCCCTCAGAACGTGAGAGGATCATCACCCGGGATTTAGGCCACTTGAGTAATGCTGCATTTTACAGAGGAAGAATGGTGATCAAAGTATTTTAAAAAAACAACAAATCGCCGGGCGGTGGTGGCGCACGCCTTTAATCCCAGCACTCGGGAGGCAGAGCCAGGCGGATCTCTGTGAGTTCGAGGCCAGCCTGGGCTACCAAGTGAGCTCCAGGAAAGGCGCAAAGCTACGCAGAGAAACCCTGTCTCGAAAAACCAAAAAAAAAAAAAAAAAAAAAAAAAAAAAAAAAAAAAAAAAAAAACAACAAATCAAAATGTTGTTAAAGCTGTTTCTGGGTGGAGCCAGGGGGATGGCTCAGTGGGTAAAGCGGCTTGCTATCAATCCCGAGACCTGGCTTCAATCACGAGTTCTGATTGCTAACAGTTGTTCTCTGATCTCCACGTGGCACGCGTGCGCGCGCGCGCGCGCGCGCACACACACACACACACACACACACACACACACACAACAAATGTAATTTAAAGGTAAAATGAAAATATTTTCAAAAGCTGTTCTAGGAAGCACCAATGGATAGACGTGCAGTCATTCTCTGAAGATGAATCTACAGCTGTCACTTGACACGCGCTTTAGAAAAAGTGCTTTAATAAGACTTTTTTAAAAATACCATTTGGGGGGCATTAATTCTGAACTCCAGGAAGGAAAACTTGTCTTTTTTCACATTCATTTTATAGACTTCTATTTTAGAAGATTCATCTATGATAAAGACAAATTCTAGCAATTATATCTGAGACTCCTGCTTGCAGGCAGTGGCCTGAGAATGGCCACTATGGGTTGGAAGCCTGATGGCCATGTTTCAGAATTAAGAAAGACTCACCATGCTACAAACATAGATCAGAATGGGAGTCAGATTTTGGCCCACCTGTCAGACTATTCCAAAAATTCACTTGACATTTTGAAAGACTCTGATTAAGGGTAGAGTAATAAAATATAATTTAAATTATGTGAGAAAAAATAACCATACCACTTATATGACACCTAGTGGCTCAATTGCTAAATAAAAATTCTGAACACCAAGTGAGTTCCTCAAAGCTCCTGGACCCCCAGTGGGACTCACCCTGTCCTCTCCTCCTGGACCCGGCTGGACTCACCTGCCTTCGCCTCCTCCTGGACCCGGCAGGACTCACCTGCCCTCTCCTCCTGGACCCCCAGTGGGACTTACCCTGCCCTCTCCTCCTGGACCCCCAGTGGGACTCACCTGCTCTCTCCTCCTGGACCCCCAGTGGGACTCACCTGCCCTCTCCTCCTGGACCCGGCTGGACTCACCCTGGCCTCTCCTCCTGGACCTGGCTGGACTCACCTGCCCTCTCCTCCTGGACCCGGCTGGACTCACCTGCCCTCGCCTCCTCCTGGACCCGGCTGGACTCACCTGCCCTCTCCTCCTGGACCCGGCTGGACTCACCTGCCCTCTCCTCCTGGACCCGGCTGGACTCACCTGTCCTCTCCTCCTGGACCCGGCTGGACTCACCTGCCCTCTCCTCCTGGACCCCCAGTGGGACTCACCTGCCCTCTCCTCCTGGGCCTGGCTGGACTCACCTGCTCTCTCCTCCACACCAGCCTTTTGTTACATGGTGTAATAGCTACCTTTGGTGGCTTCCCTAGCAGCTTTCTTAAGGGGAGGCACACTTAATGTAAGAATATAAGAAAACGTAGACTCTGTTGAAAGAAAAGCATGCGAAGTGTTCAGAGAACCCCAGCAGAGCTGCTCCCCCCCCCCCCCCCCGCCTCTTTGAGCACAGATGGCTGTGCTGTAGGAAGTACTGGAATAAACTAGAATCCTCTCTGCAAGCCTCTCCTGTCAGAGTATTAAAAGCCTTTTTTCCCTAGATATAAATGGTATTTGTGAAAAAAGAAAACCCTAGAAATACCAAAGAACATAAAGAAAACAATCACGGGCTCTGGCTGAGAGCATGGCTTCATTCGCGGGGAGAAGCCCACTTCCCAGCATCCACCAGCTCTAACTCCGCTCAGGGGCAGTGACGCCCTCGTGTGTCCTCCTCAAGGCACCTGCACTCAGGCGCACACTTGAGTTTTTTGTTTTTTTAAGTCCCCACAATCTTACCACTAATATTTTGGTGTCATTTTAATGTTTTTTTTTTCCATATACTGGAAATGCAATTTTATCAGTTTCATGTCAGGGTTATATTATTCTTAAGCATTTTCTGCATTCTCAAGTTTTTCTCAAAAATTTTAATTCAAAGATTAAAACTTAAGAGAAATGAAAATTTTCTTATAAATGGCTGGATAGGCTGGGTGGTGGTGGTGGTGCACGCCTTTAATTCCAGCACTCAAGAGGCAGAGGCAGGTGGATCTTCCTGAGGTCCAGGCCAGCCTGGTCTACAGAGTTAGTTCCAGGACAGCCAGGGCTATACATGGAAACCCTGTCTCAAAAAACAAACAAACAAACAAACAAAAAGCTGGATAGTATTTTATCTTGTGGAATACCACAGCATAATATAGTTTTCACTGTAATGAATAATGCTTGGTAATGTTTTCATATCATCTTTCTAGACTTCTTACTTGGAGACATACATTTATCTCCCAGTCTCATTCATTGCCTTTCCACTGGCCTAGATTAGAGGCTGGGATAGAGTCCAAAACACACAATTCTAGGTAACAGAGATGAAATGCTCTAAGGCCTATGATAATTTGTTAGATTGCTTGGTAGAAAGGATATATGTTTTTACACCCCCACCAGCAGCAGGAGAGAACACCTCGTTCACTGTACCCCACCCAATACAGTGAAATGCATTGTAAAAGGATGCTTCTATCCATTCTGGGCTCTAAAATCCTTCCTCACCCATAAGCTAATGGTGAGATGGCTGGTCAGTGAGACCTGGGCGTTCACCTTCCGGAAATTAGAGTTGTGTGATTCATCCAAGTCAGTTTTGGAGCAGTGCTTCCCCTTAGTCAACAAAAGTTCTCACCCTAGTGGGCTTTGTGGTGATCCAGGGCAGGCCTGGCTCAGAGAAAGAACGCAGTTTTATTAATTGTTTTAGACTAAAAGCTAAGGCTCACTGTTGGCTATTTTCCTAGTGCCTGGTGCACAGCTGGTATTCAATACTGAAGGACAAAGCTGTATATTCATTGTCTTAGTTAGGGTTTCTATTGCTGTAAAGAGACACCATGACCATAGCAACTCTTATAAAGGAAAACATTTAATTGGGATGGCTTTCAGAGGTTTAGTCCATTGTCATCATGGTGCAAAGCAAGGCAGCAATCAGGCAGACATGGTGCTGGAAAAGGAGCTCAGAGTCCTACATCTCAGTCCACTGTTACACTGGGCATAGCCTGACCATAGGAGACCTCAAAGCCCTCGCCTACGGTGACACACTTCCTCCAACAAGCCCACACCTACTCCAACAAAGCCACACCTCCTAATAGTGCCACTCCCTTTAGGGGTCATTTTCTTTCAAACCACCACATTCATGTTATGGTTTGGACCTGAAATGTCTCCCAGAAGCTCCTGTGTTGAAAGCTTGGTTCCAATGCAACAAGTGACCCAAGGTGGTCTTTGAGTTTCTCGGATTGGGAGAGATCCATCTTCATCGATGGATTAACCACTGGTGGCTTCAAATCTTCATGGGAGATGGCAGAAACTAGGAGGTGGGGCCCAGTTAGAGGAGGCAGGTCCTGAGGGACATGCCCTTGAAGGATATATTTGGTCCCTAGCCTTTCCGGCCACCACGAAGTGAGTTTTTCCCTATCAGAGAAAGCTACATGATGTTCTGCCTCTGACAGATAGAGACCAAAAACAATGGAGCCAGTGGGCCATGGGTTCCAGCCTCTGAAACTCTGAGGGAAAATGAACTTCCTTCCTTCATATTTTGCCAGTGGTGAGATGCTCACAGACAGGCAAAGGTGGTGTGCTACTTAAAGTTGACAAAGTCCTAGGCTGGTTAGCTATTTGCATTTCCAGTCTTCTGTTTTACCTTCATATCCTTTTGTTATTCAGCCAAGCAATGTGATGAGTCATTACTACATCTTTGAATACAACCTCACACCAAGACCAACACCTCATATCCAAGAGTTTGTCCTAAAGAAACGAGGCAGTGTGGTGATATATTGTGTACCCTAATAAACTTATCTGGGGATCAGAGACAGAGCCAGCCACTAGATTAGACACAGAGGCAAGACAGTGGTAGCGTATACCTTTAATCCTATCACTCAGGAGGCAGAGATCCATTTGGATCTCTCTGAGTTCAAAGCCACACTGGAAACAGAGCCAGGTGTGGTGGCATACACCTTTAACCCTAGCACTTGAGATCTCATGCCTTTGCTACCAAGTATTTGGGAAGCACACATGCCTTTAATTCCAGCACTAGGAAGGAAGGAAGATGGCAGGGCACAGAAAGGTATATAAGGCATGAGTAAACAGGAGTCTTGCTCTGGAGGCTGAGAGTGGGTAAGGCTGTGGCTTGTTCTGTTTCTCTGATCTTTCAGTTTTCACCTTAATATCTGGCTCTGGGTTTTTTCTATTAATAAGACCATTTAGCAATTGTGTTACAAGGCAGCCATCCACAAACACACACATCTATTGTTAATCCCGAAGATAGGAGGGAAAGGAACACTGACTAAAATCATCATGGCCAAACTAATTTACGCAAGCCATTAATTAATGCAAGCTTTTTATTCATGTGCACAGGCTGCCTCCCCATAAGATGGAGTTCAAGAGGTCAGGATTGGATGTGAGGAGAGCAAGGCTTTTACAGCTCATGGGTACAGGTTTTCACATGGAGGATTTGGTGGGCAAAACAGATAGGGTCACAGGAGCAGAATCATAAGCATAACTAGTTAGTGCTAACGACCCCTGAAACAAAGACATGGTTGCAAGATGGGCATAACAAGGTGGTCATAACAACAGGTAGTCACAGCAACCTTTTGAAACAGAGACATAGTTGCCGTTCCTGGAACAGGCAGTGCAGACCCATTTGTAGTTAAGGTCACAGGTAGAGCAGAGCCCAATCCTTGAGAAACAGATTTAATCATAAACAGGAATGGGCCTAATTTGTCTTTACTGTAAGATGACTTTCAAGCCCAAGATGGAGGCAGGCCGGTTCTTGACTATCCTTCTGCATGCTTCTAGTTCTTTTTGGGTCTTGTAGAATACCACATATTTTTAATATTTAGGGGAAAACCAATAAATGTGATTACACCGATTACAGACTCATCTAAACCAGCTGGCTGCTGCTTACATCTTCACCGCTTATGAGAACTTGGTGAAGAGCACCAACGGTTCCAGCTTGGTGTTTGCTATGCAGCCCATGTCATCTGAAATGCCTTTCTCCAAGAGACAGCCCTGTCCTCACTCACCTTACACGTGCCAGGCTCTGCCTTTAGAGATGACTCATGGTCATAGGAGCACTTATTTTATTTTCTGCATAGTTTCTGTTCAAATTTACTTTTGGATTTGAGGCCAGTGTTTTCAGTTATGTCATGATAAGTTATGTTTCAAGCCTTGGTGAACTGGAGAAGTGTGGCCATATGAAAAGAATGGGACTGGTGTGGTAGTGCATGTCTGTAGCAAAGGTTTTAGTCTAAGGCTGGCTGGGCTGCACTGTGAGATTTTGTTCCAAACGTGGGGTGGGGATATGGAAAAGGCTAGCTGAGCAGCAGTATGCATGAGTCCTGACTACAGAAAAAGCTAGCTGAGCAGCAGTATGCATCTGAGTCCTGACTACAGAAACAATGTGACCATCTGCCTCAAGTTCTTGTCCCCATGCTTCTTCTGCCATGATGAACTGTATATACCCTTTAAAATGAGCCACAGTAAGCCCTTCCATACTCAGGGTGCCTTGTGCCAGACATTTGACCAGAGATGAGAAAAGTAATTGATACATCAGTCTCAAAAGAACAGGGGAGGACAGCAATGCTTCACATGGGCTGGAGGGGGATGCAATGCTTCACAGGGGAGGGAGGGAGGGGGGTGCAATGCTTCACATGGGCTGGAGGGGGATGCAATGCTTCACAGGGGAGGGAGGGGGTGCAAGGCTTCATAGGGGAGGGAAGGGGTGCAATGCTTCACAGGGGAGGGAGGGAGGATGCAATGCTTCACAGGGGAGGGAGGGAGGGGGATGCAATGCTTCACAGGGGAGGGAGGGAGGGAGGGAAGGGGATGCAATGCTTCACAGGGGCTGCAGGGGTGCAATGCTTCACAGGGCTCAGAGGATTTGATGTTTCCCATGGCTGGGAGGAGGGAAGGCAGACAAGGTCTGGCCATGAGAAACTACATAATTCTCTCAACTGGGCTGTGTTGCAAATGGGCAAACGAATATTAGCTAGTCAGTGGGGCGGGCAGCATTTCAGAGGGGAAGTGGAAAGAGTCCAGTCACGATGGAATGCTGCTAAGCCCACACTGCAAGCTTTAGCCCTGGGGAACACATTATCTTCTCTGTCAAAGGAAATGTCTAGTAAACCCTGGGAACAAGACCAAGGTTTAAATTAAGCAACTGCAATTGTCAATGACTATGAACCATAATAAAGCTGAAATGCATGAGATTTTGTTAAAACGTTTTATTAGGTCACAGTAGTGCAATTATTAAATGTATTTGAAAATCTAAAGAGCCTAGAAGTTCCAAGGCGGCTTTTAAGAAAAACAAAAGTAGCAAAGAGTAGTCTCTCAGTTAAGCACTCATTATAAAACTACATTAATTAATTGTAATTCATTTCAAATAGCCTTGAGGAAGAAATAGGATTAAAAAACATTGGTGTATACAGGAACTCAATAACCGACGCAGCCCAGCGGTTCACAGGAAAGAGTGGCCGTCTCAAGAGATGGTGCCAGTGAAATCATCTCTGTGAAATAGAATGGATGAAACATGATCCCTACCTCACACCACACATAAAAATCAATTCCCAGTTAAACAGTGACGTGTAAAAGGCAAACTTTAGATAGACTCCCAGAAGGCACATAGAAGAATCACCTTTATGGTAGGGATGGTCTCCTGAAACAGATGTAAGAATATTAGTCATTAATAAACTGGACAAAAATCCAACTATGAAATTAAATTGTGAAGATGTAGGAACAAAAGATAAACCTGACTACATTAAACACAAATTATTAGGGGCTGCTGAGATGGATCACTAGGGAACAAGCCTGACAACCTGAGTTCAATGTCCAGGACTCATGGTAGGAGAGAACCAACTCCTGAAAGTTGTCCTTGGAGCTCTGTGCACACAGGCATGGGCAAGGACTTTCTGAAAGGACTTGAATAGCATAGAAAATACTCCCAAGAACTGATAAATGTGATTATCAGAAAATTTAAACTCTATACATAAAGAAAACAACCACCAGAATGAAGAGACAGTCAATGGAATGAGAGCACACATCAAACAGGGGGGCTGATATCTTTAAGACAGTGTGAAAATTAAACACAAAAAATTCTAATAAATAAATTCTAATAAAATTCAATAATGGGTTAATGAATGGATAAGCAGTTCTCAACTAAAAGAAACAGAAATGGCCAATAAATACTTCAAAAATTGTTTGGCACCTTTAGCCATCACGAAATGCAAACTAAAACCACTTTCTGATTCCATCTCAACCAGTCACAATGGGCACAGCTGAGACAACAAATAACAACAAACGCCCATGAGTGTGTGGGGAAAGAGGAGCCCTCACCCACTGCTGGGGGTGTGAACTGTGCAGAGCTGTAGTGTGTGGGGAAAGAGGAGCCCTCACCCACTGCCGGGGGAGTGTGAACTGTGCAGAGCTGTAGTGTGTGGGGAAAGAGGAGCCTTCACCCACTGCCGGGGGAGTGTGAACTGTGCAGAGCTGTAGTGTGTGGGGAAAGAGGAGCCCTCACCCACTGCCGGGGGTGTGAACTGTGCAGAGCTGTAGTGTGTGGGGAAAGAGGAGCCCTCACCCACTGCCGGGGGTGTGAACTGTGCAGAGCTGTAGTGTGTGTGGAAAGAGGAGCCCTCACCCACTGCCGGGGGAGTGTGAACTGTGCAGAGCTGTAGTGTGTGGGGAAAGAGGAGTCCTCACCCACTGCCAGGGGTGTGAACTGTGCAGAGCTATAGTGTGTGGGGAAAGAGGAGCCCTCACCCACTGCCGGGGGAGTGTGAACTGTGCAGAGCTGTAGTGTGTGGGGAAAGAGGAGCCCTCACCCACTGCCGGGGGTGTGAACTGTGCAGAGCTGTAGTGTGTGTGGAAAGAGGAGCCCTCACCCACTGCCGGGGGAGTGTGAACTGTGCAGAGCTGTAGTGTGTGGGGAAAGAGGAGTCCTCACCCACTGCCAGGGGTGTGAACTGTGCAGAGCTGTAGTGTGTGGGGAAAGAGGAGCCCTCACCCACTGCCGGGGGAGTGTGAACTGTGCAGAGCTGTAGTGTGTGGGGAAAGATGGGGCCCTCACCCACTGCCGGGGGAGTGTGAACTGTGCAGAGCTGTAGTGTGTGGGGAAAGATGGGGCCCTCACCCACTGCCAGGGGTGTGAACTGTGCAGAGCTGTCAGTAGGGGAATTCTCAAAAACTACAATCTAACTATTCCATGGTGTGCTGTATCCCAGAGACTGCTGACATGTTCACTGGTGCACTAGTCACAGCAGCCAGGAAATGCAATCAGCCTAGGGGTCCATCAGCAGATGAATGGATGATAAACATTTTTATCAACTGTAATTTTTTCAGTTGTAAAGAAAAAAGGAGATTATGGCATTTGTAGAAAAATTGATGTAACTGGAAACCACTGTTGAGTGAAATAGGTCAGAAAGACAGTGCCATCTTCTCTTGTACGTGAGAGCTGTATTTAAAGGTGTGTGTGTGTGTAGATCATGAAACGAGAAAGGATATCAGAGGAGGGAAGAAGTTGTCCTTGGGGAAGAGAGGGCAATGGAAGGCCTGTGTTAAGAAGGCTTTGAGGGACTAACAGGGAGGAGGAACCACGGGGGGTGGGGGGGTGTGTGTGCAAAGGGTGCAGTGGGGAAGAGCAAATGAGAACAAAGTGTAACTACATGGATGACCACGCCATGATGACGTTCCTCACCCTGTAATCTAAAAAAATCAGTAAACTCTAAACGTGAGTACATGGATGACCATGCCATGATGAAGTTCCTCACCCTGTAATCTAAAAAACTCGGTAAATTCTAAACGTACGCGGACGTGCACAGATGTGCAGCCGGGGACGCAGCAGCTGCCCAGCAGACAGTGCCAGGGTTCAGTCCTGAACAGACAAAGCCAAGACTGATGGCACTTTCGCCCTTTGTTACAGACTCAAATGAGGCGATGGCTTCCATAAAGACTCACCAAAGGCAATTAAAAGATCTACCTACGTAACTGGAAACTCTGTGAGGGAAAATTAAAAAAACCAACACCAAAAGCCCTCGGACTACTGCCATTTCAAACATAAATAAAAATGGAAAATCATAAGATTATCAACAATATCAATATATTTTTCTATCCAATGAGAACTAAGATCTCCCCCAAATGGACAAAATACGTGACTGAGCAATCTCCCAAGAGAAACAGAAATGGCCCCAGACACATTCAGCATGCTCACTCATGAGAAATGCAAGACATGGTTGTACCGAGAAGCCGTTCGGCACTGCTGGTTGAGAACTAAGAGCATCATCAGAGACTGGGAGGTGTGGGGCACACACAGCCTCACACAGCTGCTGCGGCCTCTGTAACGGGAATTCAGCAATACCGAGCAAAACATCTGCATTTACTCTTTCATTAAGGGATTGAACTTCTCAGAACTTTCTCTAAAGAAAAAACTTCAAGCCCGGCAGTGGTGGCACATGCCTTTAATCCCAGCACTCGGGAGGCAGAGGCAGGCGGATCTCTGTGAGTTCGAGGCCAGCCTGATCTCCAAAGTGAGTTTCAGGAAAGGTGCAAAGCTACACAGAGAAACTGTCTCGAAAACCCGAAAAAAAAAATAACTTCAAAAATTGTGAATACACTAACACAACACTAGCATTTATAAGAACCAGAACTATCATAATGCACAAACCCACGATAATAAAAACCACTGGTATTTAAATTCAAGTGTATATCCAAAGCTACAAAAGTGAGGAAGATCTGTATAAGATATTAAGCAATTTGCAGGGCATAATACTCAGATTTAAAAAAGGCCTCTATTATAGCAAAAATCTTTTGTGTACCAAAGAGAAAATGATAAAATAATTCTAATTATTTTGGCAAAAAAATATAGAAAAGGAAAATTTAAATGGAGCTAGTAAATGACACTAGGTCGGCAGAAAGGGGTCCAGAAGATCTGGGTATATATTCATTGGTTCAGAATTTAAAAAGTATGTTAATATCTTACAGCCAAAAAATAAAACTAAAACCCAGAGAGAAAAATATGCTGTGCTCCAGTTCCTGGGAGCAACTGCTTTTGAGATCCACTATTCCATGGTTATACACAAGAGAAATCCTTGCTTCCTGAGAACATCCAATGCAGGTGAGAGGAAGGTAAGTGGAGGGCTTCAACCTACTCTGCAAAGATCAAAGATAAGTCATACATGCATCCATGTATGGATATGTCTGTAGACAAATCATATATGCCCTATGTATGGATAGAGCTGTACGTAAGTCAGACATAGCTGTAGTCTATACATAAATACAGACTACATTAGTATATGTATGTCTATACATAAGTATAGACATAGCTGTAGATAACTCACACACACACCTATGCATGGCTATATCTGTAGATAACTCACACACACCTATGCATGGATATATCTGAAGATAACTCACACACACACACCTATGCATGGATATATCTGTAGATAACTCACACACACACACACACACACACACACACACACACACACACCTATGCATGGATATATCTGTAGATAACTCACACACACACCTATGCATGGATTTATCTGAAGATAACTCACACACACACCTATGCATGGATATATCTGTAGATAACTCACACACACACACCTATGCATGGCTATATCTGAAGATAACTCACACACACACACCTATGCATGGATATATCTGTAGATAACTCACACACACACACACACCTATGCATGGCTATATCTGTAGATAACTCATACACACACCTATGCATGGATATATCTGAAGATAACTCACACAGACCTATGCATGGATATATCTGAAGATAACTCATATACACACCTATGCATGGATATATCTGAAGATAACTTACACACCCACCTATGCATGGATATATCTGAAGATAACTCACACAGACCTATGCATGGATATATCTGAAGATAACTCATATACACACCTATGCATGGATATATCGGTAGATAAGTCATACATGCACCTATGTATGGATATATCTGTAACACTCACATATATATAGTAAAATGGGAAAATTTTTTAATTAAATTTAAATGAGGGATTAAGTCCATTAATCTCACCAACTTTCTATAAAATTAATATTTCAAAAATTTTAGGGGGCTAAAATTATACAACTCAGTGGTAGAGTCTGCAGTGGACCCTGGGCTCCATTCCTAACAAAACCGGAGCAATAATAAACTATCATCTGGAGTTGAAGTGCCCATGCAAAGCTTACAGATGAACACTGAAATGAGAAGTCGCAGGGTCTTCAGGGGGGAGGGGCAGGCTAAAGCACTTAATGTAAAATACACACCGTCATTTCCTGGGTCCTATTCAAGAGAAAAGCAGCTGTGAGTCTCACCCTACTGGCTACGCCCTTATTTATGTATGTATTTCCTGACTCTGGAAAAACGAGCTGAGTCAGGCATCTGCCGCCATCACTTCAAACACATGAACAAGTAGAGGGCATTTTAAAGATTGTGGCATGGAAAATGTTTCCCCTTAAATAGGCTCTAACAAACTTGAAACTAAACAGGCCTTGTGGTAAAGGAACTTAAGCAGTCACTGGGCTGCACAGGAGCTGACAGAGAAGCGTGGCCTGGACTGCCCCAAGAGACGCAATGCCCCACTGGCGGCTACTGGACTGTACGATGCCCAGGGCCCTTTGAAAACTGCCTTCACTTCTGACATCAGGTACCGCACGTCACACCCTTCCATGTGACAGATTGAACAATGGCACTTAAATCACCTGTCAGGAAATAGCGTGGTTGTCCTTAAGACAGCCCGCGGTGGTTTAAAACAGAGGCTTCTTTTGTAACGTTTTAATGTCAGCTCTTAAAGACCTCAAAGCACAACCTGGATTTAAGTGTCTGACAAACAAAAAAGGACACCAGCTCAGTTTGGAAGAAACATTGCTTCTAAAATTTTACATTAAATTTTTTTCATGCCAGGAGACCATTTTTACTCAATTTTTCTAGTGAAGGATCTTTTTCCCCCTTTATGAAGGCATCAGCTGTCAACTCTTAAACCTTTACATGTAAAGCTTACCTAGTGAGCCATTCTATGTCATGGGTGGAAACAGGTGAAATACAGCCTGCACACACAATCAAGGATAACTGCAGCTTTGCTACAGATTCTCAATTGTTGCAAAACTCAGAGATTTGCTGTTGAAACACCCTAAGTGCCTCCAACAGCACAAGCATGCCCGTGCAGCCCGGGCGAGTGTTTTAGATTGCAGACACGGGCTTCCCAGTGGCCATCACATCCCACTGGCTCCAGGCAGCAGCACCTCCAGGTCTCACTTCATAGTTAAAGGCATGGCTTTTCTATAATTTTGTCATCAGCACTTTTAAAACTTTATGAAGTAAGTCTTCTGTGTTCCTGGATTAAACTTAGGCTTGACTTGTAAGCAGCGAGAAGCACAGCGCACTCTCCACATGTCCTCATAGGAAGCACTGCCCAGGGAGAGATGGACTCTTTGGTTAGCATAAAGGACAAAGGTCTTCCTCATCGTGGATCTATCACATCCTCCAAGAGCAAATGGAAGCGCTCAAAACCCAGACTGATCCAAGGCATCCTCGGGAGGCCCCTATGAAAGGACAAAGCAAACCTAGTTCTGTGTCCTTGCCTCGCCCAGGGGCAACTTGGCAAGGGCTGGGCTGGGGCGAGGGCCCTGAAGGAGTTAAGGTTTCAGTTCCTGGGAACTTACCTTTTCCCCTTGAAGAGGCTGCAGTATCCATTCCAAGGCTGCTGCATGCTCAGTCTGCAAGGACTTGAGCCATCCTGTGTTCCCCTTGTGCAACATGCCTTGATTAGTTCATCTCACTTGACTTCAGCTCACTGCTTTCCACTCTGGCCCATTTTCTCTCAAGAGACTGTATACCAGATGTTGTACTTAATAAACTTAGCATAAAGACATAGCTTTGCAAGACTTCCCGAACCCAACTTTACTATCATCTTGATTTTCTGAAGCCCCGGCACTCCCTCTCAGAAACCTGTCATGGAAGAACAACCTGTTGGTCCAGGTCAGAAGACCCCATCCACCTGACACCCAGATTTTGCTGCCTCTAAAGAAGTTCAAGGCTTGCTTTGTGGTACAGCCGATTACACAGTGACCTTCAATCAAGAACGTCTCCCCTTTGTACTTATCATACTGCTAGGGTGTGATGCATGCTACTTACATGGAAGATTTCCATGCTCTCACTTGCCAGAGCTCACTTCCCCTCAGTATCATTCCATACCCTAGCCATGGTTTTTTAACAGAGGGAAAGTCTCGATAACCTTTCCAGGAGCCAGCCAGTGAGTTTAGCGACCACGTCCTGTCACTCACCTGGGAACATGTCACTGGCACACAAGACAAGGCGCCAGCTGATGCTGCCCACAACTCAGTGTCAAGGAGTACCACCACCTCTCCACTAGCCTCCTCCCCAGAGCCCCACACTCCAGGTGCATTCCCTTCAAATCTGGGCAGACTTTGTATTTAAAGTGGTAAAGATGTGGGAGAACTACCTGAAGGGATGTCACAGGACCAGGCCTTCTGCTGTCAATGCTCCCTGGCTGACAATCCTGTGCTCACATTAGTTACAGAGCATGCTCTAAGCAGCTCATTAGTGTTGGGTTCTAGTTCCGACTCAGACCACTTCCAGGACATTGTGGTACAGGGGCACTCCTGTTAGGTGCTGGGCTCCAATACTCGGTGAGTTCCAGACAGGATGAACTCGATGGCCATGAACACTGCTGAGCCCAGGCACTAGTGTCTATGAAGAACGTCACACTGCTGTGTCAGCAGGATCCACATTTTCTCAAGGAGTGGTTGAACATATTTGCCTCATAGAACGAAAAGGACCAGCAGAGGTCTTTAGAGGATGGAAGAGTGAATGAGATTATTTAACTCAACTCTGAAGGGGTAACATTTTTATTTCCTTTCTAAAACAAATATGAAAATATAAACTTGATATAAGCTGTTTCAGTCAGTTTTCAGATCGTCTATTCAGAGATGTTTTGTAACAGCCAAAACCATGATAAAGTATTGCTGGTGAGGAAGCTTGGCATTAATACTAGGTAGCTGTATTTCAGTATGTCAGTCTGACCCAACCACAAAGGTCAGCTGGCTGCTTTGCTTAAATTAAGCTTTTCAATATTTTTAAGACAGAAAAATTCTCTAATCCTTTTCCACCTGACAGGTATATGAGAGAGAAAGAGAAAGTGTGTCATTAATGATACAGATCAAGAAAATGACTACCACTCAATGGGAATATAACCTGAATCTCTGCTACAATGTGAACAGAAAGAAATGTACTTAACAAACACCTTACACTAACTATTGAAATACAAGGTCCTTCTAGCCCCCATTCTCAGGGGCTGAAATCCACACCCGGTGACAAACACAGGCTCAGGCCGCTCTACTGAAGGGCCTGGCTTTTTGGAGATCCAGGAAAAAAATTACAACATGAAAGGCCAGGTCTGTGAGCTTTCCTGTGAACTCCACTAGCTGTGGCACAACAGGCTGACAGTCTTTGATCATGAAGCAGAAATGAAGAATGGAAGGTTTTCCTCTAATCCTCACTCAAGAATGGCATTTTAGCAAAGCTCTGACAAGCAGGAAACACAGTTATGTCAGGAAGTTAACATTCTCAACA
Organism: Peromyscus maniculatus bairdii; assembly: GCF_049852395.1. NCBI lineage: Eukaryota > Metazoa > Chordata > Mammalia > Rodentia > Cricetidae > Peromyscus > Peromyscus maniculatus. The sequence goes on along the minus strand of NC_134858.1, from coordinate 11,369,436 downwards.
TGGCAGGGCATCCCCAGAGGGTGCCAACAACCAGATTAAAGACTAAGGAGAAGCAGCAATCTCCTTACCACTGGGCTAGGAAATGGCTTAATGGAGTCACGTTTGGAAACAATGAAGTATAAGCCCTATATACTAGCTTCCCGTCGGCTGACTTTTCAGACTCCTTAGCTTACGGCACAGTTAAAACATCTTCAGCTGCAGAGTCAGCATGCGGTGCTTCGATTTCTGCCTGTGTTACAAAAATCAGGTTCCATTAAAAACATTATCTTCTGTTTCTTAGAGAACTACTGCTCATGAAAGGGTCGTCGTCATCATCCTGAAATGACACAAACATTAGGTCAGCGACCACTCATCCTGCTGAGCCAAGACAGAAATTCTTCTTATGCAAAGTAGCATCAGGGAAATCACATTTATTTCACCTATCTCCTCTGATACTGTGAAATGTAAATGCTCAATTCTTTATGTATTAGAATAAAAATCTACCAGGTCCTGTGTGAGATAATATATCTATAAAATACAATGCACACATTTCTCCAAGTCACAAATCTTAATAAAGGCAAACAAGGTGTGGGAATTCCAGGACAGAAAATATTCAAGTCATTTCTATTCCGTTCGTGAAGTTTTCTCACTCACATTATTATTATTATTATTATTATTATTTTACTATTATGTATATGTGCATGCACACACATGCATGGTTGTGTGCCCTGTCAGGACAACTTCATGGAGCTGGATTTCTCCATCCACCCTTTGTGGGCTCCAGGGCTCACACTCGGCTGCCAGGCTTGGCTTGTGCAGCAGCGGTTTCACCCACTGAATGGCTGGCCTCAATTCCACTTGTCACTGTGTCTGCCCCAAGTCTGAAGGACCAAGGTTCTCGTTTCCTGTCACCCACTGCATGACAGAGAAGATGGCTTTCAGCCCAGTGGAGGAAAGAGCCGAGCAAAGCTGACTTTCAGCTTCTGCAGAAAAAGGTAGATGGTCTATTTCCGGTGTTCCCAAGCTAATGGGATGTCGGAATAAATACGAATATCAGCCATTAAGAATTTAATGAGAATGAGAACAGCTAACTAGGTCTATGGCACAGGTGTGTCATCCCAGCTGCTGGGAGGCTGGGATGAGGCAGGAGGATCACATGTTCAAGTCCTGTTTGGCTACAGAACGAGTGCAAAGCCTTGGTAGCTGTGTGAGGCCCTGTCTCAAGGGAAAGACAAAAAGGCAGGCGTTATAGCTCAGTGGTTGAGAGCTTGCCTAGCATATGCCAGGCCCAGGGTTCAAACCCCAGTCATAAAGAAAAAACAGCTAGCAAGCCTTATATAAAGCCTAATTATATAATCTGATGAAAGACAGTAATAAATGAATGGTACTTTAAAGCTACATATTTGAAAGGTAAATTTATGTTTATAAATTTGTTTCCATTAAGATGTTAGTAAAAGCAAGTGACTATTTAGTATTTGACTTTACTTATGACATGAACAAATCCATGTTTTATGAAGTTCTCTAGTGAGAAATGGATGCCTTGAGGGTCACAAATTCAACTGTTGCTGATTCATTTTCTGTACTATGAAAGGCAGGCCTTGCCAAAGACACAAAGGAAAACTGATAATGTGCCTTCAGTTCTCTGTAGTTAAATGCCAAACAGTATATATCCATTTTCTTTTCTTCTGTGTGTATGCATTTTTGTGCTCAAGTGCATCTGCTCATAAGCCCCTGGGATCCAGGCGTCCCCGTTCCCAGTACTGGACTACAGGGGTGTGTGGCCACGCCCAGCTTCTGTGTGAGTGTCACACGAGGTCTCAGGTCCCCTGCTTGTGCAGCAGCCATCAGATCGTCCCTCACCCCTTGGTGTACTCATCTGAAACCACCATCCATGGACATCAGCTGTGTCCCCAGTGGCAGCAACATGTCACCGCTCAACAGGCACACTGAACACACAGCCCAAGGGCCAGCAAGCCTGGCAATCAATCACAAATTCGCAGCTAAGACACAAGGAACAGGACCACAACAGTAGATGCTCTGAACAGAGTCAGGACACACACCATGGATGAAAGGAAGGGCAGTCGCAAGGGGCATAAGCCAATCACACAAAAATCGCTGGGAAATTTCATGACACAAGGATGTACAGCAGACAAAGTCAGAGAAGGGAGAGCACAGTGGTGAGTGCCAGGGGCCAGGGACAGCGGTAGAGACACTGGGGTGTGTTTAAAGGACATACTTACAGTTTTGTAAGACAAAAGTTCTTAAGGTCTGTTTTACAACACACATCTGTTTAATACTACCAAGCTACATTTAAAATGGCTAAGACGTGATTTTCTGTTATGCGTTCTCACTACAATCATAATTTTTAAGAAACTAAATGAAAGTGAAGACAGGCTCAACAAAAAACATCTACAAAGCTTGCAGCGGTTCAAGTGGCAGCCGTATGGGAACAGGAAAGGCCAGGGTCCTGTGTCTCACAGCTATGCCCTCTTCATTAAACAACAGATGAACACAGGAGAGGTGCGTGCACTTCCTCCCACTCCTCGTGAGTTAAAGCCCGTGAGAGCTGGGTGTAGACCACACTCTGTCCTTGCCGCGTACCTGTGCTGAGGAAGCATTCTGTCCAGGGTATGAAACGGGGGTGGGGGTGGGGTGGGGTGGGGTTGCAGGGAACATTTCACTGGGTAACCTTAAAAGCTCTACACCAGCATCACCCCACTCTCCAAATAGAAACAGCAGAAGCTAAAAGAAAAAAGCCAAGCCAGCTCTGATCTGTTAATGGGACAAATGAGAGCAGAGTGAAGATTGTGCTTTAAAAACCCACAGGCCTTTATGGGTAATTACACTGATGGGCACTTACTGACTTTCAACATTACAAGTCACAGCGAGGTTATCAGCGAGCCTAAAAATACAAGCTGCAGTGCGTAGCCAGTGGTCTCCACTTACATTTCATAGACAGTTAAGGGAAGAAAAAGCCAATGACATGACTATTACCTCATCTGATTCAAAGTCAACTCCCTTGGCTGTCTGGCTCTGGGACATCCGTTTGCTAGATGTTGTGCCTGGCCACCTGAGGAAGAGAGAAAAACCAAGAGTGAATGAGAACACTGAAAAAATGCACTACTAGTTAGAAGTGTTTAGTCCCATAGCAACCACTGAGTAGAAACAACACACAGTTCCCTTTAGTATCTATAATAATTTACGTATCTATGTGCACTAAGAGATGATATACTACATAGACACAGTGTGTGTGTGCATCCTACAAGCTCTATTTCTCTGGGGAGTCCGAAGAACAGCACTACCTGCTTCTCAATTAGTGAACAGTACAATAAACATTTTTAATAAGAAACAAAAACCTTAATGGTAAGAAAACCATCTTCTAGCTTTGTTACCCCTCTGCACCTAAACTTCCTCATCTGTCAAGAGGGGAAATGTTGGTTTTTTTAAAGAGCTATGCGCTAATGCGCTGAAGCACTAGGCCATGGTCTGAGATGTTAGCCCCACCCAAGTGCCGCCTTGTACCACTACTATAGGACCAGCTCCCCTTCACAGCTGCACAGGATCTCGGGACAAGCTCACTGCTCTCCAGAGCATCTCCACCACATCCCACAACACTTGTTCTCTTCCATAAGCACTCACAATCAAGGGCCCGAATCACAACATTTCACACAAAACTTTGAACTAATTCAATCATCCTTAATGCGGTTGTCTCTGTTGAACCCCTTTCAGAACAGTTTAAGTCACCTAAGTCTGCAGCCAAAATCAAAAATCTGCTATGTACCATCAGACCTAATAGAACATGAAAACAGTAAGTGTTAACAAAAGAAAAGGGGGCTACAGATGATTTTCTTTTTAAGGAAAATACATACAGGATATGTATGTACCAGGTACATACAGTGTCCCGAGGCCAGATGAACCCTCCTGGAACTGAAGTTACATGGCTGTGAGCTAGCATGTGGATGCTAAGAACCAAACCAGGTTGTCCACAAGAGCACCAAGTACACCCAACTAGCGAGCGATCTCTCCAGCCCCCTTGATCATTTTCTATATAGGTAGAAATTTTTAATGATTTTTAAGTAATGGTATTTGCCCAAAATGTTAATACACAAAATTGTGATTTTTAAATAGTTTAATAAATATTCCAAAGTGAGTCAATTAAGTACTCCAGAATTGAGTAAGTCTACATCAGCCTCTTAAGTACTCTAGAGTAACTCCATGTCAGCCAGGTAAGTATTCCAGAGTAAGTCTATGTCAGCACAAATGTACTCCAGAAGAGGTCCAGCCACCCACATAAGTACTACAGAGGAAATCCAATCAGACACATAAGTCCTCTAGAGTAAGTCCACATCAGCCACTTAAGTAATCTAGAAGTCTAGTCAGATACATAAGGACTATAGAGGAAGTCCAATCTGACAAACAGGCACTCCAGAGTAAGTCCACATCACCCACATAAGTACTAGAAGTCCAGTCAGTCACATAAGTACTCTAGAGGAAGTCCAACTAGACACATAAGTACTCTAGAGGAAGTCCAACTAGACACATAAGTACCCCAGAGAAAGTCCAGTCAGACACAAAAGTACTCCAGAGGAAGTCTAGTCAGTCACATAAGTACTCTAGAGGAAGTCCAGTCAGTCATATAAGTACTCTAGAGGAAGTCCAGTCAGTCACATAAGTACTCTAGAGGAAGTCCAACTAGACACATAAGTACTCTAGAGGAAGTCCAGTCAGTCACATAAGTACTCTAGAGGAAGTCCAACTAGACACATAAGTACCCCAGAGAAAGTCCAGTCAGACACAAAAGTACTCCAGAGGAAGTCTAGTCAGTCACATAAGTACTCTAGAGGAAGTCCAGTCAGTCATATAAGTACTCTAGAGGAAGTCCAGTCAGTCACATAAGTACTCTAGAGAAAGTCCAGTCAGTCACATAAGTACTCTAGAGGAAGTCCAGTCAGTCACATAAGCACTCTAGAGAAAGTCCAGTCAGTCATATAAGCACTCTAGAGGAAGTCCAGTCAGTCACATAAGCACTCTAGAGGAAGTCCAGTCAGTCACATAAGTACTCTAGAGGAAGTCCAGTCAGACATATAAGTACTCTAGAGGAAGTCCAGTCAGTCACATATGCACTCTAGAGGAAGTCCAGTCAGTCACATAAGTACTCTAGAGGAAGTCCAGTCAGTCACATAAGTACTCTAGAGGAAGTCCAGTCAGACATAAGCACTCCAAAGTTCCTATCAGCATTTTCATGTGTTTGACACAGCTCCATGCACATAAAGCACAGAAAAATTTACATAGCAATGAACAAAGCCGAAATCCAGAATTAACAAAAGCATTCTCTATTACTGAGAAGACAATCTTTCCTAAAGAAGGGAGTTGGGTAATAAAGACAAGAAGACATGAATCACAGGCTATTTTCAGAAGAATACACACAGCAATGCTGAATCATACTATTTTTCATTTCTAATATTATGCTAGATGAAAAGAATTCTATTTATCCTTTCTAGCATAGAACGATATATTGGCATAGAATTCTGGATCACTGTACTTTTGTTTTTGAAGGAGGTCCCTGGCCTACCTTTGATCAGCCTTGGAACTGGTAGGAAAAATGTCCTCTTCATCAGATTCATCCACCTCAATAGTCTACAGAAGGGAGGAAACAAAGCAACGAGTTCATACCAACATATGAATTAATGATAAAATATCAAGACGCACATGTAGATATGTATACAGACAAACTACACAAACGCCTGCGATCAGCACAAAGCTCAGCCATGTGTGTGTGTGTGTGTGTGCGCGCGCGCGCGCGTGTGTGTGTGTGTGTGTGTGTGTGTGTGTGTGTGTCTCAGTGGTAGAACAATGTCTAGCAGTGAGGTCTGATGTGTGTGTGTGTGTGTGTGTGTGTGTGTGTGTGTGTGTGTCTCAATGGTAGAACAATGTCTAGCAGTGAGGTCTGATGTATGTGTGTGTGTGTGTGTGTGTGTGTGTCTCAGTGGTAGAACAATGTCTAGCAGTGAGGTCTGATCTCCAGATCAGGGAGAAAAAGACCCACCAAGGCCCCTCTTCCTTCATAAATGTAATTCACTGCTCCAAGGCCCACTTCTCTTCAAGCAATCACGAGCCAGGGCCCCTAAAGGACACAGAATGCCGAGTGGCTTACACAAGGGCTAATACATCCCTGCCCTGCAGCTTTCTTCTAGGTTCTGATAAAGTGATGGACTTTCGGTATTTCAGCTCCAAGATTTTCTCTTCTTAAGTAGCCCAGGCTAGTTTCAAACTTGCAATCTCCTGGCTTCTGCCCACTGAGTGCTGAGATTTTTGATTTGTGCTACCAAACCCACTTATCAGATCCAATTTTAAGTAAGGTATCAGATCAGGAAGTAGCAGATAGGCAGATATTAAGTGTTAAGAGCCAGTAAAGATATACATAATTGTATCATGCTCTATGTTTTGTGTTATCTTGACATGTGACAGGTATGTGCTGTGTTTTCACCTAACTAGAGTGCAGATGAGGAAGGAACCGAGGACAAAATTCTAAAGAGCAGCACGCAAGGTCAAGGGCTCTGCTCCACACCTGCAGGGCACAGGATGTACCTTCCCCAAGCAGAACTACCTGGCACAGGAAGAAGCGTTAGGACTTAAGATACATGGATTCGGACAGTGAGACAGCAGATCAGACCTGTCCCGAATTCTCTCTCAGAATCCCAAGGAGCAGCAAGGCCCATGTTAAGTCTGTAACGGGCACAAGGGTCCTGAGACTTTGGTCTGCTCAGTCTTTAGTCCCCACCAGTATGAAAAGAGCACCTCCACCTGAGGAACACACCTCTGTGTCAGGGTGTAAAGGTAGGGCCTTTAGTTCGGCACTGTTGCCCTTTAAAATACTACCATACACACAAAACTAATGGAGTTCTAATAATGTGAACCATTGGGTTTTGCTGTTGGTTTTAAATGAGCCTAAACAATCATCAAGTTCTCACCAGTGTTGATGTTCACACTTCATCCCCATTAGGAACTCCATAACCCAGAAAATAGATTATTAAAATCAAATCTCCAGCAGTTTTCTTACCTCTGAGTAATTCTTCGTGGTAATGTTTCTGGAAGGCTGCTGTCGAGTAGATCTGAAAGCTATCATGGAAAAGATGAAATGTCTGTTACAAAGTTCTTAAAATAACTCAAAAAAAAAAAAAATCTGCTCACTTCCTCAGCTGAAGGATTTTAAAGTCCTACCTACAAAAACCTGGACTGATCAACTAGAAAACCATTTATATTCTGGAGTCTGAAAAGCTGTGAGACGATATCCACTTGAAGAACACAGAGTCCGCCTATCTATCTCACATTTTCCCAGCTTGTTCAAATACAGTAACAAGCAGGATTCATACATACACTCGCATTAGAAATACTTGATAAAACACACCTGGAAGATGAAGACTTGTCACTCAGCCAAGTGAACTACACTAGCCATCCTACCCTCGCAGCTGACGCAGGTCCTGAGGTCTCATTAGCTCTCACTCCTCTCCCTTGTAGCCACACTGGGCACATGAGAACAGAGGGAGTTCAATGAGTCATATATCCTTGACACCTGATAAAACTTCCCTTAAACCCTTACATTCTGCTTTACAGAAACCTGAGGTGTGGCTAACCTGTCCCCTTCTTGTCACTTGACATCAAAACTTTCAATCGATCCAAACACCTGGCTGAGGTCTGTTTTCTCCTAAGCACATCCAACACAGCTTCTCCAACACACCTTCCACTCTCAACGGGGCAAAGACAGCCATTTAAAAGGCAAGGTATCCTTCAGAGTGGAGTCTTTCTACCCAGCCCAATGTTATTACTGCTCGAGCTTCGGACCTCACACTCCTGTCAGATCCTGTGCTGAGAGGAAGGTGAAAGGCAGACGCCCACGTCCCATCTGCTCACTGGCCTCACCCCATGTGCTAAAATGGAGAAACAGGGCAAACGAACAGAAAGCCGGGGAGCATGGTGCTTTCAGAGAAGGCTCTGTCAGTACCTACTAACAGTCCCCAAATCCTGAGGGCCTGGAAATTCAGAAAACTTTCTTTTGATCCCTAGTGTACAGCAAAGGATGAAGGATGCTTATGAAACCAGTAACGTACCAAAGACACACTAGGCTTTGTAATGAAGGCCATGTGCTTCAGCAGTTCAGAGGTCTGGCCATGGAGCCGGACCCATTCTGACTTCCAGCCGCAACTACTGCCAGGTTCCTTGGCTTATTCGAGTCTCATTTTCCCCACCTGTAAAGCAGTGCCAGTCTCTCACACTGAAAACCGCTGAGAGGATAAAGAGGTGCTTAATGCAAATTGCTTTGGCAAGCGCCTGGCAGGAAGCAGGCGTCCATACACAGAGCTATTGGCATGAGAACGAACAGGGGCTCAGGGCAGTAAATCACACAGAAAGGCGGTGGCCACGTGTGTTTATCTGCTCAGTCACCATCCTCTGCTGACTGACTTCCGGGAAAACATCTGGCTGCCAACTCTTATTTATAGCATTTAATTTCTTCTTTTCCCAACGGTAAACAATCTTGTGTTCCGTGGAGCTCGCCTAATTTCACCTGTCCACTGCTATGCCTACAGTGGACATCTAGAAGGACAATTTCAAGGATGCATCTTCCTGGGGTGCTGACAGCCAGCACCTCCAGGTTAAAAACACCATGTACATATATATATATACATGTAACCATTAATGAAAAAAATTTGAAAGAACATGACGGGGTACAGGGGAGGGTTTGGAGGGAGTAAAGGGAAGGGTGAAATGGTGTATTTATAACAAAAAATAAAAGAAATAATTGAAAAAAACATGGAAGATAGAAATATGAAAAAAAATTCACCAAACTTAATGTGATAAAACCGTTTTGTGTATCCATGCTAAAAAAATCAGTCATGTCTCGAGGAACAAAGGAGACTAATGGGATCGAGGAGGGTGACAAGGAGGTGGAGGCGGGGGATGTGCTGAACAGCGAGACAGGGGTTCAAGAGCCCAGCAGAGTATCTGAGAGGTGACAGCTAAGGCTTTTCTAGACACAATGAGACACCTCTCTATGAGCTCAATGAGTCCTAAACAGGATAGAGAAGAACACCATTTAGATTTCATCGCAAAACTGCACAAGACCAGAGACAGGAGGCTGAGGGAAGGAGAGGTTACTAGGAAAAGGCAGCAAGCTTAAGTAAGAGCTGATACCTTAGCAACAATGGAAACATACACACAAAAAGCACTCTCTTTCTGCATGTCACTGTTTCCTTTTTTTTTTTTTTTTTTTTTATGCAGCAATAATTTTTTTCTAAGTGCCTACTGGTGCACCAGGCGTTGGGATCCAACTGTTTTCCCAGGCAGGTTTATCACCTCTGCTCAGTCCCTCATGCACACTGAGAAGGTCCGAGGACATCCTATCAGGTAAGTGACTTCTGCCGCCTGCTTCTCTCATCCTCACCCACCCTCGCTGCCCTCATTTCTCTATGTATTTAGGAATCTGTCAGAAGGGAAGCTATACTGCGGAAGTTAACAATCCATTAAAAAAGTGAGAAAGCTCCAATAACTCTGATGCATGACAAAGATTTCTCAGTTTTTCATTTTGTATTCTCAGTAGCATAGAGATCTACTAGAGCTTGGCACATGCAAGGCCATCGCTCTACTGCAAGGCAGCAGCTCCAGCCCTAAGAAATATCTCTGAAGAATAATTCACCCTGTCATCGCAACAGCTACTGACCACAGCGAATGCACTACCAGTGAGAGTCACTCACGAGTCCCCTTTACCTCTCCGTGCCGGACTTACAAACGTGTCACCACCTCTATACTCACCGTCTAGAATGGACATATTTCTAGACGTCGATGTTGTGGCCTTTGAGCCCCTGCCTCGAGCAGCCGACTCCAGCCCAGCGTCTGCAAGTAGAATCACAGGGTTCAGTAACAGTCCCTTGGCAGCTCAGGGAGCACAAGGCAGGAGGAAAGCTCAGCAACAAAGCACGCAGGAAGCCAGCAGTGTAGGTGAAGAAGCCCCAGAGCTGAGGGTCAGACTGCAGACTGAGCTTAGTCACTCTGGTCCTCCTTTACAGCTTAAGCACACACACTGTAAATGTAATGATAAAACTGATCACGGACAGATTCGTCAGAGCTCTTGGTTGGTTGGTTGGTTGGTTGGTTGGTTTTTGAGACAGGGTTTCTCTGTGTAGCCCTGGCTGTCCTAGAACTTATTATGTAGACCAGGAGGACCTCAAACTCACAGAGACCCACCTGCCTCTGCCTCCCAAGTGCTAGGATTATAGGTGTGCTCCACCATGCCCAGATCTTCAGAGCACTTATATTAAGTCACAATTTATGGTACCAGCTCAAGTCCTCACAAATATTCTTTTTAAAAATTTTTATTGATCTCTTATCTTTATGTGTATGTGAGTGTGCTTATGTAAGTTTATGTGCCCCACATGTATTAGGACCCTGTAAAACAGAAAAGGGCATAGGGTCCCCTGAAACTGGAGTTACAGACAGTATGAGCTGCTGTGTAGGTTCTAGGAATTGAACCCAGGTCCTCCAGAAGAGCAGCCAGTGCTATGAGCCCCTGAGCCATCTCTCCAGCCCTCCCATGGGTAAAGGTTCAATAAAGACAACTAAGAATTGTTCCTAGTGATAGATTTATGGATCACACAAGGAAGTCACTGGGTGGCCATGTTCTGTCATCTGGGCCACCTCAGGACAACAGTGCCAGCAATGGTAACAGTTATGCTGTGACTGCCTTTAGAAATCAAGTTGTTTAGTTATCATTTTCAAACAAGCTCCTGGAGACTCTAAGCATGTAAGTGTTTCTTCTAATAGTAGCAGTGTTTTTGTGACTGGAGCTGCAGTTTGCTAGCCATTTTCCTTCATTCCCATTGTGTCATTCATGCTCTCCATCCATGCACAAGAAGTGCACAGTGAGGTTCTTAAGCACAGCTTAGAACAACTAAAACCCTATGGTGCATGCGGCCAGTTACAATTCACCTGAGCCAAGGGTGCATGTCACAGCTGCACTATAGGCAGCTGTTACACATCAAGAAAAAAACTAAACAAAGAACTGTTTTAGAAACGAAACCTCATTCAGAATTCAAATCTGACCAAAGGACACGGTTTGGCATTCCTCTTCTAGCTTTGCAAGTCTGAAGTGTTGAAAAGCAGAGATGAATGCTGACCTCGGCCTCTCTGAGACCCTCCTCTTGGTGCAGTGCTCTGTCCTCGGCCTCCTCTTCGCCCTCGGCCTCGGCCTCGGCCCCGGCCTCTGCTCGGCACTGCTGACAGGCTGTCGTCAGAGTCATTCGCCGTCTGTTCTGTTCCATCACAACTCAGGTCATCAGCACTGAAGGCCGAGGCGGAGTTCTCTGACTGCTGCGATCTGAGGGCCCGGGCCCTGCTCATGGCCTGTGCAGCAGGGACAGCACATCAGAGGAAGCAGCAGCATCCTCCTCCCCACCACTCATCCAGGCACATGACAAGCATCCAACACTGTATACTATTCCCACCAATACTACCCTGCACACTGAGTGCTACACATTCGTAAAGGACTGTTCTACCAATCACGTTCAATTACCTGCACTACAGCCTGCAGGAGACCTCTTAGAAGGGTCCCAAGAAACTCAGTTTGTCGTCAGCACTTTCTGAACCAGAAGCCATGCTGGACATTGCTCCGCACCCTACACAATGCTTGTAGAGATGGTCATGAGCTTCGTTTTCAGAATGAATTCAGAGGAGGAAGAGGAGAGGAGGAAAAAAAAACACTTGCAGAAATAGCTCTTACCTCTGAGAGGTGAAATTTTAGGGTTCATTTATTTTCTTTCTTATTTTTGAATATGACATTTCCACCTAAAATAATACTTTTATACTCAGAGACACATGAATAATAAGTAATCATATAAATTGTTACAAAAAAGGCTTCTGAGAAAGAATTAACATCTTAGAATGAAGAATATCCACTTTCTTCATTTTGTAAGAAATCCAGAAAAGACAAATTTGAGATTTAGCCAAACATTCTAACTCTAAAATGAACAGATTTTTCATTAAAAATAGAATGAAAGTAAATTGTGCCCTGACCTCTTCACCAAATCAGTCAAAAATATAACAAAGGGAACAAACCCAAAATAGGTTTTTAATAAAACTAGAACACAATTCAAGCCCACAAAGACTGCCTCTGAAGAGCGTTGTTAAATCCAGGCACCTGGGGGCAGCCGAGAAGTGAGCTGTCTCAAGTGCTGAAACACAGCTCCCCAGCCGCTACAGTTGTCTCTCTTACCTAAAAAGCAAGTGTGTCTAAGAGGAGGAGCCCAGAGAATTCTCCTGCTCCAGCAGGACACCACTGGGATGAGAGGGGAGATGTGTGGGCAGAAGGCAGGCAGGCCAGGAAAGGAGTGCTGGGTGAAGCTGCAGGACACGGGGTAGGCAGGAGGTGGGTTAACTCAGTTTCCACAGGTTAGGAAGGCTCAGGAGATGGATGGCGCAGTAGACAAAGTCAGGATCTGAGCTGAAGCCCCAGCAACCATGTGGAAGCCACACACAGTGATCCACACCTTAGGATTCCAGCACTGGGGAGGCCCAGACCTTGGAGCTCCAGGCCACCAAGTCATGCTGTCTTGTGTGGGGGTGGGGGAGTGGGATGGGGTAGGGAGATGGCTTGCTTGGTAAAGTGTACAAGCGTGAGGACCCAAGTGTGGGTCTCCAGAACCCACATGAAAAGCTGGGTACCACTGCATGTGTCTAGTGTCCTAACACTGGGGAAAAGGCAGACAACCTCGGGAGCTGGCTAGCCCAGCCAGCTCAGTGCAATCAGTGAGCTCCAGGTTCAGTAAGAGGCCCTGTCTCAAAACATTAAGCGAGACTCAGAGGAGGATGCCCTATGTCGATCCCTGGCAGACACACAGAAGGTAGCACCGAGGAAAGACATCCAAGATTGTTCTCTACACACATGTCCACATGTGCAAATACAATGCTAAGATAAATAAATAACTTGTAAGTCCCAAAAACAACCTAAAGAGACTCAAGAAAAACAGATGGCATCAACAGTCTAACTATACGAGACATTTTTGAGAAAATTATTTAAAAACACCATCCAGGAGCTGGAAAGACAGCTCAGAGGTTAAGAGTGCTGGCTGTTGATGCAGAGGACCTGGGTTAGATTTTCAGCACCCACAAGGCAGCTCACAACCATCAGTAGTGCCATTTTCAGGTAGTACAACTCCCTCTTCTGGCTGACCTGGATACCAGGCAAGCTTGTGATTCAGACATACATGCAGGCAAAACACCCATACACATAAAGTTAAACAAACAAACAAAAAACCACCAAGAAAGTTTTACAGGTGAGCTAGGCAAATTTCCAAAGAACAGAGCTCACTGCTATTTCAGCAGAGCTGAAGCACAAAACAAGTGCCCAGTTCCCCAATGCCAGCCCAACAGGACACAGACACAGCGCTGACATATAAAGAGAAAACAACCGAACCGGACTTATGAATACAGCAGAGTCCAGAGTACCCAGGCATGTAACTAACAGGGTTTACAGAGTGACAGCAGGACAGGCAACACGGGGTGTATATTGACACAACCCCACGGACAGAATGCAGAGAGGAAGCCCCATGTTCTCCCTCCCCAGATGCCAAAAGGCTTTAACTTTCCACTAGTCCGGATTTAAGCCAACGGTCTTCAGGAGAAGGTGAATATTTATTCTACATGAGAAAAAACACTAAGTATGAAAAGGAAAGGAGAGGGTGGGGGAAGAGAGAGGGAGGGAGAGAGGGAGGGAGGGAGGGAGGAAAAAGGGGGAGAGGGAGGGAGTTATCCTCCACCCCACTATAAGCAGGTGCTCCACATGCATACTTTACAAACATTAAAAAAACTGCCCATTGGGGATTTAGCTCAGTGGTACAGCGCTAGCTTAGCATGTCCGAGGACCCAGGTTCAGTTCTCAGCTCCAGGAAATGGGTGGGGGAAATGCTCACTATTAAGAAACAAACACAGCACCAAGAAAGAAGACCTTGCCCTAAGATGCACAAATATCAAATCTGTAGTACCACAACATGATGAGAGGGCTCTGGGGAATATGCAGTCATGGACGCCAGTGGTTAGAGGCAAGCAAGTACCACACCTCTGCAGTAGCAGCGATATCCAGCAGCATTTAAACCCCCATGTCCTACTGCAATGTTTATTTTTGAGTGACCAACCACAATTTCTGAATTGTCTTTTTTTTTCTTTTTCTAAATACCATCTTTATAGTCAGTATTCTAATTCACCATTTCTGTGCAACAGCTCAAAATTTACTGACTCTAGGATTTATTCTTCATCTCAAACTGAAACTCCCCCAAGTCCCTGGGGACCCCTGTTCTGCTCCAGTCCTGTGACTGGATAACACAGTATGGCATACAGATGAAATACTTCCTTGTCCATTTGAGTGGCCTTTTCCCACTCAGTGTGCACTCAGACTTCATGCACAATGGCACATGTGTTAGACTGTAACGATGTGCTAACATTCCCTTGCAGGATACATCCTGCTTATCCAATGGGCTATTGACAGACACCTGGCTGTGTCTAACCTGGCTACTGTCAATCACACTCTAAGAGCACTGCCATGAGTATCCATTTGAGACTCTATTTCCAATCCCTTGGCTGTGTACTTAAGCTGGAGTATATGGGGACCACATGGTAATCCTGTGTCTCATCTCTCTCAGGGGAGGGCATATTGCTTTCTGCCCCAATGACAGCAGGCAGGTCCACCTACCAGGAGGTGCAGGGCTCCAAGCTCTCCACACAGGTGTCAGTACTCATACTTGTTCTTTCCTGTTTGTATTCTCATCTCTCTCCCTGGGTTTCATTCTTACTTCTCTTATGTGGGTGGTGCCATTTCTCTGCATTATGAATACTTAGAATCCTAAGTGCTAGTGGAGCACTTGAATACCTTTGAAAAGATGTATCCAAGGCCCTTGTTCATTTTTAAGTTGCTGTTTTTGTTGAATTTTAGAAGCCTTTTTAAAGCAATGTAGACACCAATTTCTTGTGTGTATAATTCATAAGTATTCCCTCCCATCCTGTGAATCCCCTTTTACTCTGGATGGAGCTCAGCATCTAAATTCATCAGCATCTAAATCTTATCTAAGTTCAGACAGGACCTAAGAATTTATCAAGGACTGTGCGCCAGACTAAGAATAGCCTTATATTTTTAAAGGATTCTAGTATGTAGTTTGGAGATCATGGTAGCCTATAAAACCTGATCTTTACTGGACCTGGTCCTATGTTTCCAAGTCAACTCGTGTCTAAAGAAATATCTGAGTTTTCCCCACATGAACAAGGAGCTCTATAGAATGTATTTTTTTCCCCTCTTAATAAAAGGACTAATACTTCCATTTGTCTGTTAAAATAACTGAAGCATGGTACTAGGATTCATATTCTGAGCTCAGAGATGCTGACAAAGCTGTGAATTACATCTTGGGAAAGTGTCAACTCTATTACTCAAATCCTAAGTAGGACGCTGAGGGTGAACCCTCGGTCAGCACCCTATACATTCTGGAAGTGCTTACTGCTATGGTTTAATATGCTCTCCAGACTTCAGTACTACAAACGTCATCCACAAAGTCACACATATCAACAGCATGGGCACTGCATCATGACGTCGGCCCTCATGAATGGATTAATCTATTCATGGGCTTGGTGGATCCATTAGTTTTACAGGAAGTGGCTCTGTTATGTATGAACGAAAGCTAGCACATTCACTACCTCACTGTGCCATGCCATCCGACACATCAGAACCCTGAAGGAAGACTCTCATTAGATGCTGGCACCATGTTCTCTGGCATTCCCAGCTTCCAGTACTGTGAGTTCAAAAAATTTTTATAGTTTATAAATGATATGGTCTCAGGCATTTTGATATAGCAGCCGAAAAGAGACTAAAAAGCTCAGGAAATCCTGTTACCTGTAAATGTTTTAAAAATACAGCTAAGTTTTAAGTTAATTTTATTCCTCTGAAGGACTCCCATTTGAAATGTTACATTTCCATAGAAAGTGTTCACAATCCCTACTACTTCCTTATTTCTTTTTACTGGTGATAGGGATGAATCTCACACCCTCACACACACTAGGTAGGCATTCAACCACTGACTATGCCCTCAGCCCCAGCTCCTACCCCTTTAAAAAGACTAATAAGAAACTAAGGTTAGTGGCTTCAATCCCAACGGACTCAATATAAAAAGTATTTTCATTATATGTTCAGTTAAAAGGGGAACCGAGATGAACCAGATGATCTAAGAATCAGTAAGTATTTCTTTCTAGCACATTCTTTTCTATTTTAAGAGCACCTTGTAAGATGAATACAAATGGAATAAATGTAAGTGAACCAACCCTAACTAGTTGTTTTTTTCCCTTAAATTTCAGAACACAGCCTACAAAGAGCACAGCAGGTGCATCTAGGCACATTACTAGCACTGGTTGTGAAGGGCTCAGAAGCTTTCCGATTTTAACCATTCACTGGCCATGCAAAATGTTATGATAACCTGGACCCTGGAAAAGACACTGGCTGGCACAAAGTCAAGAGTTCAAGGCAGAAACATGTTCAAATTCCAGTACTACCATGTGACCTTGAATCTGGTCTCAGTCTCTTCATTTGTAAACTAGGAGATGACAGTGTAAGCACAGTACATTGTACAAAATGTACAGTACACAGTACAAAAATAATTCAATAAATATTTCCTTCACACACACCTCACTGACTGCACAGGAAACTCTGTGGTCAGAGACCAGACCTCTTCCATACGTGTACTCCTAGTAAAAAGCAGGATGCTCACCACAATAGCCACAAAAACTGCCAATGGAATGTAATCTAGACAAAACCTTGGGAGCCAATAATGTGTGAAATAACCATGAAATGGTGGCAGTAATCAAAACATAAACACACAACCAGAAAACTAGAGTGTACATTTCAATCATGATTTCAGCAAGCACTAGACAGAGGCCAGGAACTTCAGTAAGCAGTTTCAAACCTTCCTTTCCTGACACTCAAGGAGACTGAGGATTTCAACGGTCTAACTCAGAAATAACCCTAGATGTTGTTTTCATTAGTGAGGACTCTTTGAGTCTGCTCCACCACACGGTCAAATACATTCCAACAAGGGCAGAAGAGAGAACGGCAATGACAGCCACACACTTGTCACTGACGTGAGCTGAGCTCCAATCAACCAAGGGCAGCCAGAGGCTTCACTCCCAGCCAAACCCTTGGGCAAGCTGTCCAAATATACCCACTGGCTCTTCTGGTTCACAAACCAACCTATGGACACAATACACTACAGCCAGAAAATTACCTCTCGAACTTCATCATCTTCTTCGTTGGTATTTCTCTGTCTGCTTTCTCTGAAACGCCGGACCTAGACCACAATAAAGTAAGTTAGAGCTGGGTGGTGGTGGTGCATGCCTTTAATCCCAGCACTCAGGAGGCAGAGGTAGGCAGATCTCTGTGAGTTGAGGCCAGCCTGGTCTACAGAGTGAGATCCAGGAAACATAGCTACACAGAGAAACCCTGTCTCGAAAAACCAAAAAAAAGTTATTAAAAAAAGATAGAAAGTTAGACACTGTGTATGTCCTCACAGCAGAGCCAATCAGAATACAGGTGACAGAAGGACAGTCATGGGCAACTTGATGGTTTTTTGGTCTGTGCAACTGAAAGACTGAAGCATCCACTAGAACTCTACCAGGAGAGCAGGACAGAGCATGGGTGTTCTGCTTGGGAGATCTGTTCATCATACAAGGAAGACACTGTGAGCTGTGAACATCTGGAACTCAGAGGAAAGGCTCGGGAGAGAATTGTGAAAAGTCACCACCAAAGCCAAGAAGCTGAATGAAATTAGAAAGCAGGGATGTAGATGGAGGGGTCCAAGGACTGAGCCCTGGAGAGCCTAGCTTAAAAGGACAGAGAGATGAAAGTTACCAGGAAAGAAAATTCTCCATCAAGGAGCGAAGACAGCAGCCCTCACATGTGGAGTCCTGTAAGACCTCTAAGTTCAAAGTGCCTCGATAAGAAGTTTGGCAGCAGTCAAAGTAGGTAAACGAGTCACAGAAAACCGTGACAAGAGCAGCTTCACTGGAACCATGGGTCAAAAGCCAGCATGGGAGCCAGGCATGGTGATACCCATCTTGAATCTCAGCACTTGGGAGGCAGAAGCAAGTGGATCCCTGTGACTTCAAGGTCAGTCTGGTCTACATAGTGAGTTCTAGGACAGTCAAGACTACACAGAGAGACCTTGTCTCAAAAAAAAAAAAAAAAAAAAAAAAAAAAGGCTGACACAGTAAGGCATGGTGCTGTGGGTACCAAGAGCTGTCATTCACAGAGAATGCAGGTGGAGCAGGCAAAACTAGAGGGCACTGGGTCAGGGAGGAGGCAGACGGCTAGACATTGTTTTGATCCTCACAACTGTGGAGGAGATTCTATTATTCATCCACTTTACAGATAAGGCACAGAAGCGAAGAGAATTCAAGGATCAGCACACAGATGAGGCTTTTGACGGAGCACAGACAATGTAGTTCGGAGGCCATGTTCTTGGCTACCATGACATAGAGACACAAAGACACAGACACACACACTGTGCAGCTCAGAAGCCAGTGTCACTAAAGACAAAACAACCAAGACAACACATCTAGAGTCACAGAGTGAGTGGCACTGGGCACGCACCTGCTCTGACTTGAACAGCACTTGGCACTGAACATGCTATTTACATATAACAGCAAAGCTTTAAGAAGGCCATGCTAAATGCATTAAGATGAAAGGTGAGGGACTATGCTTACAATAGTGCTTTGTCCTATAGAGAAGGTAATCCAAATCTGTAACCATGATGCCTGTCAGTATGTTTGGAACCTCCAAGTATCTACTCACACTCACGTGTGTGATGAAAATGAGTGTGTCAGTGTGTATGGCTCTGCATCCTTAGAGTCCTGTTTGCCTG
The DNA here is from genome assembly GCF_049852395.1 of Peromyscus maniculatus bairdii. Taxonomy (NCBI): domain Eukaryota; kingdom Metazoa; phylum Chordata; class Mammalia; order Rodentia; family Cricetidae; genus Peromyscus; species Peromyscus maniculatus. The sequence goes on along the minus strand of NC_134858.1, from coordinate 11,350,519 downwards.
TGACATCATACTGAGAATACTTTTCCATGTCTTTCAAACACATACTTTGTTTATTTGAGACAGGGTCTCATGCTGGCCTAAAAATCATTATGTACTGAGGATGGCCCTGAACTCCTGATCCTCCTACATCCACCTTCTAAACACGGGGGTTACGGGCATGCCATTGCACCTGACCAAAATCCTAATAGCTCACAGCTATGAAAACTTGAGATTTCTACATGACAGTGCTCAGTGAGACAAGGTTCCCAGCTATTCCCCACTGAGGACAGCACCAGCAGTAATTGTTCTGTCTTGCAGTTTTTCAGGACAATTCCCGGGCCACACTATGGGGACTTTCTCAGCTTCCCAGTGCCCACAGCCACGCTGCTCTCACGACGCTGTCTCAGCACGTCTCTCCAGCAGCGCACTTACTGCCAGTCTCTGAAGTCAAATTGGACAAATAGAATCTATTTAATATTAATGGCCTTGGTTGACTGTGATTAAATACCATCTTCTCAAGCTTGTTAGACATTTCTATTTCCTTGTGAACTCCCTTTTCATGTCTTTTGTTCATGGCTCTACTGAAATGTTTAATGTTTTCTAAAGCTTTCTATGAGCCTTTTAATACTATATTGAAAATGTTAGCCTTTTCTTTTGTACAGTCACAAACATTTTCTCCATGTTCATACCCTTTAATTTTTCTTTTTGACATGCCAACATTTAAATTTCGATGTAACCCCATGGAAGCCTTTTCTCTGTCGCTCCCTCACATGCAGAGGGAAACATGCTCTAGGTGAGACTCAGTCGAGACTAACGAAAAAGTAAAGGAGCAGCAAGTCTTTTCTGCAAGCTTCACTCTGAAGCACTCTCGGGAGCTCTGACAGACACTGTCTCTGGATAGAGCCCACCTGGACTCAGCATCAGCCACATGTCAAACTCTCCTGGGTGCTGCCGAGACACTGCCTCACTCACTCCTCATTTTATCCCCTCAACTTCACAGATGAGGACACCAAACACAAAACAAAAGCTGGCTGTCCACCAGCAGCTCACCTCTTCATCGATCTTGTCTTCCTGGGCATCGATATGGCGTTCCTTGAGAAACCGCTGTGTTTTCTCCAGCTGGTACTTCACTAATTCCTCGATGGCATCTTTCTCCTCCTTGTCCACAAACTCTTGAACTGCTTCACCCATCCCTCTTTCTGTCAGCAGTGAGAGCTGAACATTCTGCATAGGAACACACAAGCTGTTCGATGCACAAGCTCCTCATGCAGTCACTACCCAAGAACGAAAATCAATCTGTTATGGGGAAAGATAAGCTGGGGGTGGGGATCAGCAGGCAGCACTCGGCCAATGGCTAAAAAGTAAAGAGCCAGAAACATGGGAGGGCAGTCAAAGACAGCTGCAGCCTGAGAGGTCTAAATGGCTGAGAGTCCCCACAAAGAGCCCGGGATGATGACTAGAATGAGGCGAGACCATGGCAGGAGGCAAGATGATGGATGTCAAAGTCTCCCACCTCACCCTGGGACCTCTGACTATGTTTGACGGTGAGAAGTCTGAGGCTGCAGAGGGCAGTGTCTGTTCATCATCTGGCTCTAACTATGGAGACTGAGGGGCTCCAGGCAGTCCCACATAATCACAGGGTTTCAGAAAAGAGACGAGGGAGGCACAGGTGGGAAAATGGACAGAGATGGAACACTGCTGGCTGTGCACATGGACAAAGGAGACTCAGCCAGGACAACTGAGGACTGCTAGAGACTGGAACGTTAAGAAACAGACTCTCCCTCAGAAGCGCCGGAGGGAACGTGGCCCTGCTGACACCTTGCTTTCTGCCCAGAGACCAATGCCATTTCTGACCTACACAACTGCCAGGTAACAGATCTGTGTTTTTTCAAATAAATATGACTAAAGACGTCCAAGTGGCTTTCCTATCATATGGTTGTCTCAGAAAGAAAAACATGTAACTAAGGAAAAATTACATTCGCACATAAGATAGAAACTTAGATCAAGACTTAGAACGGAGACAGAAGAGCAGCACAGTGCCAGCAATTGTTCTGTTAATTATATCAGAATGTCCACCCAACCCTTTGACACGGACTACCTCACACTGCGTACTTCACAGAAGCACCGTGGAGTCACTTTACTTAGGGACTGTACACACGCCACACTAAAATCTGCTGTCAGCCATGCTTAGAGCTGTGAGCTGTAAGGAATTACCTTCTCTGCAGTCTGGAAATACTGCTTCACCAGGTCTTCCACTCTGAGTGTCGTTCCTTCCGAAGCAGGTTTTGTGATAAGTTTCCCAAAGTTGATCTCTTCACCTACAGGAAGGGAGCCAGGAAGAAACAGCAGCTTCTATAACACACAAATAGTCAAACTCTCACCATCCTTAGTGGCTCCACATCAGTTTTGAGGCAAAAAAAACAGGGCCTCAAATTTGCTAATTGCCTTGGTGTTATTTTGGGTTTATTTCCTTTTCCACACAGTCCGAAAGGGGGTGGACAGAACTTCTAGGGCCCATGATAAATCAGAGTACCCAAAAAGGCTGCTGCTGTCACCACCACACCCAGTTCAAATAGAAGGAGCCAGTTTCACTGACAATGCCTCTTACAGACTGGCTCTCAGCCCTGAGCCCCTGTCAGCATTCTGTGCGAGCACTAGCAGGAAGTATGCTCAACGCACTTCTGCTGACTTCCTGTGCAGAGCAGTCAACCAAAGCGCAGCAGACACACAACAGTGCCCGCAGTGCAGAGACTACCTGGTGCACTGCATCTCTGGCCAGATGGACAAATACCTTTTTAAGTTCCAAAAGCGTTGATACTTCTTTTAAATACAATGACTACACTGTATTTGCCAGACACTGCGTTCAGGCCATTTACAAAACAAGTCCAGTTTTATGCATGAGGGATCTTAACAGTGGAGAAGCTATTAATTTACACCATGTCACATATGTAATAAAGTGGTCAAAATAAGAGACTCAGTTAAGACACACCCACGTGACATCATTTCCACCAAACAATTCAAATTTAAATAAAAAAGTATTCCCAGGCCAAAACCTACTGGGGATAAAACTCAAACAGGACAAGGTTCTTGTCAAGGAACCAACAAGTAGTAACTGATAAAACTCACATCCAAAACAGTTCTTGCATGTGGCTTTCTGTTCCCATAGCAACACTGTATGACCTACACTTCAATATCTGAAAGATGGCTTCAGGTTGAATTCACAGCATTTGTAAGTTACTTTTTTAAGGATTTTATTTATTTTTTTCCTAATGTGTATGAACATTTATCTGAATGCATGCCTATGCACCATGTATAAGGAGTGCTCAGAGGCCAGAGGAGGGCATTGGATCTTCTGGAACTACAGTTAGAGACAGTTGTGAGCCACCATGTGAGTGCTGGGAACTGAACCTGAGTCCTCTAGAAGAGCAGCCAGTAATCTTAACCTCTGAGCCATCTCTCCCAACCCATTATTCTTAATTTTTACCACTGCTGAAAAGTCTCTTACTAGTTATAAAGGGAAGGACTTTCTATAATGAACATGATTGATACTTCTTATGAAAAAGTATTATTTTAGTTGATGACTTTGTTCTATGGTTAACAGGACACTAAGTGTTTATAAAATTTAACTGGAAAGGAACTACTCAATTATCAAAAATACCAAACTACAGGACACTTTTGACTTCAAAGTGTCACTACTAAGTCAAAATACTTGAAAATGCAAAAGTTGAAAGTATGCACTCTGACTATTACTCCACGGTAGGAAATACTCCATGTATTGTGAAGAAGAGACACCTCAAGTCTGAGTACTGTTACTTAGCACCACTGTATAAAAAAGCTGTGTCTGCAGACAAAGCCTTCCTCCAAGCCATCATTAATGACCACAACTTTAAAAGCCGAATACAGTTGGGTGGGACAGTGCGGTGGGCGGGACAGTGCAAGGCCGCAGTCCCAGCACTCAGGACACTGGAGAAGGATCTAGAGTGTGAGGCCAGAGGCTACAGAAGAACGAGTCAACAAACAACTAGAAAATATCCCAAATGCTCATTTTCAAAAGATAAACTATTGCCTTACATTTTTTTGTCTAACATTACAAATACTAAAATGTCTACTACTATCTTGCATTGATTTTACCAAAGACTGATTTACACAAATTCCACCAGAGCATTCTCTAACTTTTTAAAATAACGAGTTTACCTGTTTTTTCCTTTTGTTCCCTGTGCCTAAAAAAGTGGATGACATCTTTGGGGTTAGCTACGCGATCCACAAATTTTTGGCTAAAGCGAAGAACACTGAAAGGTTCAAAGCCTCCACTGTAGTCCACCTGGAAAGACAGGAAACAGTGTACCAATTTTTGAGAAATGCACCTTTTTTTGCATCCACAGTTTAGAATCTATAGTCTGGTATCTATAGTATTTATATCACTCTAAAAGCTCAATACTTGTATCTTTCCAAACTCATGTCCTATGTGTAATGGTCATGATTATGTTAAACCACTTGTCCTATTGACAGAATCATACTCAGAAGGTGAGGTTTATACAAACACACTTCTTGTTTAAGAGAACAAGGCAATGCCATCCCAGCATTCTGAAATGTACTCTGTCTCCTGTGACAGCCGAGGTACCATCTGAAAACAAGGTGGGATTCTTAGGTCAATTTTTCAACTTTCAAAATAAAGGGATAAACCCTGTACTGGCTGGTTTTGTGTCAACTTGACACAAGTTAGAGTCATCTGAGGAAGGAGCCTCAGTTGAGGAAATGCCTCCATGAGTTCCAGCTGTACGGCATTTTCTCAACTGATGACCAGTGTGAGTGGGCCCAACCCAAGGTGGGTGAGGCCATCCCTTGGCTGCTGATCCTGGGTTCTCTAAGAAAGCAGGCTGAGCAAGCCATGGGAAGCAAGCCAGTAAGCAGCTCCCCTCCACGGCCTCTGCATCAGCTCCTGCCTCCAGGGTCCTTCCTGTTTGAGTTCCTGCCCTGACTTCCCTCAGTGAAGAACAGCAGTATGTAAGCCACACAACCCCCCCCCCCCACTTGCTCTGTGGTCATGGTGTTTCGATGCAGCATAGAAACCCTAAGACTCCTTAACAAGATAAAACACCTTCAGTACACATGTCAGCTTCTTCATCCGTGTCCCAGGGAGACGTCTCCAGACTGGACCCAGACAAGTGCTAGCACAATGCAGGCAGTGAGGAATTCCACGTCCGGGTTCTGAGAAACGACTACTTAGAGTGGTTTGAATGAGATGTCCCCCAAAGTCTCAGGCTTAGCAGGTGTGGCCTCGTTCAAGGAAGTATGTTTCTGGAGGAGGCTCTGAGAGTAAAAGGCCTCAACTACTGCTAAGTGCACTCTCCACTTCACAAGACCGGAGCCCTCAGCTTCTAGGATGGCCACCATGCCGGTCACCTGCTGCCTCTGCCCCAGCAGCATGGACTCTAACCCTGACACCACATTTGTCTTTACTGCCGTAATTACTGTGGGAACCGCCCCTGCAATGTGGACGGCACTTTCTGGTAGGAGCGCAGATAAAAAGGGCAGGAAGAGCATCACTGTCCTCACTTGCCCGTCCTCCTTGCTGCTGAGTTGATTCATCCTGTTCCTGCTGCTGTCGAGTCCCTTGCAGCTATTAATCGAGCATGGACTGCAGGCCCGGTGGCTCTGCAGGAGCCCTCCAGGTCTTCTCCGGATTGCAGTGCGGAGGCACTAGCCTCCAGGACCGTGCAATCACAGGGTTCTTGGCCTCTGCAGTGTGAGGCTGTGACTACTCTGACCACCGAGGCACCAGCCTCCTAGACTGAGCACCCTCAGGTTCTCAGCCCCTCGGGTGTATCCCAGGACTTCTCAAATGGTAATGTGCAGATAAATCTCTTGGGGACCTTGTCAGAAGGCAGCAGGGCAATGTGGGAATTCCACATTTTAAACACTGGTGACGCTTAAGGCCACACCTCCTGAGCATCGGGGCTTACAGGTAAATAAGGAGTCACTACCAAATGCTGTTAAAACCTTAATATGCCTAGACTGAAAAGAAAGCTGAGAGTCAGGAGGAGCTGGAGATAGCTCAGGGAGGGCCTGAGTAACTCAGGGTCAAAACTGAGGTGAACTCAAAATTAAAGGTTACCTGCTCCATCAGAGCTTGAGGATGGTGACCTGAGGAACAGAATGTCAGGACTGCAGGCTACGTGTGTCTGAGCACATGGAAGACAGTCAGAGAAACACAGCAGGGCTGGCGGGAAGGAAGACGCTTTGGGACAAATGGAAGGCCCGCTCCTCCATGTTTGTATCAGGGTGGGAAAGGCAGGCCGACAGTGCAGCGCACACAGCAACCAGAACAAGAATCCACACAGGGCAGAGAGAATGTAATGAAACCTTAGGTTTAGATAACACAAACCATCGGGCTGCGGGGCACTGGAGCAGGGAGAGTGAGAATAGAAGGGATTCCTCCCTGGAGCCTCAGCAAGGCCAAAGTGCCCGGAGTGGAGCACAGGCAAGAAACAAATCATTTAGGAAATGACAGACTATGAATAAAGTACCAAGCCTACCAAATTCACCTGAGATTACGTCAAGCCGCATGGCTTCCCATTTCAGCCTCTGGGGAGACTATTCTCACTACTTCAAGCACTTAACTTACTACTTTTCAGAAAAGCACGTAAAGTCTGCATTATTATGAAAACTAGTGAGGGTGAATTCACAAAGGACCTACCCGTAGTCGGATAAGAGGCTTCTCTGGCTGTAGAGGATTCCCCAGCCGTTCGCGCTCAGCATTTTCAAGCATTCCTTCAATCTCAAATGAAATGGCAAAGTGTTAAATTTTGTGTAAATTGGTTAACACAGTTTATATTACTGCTATTGATGGACTGGCCTGACTCCATCTTAAGAATGGAGGCCATTTAGTTATAAGGTCAGAACAAGTTCATTACTGTTTGCTGCCAAAGTTGACCATGCTTTAACTGTTTCTGGAATGTGACTCGCTCCCCACCCTATGGAGTTGACTCACATACTGAATACACCCTGATAAGATCAGATGGTCTGCCAAATTATGTTAAAATATTCAGTTCCTACATAGCCAAAATTCCTCTGGAAATCCTCCATTCCTCGAAAACCCCTTCACATTGCAGTTTGGGGACTATATAAACCCTACACTCTCCTGTGCTCAATTCTATATTTTCAAACCCCGCTTCAGGGAGATAGCCCTATCTGGCAGAAAATAAATCTTGCTTGATCTGATCAAGGAATGGGCAATGGTCTTTACTCTGTTCGGTGGGATTAACACCACGGAATTCGGCAGAACTCCATGGCCACCGTGGCTTCCCACGTCACTGGCAGCATCTTCTGAACACACCTTGCCATGCCACCACCAACACCACCCCTTAGCACTTTTCTTTTTCAAACTTTCTCAGCAATTTTTCAATCTCTAATGTAACTCCTTCACAAGAAAACGTAAACGCCGATTCTGTTCCAATTTGCTACTCATGTTTCAACATGGGCTCCCTCGCCTTAACTTTAAGCCAAATGAATCAAGGTTTTCAGTGGCATCATAGACTCTGCAGAGATCCATAGGATCTTGGAATGTTTACCTTGGAAAAGTTTAAGTAAACAAGATGTTTCCAACATCTGAAGCTGCCTCGTGCTATACCAGGTCAAGCTTATGAAGTCTCAGAGATCCAAAAGCAAAAGCACTTGTCCTATATTGCCTCGGAGAGAGAGCTAAGGTCTAAGAGGGTAGATTTTCATTCCAACATGTCTTCCTAATGGCTGCAGAAGTTTGTCAGCCTGAGCTCCTCTCCAAGTCTGAGACTGTATAATGCTCTACTACTCTCCCTGCCTCCACCTGCCGCACTCTGGGATGACAGGCGTGCAGCGCCATGCCCAGCTCCTCAGCAGTGACTTTACCTCAGCAGTATCTGGTGCTGCTGCCAGAAAGCCTACGGACACGGGGAACTTGAAAAGCAGGTAGTACAATCGAGAGAGTGGTGTGGAATGTCTTACAGTCTGCAGCCACCTGTGCTGGTGACTGCTCCTGGACACAGAGAGCTTCAAGAGTGAGGTCTGCTTGGAAGTCTGCAGTTCCGCGAGCATGCATGAGCCAGGCAGCACAAGGGTACACAGAAGAGCTAGGTGGCTGGGCACGGCGGCACCCTGGGTCCCCACATTCCAGAGGCACAAAGACAGAGTTTAAGGTGTCATAGTGAGCTCTAGGCCAGCTTAACAACAGAACAAGGCTGTTTAAAAAAGAAAAAAGTTTAAAATACAAAACACTTCACACATGGCCTTGTCCTCACAGGCGTGACGATAACAACATGACTACTGACCATAGCAGAACGGCCAAGATGCACACAGCTTGAGTCTCTGCTGCTAGCAACCACTCTCCTCTCTGGGTTCTTATGACTCTCCTAAGGGTGGGGCATGCTGGGAATCCTGGCACTTGAGAGGGACAGGCAGGAGGTTCACAACGAACTCACATTCCAGACTAGCCAGGCCTCAAGTCAAGAACCCATCTCAAAAAAGAAAAAAGAAAAAAAGAAAGCAAAAAAAATTGGAATTTAGGAGCAGGGGTTGCAAAGGAGGTGATTTCAACCCTCAGAGAACAGTTCACAGTCTGTCTTATCACGACTGTGGGGAAAGGGATGTGATGGCTAGTTTTACATCAACTTGACACGGCTAGAGTATTCTGGGGAGAACCGCAAGTAGAGAGGCCTACAGCCCTAGTCAGCCGGATCTGGGAAGCCAGTCACTGTGGAACTGCACACACTAAAGCTTTTCAGTTCCGCAAGTCACACACGTTGCTCCTTCAGCTGTGACACTGGCCAGCTGCCTAATCTGAGGTCCAGTTTGTGGCAGAGAACATGGATTAGGAGGCTAATGCAGTCAATGGCAGAGAAATTGTCTAACATCTGTAAAGCCCTGGATTCAATTCCTAGAAATAACAACAGGAAAAGGAGGAAGAGGAGGAGGGAACAAAGGAAGAACAAAAAGAAAAAATGGGAGGTAGAACCTATCCACATACAGCACTGTGAACGGATTAAATGATACCCGGGAGACAGCACACAGAGGCAGTCAGCACGTACCACTGACCGTCATTATCATCCCATTTCTTACCTTCCATGAGACTACAAAGTAAAGGCAAAGCTGGCAGCCGCGTACGGACTGAGCATGTCAGCAGTTCAGGCTGTCAAGCTGCCGGTCTGTATGTGATAAACTGCACAGCCCAACTACAGCAGGGCACCCAGAACCTCGGAGGCTGAGGGAGGGCAGCCAGCTACGGCACAAAGGAAGGCTCAGTTTTATTTGGAGTAGTTTTCAGGGTGGGAGGAATGTGTAATGGAGATAAGGTGTGGGACCATAGTGTCCTCCCATCTCCAAAGTCAATGTCTGCCTTCACAAGGAAGATGAACCAGTTATCAAACACGGATCAAAGTGAGGAGATGGATGGGTATGCTCTTGAAAAGAAGTTCTGGGAGAATCAACTAACATCTTCTTTGGATCTATCATTCTTCTATGTAAAAAAAATCTACTTAGACTTCCCCCTCTAAGGCTCAGGGGACATCGAAGAAGAAGGTGCAGAAGGATGTAAGAGCCAGGAGACAAGAATGGCTGCAAAGAATCACCTTGTGGGCGTGACATAACTATTACGATCATAAACTCACTGCGGCCGCATCAGGCTTGCATAAGACCAATAGTTAGTCATAGATCAACTGCTGGATACTGACGGATTCTGGGGAAGGCAGGGCAGTCATCTTCAGAGCCCACCAGGCACGGGGGCAAAGCAGATGGCCCCATTTAAACTCAATGAGTCACAAAGCAAAAAGACACAAATGTGGAAAGACTTTGGGGGAGGGGCTGTCAAGGGTGAAAGGGAGAGAAGGGGGACATTATATACATGTGTGAAATTGTCAAGGAACAAATTTAATCGGTAAATAATCTACTTAAAAAAGGAAAGACCTCACTTCCTGAGCGCCAGCGGGGCTGCAGCTTCCCTCTGCTCTGCTCAGCCCTGTGACGGAAGCTCAGTGATTTCTCAAACCACACGGACAGCACTGCTGTTCTGAGAAAGTTACCTTCTCCAAGCAGAAGCTCTGGATGGCCTGGGTCACCTTAGGGTTGTCGGGGTTGAAGAGGCTCGGGTGGTTAGCCAGAACCACGTCCTCCATGAAGAACTGGCGCACTGTGCGGAGAGGCAGCTTCTGCATGTTCATCTTCCTGCCTTTAATGCGCAGCAAGCCCACGTGTCTGCGGAGGAACCGGGGACTCAGGCACAAAGGAGGCGTCCTCAGCAGGACGGACGCATCACGGCTATCAGCCAGACATGGGGCACATGCCTGTGATCCCAGCACCCAGGAGACCAAGGCAGGGCACAACAAGTTAGAGGCCAGCTGCAACCCTCCTTAAACAAACAAAAGGCTCCATTTTTCTTAGTTCTTATAAAATACTCTTAAAAATAGATGTTTCTGTCAATTTAACTTTAATTTTTTTATAGTAGAAAATGGCAAACATTCTTCTTTGTAAGAATAAAATGTACTCCCCCATCATCTCCTGTCTGAACATATAGAGTTTCCTAAAGGAAGAAACCTCACAGCAGTATACTAAAATGCTATCCAGACCATGACAGAGCCCCAGGAAAACCCACAAGCACACACTCCACTGCCATGCTCTTTATCCCAACGTTAAGATAACCATCCAAACCTGAGCAGATCACTGGGTAGGACCTTCCACAGAAGCCCAGTTCACGAAATGTCAACAACTTAAATCAAATTAGAAAGCTAGGCACCGTAACACTTTCTTGAATCCCAGCACTTGGGGGCAAAGACAGGAGGACCATGAGTTCGAGGGCAGCCTGTCCATACCGTGAGACACCATCTTAAAAGCCACCTCCCAGCATGGACCCGAAAGAAAGTAGATATGCTGCAACAGTATATTTATAACCAGAAAAGGCTCAGCTAAGTGACTTTATGAGAATGTGCTTATGCAGGGACTTTGCCAACTGCCATTTGAGCTGCCCAAATCTGAATCTAATCACATCTGAGTGGAAATTCCAGGAGTGACCCTGTGCAGCTGCAGAACTGTAGGCTAGAGAGAAGCAGACGTCCAGGAACATCGACTTGAGGAAGGCGCTGCATGAGCCAAGGCTGAACTGGGATGTTTACCCCAAATGGCTATAACTCCATCAGAAGAGGGAGACAGATCATGGTGGCTGACATGATTGCTCTCTGTGGTGGTCACCCTGTGTTCCCTGTCACAGAGGAAGAGGGAAAAAAGAATCTGAGGCCCAGAAGAGACCTTGGCAATTAACTAGTTCAGCCTCTGCCTTTCCTTGGTAACTGAGCAAGACCACGTCCAGGCAAGCTAACCAGAAGTTGTTCAAGACCACAGAACTTACAGAAAAACTGTTTCCCCCATTTTACTGTGGAGAAAAAAAATGTATGCAGAGCAAAGTCAGAACTTTGGTAGAGAGCTCATTTTACCCACAGTAGAATTCTTGGATTCTACTGTGAGGCATTATTAAATTATCTACTCAGCTACCTACCTACCCTTCCCTATTATCTTCCACTGCATTTTGTATATTTGTCTTTCAAAGTGAACTATGGATATCTGTACTCCTTCTCTTAAAGCAGTGTTTATTTGATTTTTCATTTTTTTATTTACCTAAAAATAAATGAGACAAAGTGGAAAAAAAGGCCTCAAAACCAAAAAAACAGTGCAACTACAATAACCAACCTTCATACACAATGAGACCTCAGGGGAGGAGGGACGGCTCAGTGGGTTAAACACCTGTCTGCAAGCCTGAAGACCTGAGTTCGATTCCCAGAACCTGAGCAAAGTGGAAGAGAACTGATTGATTCCAAAGCTGTCTTCTGACCTCACTGTGGTATACAAGCTTCCTCTCACACACACAGTAATGAATGAAATCTAAAAACTGACCAAGCTGTTCCCTGCTGTCAACACCATGGATGTGGGGTAAGCAGACTACAGCCAGGATGTCTTAAGAACTGTCTTAGAAATGTAAGTACTCACTTCTTCACAGCTTCTCCGGGGGAAAGGGAAGTCACCACTGAGCTTCCAGGCTGAGACACATAGAAGAGCTGCTGCTCATTTTTCATTGGGCCAATTTTACACTCATGCTCATGGCCCCAGATAACAAGGTCAATGAAGTCATCCAAAAACTGTTCTGGGATGAAGTTGGTGTTTCCATGTTTACTCCTACACCAAGATTTAAGAGCAGAATATAAGTTCACAGGAGTAAGGAAAATTCCATCTTAGGTCTACACAGATCTTTTTTCTCTATCCTTGTTAGAAACTGCCTAAGGGACGGGTATTGTATGGAATTCCAAAGCACAGGTTTACAAAATGGCAGGACATAATCAAGCTAGAGGCCTGCCAGGAAGTAGGAAGAGGCCAGGTCTGCACTGAAAGGAGATGACAGAATTTACAGAAGGAAAACAAGATCTGTCCACTGCAAATCCACAAGCAGACCTGATCACACACTGCAAAACCACAAGTGGATCTGATCACACATCGCAAACCCACAAGTGGATCTGATCACACACCACAAACCCACAAGCAGATCTGATCACACACCACAAAAAGAAGACAGATTAAAAAAGTGAGTTAAGAGGGCTGGAGAGATAGTTCAGAGGTTAAGAGCACTGTCTGCTCTTCCAGAGGTCCTGAGTTCAATTCCCAGCAACCACATGGTGGCTCACAACCATCTGTAATGAGCACTGGCGCCCTCTTCTGGTGTGCAGGCATACATGCAGGCAGAACATTGTATACATAATAAATAAATAAATCTAAAAAAAAAAAGGTGAGTTAAATCTAAACTTCATAATAAAATAACAAACTCCTAAATGGGTCCAGTGACTTAACATCATCTGCTTCTTTTACTGACTATAGAAAGAAGGACTAAAATGGTCGTTTTAAGAGTTTTCAGGACACTGAACTGCAGTGACCTCATGTGAAAGCTGTGCTTAGAATTAGCAGAACAGATCCCTCCTCACAGAGGAGGAATCCATTGGAGGACAGAATGCCCAGCAGGGAAGGGCAAGCCAGGATGGCTCGACAGTGCCAACAGCAAGGAGAAGTGTAGAAACTCAGGGAGATGGAAAGTGGAGTTAGGAAAGCAGCAGAGGGCCTGTGTGCTGTGTGTGTCTTTGTGTGGGTCAAGTGGGGGGTGTGAGGAAAAGCACGGCACGCTCAAACGCTGCACAGTGCCACGGTGCCTTCACAGCCACACAATCCTTTCTGGAAGAAAGGGACAATGGTGCCGGCAGCTTGCTGAGAGACTGCAAACGGTCTCTCACCAGTTTCAGGCTCCCTCCTGCAGCAAGAGCAAAGCTGGTCTTAAAAAGTGGAAATAGGGGCTGAAGAGATGGCTCAGAGGTTAAGAGCACTGACTGCTCTTTCAAAGGTCATGAGTTCAATTCCCAGCAACCACATGATGGCTCACAACCATCTGTAATGAGATCTGGTGCCCTCTTCTGGCCTGCAGTCATATATGCTGTATACATAATAAATAAATAAACCTTTTTTAAAAAAGTGGAAATAAAGTAAAACGCAAAGATTGAAGGACACACACCCAACTGAGCAGTTTTCCAGAACTCTGACAGATGTAATAACAGCAGATGTCTGAGAATGAGAAGGGGAAGGAATGGATCTAAGTGTCTATAAGAAGCACACACCCAACAGCGAGAAGGAAGCCAGGAATGAAGCAGTACAGCTTTGAACCTGGCATCCTGACTAGATGTGAAGGGCCATGGACTGAAGTCACAGACACTGTAGTCTAATGTGTTCCTCACAGGGATGCAGGTGAGAAGTAACAAAGGTTCTCTGTACACTTCATACAAACAACAGTAACCACCAGGACAAAAACAGAGTTCAGCGGCAGAGCACTTGATGAGCATGTGCAAGGGGACACATGTGCAATGCACTATAATCCAGGCTTCTTCTAGGAAAAAAAAAGTAACAAATATGCAAAAGAGAAGACAAAAATGGACTGTGCAGATCTGGATTAAATTAGAATCAGCATGAACTTATGGTTGTATTTTTTGTGCACACACATACAGTTGAGAAATTAGGTATGTTTAAATGTGTAGTTACTATACTTTAACTTGGTTCACTGAGATGGCTTAGAGATCCAGCATCAACAAGCACACCCAAAGCTCACATAAACGCTACTTCTAAGTACTGCCAACAAAAGCCATCAGAACTCCTTGGAGAAGTGGATGATTCCAAGGTGAGGGCAAGAAAACACAAGATTGGACTGCAGCATCTTGTGAGGTCAAGAATCTAAGGCCATGCTCAACAAATAAATTAATAAACACAAACACACAGATGTGCTCTCTCTCTCTCACTCTGTCTCTCTTCCTCTCCCTCCTCCGTCCTCCCCCTCCCCTCGCCAAAGGCCAACAAACAGCACAAGTCTTATACCACAATGCTAACTGCTGGACACAATCACCCTGCAGGCTCAAGTTAGATACAACAGTATCATGGGAAACAAGGAATTCACATGGTTATAAAGTATCTTCCTCAGATACTAATTTCAGAAGAGAAAATGAGAACTGCACTGAGGAGCGAACTGTAGTACACCCCTCAGATCAGATGAGCGTCACCATCTTCTGCGGCAGATGTCAGACATAACCCGCGGCGGGGCTCTCCACCTCCCATTATGGCTTAATCTTTTGGAATAATGGGTTTTCCCTCCACCTTTCCCTGTGTGGTGCAAGGTGAGGCGGAAAAGGAAATGCTCAGCAGTGGTGTAAAGGTTCAAGGAACTCACGCACACCAGAGCACACTTGAGACACAGTCTCCCACTCCTAAGTCTGCCTCCTCAAGAGCTGCACTGACCCAGCACTTAGCCTAAATGACTCAAACACACTGCACGGTCAGGCCCACATCCCTGGAGTCTTCTTCAGACTTCCCAGCTCTGTCTCTCTCCCCTTCCGACTTCCTGCAATCACTCCTACCACGGTGTCTCACTTCTCCACTATAAAGATCACAGGACACACCTCGCTTCCTCTGGTTTCTCTTCCTCCCAATCTACCGTGGACTCTATGAACAGAATAAACTATCTACAACCACTAGCAAAGACAGCTGATCTAGCTATGTTTCTGGAAGGGCATTCACACAACATACACAGCACACACAAACACAGATGCATAGAGGAAGTGCTCAGTGCATCAAATTTTATAAAGCATAAAATGTGAAATAAAATGCTCACTGACAGAAGAAAAATACAACTACAGATCAGTAACACTTCTAAGTACCAGGAAGGATGAAGTTCAGTAAGTAATATTAAACACTTGCTGTCTAGGACACACAGTGATTCCTAATATACTAAGTATCTTCTGTGGATAATACAGTAAAGCACATGGGATGATTAATTCACAACAAAAATAGTGTTTCCTAAGGGATACGAGAAAGCAGATGGGATGGGGCAGGTTGGCAATGTCCCACTATTCGCTGCAGCAATGCGTCTGTTATGGTTACTCTTCTGTCTCAGCCATTCTGGGCAAACATTCTTTCATAGGTTATTAATTCTCATCAACTGGCTTCAGTCTGAAGTCACACAAAGCAGTGAAGCCCTCTTGAACTGATCCTGGAGACGGTGAAGGAGTCAGGCCTTTACTAAGGGCCTGTGCAAACAGGTCTTGAGAACCTCGGTGCTTCACTTAGCGTGTTTTTACCTGTTCTGATGAATCACAAATAAGTTAAACCATGAGTGCTCATCTTCCTTTGGTCTCAGCATTGTTACTTTTTTATTGACAAACATCCGATAGAGCCTTTCATCTGGAATGGACCCTGTGGAGGAACACAACACTATTTTAAAACTGTTTTCCTACTGTGTATTTAAAAGGTTGAACAGGTTTTACTTCTAAATTACGTATTTCTCAAAGGACTACATTTTTCTGTTCAGATATAGATCTGAATTTTGGAACCACACGAATAAATGGTATCTACCAACAAATGCTCCAGGCTCATGCACAACAGCATTCAGTTGCAGCCAAAGAATACTTTCCACTCTGGGAAACAGGATAATATGTAAAGGTTCCCATGCTTACATTCCCACCAGAATGTCTGGTAACATCATCTCTCATCCCTTTACATGAATGCTAAGTAAACGCACTTTTCAACTCTGATATGCCATATAACATGCACAGAAATGAACACTGAAGGGGAGGGGAGTTTCTAAAATGTACTTTAAGGTATCATACTATTATATATACTGAGTCTGTGCTTTTTAATAATTCAGTGATTTTAAGGAACTCTTCCTATACTCAGAGGCTTGCCTTGGTCTAGTAGAAGACACCAAGAAAGCAAGTAACAAGTAACAAGACAGTAATAAATAAAAATTGTCATTGTTATGTTAGAAGGAAAGGCCAAGACACGATCACAGAGAGTCACTGTGGAGCTGGGGAGGGTTGAACAAGGCTGCTACTCCACACTCTGACGACAGAAGAAAGCCAGTGACTGGATGCAGAGACAGCTGAGTGTATGGAGTAAACAGTGAGGTGGACACAGGACCGGCAAGTCCAGCACACAAGGCCCGCAGCGCTGGTAGGAAAACCCGCATGCTGAAGAACTGCCAGTGCTGGTAAAACCTGGAGACGCGGCTGAGGGAAACCTCCAGTGGCAGCGGCCTCCCGGGACCGAGTATGTGGACACGGCCGGCTGTCAGTGCAAGGGGAACAGGGACCCTACTTCTGCCCAGCAGCCCCAGGTGTGAGAACTAAGGGGGACACAGGGAGTAGGCTCCAGCTGGGCATCACTGAAGGGAGAAGGTGGAGGTGGGGCTCCAGAAGAGTCTGAGGGTGCTGAGAACTTGCTGATAACAAAACATATGCTTTAGGTTTAGGACGGAGCAGATGCCAGTTAAGGACAGAACAGGATGGGTAACTCGGGAGGAAAATGGATCACTGAAAAGGGGTGCCCCAGATAACAGCCAAGACACAATTCAAATGTAAGAACAAGCCATTTTTCAGGAGACACAATACCCAATACTGCAGACACTAAAACCGCCGCCAGTGGCCTTTTAAAATGTCTATCCCCTTCGTGTTCTATCTCAGATTCAAACATCAAGCACAACAAATGGGCTTTACACATTATTTCTAGCCTCAAAAAGGCTTGATATAAAATATACAGAATTTTTAAAGTGTGTTCTTCAAAAACAGTGTTTAGGGGGCTGGAGAGATGGCTCAGATTAAGAGCACTGGCTGCACTTCCAGAGGTCCTGAGTTCTATTCCTAGCAACCACATGGTGGCTCACAACCATCAGTAATAAAATCAGGTGCCCTCTTCTGGCCTGCAGGCATACATACAGGCAGAACTCTGTATAAATAATAGTAAATTTTTTTTTAAAGTGTTTATTTTTTCCTTCATGTATAATAAAGTCTAGCAAAAAGGCTTTCCTACAGAACACTAAAGAAATGGAAAACAGAAGCACCAGGAGTAGTGGCACACACCTTTAGTCCCAGCACTCTGGAGGCAGAAGCAGAAGCAGGTGAATTTGAGTTTAGTCTGGTCTAGAGTGAGTTCTAGGACAGCTAGAGCTACATAATGAGGGCCTGCGTTGAAGAAACCAAAAACCAAACAAATAAAAAAGAAAGGAAGGAAAAAAGGGAGAGAGGGAGGGAAGGAAAGAGGGAGGAACGGGGGGAGGAAGAGAGAGGGAGGGAGGGAGGACAATTAAATTGACAAAGTGTGTGTGTGTGTGTGTGTGTGTGTGTGTGTGTGTGTGTGTGTGTGTCACACGCACACGTGTGTGGAGAACAGACATCAAGCTTGAGTGTCATTCCTCAGGTACCATCCACCTTGTTTTGAAGACAGAGCCTCCAGCTGGTCTACAGTACCCCGATTTGGCTATGCTGGCTGCCCAGCTATCCCTAAGGATTTCCCCCTCCTCACCTACCCAGGGCTGGGATTACAAGCACATAACAGCACACCCAGGGTAAAGCAGATTTCTGAGTCTGCTTTAATAATAAGATGTCAGGTGGAGAGCAGGTGCATAATGTGAGCCACTAATGACCAGATATATGATTTTCTCCCAGTCACATGGAAAAACAAGTAAAACGGCAAAATTAATTTTAACGTACATAATCTGTAATAATGGGTCTTCCTCCATCTCTTACATCCAGAGTGTCACAACTCACAGCAGCCAGATTTTATCTCATAAACTAAAAAGGCCAGTGTCACTGTACTAAACAGGATGCTTGACCTCTTACACACTTCTACGACACCAAATGCAGTTCTGCTAAGCAGTGTGCATGTCTGTCATCCAGCTTTGTAAATGTGACTCTAAAGAAAAGGTCCAAAACAATAAACAGAAACTAAGCAATGCTGCTGGGTTTTTTACTATTTGGGGGGGGGGGCACCACCCAGCTCCCAAATAAATCACAAACAGAGACTTAGTCTTAATTATGAATGCCTGGCCTTAGCTTGGCTAGTTTTTAGCCAGCTTTCCTTAACTTATGCTGTCTACCTTTTGCCTCTGGGCTTTTCCTGTTCTCTTCCTCCTGTAAATCTTACTCTTACTCCGTGACTTACTGTGTAGCTGGGTGGTTGGGTAGATGGCCCCTGGCGTCCTCCTCCCTCTCTGGCTACTACTTCCACTCACTCCTCAATCTCTTCTCTTCCTCTCTTCCTTCTATTTATCCTCTCTCCTCCCAACCCCACTTACCTCTCTCTCCTGCCTTGCCATTGGCCATTCAGCTCTTTATTAGACCATCAGGTGTTTTAGACAAGCACAGTAACACAGCTTCACAGAATTAAACAAATAAAACATAAACAAAAATAACACACCTTAAAATAATATCCTACAACTAAGCAAAGTTTCATTTGCTTGTTTTTTTCTACCAAAACTTCCATTGAATATGAATAGCTACCAGTCCTTAGAAATACTAAAATCATTTTTACCAAAGCATTCCACCATCTTTTAGTTATCAATAAGGAATAATCAAATTTGTCTGACTTTTCCTCCTTTGGAGCCCCTTGGGTCCAAACTATCTCGAAAATTGCACTTGCCAACCGTTCACACATCACCGGCTGACATGGACAATGGAACGAGCATGTCTGACCCAAGGCAGCCACCTACCTAAGCCGTACAGAGCGAGTTTTGTGCCTCCTTTCTGTAGCAGAACTGGACTAATGTCAATCTTCTCCACAGACATGGACCGCCCAAAGTGATTCACAAACCCAGCACAGCTTAAAATATCCAGGGCGCAGAGGGCATCTGCCTGTTTGAAAGTTTCAAAGAGCATTGAGTGTGTCCACAGAAATGGATGGTCTGGGTGAGAATCATACCACCTATCTACGGTTTGAGCGAGCATCACACTCCCACATCAAAAGCACACTCTGCAGACCACAGGTTAAGTGTGTCTTGCTCACAAAACTTGGGATCAAAGTGTTTTCAGATTTGGGGTTTTCTTGACTTTAGAATGTGCAAATCTTACCAGATGAGAATCCCAAGGTGAAAACTCAAAACCTAAAATGATTTATAACCAAAAACTTAGGAGTCTTCACTTTGAGATTTTTTTTGTAGCACGTTTAGCTTATTAATTTTTGAACTAAGGACACTAAACCTGTAATTACAAAAACAGATTATGGCAGTGTCTTCTCAAAACAAAATCCCAAAGTTGAGCAGTTGCTACCTTCTTCCAACTACAGATTACCCACAGCAGCTGAAAGCATACAGCAGATGCAAAGCTAGTATCTGCTCACTGTCATGATACCTTGGCCATTAAATACAAAGTAAGCTATGAAATAAGTGCCTTGGAGCACGAAGTAGGCCTTTTATACAATGGATTGTTGGGGTTTTCTTGGGGTGGGGGGCACAAAGCATATGTAACCACAGATTAAACTAATGACTTAGAGTGACGGAGAAGACACGAAGCTACTTTGTATTAGGACTGCCAGTCTTCCATATCAAACGGAATAAAATAATTAAATCTAGATTTAAAATCCTAAAGAAAAGATCATTTTTTATGGTGGGAATCCAGGAGCTCAAGTATGCTGAGAGCTCTGGGTAGGCAGTCACTCCTACTGCCAGCGACTCACTGCTGGCAGACTCCAGAGGAGCCAAAGCAAGGCCCCAGCAGGTCCTGCATCAGGGGCTGTAATTCCAGCTACTACAGGCTGAGGCACGATCACAAGCTCAACGACAGCCTGGGCAACTTAATGAGATCTTGTCTCAAAATAAAGAGTAAAAAGAGGGCTGAGGATGGTAGAGTTGTCGCCTGGCATGCATCAGGCCCTGGTTTCCACCCTTAGTATTGCAAGGAGAAAATAGCGTGGCTCTCTCATACAATTCTTACTCCATATTAAAAAACAAACAAACCGACAAAGAAATATAAAAACATCATTAATGATAATAAATTAATTTGACTTCATGGCTCAATTTGACTGCAAATTATTAGAAAAAAAGGGGGGGATGCTTTGTACTAATTCAATGTCATTCTTAAGATTCCAACGGAATTTGTAATTACCCCTGTGGGATCATCATGGTTGCCATGGATACTAAACACTGGAATGGAAATGTTGAGATTGCCATCCTGATAGTTCACCCATGGAAACCTTAAAAGAAAACAAAGAAGGAGAGTTTCTGTGAGGGATAAAGGCAGTTTCCCCAAAACTTACCTTCCAAGCAGTAATGCACTAGGCAACTACAAACCCTTACCTGCAGACAATCCCCGCTCAGTGCTGGAAATAAACAGTTAAATTATAAAGTATATGAATGTCTAAGAATAGACAGCTGGTAACTGGGAAGTTAAAAGGCTTCTCCTTATAGCTCGGAGGAGGGGAGAAACAATCTGTGCTCACACAGTGGTGCTGCTGCTGGCCTTCTGGAATCCAAACCACCAAGATTCGTAGCCTCTCACCAGCTCCACTGCCTCCCCATCTGCAATGCAGTCCCTGCCCGTCCCTTCTCCCAGCCATCAGGCTCCTCTTCTGACAGTAGGGTGAGCAATTCTATTCTATCTTTCGAAAATTTTACCTATATAGGTATAAAAAAGTACACTTTTCCTTCTTACATATGTTAGCACAATATGGCTTTCTGTCCCTGCTTAACCTACTTTGAACTCTTTCCTCAGAGATCCTGGATACAAAGAGCTCCCCTCAGCTTTCTGCCAGCTGCATGTACGCACGTGTAAGGCTTACTGTATAGAGTGTAAGCAGGTCCCCACCATCTAGACTCTTTCTGGTCTTGTTTTCCAACCTCAGAGATCATTCCTCCCAACCTCAGCAGCATGGTTATTATCAACCCTTTCAATCTACAACAGAGGTTCTGAACTCTGCCACAAGCTCTAATTAGCTAAGGATCTTTTAAGAAATACCATTGCCCATGCCATACTCCAAGAGACTCCCCAGTTGGCATGGAGACTGGACATGAGCACTGAGAACTGTCTGCCTATACCAGTGTCCATGAGCAAACACTTAGGTCAACTCATCTGCTGCCTTACAAATGCGACAGCTCCTCTTGACAGACATTAGTGCTACTCCATTTCTGTGTACGACGCACACTCTTTGCTTACGTTTTAGAAACTAATGGACTTCTTAATCAACAGAAAGAAATATTCACTGGAAATTCAGCCTTAATTTGTGCTGAGCTACAAGTACTCTTCCTTAGTGAACTATGACTTTTAAGTTTGCTCTGGGATTCTTTTAGCATAAATATATTTATTTTTAAGAAGACAAACGTAGCAATCTCTTTTTTTTCTAGCTCCTGGGTTTTGTACATGACCTTTCAAATAAATTCAAACCACAAATAGTTTGTATTATGAAAGAGTGGGTAGCTGATTAGTTAACAGGCCTCTAAGATTTAACATCTTTGTAGGAGTCACTCCCTACAGCAAGGAAAGAGATGCTTTACAAGTCCTCTACCTACAGACTTTCTTTAAAACTTAATAATTTCTTGTACAACTTGCACTGAATAATAGGTATTTCCCCCAAGGTGTGAGTTAGCACCTCCATCAAAGACTAACTGCCTGTGACATGAGGCTCTTTCTGGAGTTCCTAGTCTCTCCCATCTCGCTGCCAGTTCATGAATCACATTTTTAATCACTTATAATCTAATCATGCTACTTGATCTTTCCTTATTTCAGAATCTCCCTTCTGTGTTCGTCCATTTTTCCCATATGACATGAAGAAACAAGAATGGGGAATTAACCAAAATGCAATGGAAAGAGATGAAGTGAAATTAAGTGTTCCCATCAAAAAAGAGTAAAAGATATAAGCATTCAGGAAAAACAATGGCACACTATTGTTTGAAAAAGTAACAGATAAGAATTTCCTGAAATTAAGACAGGTCTGGGAGCACACACTTTGAATCCCAGAACCTGGGAGACAGAGGAAGTCAGATCTCTGTGAGTTCAAATCCAGCCTGGTTTACATAGTGAGATCCAGGCCAGCCAAAGTACATAGTGAGACCCTGTTCCTCCCACTCCCCACCCCCCACCGTCCCAAAAAAAGGAATCAATTTCCTGAAATTGCAAAAAAAGAATTTTTTTTTATTTATTTATTATGTATACAGAAGAGGGTGCTAGATCTCATTACAGATGATTGTGAGCCACCATGTGGGTGCTGGGAATTGAACTCAGGACCTCTGGAAGAACAGTCAATACTCTTAACCTCTGAGCCATCTCTCCAGCCCGCAAAAAAAGAATTCTTAAGTTAAAATGCAGGAGGAAGGGCTGAGGAACACAGCTCCATAGTAAACTGAGCCTCGCATGTGAGGTCTTGAATCAACCTTCAGCACTATTATATGAGCAAATGAAAAGTGAAGTGTATGATAAAGCCCAAGCAGATCAATAGAAGCCAACCCACAGCTAAAGGCTGAAGATGATTAAGAATGCCTCAGTCACCCGAATGCTCTCTTCAGGTCAAAGAATATTCTAAACAGTTTTCTCGCTATCTCAATCTCCATAACTTATGTACCTGGCACAGCATGTAAGTGAATGACTTCGTCATGTGACCATTAAATGACAGAGTCAGGGTCTAAACTGACACCACCCAGAATCCACGCTCTTTTGGGAGTTGGGTAGATAGGCCAGATAGTCCTTGAAGTTGATGCATGCTTACACTGGCTAGGATGCACAATCCTCCTGCCTCTGCCTCCAAAATAATGAGATTACAGGCATGCATAACCACATCCAGGGAATCCATATTCGTAACCACCATGCTTCACTATCTTTCCAGCAATTAAACTGACAACAGATTCAACACCAATTTAAAAAACCAAACTAAGAGCTCATCACTCACATATGCCTAAAGAAAACAACTTCACAGAGAAGGTAGGCATGCACAGTAGTGCACACCTGTGATCACAGCCAGCAGGGACACTGAGGCAGGAAGATGGTGAGTTTGAGGCCAATAGGGATATGCAGAAAGATGCTAGGGAAAATAAGGAGGCTAAGGAAGGAGCTCAGTGACGGAGGTAGTTGAACACATATTCTCCCTCCAGAGGAGGACTTTAATCCTCTTCCACTGAGTGTGGCCTGGACTTAGGGACTCACTTCTAACCAAGAGCAATGGAAAGAAAAATGGCTTTGCACTGGGGAAACCTGAAGACCTTGGCCTCATGATCAAGGTCAATGACACCAGTGACATCAAGCAGAGGTCACGAACATCCATCCTAACACAAGGCTATCAGAAGAGCCCTTCACTTCAGTGATACTCTTCCCTCCAAGCCCACAATCCCTGTCTAGAAGAAATAAGAGAAAAAAGCAAATGAGAGGTAGTCTACAAACACTAACCAGTCAGTACCAGGGTCATCAAAGACAAACTTTGTCTGAAACTTTGATGAAAGAAAGAGAACCCGACACCATGAATAACTAAAAACACATTTCACTAAAATATCCATGGTGTCCTCATAATACTGAAAAGGTAAACAATGGCTTGGGATGGAGATAGAGCTCAGTGGTAGAGTATTTGCTTAATATACACAAGGCCCTGGGTTCCATCCCAACATAGCAGGTTGGAAAAAAGAAACCTTTACTATGTAAGGATTTATTAATCTTTATTAATCTCTAGATTAATATAAGGTCTACATCCAAACTATATCTGGCAGTAGCAACAACAAACTATAAACACATCCAAAAGAAAATGACTGTGAAAAGCTTAAGCCCTTTACTAAGCCTAAAAATGCTCAGTAGCTAGCATACATAAGAAACTTGCACATCATTTCTTCCAGAAACTGCCTCATCTATAGCAAGTTTTAGGAAGTGAAGGGGGAAGGAGTAAGAACATTTAAAAGGAAAGGGACTATGGGAACCTAAGCATGATTTCAAAGGATTCTGAAGTCTGAAGCCAACATTAGCTATTGGCTGGCAGAACTAAAGCTTAGGGCCCTTTTCACTTTATAGAAATAGACTTCAGCAGTTCTAGAAGAAGAAGGAGGAGGAGGAGGAGGCACAAATCATGTCAAAAGATAAAAAATACCACTGGGCAGTGGTGGCGCATGCCTTTGATCCCAGCACTTAAGAGGCAGAGGCAGGCAGATCTCTATGAGTTCAAGGACATCCTGGTCTACATAGAGAGTTCCAGAACATCCAGGGATACACAGAGAAACCTTGTCTAGAAAAAAGAGAAGAGAGAGAGAGAGAAAGAAAGAAAGAAAAGGAAAAATTTAAAAATACCAAGTTTTAAAATAGAAAAAACAAAACAAAACAAACAAAACCCAGAAGATACCAAAGATGATGAAAAAAATCTAAAAATAAACTTCGGCCCAACAGTAGTTGAAAAATACAAATTAATGAAATGATATACAGAAAATTCAAAGAACTGTATTTACTCTGGGAACTGCCTAGAATGGAGGCAACAGAGATAGTAGGTAATGCGTTGGGCGCATCACCATGACACAATCTAGAATCACCTGGGAAGAGTCTCAGCAAAGGGTGGTCTACTGGCTTGTGAACATGTCTGTGGGAAATGTTTGTTTACAGTAACTGATAAGGGAAGCCGCAGCCCACTGTGAGCAGCACCATTCCCTAAGTTTAATCCTGGACTGTATGAGACTAGAGAAAGCTAGCTGAGCAGTAAGCACACATGTATTCATTCTCTCTCTGCTCTTGACTGTGGATGCAAAAAGCTACTTGAAGTTCCTACCTTGGCTTTCCCAAAATGATGGACAGTAACCTGGAATTGTAAGACAAATAAACCCTTTTCTCTTAAAGTTGCTTTGTCAGTATTTTGTCACATAAATAAGAAACAAAACACAGACATGTATACTATACAGAAATCATACCCAAGAAAACCTTCCCTCAAATGTAAGTGTACTTACCTACTAAAACCAAAGTTGACTGACTGATCACTGATGATCTCAAACTGTACAGGGCGATCACCCATACAGTACTTCCTAAGCAACTCCAAGCAGCTGTGCAGGGTTTTCCTCGAGGGCTTGTTTTCATGGAAAAGATCACCACCTAACAAAATAAAATCCACCTAATCAACAGAAAACAGTGTTAAAACTGGTAAGTTTAAGGTAAAAATTGTTTAAAGTACAGAAGAGATAGATTTCACAGCCTGATGTGATCACTTAAGGCTTCTACTTTAAGAAACCAGTCTTAGCAACATAGTGACATGAGATTACTGGTTCCATTTTAAAATGCCACAGATGACATACACAGTAGGCCCTAGGTTCAATCATAGCACAAAAGAATGGAGCTAGACAGAAAGGAACAAAGATTGCTAGTTTTTAATTATTCAGAAGACAAGGAAACAGATCGCTATGGCTGCACTAGTCAAAGGAACTTTAGTATATCAGCTTCGGGGTCAATGAGACTCCCAAAACATAGGGTGGAAAGAAACTGAGGAACACATCCAACATCAACCACTGGCCTCTACATGCACACATGAACACATGTACTCATATACCAAGATGCAATGCACTCTGAAGCACACAAACACACACACACACACACACACACACACACACACACACACACACACACACAGCTTTAAAATATCAAGGAATGCCAGGCAGTGGTGTCGTATGCCTTTAATACCAGCACTCGGGAGGCAGAGGCAGGCAGATCTCTAAGTTCAAGGCCAGTCTGGTCTGTATAAAGAATTCTATGACATCCAGAGCTACATAAAGAAACCCTGTCTTGAGGGTACGGGGGATCAAGGAACAAAGGAATAAAATGAGAATAGCTGGATGACAAGGGTCCATATAAAGAGAACTTAAATGTCAAGAATTTAGATTTCAAAAATAAATAGTAAATACAGTAAAAGAAAAAATCCTGAAAGACAAATATGCATTTGGAAGATCCAGCATGAGAGAGTGTGGAGAGAAGCGAATCAGGCAACGGGGTAGAAATGAACAAAGCAGAAACAGCCAGGCTCAGGGGAGAGGTGTTTTCAGAGCCAGTTACCAAAGAGCATGCTCAGGGTTCTGTGGAAAGGAACAGGCCTCCTCAAGTTTCTCTGCCCTAAAGGAAAGGCCCCAGCTTAATATAACATAAAAACAGCATATTCAGCCAATTTCTAAGGGTTCTACAGCTTCCTATATCCTCTCAAGGTGCAAGTTATGGAGTTCGAATCCACTGGGAAAGACCAAAGACTTAATCTACACTTAGATTAAAACTAAATGAACTTCTCACTGCTAGCAGGACAACAGCCTTAGAACCAAATCAAGAGCATGTCACACCATAAAGGGCCAGAGGAAGGGTATTTAAAGGTGGGCATCACAATCATTTCGCTTCAATGGAATCCAAAGCTGCCTGGGAAAACTGCTTTACCCCCTTCACTGTCTTTCACTCCCGTTACACAGGATAGAGGACACTGCTTTGTGCCCTTCCCCACAATGATAAGCCGTTTACAAAAGCCAGAGCAAGCACCTAATTATCTCCTAGCAGGCACACACAGCATTCCTTCATTCTTATCCCACAACTGTCATATCATTTTAGGGAGGATCCTAGGAGCCCCTGGGAATTTTAGGGCAAAGACCAACAGCTACTAAGGGGTGACTGGTACAGAGTTAAATTTCTTAGGCATCACACAAGAACACATTACTAAGCAACAGACTTTACTGTCATAGAATTTCTCCCATAGGGGAACAAAATAAGTGATATGTAAACAATAAAGTAATTTCATGAGGCCATAAAAAAAAGACAGCATAATGCCACAGAGCACTTGGAGGTATGAAAGAAAATCTCTTCAAAAAGGTAAAATATGGTTGCACATGGTGACAAGTGCCTATAACCCAGCATTTAGGAGGTGGAGGACCAGAATTTCAAGGTTGCAGCCAGCTACAGTATGAGTTCAAAGGCAACATGGACCATGAGACTACCTCAATAAATCCCCATCCCACACACCCCCAAAAGTAAAATGTGAAGTGAGATGTCAACCCTGCCCAAAGCCAGGTGGTAAATCAGAAAAGTTGACTTATAAGGTCATAGAGAAGAACCCACTGGTGTGGACCAGGCAGAGCAACCAGAAACCTGAGCCCTGAGAGGACCAAGGTCAAGTTATAAGGATCCAGACTCCTAGCAGGAACCAGGTAGCATACAATATAAGAATCCAGAGCCCTGGCAGGACCAAGGTCAAGGCATAGACTTGTATTTGAGTCTGAATCTAGATTCAAATGAAGGCTTCTGAGAAGGTTTTGAGCACAGTGACAGGGTCTGACTGAGGATGACATTTGCTTTGGCTATGATGCTGAATACACTCAGGAGGCAAGTGTGAAGCAGAAAGACCAACTGGAGTGACTGGAAGCTATGCTGGTATTGTTATGGGCTGGACAGGACAGTGAGGAGGGCTGTAGAACTAACTGCAGGGACACCAGAGGTCTCACACATAAGCTGAAGGGAACTGCTGGGGAGGCAGGGCACCGGTATGTTTATTCTCCTGCTCCCTCCTGGGCTCTGTGGACAGGCATCGGCCTGTTGGGACGCCCCACACGGCAATCTCCAACTCCATCCTGGCGTCACGTCAGAGTTCCACACCTTCCCACACGACAGATTCTCCTTCAGTTAGGTGGTTTTTAGCAATGCCACCATCATCTGCCCAGGTTCAACAGACTTGACTCATTTTCAAATCCTGAGAGTGAATGTATGTACACCTTCTCTTTGTAATTTCTCTCATATTTACTTTCTCTTTTCTACCCCAATACCACCAGTTCTGGGGTTTTTTTGTTTGTTTGTTTGTTTGGACCAAGCTCTGACCTTCATTATTTAAAAAAGCTGCATATTTATTTTACTTTCTGACTCTGTGCTTGTGCCTTCAACAGTTTTCTGCTCCTCAATAAGGAAGCCCACTTGATCCTGTCACAGACACACTTGGCACACATGGACCCACTGTAGGCCCTGCGGACATGCGTCATCTTAGACAACCTCATAAGGACTTTCGGTCTCACAGCACGAACCCCTCGAAGCCTGCCTGGACACACACCGCATGCGGATTTAGGTGCTTTCCAACCTTCTTGGTATAAAGGTAAACAATCCTCTTGCCAGGGGTCTGAGACAGCCTAGTTTTGTTAGAGGCTGTGTTGTAGGAAAGCCTACGGTGAATACCATCAGTTTTTAAAAGCATTAAAATGCTCTCCAATATCTGCTGCAACACCAGGCCACCAGAAGACATTCTACTGCACAGGGCACAAACTGAGTCTAACATTTGCAGCTCTCCTCATTAATACAGTTCAAATACTCTCAGTTCCAGTCTTTCAGCATTTTTTTTTAAATACAGGGTCTCAATCATATAGTTTAAGCTGGCCTCAAAGTCACTTCCTGTCTCCACCCCCTCATGGTGGGATTAAGGTATGCCACAACACTCAAGTTTTATGTAGTGCTGGGGATCAAACCCAGGGTCTTGTGCATGGCACATAAGTACTCTACCAACTGAGCTACATTCTCAGGCCCACAGGCAAGCCATGGCCTAACATACTCCATGTTGTCTTACACCTATGCCTTCATTTCTGCTTCACACTGAACGTCCACTCTGTGTCACCCAGCATTAAAGACTGCAATTCCTTCAACACATGTTAAATGTCACCTCCTCAATTAAGCTCATGTGACTAGTCTCATCTAAACACCAATCTCCTCTACCTCTGAAGTCCCAGGAAATGGTGCTTCAGATGGCCTTTCCACAAATAACCCTGTGCTTGAATGTTTGGGATTTTTTTGTCTCACATTCCAGTTGGCTATCTATTCTTTGAAAACTAACAGCCACCTTTTTATTTCAGATAGAAATCGCAACAGGTTAGTGTATCATTAAAGACCTTATGTTTCTAAATTTGAAGGCTATTTGTCAAGGCAGTTTCTGCTCCAATTATGAACACAAAGTACTCAAAATTTTAACTGGGCTTTTAGTACATTGATATTTAGCCAGGAAATGTGACTGCCTGAGATTATACAATTAACTCTAACTTAATGGTAAAGAGCCTGTTAGCCAAGGAAGTACAGTAGAGTACACACAAATGTAACCCCAGCTCACTTCATTTTCCAGGGCAAGTCTTAAAATTTCATCAAGTGTCACAAATGTATCATTTCCTCTAACTGCATCTTTCTCCATAAATCCAAGATGAATATCAGTAGCAACCAGGATTTTAAATGTGTCTTCATCATCACTGTATAAAAAAACAAAATTCAATGCAATTCATTAAAAGGATATTCAAGCAAATGGAGACCTAAACATAAAATAAATAATAGCAATTGTAAAGCAAAATCATTTTTCTAGCCTCAGACTTGGCATGAAAATTTGCAGTACTCAACAGATCTTTAACATCACAGTTTTCCATTCGGAATTCAATACAGAGCAGATATGAATGACATTTCTAAGTGTTCCCTGTCTGCTCTGAAAACTCATAGCCTTGTTATAACCAGTTTTATACACCCTCAGCTCTGTTCCCTACTTTACTACACAAAAACCCAAAGGCTTTGCTCCCTCATTATCTGACTTACACTTTTCTGGGAAAGTCATTTAAAAGTCTTCCTCTCAGTTTAAGAGTAGATTTTATACTAAAATACTAGTTGCTTACATCCCAAACCCAGAAAACATCTGCCTGACTCTGCTCTCTACACAGTTTTTCAATAATTTCACCAAGTAACAAAATAGAGTTGTTTAAATCCAAACACAGTTTGATAAAGGTATTTTCATGTGAACCAGTAGCTTAACTGTTACTACTCTCTCTTAACCGTTACATCACTCACTAAACCTAGGGTTAAGTTTAATTTTTTAAGATACTTTCATATCTAAGATCTCATCTCAGTCCCCACAAGGAAAGAGGCAGGCATGGTCACTATCTCTGAAGAAGAAAAAGGCCAGACACGGAGATAACTCATTAACCACACAACTAGTAGCAGAAACAAGACTAAAGGGAATTAAAATGTAGGCTATCTCCACTGAGTTATCAAGCATTCAAAATACAACTCCACGACTCAGAAGCGTCAACAGTTGTGTGCCTGAGTCCTGGCTGTTCCACAAACTTCTCAGCTCACACTGCTACACTCTTCCTGAGTATGTGCATTTTCACATAAATTCTCTCAATTATTATAGTTATACAAATGAAAAACAAAACAAGGCAAGCCCTGAGAATTGCTGACTTCCTAACAACACACAGCCAGTTTTGACCAAGAACTTGAAACCAGAGGGGAAGATCCCATCCATGTGCAAGCTCCTCCCCCGAAACTTAACTTCTATAGTCCTTTGATCTATTTCCATTTCATTCAAATTAATTCCAACTTACTCAGTACTACAGCAACTTACTCTAAAAGACTATTTATAGACTCAGCAATTTAAACAAAGCATAAGAGCATGAGTTTTCCTGCACGGCCATGTAATAAACTACTGCAACACACTCCTCTAACAGCTCCATATTATCTTTTTGATAATAAGCACACAATATGCTCTTTTAAGCAAGCCAGGCATGTTTTTGGTGATACTCTGTTCATTATTAAGTTCTGTGCTGTTTTTGTTAAAGTGCCAAGTTTTCTCTTAAGGTCATCACAGTTAATATGTCAGGCTTACAGTGGATCTGTGGGACTCATTTTTATGGTAGAGCTCCTCTGAGGCCAGGTTCCTCTCCAAGTCCCCTGGGGTCCTGTGTTCAGGTATGTCAGAAAAGCCACCCGATTCCAAATTCTAAAAATAAATATTAAAATACACATTTTATAAAGGTTGCATGTATTTCACTAACGTGAGTTCAGCTGCGGGGTAAACCTCTTAAATAAGCACTGGCAATTTTGAGAAAGACTAGTTTTCATCTTCAACGCTTACTATAATTGTTTCATAACCTAAGACTAAGAGAAAGTCATTATCATGACTACTTCTCTCCTGTTTTCCTCATGAGATTGATGTGTAGTAAATCCCTGGACAGAGAGGTTCAAACGTCACTTTACGTGCATAAATTTAAGCTGCAATTACACGGGGCTTTGGAGGAGAGGCCACCACATACACTTAACATTAATAGGGCTTTTATGGGGCAGCCCACATTTAAAGCTAGAATAAATAACCGAACACGTGGTCTGCGTGGAGCAGCTCTCAGAGCCAAGGTGACAGCTCGGAGTGGTCACGGCGAAGCCGGCGCTGCCACCACAGACGACCCTGCAGCCGCGGGACTCCGGGCCGGAACGCAGAGCCCGCAGCCCTCCCGGTCCACCCGGTCCACCCGGCCCTTCTTCCTCAACGGCCCCACGCACTCGGGGCTTCCGCCGTGAGCCCCCACTCAAACACCGGAACGAGGCCTAAGTTACCCCAGCCTGGACTCATCAGAGCCCACCGGCGAGACCCCAGGTCGTCTCCAGCTCGGAAAACAAGGGCGGGAGTCACCACAACAAGAACACCGCAAGCAGAAACCTGAATTAGGCGCGGGAGAGCCGCGTCCGTCCTTCTCGCGAGATCCATTGATGACGTCGGCGGCACAGGTCTTCCTTAGTCTCTCATTGGCTCCAGAATGGCTCCTCCCCCTTAAGGAGCCAATCACAGGCAGCAGAGGGGCGAACCCGGAAACGATGTTCCCTGCGAGGTTCTCTCTGTGGAAGGTGAGGCGGGTGTCCGGAGCGGCGGGGCGGGCAGGCATGGGTGGCGGGCCACGTCGGAGGTAGCACCGAGGCAGCCTCTTCCATTTGGGATTCGGAAGCCCTCTCCCGCTAGACGAAAGGCCTTTCTTCCCTGCTTCCCCTAACGATCGCCCCAGAATCCCCGCCTCACCATCTTTGCCTTGCTTGCTTTGTGTGCTGAGAGAACCGTGAGGAGAGTGCAGTAAAAATAATGTGGCACTTTGAACTAGATCAGACCCCAGCAGGTCCTGGTGGACCGCAACTTGTCTTAAACTGTCAGAATCTCAGCGCAGTCCTCCGAAATGGGGCGTGGGGCTCCATCTCACCGAGATGAGAATCGGAACAGTTCGTATCTCTGAAAATGTAGGGAACACCCTATTCCTTCATAATAGTGTGCATCAAGTTTTATACCTTGAATCAGGACAGACATCTGGATTTTATTTTTAAATTAAATATACCAAAATGATTATATATAGCTTACATCTGAAACAGTAAAGTCAGAATCAGTATGAGTTTTCATAAGGAAAGCTGGGGGAAGGGGACTGAAACCTGTGCTGTTATATGGTGGTAATGACATGTTAAACGTTTAATGAACTGACCTGACATATGGTTACTTATTAGAAAATAGTTTAAGATGAAAGGACATGAAAACTGCAAGAAAATAGTTCGGATAGCTCTTTTAAAATATGAGTCTGGTCAAGACCTTACAAACCCCTTAGTGGAATTGAACATTTTACAATACAGTTACAGGCCCTAAGAAGATACAGTCATGATTTTGGTGTTCTTGTCACTAGCAATGAAGCTTACTAGGACAACAGAATGTTAAACACATGAAATGAAGTAGAAAAAAAAAAATCATGAGGAGTATGTATAACTGACTAGTTCCTGTTAGAGGCCATTCAAAGCAAAATTAAATGATAGGTCTTAAGTTCAATGATACAAGTAGTTCTTAATGCAAGTTCCATACAAATGGCACAGAAATCTAAGTTGAAGATGGTGTATCCTCAAAACGTTAATGGCAGAAAAATATAAGACATAGCACCTCAGAGAACAAACATTAGAGAAATCTTAATTGGCTCAACAGACAATGAAAGTGGTAACATTTGAAAATAGCAAAGTTCAACAAATATAGATAAGAGACTGATAAATAGTTTGCACCGTAACTTCTCATTTTCTTTAATTGAAGTTTATATTCTGGGTAACTCTTTAAGCTGATGTCAATTTCTGAATTAATGTGGCAGGCTAGCAGAGTAATCATCTCTGCCCGCAGGAGCACTTACATCTTTTAGGACCGGGTGAATTATGACCCTCCTGTGTACTCACTGTACCTGGACTCCATCCATCTTAACATACCTAAATTAATAGAGTCAAATTTAGATAGTTGTAACCACTTAGTAGAAGAAAACATTTTTTTTAAAAAAAAGATAAAGACTGTAAATGATCATAAATAACAGAAATTTCTGAGGTCCAGTATTTAGTACATCTAATGGGTATTATGAGAAAGCACCAGAGTTATGACAGCGTTTATTTGTCTTGTCTGCAAGGTTGGTATCCATGTTGATGATGCCTAGTTAACAATGTCTAACACTTACGTTTGTGTTTTCAGATTGGAACGAGTCAAACAATGCAGACATAATTTATCTCAAGAAAGACTGCCATAGTGCTTGAAATGCTTTTTATTTAGAATAGTAGCAAAAATGGAAAAAGAAAAAGTAAGGGATGGTGAAAAACCAGACCCAGAAAACTCTTTGGACTTTTCTGAACAGTTTAATCAGCTTGAATTGTTGGAAACCCATGGACACCTGATTCCTACTGGTACTCAGAGTCTCTGGATAGGCGATTCTGATGAAGATGAGGAGCAAGAGGAAAAACATGAAGAGTGGTATCAATTGCAAGAGAAAAAAATGGAAAAAGATCCAAGCAAATTGCTTCTTTGGGCTGCTGAAAAAAATCGGGTAAAAAAAAAAAAAAAACATTACAGAGCTGGAAAAGCATTTGGTTTGGAGTCCAAAGACCTGCCCCCGAACCTCTGTCTTTATCTTTGGGCATATTCCACCATTTCTGACCGTTTCAATTTCTTGTCTTTAAAAATGACAGCTTAATATTTGTCTCGTGTAGGAGTGTCGAATGAAATAGTGTGTATAAAAGTGCACACTACATTATAAACTGACTAGGTGTTGGGAGGTTTGGGGGTAATTATAAACAACCCTCTGATTAAATCATTAGGAGCACTCTGTAGGTAAGTATAGCTAAGGATAGGTAAGATAGAAATTAACTTAGAGGACAACTCCATCAAGTGTCTAACTGCACTTATTTAGTCCTCACAAAGCCCTACAAGGAAGGCAAGACATGTTTGCCCAGTCATCCAAAAACAGGACCCAAAATCAGTTCTTCCCACTTGGCCATTTGTACTTAATTTTACTAAGTTCTCCCATGTCTGTGTTGGTAAACTAAAAACTGAAAGGGTTTTACACTTTACAATAGCTTTTTGATCCCAGAGCACAATGTATTCTACCAGAGGTCCATAGACCAAACCTAAGCTTGATGCCCAGCAACATGGCATGTCTGTGAGCTTGTCTGTAGGAGGAGTTGAGCTCTTTAGTCTCTGGGCTGCTGAAGCATCACTTTATTGTTAAAGGAAGTTTCATTTTTATTTTTTGGTTCATATACTATGTATATTGATATAATCTGTTATAGGAAGGTTAAATTTGCTTCACAGGTGAAATATACAGTTAAACCGTTTGTTCATCTAGGGCCAAAGCACTGGGTAATAAACGTTTATTAGAGTAGGAGTAATGTATTGTGTGATATTCAGAGAATCATTCTTTTTTTGGGGGGGTGGGGGGCGGTTCAAGACAGGGTTTCTCTGTGTAGCTTTGTGCCTTTCCCGAATCTGTAGACCAGGCTAGCCTCGAACTCACAAAGATCCGCCTGCCTCTGCCTCCCAAGTGCTGGGATTAAAGGCGTGCACTACCGCCATCCGGCCAGAGAATCATTCTTGAGATGCACCTGCATGTAATGAGCTGTAACTTGTTCATCATTAGTTACCTTCTCCCTCTAAAAGAGAATCTTAAAGACTAAAGCCACTGGATGAAGTAATTATCTTTGTTGTTTTGCTTTGAGTGGGACTTTTTAAAGTTCTCTTTTTTTTCCTTAGCTTGCTACAGTGCAGAGACTACTTTCTGAGAAGGCCACTGAAGTGAACACTAGGGATGAAGATGAGTATACCCCTCTTCACCGAGCAGCCTACAGTGGACACTTAGATATTGTTCGTGAACTAGTCGCTCAGGGGGCAGATGTTCATGCAGTGACTGTGGATGGCTGGACACCACTGCACAGTGCTTGTAAGTGGAATAACACCAGGGTGGCCTCTTTCTTACTTCAGCACGATGCAGACATCAACGCCCAAACAAAAGGCCTCTTGACCCCTTTGCATCTTGCTGCTGGGAACAGAGACAGCAGGGACACCCTGGAACTCCTCCTGATGAATCGCTACATCAAACCAGGGCTGAAGAACAACTCACAAGAAACTGCTTCCGATATCGCCAGGAGGACAAGCATCTATCACTACCTCTTTGAAATCGTGGAAGGCTGTACAAACTCTTCACCTCCGTCTTAATGGCTCTAGTGATTTTCTTAAGCTTCAAAGTACCAGTGCCTCCTATGTATGAGATGTAAAATACCCCATATACAGAGAGCAGATGTCTCACTACAGAAATTTTGTTGTATGCATCACAGTTTTCTTCCAGGTAACATGCCTAACCTTGATGTCAAATGTATTTGAGAGGTGTTTGGATGCATCTGTGGTGAATGATGCAGAGCTTGTGATTTTTATCAGAGATAACTTTAGCTGGACATGGGTAATACAGAAGCAAAGGATATTTTTTTGGTGCTGATCCAAAAGAAAAGTATTTTTAAATATCCCATACCCTGGGTCTTTGTTCAGTGTTTAGCATACTGACTTGTATTTTTATAAGCTAAGATGACTCCAGATTCTCATCTTCCACTGGTGCAGCTCCGCTGTCTTCTCTGCATCTCCAGCTGCTTTCATTCTAAACAGGAAACACTAACAAATTAGTGACTTCCATCTTTCGAAGTTTCAGAAAATAGTGAAACATTTAGGTGTTTTGTAAGATGTAGGCCATTTGGAGGAAAGCAGTTAGGGAGATGTCTAATCCTTGAATGTTGTACACTGCCTCCCCCACCACATTCCTCATAATCCTGTGGACAGTCCTACCTCACCCTGGTCAACCCATGTGATCCTTCTTTTATGACCAGTCAGTGTCTCCTCTTAGACATGCACAAAACTGAACCTTGGTCCAGGAGGTTAAAACTGCCCTCCACGGGTCCACCTATCTCTCTCCCTGCTGGATCGGGCCTTCCTTACCTAAACTCATGAGTTCCAGGAAATGTCCACCACTACCCCCACAGCCCTCATTTTCTACAAGCCATGACGAAGGGACAAGGACTTGGAACGGTGAGGAGTGATTGTCACACGGGACAGACTGACAAGAGGCTGAGGCTTTCTTACAGAAGCAGGCAGTATGGATGGCAACACGGTGTGTAGAAATAGAGTGTGAGCTCTGATGCTGCAGGAGGCGTGAGTTCTTTTTCACCTTGATAGAACTTCCCGGCATCTGTGGAACACTTTTTCAGACTACATTAACTTTTCTCCTCCTGGTGCCTGCAACATAGTTTGTGATGGACTCCCTAGCCCCTCTGTTCCCAAAGGGGCTTCTCACCGTGAGAACTTGGGTCCTAGGGAAAGGCCACTGGGACTCATCCTCGTTGTCAACTTAGACTTGCCTAGGAGATGCACTGCTAGCATGTCTGAAAGGGAGTTTCTAGAAAGATTTAACTGAATCAAGAATACATACCCAGATGTGGATGGCACCATCACATGGGCTCAAGTCCCAGATTAAATAAAAAGGAGAAAGCAAGCTAAGAACCAGTGTTTGTCTCTGCTTCCTCACCAGTACGGTGTGACCAGCTACCTCACACACTGCTACACCTTCCTCACCAGGTACAGTAACCAGCTACCTCACACTGCCGCACCTTCCTCACTGGTACGGTGTGACCAGCTACCTCACACACTGCCACACCTTCCTCACCGGTCCAGTGTAACCAGCTACCTCACACTGCCACGCCTTCCTCACTGGTACGGTGTGACCAGCTACCTCACACACACTACCACGTCTTGCTCACCATGTCGACTGCCTCTTACACCATATGATACATTTTTCCTTAAGGTGGATTTTGTTTTGTTTTGTTTTTTAAGTGTTTGGTCACAGCAAGAAGAAAAGGAACACACTAAAATAGTTGTCCTTTCTAATGTCATTTTTAAATGTTGACCTAATTTTGTCTTTTGTGCTAACCCGTATAACTCTGTCAACTTAGATTAAATAATGATTGTTTAATCAAATATATGTGGAGCTGAAGAGTTGAGTCAGTGTTAAGAGCACTGGCTGCTCTTCCAGAGAATCCAGATTCAATTTCCAGCACCCACATGGAGACTCAACCATCTATAACTCCAGTTCCAGGGAATTTAAAATCCTATTCTGGTTTCCGTGGGCATTGCATGGGCTGTATGCCTGCCTTTATCTTACCTTACTGTGTAAATACAGAGCCAAAGAAGCCTCTGTATTTAAAATGTTTAATTTTGGCCTTTTAAGACAGAGTTCTGTGTAACCCAAACTGGCTGTCTATCCAAGGATGATGACCTGGTCCTACCTCCACACTTTCCTTATTCCTAACAGGAGCTGATCTGACTACTCGTTATAGAAAACAATGGGCATATAGAAGTCCATTTTCCCAGAAGTCCATTTTACTTGTTTGCGTCCTTAATTTTCTTTTAACATTTTAGAGACTCCTGTCCACAAAAGGCCCTCACTTTGGGTTCTGTTACATACCTGTACTTTCCAGTTTATGCAGGCTGAATAGCTCAGTTTATAAGCAACGTTTTCTTTAATCTTGGGGAATTATTCCAAAGAAGTTTAAAGTCTTAAATAACTAGGGGCTTAATTTTGATTAACGTAAATGCTTAAGGAAGAAGTAACTTTTGTTATTGTTCAGTGGAAAAAAATTCATAGGCTCACAGTAAAACTAGTTGGTGTTGCCTTATCAAGTCTGACACAGTTCCAGAGAGTCTTCCAGCCCAAAACCTATCACAGTGATGTGATTTGTGGAATCCTTACACTAGAGATCTGAGGGCATTATTTCTAGTTGATGATATCCCACTACCATGCTAAAGATAGAACCAAAAGAAGTCTAGAGGCTACCTGAGACACAGCTCTCTTACCAAACCAAATCTCCAGAGTGACTCCATCACACATGCACACAAGGATGGATGACTGATAGACTGACAGGGAGATGACAGGTTCTCTTCATCCTACCTGAAGTGGCTCTAGAATCTGTGGAGCTTGCTGTTCTGTAATACGGTCCCCAACTCGTCCACAGTGCCTTTTTCTCTAATAAGGGGATGGTATAATCCTGTGGGGTTCCTAAATGTTCATGTAAGACTAAATACATTCTCTAAATCAACTTGAAATCTGTTAAGTTCAGAAGAGAGAAATGATCAAGTGTAGACATTGGTGATTTTAATTACTGAAACTTTCCTTTAAAACCTCAAATTGTTACTTCTGAGAACCTAAGTAGGACATCTAAGTCAATGCTATTTGTGTAGAAACATAGTATAAGCCTCATAAATAGCTTTAAGGGGATTTTCCTAACAGCCACAATAAGTGACAAACAGCCAAAGTAAGTGACACTAATTTTTAAAAAAACATATATGTAAACCAGTACATCTAAAATGCTCATTTCAACATGATCTGCATATTTAAAAACTGAGGACTGGAGAGACAGCTCAGTTGATTAGGGGTTTGCCACCAACCCTGAGAACCTAAGTTCGATTCCTGGGACAAATATGGTGGCAGGAGAAAACTGACTCCCAGAAGCTGTCCTCTCCTGCACACATGCACATAGCAGACGCACACATAAATGAATGAATAAATAAATGTGTTATTTTTAAATTGACACATTTTGCTTTTCATAGTACATTTTCAAAGTATAGTGTGTTTGTTTTATTGCACATCTTGATTCACACTAGCCAAATTTCCCATCAGCCACACTAGGGTGCTGGCTACTGCATGGAACAGACAGGTTTAGGTACTCAACAGAATCCCTAAAGCAATGGTGGGTCTCATATCAGATATTTACATTATGATTCACAACAGTAGCAAAGTTACAGTTATGAAGTAGCAGCACAGTTTTGTGGTTGGGGTCGTCACAACATGAGGAACTGTACTAAAGGGTTGTAGCATTAAGAAGGATGAGAACTACTACTCTGGAGGCTTTGCAGGCTGTAAATGGACAAGCCTGAGATTAAGCCTGTGTTTAATTGTGACTGTATGTGACTTCAGAAAAATAAATACAGGTCTTTCTTTACCTTGTTGAAATATTTCAAGGAATACATGCAAAATAAAATGCTTATTCATTGCATTACAGTTGCTTTTGCCGGCATTTAAGGAAGACATGCCTTCCCAACCTAGGTATTCGCATCTTTGAAGACTGGTGACAGCGCTCCTTTCTCGTGCTCTAGTTTCCTCTCACGCATTTCCAGTAAAATTAGCAGCATAGAGCTTCTCTCAATAATCCAAGTAACTGGACATAGAGAAAAAACTCCAACCCCAGTTTCAAAGGTTCCAGCCATGTATCAAAGGTTTCTTCAACAGAAAAATTAAGGGAATGAACAAAATAAGAAAAAAGGAATAAGCAAACATTTTAAAAGGAAATAATTACAAGGACTGGAGAGAAATGAGATTCTGAGAGAAAATGTACCTGTAGGGAAATGCCAGGTCTTGAATAGGTTATGGCTGTTTGCATCTTCCTGAAGCCCCTCCCCCCCAATTTTCCCCCATTTTAAAGATGGATTCTTGTTAACACAGAGCAAATGAAAAAAAATCCATAAAAGCATTCATTTCTGTTTCATCATTTTATTCATTCAAAACGTAGCTTCATTTAGTAGTCCTCAATGTGAATTTAGTGACACACGGCCACATCCTCCAGTCCTCACTGTGGACTCAGGGACACAGCCACTTCCTCCAGTCCTCACTGGATTCAATGACATGGCCACATCCTCCAGTCAGTCTCATTTCTGCAGGGAGATTTGTAGGCTTCAGAACAGGCTTAAGGAAAGAGATAGCTCTCCCAGGCTGAATGCAAGCTGCTACTTCTTTTGTTTTTCTTTTCTTTGTGAGTACCACATCCTCAGCATTTCATCTCTATGAGAGGCACGGTAGTTGAAACTGGAAACACTGGAGAATTGTATTGAGCTCAGGAAGGACATGGACCTTTTGAGATACCATGAGCTCCATTTCACACTTGACCACCCTAACATGAGGCATTTTAATAATAATTTTAAAAAATGAGGGTCTGGGGAGATGGTTGAGAGGACAAAGTGCATCCTGTGCAAGCAAAAAGAGCTGAGTTTGGATCCCCAGAACCTGCAAAAAATGCCGGGTATGGAGCATGATGGCACACACCTGTAATCCCCACACTAGTAAGGCAGAAACAGCAGAACCCTGGAGCTCACTGCATCCAGTCTAGCGGAAAAGGCTATTTTCAGGGTAAGTGAGAGACTCTGTCTCAAAAATAAGGCTGAGTATGACAGAGAAGATACGCTAACTTGACTTCTTAGACGAGATCACATGCACACACACATATATTAAAATAAAAGAGACCTTTCTTTCCCAAGTTGTTCTTTGTCAGGATGTTTTGTCATGGCAACAGAAATGGAATTAGGGCACTAATTACACACTTTAAAAATCAGATAATCTGTGATTCTACTTTAGATTTCTTATAATTCCTTGATGAACTTGTTTAAATACATTCAAACACCAAGCTAAAACATACTGTTAGGAAAAGAATCCTGCCCAATACAAGGTGTTGTTTGGAAGGAAACATTCCCTACTTCTAATTTTGGCCTCTAGGAAATTTATCCCTTGGGTCAAATGAGTTTATTTTTAGAAAATTCTGATTTCTGTGATTCAATAGAGATCATAGCCACATCCTGATTTTCCATAATTTGCATGATTAGAAATGTAAATTTTATTGTGTTACTGAATAAAGTTGCAATGAACTTTACACGGACTTGTCTCTTTGAAAAAGAAAGGGAAGATATTAGCCAACAGTAAGTGTATGTTGTTAGTTAGTCTGCCAGAACACAGAATGGAATCCACTCCCTTTCACCCTGGAAACTACATTCCTACCCCACATCAATGAGCTTACTTGTTTTAACCACCTCACAGAAGTACAATTACACAATAAGAAGTGAATTTCACTTTGTGGCATAAAAACACAAGTAAGCAAAAGTCATTG
Source organism: Peromyscus maniculatus bairdii (assembly GCF_049852395.1). Taxonomy (NCBI): domain Eukaryota; kingdom Metazoa; phylum Chordata; class Mammalia; order Rodentia; family Cricetidae; genus Peromyscus; species Peromyscus maniculatus. Next base: position 11,309,189 of record NC_134858.1, on the reverse strand, counting down.
CAATGAAAAACAGCTGTTGACTTACACTACCTGGTTTCAAGATTAGCAATGGGACAGCAGTATGAAGCAGTGAGGCATCATTTCAAGATTAGCAATGGGACAGCAGTATGAAGCAGTGGGGCATCATTTCAAGATTAGCAATGGGACAGCAGTATGAAGCAGTGGGGCATCATTTCAAGATTAGCAATGGGACAGCAGTATGAAGCAGTGGGACATCATTTCAAGATTAGCAATGGGACAGCAGTATGAAGCAGTGGGGCATCAGTAGGTGGTAGCAGTCAGCGGGATAAAGCCAAATTTTGAGAGCCGCTGGTAGTGAAAGTCCATGAGAGTATACAGCAGTGACAGCTAGTGTTCAGAGGGTCAACCTATCAGAACTAAGGGTTCTATTAGAGGAAACCATCACGCCTTTTGAATGAACTGGCTGTCTCTTGTTGTAAACTTCCTGTGCAGTAACAGCTATGAGTCTCCCCATTTACCGTGCATCTCCATGATACATGTACATGTAATCTCACAATTGCATCTCAAACTTGGGCACAACTTTCCCTATATATTTGGGGTAATTGGACAACTGTCCCAAGCTGCGTTTATTTTTCATTAACATATATCTGGCTAAGGCCATTCTCCAGACAAAAGTATTTCAGCAAAGATAACTTTTTCCAAGGACAAATGCAGAGAAATAAACATTAGCTCATCTCACCCACAGATAGAGAAAAGAACCACTAACAATTAAATCATCAACCCCTTACCTTCACTCCAGGTTATTTACACAAGGCCTTAAACTTAAGAGATTTACTGCTCACATTCCTGGGATGATGTTTTAGCCATTTGCTAGATACTGAGTTAAGGAAGTTACTTCCCACTGAAGGAAAGAGATTGCCTACATGCTGTGGATATTGCTCTATATAAATAAAACACTGATGGCCAGTGACCAGACAGAAAGTATAGGCGGGACAAGGAAAGAGGAAAATTGGGGAAACAGGAAGAAGGAAGGGGAGACACTGCAGCCACTGCCAGGACAAGCAGCATGTAAAGACGCCGGTAAGCCACCAGCCACATGGCAAGGTATAGATTTATAAAAATGGGTTAATTTAAGATAAAAGAACAGTTAACAAGAAGCCTGCCACGGCCATACAGTTTATAAGTAATATAAGCGTCTGAGTGATTATTTTATACGTGGATTGTGGGACTTCAGGGCTTGGTGGAACCTGGAGAGAAGCCCTCCAGCAACAAATGGCACCCAACAGCTTTGAGTTTCCACCTTAAACCTGAGAATATTTAATAACCAATTCTAAACAGAGCCAAAACCAGGTTCCTGCTTCATGTCTCATAAGGGCAGCTAGACACCACAAAACTTGGGTTTTAACTACTGGCTGGTTCCTGGCGTTTGCGTTTGACCAGCAGTATGGCGGTAATGAGGTGTCTGCCAGCGGCACATTATGCTGTGTGGTAGATTTAGTCTTTACTAGTATTAAAAATAAAAAAAATAAAATAAAAAAGGTTTCTGGGCTACACGCTGCTTTGATAAAAGCTTAGACCCACTATTTCTGAGACTTGATGACTCACAGAACTGGCAGAAAACGCCATGTTGGTAAACTGAAATGGGTGGAGCCAGCAGCCACAGCGCCATTTCAGTCTTAGAATACTGCAGTTTAAAGCAATAGATTTACAGTATGTTGGCTTGAAAGAGACAAAAAAAGATAAATTAATATAAAAAAGCCACGTAAAGATAAATATTACACAGAGAATCTGGATTGTGTTGTCTTTGGGATTTTTAACTGCAAAAAAAAAAACATTTGATTGAAAAAGATGTTGAATTAAACCAATATGTATATTTTAAAGGTACCTTGACTTCAAAATTTGGATTTAAGGATATGTTGCTTTGGAAAAGAGGTTCTGCTTTTGTTTCCACAGAAAGCCAGAGGCTGTGGATTTGTTCCAGATTAAGATACATCAGGTTTCACCAGCCAAGACCCCCGAAAGGTCTTCAATGACACCATGGCCCAGATGATCTAACATCCAGAGCAGTTTCAAGGCAACTGGTTCACACAATACAGCCTCATGGACTACCCCATAGGCCTAAAATTTTCTTTGCGTCCCCATAAGGTACAGCGGCCCCCTCCAGCAGGAAGTAGTAAGAGACGCTACGCCCAAATTCCCAAATATACCAAGCTGGCTTTAGAGGTGGAATTGGCTCACTCCCCCTCTAAACCCAGACATATTGTTTTTAAAAAAATGGTTAAGAGAATCTTGTGTCCCAAATCACAAGAGCCCTCTGGTGTGGGACAGAGAAAAACCAATATTTTTATTTAAAACAGGTTGATTATAAATGTGATCTCTTTCTAAAAAAGAAAGGGGGATATGATATAGATATATAGGAGGATATAGAGATGATAAGATAAAAGGGTAGATTAATGAACCTACTTTTAAAGAACAACTTGTTTAAAATGTTTTACATTGGTATAGATTTTAGTTTATGTTTAAAATGTTTTACATTGGTATAAATTTTAGTTTATTGATACAAACTTGCCGGGCGGTGGTGGCGCACGCCTTTAATCCCAGCACTCGGGAGGCAGAGGCAGGTGGATCTCTGTGAGTTCGAGGCCAGCCTGGACTACCAAGCGAGTTCCAGGAAAGGCGCAAAGCTACACAGAGAAACCCTGTCTCGAAAAACCAAAAAAAAAAAAAAAAAAAAAAAAGATACAAACTTGAAGTTAATTTTGTTATACTGTGTGTGTATATATATATTTCTATATATAATATATATATATGTATATGTATATATATATTTCTATTCTTGTTTGAGGTATTATGTTTATGTAACTCATTTAAAATTGTAATGGATAATTAAAAAATAGATTAATTAGTCATCTATGATAATCATATTTGTAGCCATGTTAGTTAAGTCTTCTAGGTATACATAGATATATTTCAGATAGATAGGTAATCTTCAAACACTTCATAGACCTAGAGAATATGGCATTTAAATAACTTAGAATTCTGTTGATGTGAGACACAATTGCTCCTGACTGCACCAATTTGATCTGGAGAGAATGTTGGGCTTCTAAGACATTTCCATTTGGAAGTTTGTCTTCTTGGCACAAAATGGCCTACTGGGCAAAGAACTGCCCTTGCCTTGATGGCTGACAGTACGAAAACAATGCTGTCCTTTTTGGACAAGCGGGACACAAGGAAAGCGACCACTGTACTCTGCCAAGACAGGGTAAGATGGTCTTTCAGAATTCCTGCTTATGAAAATGGTCTGTCATATACTCTAGGCCTGTAGCCAATTTGAATGCACCAACAATGCTGAGAAACATTAGATGACTGTCCAGGCTGCCAGCTGTCTTGGTCTACTCTTGCAAGATTCCCGAAAGTTGCTTGCATCCATCTACCATTTCTCAGGTACCATTATGTTCCTTCTCAGGTCTCTGATGTGGTTAAAGACTAGATAGTTGTAATTTCCTCAGTTATATAAAAGATAAGTTAGTTATAAAACCTTAAACTCACAAATATAAGATATATAGGACATCTTTAATGTTGTAATTGTAATTCTTGCTCAATAATTGTTTTGTTATATGTGATTTTACCATGTTAAAGTTAAAACCTTCCTTTTTAAAAAAAAAAAAAAGAAGAAAAGGGGAAGTGCTATGGATATCGCTCTATATAAATAAAACACTGATGGCCAGTGACCAGACAGGAAGTATAGGCGGGACAAGGAGAGAGGAGAAATGGGGAAACAGGAAGAAGGAGGGAGAGACACTGCAGCCACCAGCAGGACAAGCAGCATGTAAAGATGCCGGTAAGCCACCAGCCATGTGGCAAGGTATAGATTTATAAAAATGGGTTAATTTAAGATAAAAGAACAGTTAACAAGAAGCCTGCCACAACCATACAGTTTATAAGTAATATAAGCGTCTGAGTGATTATTTTATACATGGATTGTGGGACTTCAGGGCTTGGTGGAACCTGGAGAGAAGCCCTCCAGCAACACCTACAAGGCCAAACAAGCAATAGGTGCCAAGCTTCTTTCTTGTGCAAATTAAGTTTTTATTCCTCCTCAGCCAGGTGCTGTTCCTAGATTTTCTCCTCAGCAATTACTCTGAGTGAAAGTGCTTTTTTAAAATCAAATACTACATGTTCTTACATAGGTTGCTTAGCCACCTATCATATGTCCCCCTCCCTATCAGAAAGCAGCTGCAGCTGGGATGAGTGGGAAAAGTGGCGCCAAAGACAGTTTACTTTCTTGTGACTTACTGACCCCTAACATTCTACCTAGCCATTGCTAGATTATAGTTTGAGCACATAAATTCCCTAATTGATCTTAGCCTTTAGTTGACCCTCCCAGAGAACTTCCCTTTAGTCACTCCCCTTTTGGGTTGTGATTGGAAGCTGACCATTAATTGCTTTATGTGTGGGTCCTTATCACCTCTCTCTGCGACCCTGAAAACATCAAACCTCGCATTGCTTTGCCAAAGAACTACTGTGTGGGTATATATGCTGCTTCTCGGAGAGCACTGGGAGAAGAGGATTGATGGAGAAGAACAGAGATGAGGATGGAGATGGAAAGAACTAGATAGAGATGAGAGAACAGCAGGAGGGACCAAGAGGAGCTAAGTAAGAGAGCAGAAAAGAAACTGTGCAGATGGAATCGTCATAGAAGAATAAAGTGAATGGACTAAAGACCTCAGTGTGCTTAGATTCATTGAATATCCCTCAGATTAGAATCCTCAACTGGTTGGTAGACTCTTCCCAGACCCTGGAAGCAAACAATATAGGCTGGACCTAATATTGTTTGCATTAGCCAAAATCCAGATGTAGATAACAAGTTGACTTTTTTTTCTTCAAATGAATGTTTCTTTGGGGTCGGGGGAAATAACTCATTTACAGACAGAAAGACAAATCCTAGATTTGTCTAGTAAAATGGATAACGGTCAGAATGCAGACTGGCTGGACAAGGGAATCTCAAGGCTTGTTAGAACTTTCTGCCTACTGATTATGGTGGTCTTTAGGCAGGCACGACTTTCAAAAACCATTTGCTTCCACAGTCCTTTGAGCAGAATGCAGGTCTTGCACAGAAAGCATAGTGCAATTACATTGGTTTTTTTTTTTTTTGGTTTTTGTTTTTTCAAGACAGGGTTTCTCTGTAATAGTCCTGGCTGTCCCGGATTCATCTTGCAGACCAGGCTGGCCTTGAACTCACAGAGATCCACCTGCCTCTGCCTCTCAAGTGCTGGGATTAAAGGTGTGCACCACTAGCACCCAGCACATTGGTTTTGTGAGATTGTACTGGTTGGCTTGACCTCATGGCCGTCTGCTTCAGCCTACAGAGAAGACTGGAATTATAGGTATGGCCACCACACCCAGTTTCATTGAGGATGATTTTTGAAGGTAGATATCCAAGGATGGCTAATTTTATCCGTTTATTTTTCTATAGCAAGTAGGGATGGACACATGATGACCTCCTGTCCAAATTCTAGGAAGTATATTTTCTTGGATGCTTTTGAGTTCTTGCAAGTTACCAAAAAATTGTATTTTACCAATTCACTGGAGTTTTAAAATCCCAAGCAAACAAGCCCTTGTAGGAAACAGCTTCCCCATTAATAGATGAGGAATTAAAGCCAATTGCCCCGAAATTTAATCCACTTGGAAACTTTCAATAAATTTGAAATGATGGCTACTGACTATAGAAGGAGGATTGGTTGGTTTTGAGAGTAACTGGGGACTGCAGGAACTGAGATGAGACGCTGACTCAAGTACAGGATCGACTTCTCTGAAGAAATACAACAGCAGGGAACACCCCATTACTAACTCATTTTCAAAACCTAAACAAGCAGGTAAGAGTTCTTGAGACCTGTTCTAAATCTAAAGAATTAAACATTAATTTAAATGCATCCACCTAGATTTTTACTCAAATACTATAAAGCCATGTGATTTAATATATTAACTTGGATAACACAATAGTCTTTGTTTCTTTTGCTAAAGACTGAGTTATATGCTTGTGTGCATTGTGTGTGTGTGTGTGTGTGTGTGTGTGTGTGTGTGTGTGTGTGTGTGTGTGTGTGTTTAGATTAGGTCTTTGGTTTTGTCTCCACCTAGTGGCCATTTTGGTCTTTTCCGTTTCATTACAAAGAGGGTAAACCAATTACCCCGTTTTTATAGCTAAAATAACGTATCATATACTTTTTTTTGCCAATAATTTATACACAAAAGAGTTTGAAGTGGCATACACATATGGTGATTGAAATTTTTTCATTTTTCTTTATTAATAAATTTTCTACTCTATGTACCACCCACAAATCCCACCTCCTCCATCCTCCCACCCCCCACCCCTCCCTCCTAAGCCACCCCACATTCCCACATCCCCCAAATCAAGGTCTCCCATGGGGAGTCAGCAGAGCCCAGCACACTGAGCCTAGGCAGGTCCAAGCCTCTTCCCACTGCACCAAGGCTGCACAAGGCATCACACCACAGGCACCAGATTCCCGAAAGCCTGCCCATGCACCATGGACGGATCCCAATCCCCCTGCCTGGGTGCTCCCCAAACAGTTTGAGCCAAACAACCGTCTTCCATATCCAGAGGGCCTAGTCCAGTCCCAGAGGGGCTCCACAGCCACTAGTCTACAGTTCATGGGTTTCCACTAGTGTGGCCTGTCAGGTGATTGGAAATTTTAAAAGACAAAGCCATAGAAGAGAGAAGAAATAAATTACCTAAATTAATGCAGTTACTGCCACTGAAAATTAAATAACCTCCAAGTTTTTGATGTTGGAGAAAATAGGAAACAAGAATTGTGTGATTCTTTATATTTAATCAAATAAACTACACTATTTTTTTATGAGTAAAATTTCAGACAAACTTTTGTTTTCTAACTAAAATATGCTTAATTGTTAACCTGTAGAGATACACCAAACATACAAGAAATTTAGAAACCTTGATGAACTATACAAAATGAACAAAACTTGTATCTACCCTCAGATCAAGGTGCAGAATATATTTGGGGTCCCCAAAGCCTGTCTCCCACACTCTCGGTGTTTCCTTAAAGCTAGCCACTGTTTTTACTTCATCGTCTTCACTTAATTTCTACTACACCATGGAATAATTTACAGTGTACGACATCACATCTGCGGAATTCTCCCACATTCCTACATAAAGAAGGAGCTGGCTCTTTTTCATTGTGGTATTCTAAGAACACAATAATTAATAGGTGGTACATCTTATTTCAAATTCTTCCTCGAGCCTTTGGGGCTCTGGTGAATGGTGTTACTGGGAAAATTCTAGTGAGTGTTTTTGGTGCACCCATTCCACAGTTTAGTATGTGTCTGATATTAGGACTATGAAGTACTTACATTCTTCTTTAGTAAAAGCCGGGGGGTGGGAACGGGACAGCTCTTCAAATTCAAATTGGTCACATAAACTTAGACTTTTAGACTTTTGTTTTTGACAAACTCTCACTATGTTGCCCCAACTGGGTGCAAACAATCCTGCCTAACCTCCATGGCCAGCTCAGATGTCCCTCAACAGTAGAGAAGGAGAGCCCAGTTGCTATGGTGCCTCCAAGCCTGGCGACTGCTGCTGGGACTGTTTCCTGTTTGTGGGTTCAGCAACCACTCTGGTGTGGGGAAGCCACATCTCCTTGCAGCTTCCATAGCTTGGCCTGATGACAAACGGTGTCTCGTGTTCCTCAGCTATTGGGATCTCCTCTTTTTGTCATGTATCTATTTGTCTGTCTTTCTCCATGCTCTTTCTGAGTTCCATGCCCTACTCGTACTGATCTGTGAGAGTTCTTTATATAATCTGGTCCTGATTGTTTGTTAGCTAATGTGTTTCGAAAATGTTCTCCCACTCTGTGGCTTGACTCCCCACATTCTTAATAGTGACTTTAATCAAGAGGGTATCTTAATTTTTATGTTCTCTGACTTGCTGTTTTCTCTTGATTAATGTCTTTTATTGCTTGCATAGGAAATTGTTCCCAACCCCAACGTTGTGAACATGTTCAACAGATATCACCTAGAAGCCTTGGTATTCCACCTTTATGACTATAATCCGTCTAATCTGCTGTTTGTGTTTACAATACACCAGGAGTCAAGGTGTTTTCCAGATGAACAACCAATTCATCTAACACCACTGCTTGAAAGGCTCTTCTCTCTCAGCCACACCCCAAACTCACACACACTTTTGTTTATATCTGGTGCTCATACATGGTTAGGTCAGTTTCTCAACCATTCTCTCCCACCAATGTGGTTTAATGGTTGCAAACATGAAATTATCAATTAAGAATAAAAGTGGGCCTGCGGTGGTGGTGTAGGCCTCTAATCCTAGCACTCAGGAGGCAGAGGCAGGCGATGTCTGGACTCAAGGATCAGTGGCAGATGTGCAGCACGCATGTGCAAAGGTTTGTTTTGGAATTTAAAGATGGGAGACAGACATGGTGGTGCATGCCCTTAATCCCAGCACTTGGGAGGCAGAGGCAGGCGGATCTCTGTGAGTTCAAGGCCAGCTTAGTCTACAGAGAAAGTTCCAGGACAGCCAGGGTGGTTATACAGAGAAACCCTGTCTTGAAAAACAAAACAAACAAACAAAAGAAGAAGAAAAAGAATAAAAGTGGAATGCAGTAAAGACAGCCATATGGGGGGAGGGCATCTCCTGAATTTGTTAAAAGCCTTGTCAAATTATTTAACTTTCTAAGATAATGCACATTTAACTTTGGTAAAAGTAATGCAACTTTTTAATAACTTCAAAAAGAAAAACGGAATTAGCCGCTCCTTCAAACAAACTCGATTTTCTGACTCACTTCCAATTCTGTAGGCTTCTCACCTGTAAAATTGGTGATTTTGTGAGCTGACATCGACTGTGAGTACAAAACTCGGAAACTACAATTATTTAGTAACTCACAGCCCCAAAGTTATGAATTCATAGTAGGGAATCACGGTCATGGGCCGGTGGCCCATTCCAGCACTCACACCTTCTATGTCCCAGGTGGTGACCAACCCTTGGGGCTTTGGATCAGACTTTGCTGAGTCACACCCCAGTTTTGTGGCCTTGGGCACTTTCCCAAACCTTTGTGGCTCTCGTTTTCCCAGCCACGCAACTGACGCACCTCTCTTGAGAAGCTGGGTCCTTTGCGTGGCTCTGTATCTAAGGAATCGCAGCGCCCGACTACACGTGGGGTGTCTGCTCACCCAGCCCGGGAGAAATTAGCAGAGCCCTGGAGGCCCGGAGCATCCGCGGTCACTATGGCAACCTCAGACGCCTCGCGTTCCAGAGCAGCCGGTGGCGGAGTTGGGAGGCCTGGTGGCCTTGGGCAGCAGAGACCCCAGTGGCATGAGGCGGCAGGAGGCGCTGGTGGTGACGGCAGGGACAGCAGCGGAGGCGGGCCGCGACGGGGAACAGCCGAGGCCCACAGGGCTGGGGTGCAGGGCTCGTATAGAGCCCGGCGGCCCCCAAGAGCCCCGCCAACAATGTAAGTTAAGCTTCAGCCTCAGACCATGGCCATGGGGTCGTGGGGCCATGGGGGGCCAGTGACAACAAGGCTGGGGACCCCAGGGTGGAACTGGGTGGAGCCCTGAAGATTTCTAGGGAATGGGTGGAGAGCTGCTGTTTGGCAAAGACAGAGATCAAGACACTGCCAGAAAGCACCCCATCCTCTGGTGCGGCAGCCTCCAGATGCTCTGGCTAATCTCCAGAGAGGCAATCAAGGAGAGGTGTGGTGTGGTGTGGTGTGGTGTGGTGGTGTGTGTGTGTGTGTGTGTGTGTGTGTGTGTGTGTGTGTGTGTGTGTGTGTCTGTGTCTGTGTGTGTCTGTGTCGTGCACACAGGCCAGAGAACAACCCTAGGTGTCATTCCTCAGGTTCCATCCAAGTTTTGTTGAGACAGGGTGTACCACTGATCTGGAAGTTTTCATGCAGGATAGGCGAGACTCTGAATGACTGGCTGGCCAGTGAGCTCCAGGGATCAATATGCCACCCTACCAGGCTTTTCTTACTATAAAACATAAGCAGTTTTACTAGCCCACAGGTAACTGTGAGGAAAAAAAAAAAAAAACCAAGATACCTACGTGCATTAAAAAAAAATCAGTATCAACCGTTGCTAGATGTCAACAAGCCTGGCAAACTTTACTCCAAAACAAACCCAGAGCTACCCAGTTTTCAGCAGTCCTGCCCCTCCCCCATTGTCCCGCACATGACAGCTTATTGACCAATCAATGAAGCTGATGAGGCAGTAGTAGACTTCTCTCTTTTTTTTTTTTCTTTCCTCTGTCTCCAGCTCCTCTCCCTCCCTCCTGCCCTTCCTTTTTCTTAACTGAGGAAGGACTCTCCCTCACTAGCTTTTTATCAATCAATTTTCAAGGCTCCACAAATCTCCTGCAGTTTCCTCCGGGGATTCTCTTGGCTGCCACACTGCAGTCTACCAGGAGACCTGCATTCCGAGCAGGCAGCTCTTCTCTCTGTGAGCCCGCAGACATTGCCTCCTTTCTTGCCCAGTCACTTCCCGTGAAGGTCATGATTCTTCAGAGAAAGTCTAAAATAGGCTAAAGTAACACACTGCCTTCTACTCACATGACCCCTAACCTTCAGGAAACAAGCGTGAGGATCTAAACGTGTCTGGCAGTACTTTTTCTGAGTCTGGGGTGTGTCTGAGCCCCCATCATCAGAAGTGGCCGGTCTGCACTCAGGACAAGTACACTCCTGCTCTCTGTTGCTTAACTCAGAACAAGAGATGCCTGCCGTATCTTTGTGAGATTAGCATCAAGTCTTAAATATGTAAAAAATTTGCTTGAGTTCTCTAGGGCTCCTTGAATTGTGACAGGAAGCCATGTTTACAGCCGTGTATGCAGCGGTGTGGTGCTAGTCTACCTGAACATAGCTCTGCTGTCCGTCTCTTATGCCAAGCTCGGTTCTAATATTCCAATGGGTGGAACAGAAAGACTTCTGCCTCTAAGTATTGATGGCTGGTTTTCAAAGACATCAAGCCATCAATTACGCAATAATTGTACAGAACTATGCCAACGAAACAACAATAAATAAAACAAGAGAGAAAAGAAAGGCTACTAGGCAAAAAAGAAAAAAAAAAAAAAGACGGTTCTGGGTTGCAGAACCAGGGAATCTTCCCCAGGAACTGACATGTCGTAAAGCTGACACTTAAAATGTGAGTGGCAGTTCCTTAGGCAAAAAGTCAGGAGAGAGGCTGGTCAGGCAGAGGTGGGATCTGATAGAAGGGCTGGTGAGGGGGACTGAGCATGGAGACGCCAACAGTGAGGGCAGTCTGCAGACTCCCCAGGCCAGGAAGCACACGGTGCTTTTGTCCTCCGAGGGTTCTGCTCTCTGGGGAGATTGGAAAGGAGGCAGCAGGGCACTGGGAACAGATGCCAGTCCTGCCTGGGCAGGGGCAGCTGTGAGAGGCGGGGCTAGCCTCAGGGGCCAGGGAGAAGTCCTGAACCCTCATCTGTGGTTAGTCTCCATGGGTTTAATCGCTTGTTTATTTTAAGATTCACTGTATCATTTCTGTGTGTGTGTGTGTGTGTGTGTGTGTGTGTGTGTGTGTGTGTGTATGTGTGTGTGTGTGGTCACAGCGTCCAGAAGAGGGTGTTGGATAATCTGGAGCTGGAGTTCCAGGCTGCTGTGAGCCACCCTGTGGGGGTCAGAAATAGAATTCCAGTTCTCTACAGAAGCAGCAAACACTCAGTTGTAATCTTTTAAAACGGAAGCTAGGGCTGCTGAGGTGAGGCTGAGGAGGCTGGGGAGGCTGAGGGGAGGTTGAGGGGAGGCTGGGGAGGCTGAGGGGAGGCTGAGGGAAGGCTGGGGAGGCTGAGGGGAGGTTGAGGGGAGGCTGGGGAGGCTGAGGAGGCTGAGAGAAGGCTGGGGAGGCTGAGGGGAGGCTGAGGGGAGGCTGGGGAGGCTGAGGGGAGGCTGGGGAGGCTGAGGGGAGGCTGGAGAGGCTGAGGGAAGGCTGGGGAGGCTGAGGGGAGGTTGAGGGGAGGCTGGGGAGGCTGAGGAGGCTGAGAGAAGGCTGGGGAGGCTGAGGGGAGGCTGAGGGGAGGCTGAGGGGAGGCTGGGGAGGCTGAGGGGAGGCTGGGGAGGCTGAGGGGAGGCTGAGGGAAGGCTGGGGAGGCTGAGGGGAGGTTGAGGGGAGGCTGGGGAGGCTGAGGAGGCTGAGAGAAGGCTGGGGAGGCTGAGGGGAGGCTGAGGGGAGGCTGAGGGGAGGCTGGAGAGGCTGAGGGGAGGCTGGGAGGCTGAGGGGAGGCTGAGGGGAGGCTGGGGAGGCTGAGGGGAGGCTGGGGAGGCTGAGGGGAGGCTGGGGAGGCTGAGGGGAGGCTGGAGAGGCTGAGGGGAGGCTGGGGAGGCTGGAGAGGCTGAGGGGAGGCTGGGGAGGCTGAGGGGAGGCTGGGGAGGCTGAGGGGAGGCTGAGGGGAGGCTGGAGAGGCTGAGGGGAGGCTGGGGAGGCTGGGAGGCTGAGGGGAGGCTGAGGGGAGGCTGGGGAGGCTGAGGGGAGGCTGGGGAGGCTGAGGGGAGGCTGGAGAGGCTGAGGGGAGGCTGGGGAGGCTGGAGAGGCTGAGGGGAGGCTGGGGAGGCTGGGGAGGCTGGGGAGGCTGAGGGGAGGCTGGGGAGGCTGGGGAGGCTGAGGGGAGGCTGAGGGGAGGCTGGAGAGGCTGAGGGGAGGCTGGGAGGCTGAGGGGAGGCTGGGGAGGCTGAGGGGAGGCTGAGGGGAGGCTGGGGAGGCTGGGGAGGCTGGGGAGGCTGAGGGGAGGCTGAGGGGAGGCTGGGGAGGCTGAGGGGAGGCTGGGGAGGCTGGGGAGGCTGAGGGGAGGCTGGGGAGGCTGAGGAGAGGCTGAGGGAAGGCTGAGGGGAGGCTGAGGGAAGGCTGAGGGGAGGCTGGGGAGGCTGAGGGGAGGCTGAGGAGGCTGAGGGAAGGCTGGGGAGGCTGAGGGGAGGCTGGGGAGGCTGGGGAAGCTGGGGAGGCTGGGGAGGCTGGGGAGGCTGGGGAGGCTGGGGAGGTTGAGGGGAGGCTGAGGGGAGGCTGGGGAGGCTGAGGGGAAGCTGGGGAGGCTGAGGGGAGGCTGGGGAGGCTGGGGAGGCTGAGGGGAGGTTGAGGGGAGGCTGAGGAGGCTGGGGAGGCTGAGGGAAGGCTGGGGAGGCTGGGGAGGCTGAGGGAAGGCTGGGGAGGCTGAGGGGAGGCTGGGGAGGCTGAGGGGAGGCTGGAGAGGCTGGCCTAAGCATTTGCTATGCAGGTGTGAGGACCTGAGTTCAAACCTCAAGAGCACATAAAGCCAGACACAGAAGCATCCATCTGTAATTTCAGTGGTGAGATGGGAGGCTAGCACAGGAGATTTCCTGGAAGTTTCCAGAACACATAGCTAGGCACATGCAGTGGCAAGTAACAAAGAGACAAGAGACCATGTCTCAGGCAATTTGGACGGAGTGGACTGAAATCTGAGTGCCCTCTCATTTCCACATACACACTGGAGCATATGCATGACACACACACACACACACACACACACACACTCACCTGGAGTGTAAAATCCAGGCACAGATCTGGATTTTACCTTACTCTTTACTCTGTCCTCATCCCCAAGGAAAACGTCAGGAACAGAGTAGGCCTTTAATCAGAAGTCATTGCTGGGCATGGTTGTGCATGCCTGTAATCTCAGCACCAGGAGGCTGAGGCAAGATGGTCTTAGGTTGTACAGCAGGCTGGGAAACACAGGAGGACCAGTCACAAAACAATGCCAACAACAAGCCCCGGACCCCTCCTTACTGATAAGTGAAAGTTCACGAAGGTAATGAGAACATTTTGTATATTTCTTCATCATACCTGAGAGAGAATCCTGAAGCTTACCCCGCACACTCAGGAATTACACAAAAGTATGAAGTCCTCCAAACCAGAAGTTGTGATGAAAGAGATCATCCCAGCTGGGCAGTGGTGGCACACGCCTTTAATCCCAGCACTTGGGAGGCAGAGCCAGGTGGATCTCTGTGAGTTCGAACTCAGCCTGGTCTACAGAGCGAGATCCAAAACAGGCACCAAAACTACACAAAGAAGCCTTGTCTCAGAGATAGATAGAAAGATAGATAGATAGATGAGGCCATCCCAAGAGAGAGCCTGCAATGCAAGCTGTCTATTTCTAAAGGATGAAAGGCTGTTTTTTAAAAACCTATTCATATAGGAGTAATGGCTAAAAGGCTGGGTAAAGCTGATGATAAGCTAATTATGAATACCTTTCCAGGGAAGACATTTTTATACTGCGAGCCCCATAAAAGAATCAAGGAGGTTTTGGAGGAAGAACTTTCTATCAAGAGGGATGAATGCCATGTAAAAAGCCCACCTGCTGGTAAGCCACAAGGAAGTGTGTTTGCTAAATGGATATGAATTTGTCTATTTGATGGCAGCGTGCTTATTTTATTAGTGATGAAATTATAACCATCAAGAGAAGTCAGTTCCTGGGAAATCTTAGCCTTTTTTTTTTTTTTTTTTTTTTTTTTGCCTATGTCCAAATCTACATGTAGAGGAAAACGAAGTAGATTTTCAATGTATGTTTTTCTGTCCATACTTGTGAATGATGTTCTTTCTATTTAATAGTAAGTAGAATGTTTCACATGCTTAGGACACACAGTAACATTTTCAGATTATCAATATAGATTTGCTCAATGGCAGGAGTTCCCAAATGTTACATTGTATTGGTTACCCGGGAGTTCGTTAAAAGCAGCTTCCTGGACCGGATGCCTCGACTACCGAGTTCCCGGATGGTCTGTGCTCCTCATGCAGAGACCCTCCCCGCCAACACTGTCCCAGCACACTGTGAGCCACCGAACTAGGTCAAACCACCCATGGATCATTTTAGAAATACACAGTTCATGAGTCACTGACAGTTCTCAGGATAGGTCATGTGATGCCCGTACTCCCTTACAGACATCATTCTGAGATGACAGGCCCCTCATGTCCATGATTTCTTTTCAGCAACTGATCATTTGGAAAGTACTTCCTGGCTTTCAAATAATCAGGTTTTCATTACAATGTTCACGGGGTCCTGAATTTGCCAGAGGAAATACCTAGGTCAGTAAGATGGCTCATAGGGTAAGGTATCTGCTGTGAAAGAAAGCCTTGTTGACCTTGGAAGTTCAATCCTTGGAACCCACAACCCCTAAATTCCCTTCATGTTCCTGGTGTACAATACCCCGACAAAAGAAACTTCAGCAGAGAAAGCTTATGTAACTCACAGCTCTGAGTCACAGTGCATGGCAAGGATGTTGAGGCAGGAACTTGAAGCAGCTGGACATATCCACAGTCAAGAGCAGAGAGAGAAAACGCATGCATGCATACCCACTGCTGAGCTTGCCCTCTGTAATTTAGTCTAGGACTCCAAGCCCAGGGGATGATGCTGCCCATTGTGTGGCTGGGTCTTTGCATGTCAATTAGCATAATCAAGACAGTCCCCACCAACATGCCCCACAGGTCAACCTGATTTTGACAATCTCTCATTGAGAGTCTTCTAGGTGATTCTAGGTTATGTAAAGTTGAAAATTAGAGCTAATCATCACAACATATAAAGGTGGAAAGAGAGAATCAACTCCGTAAAGTTGTCCTGTGCCCTCCACATGCATGCTAAAGCACATACATTCCTTCACATACACCATGCACACATACATACTAATAAAAAGTAAAATAAATGGAGGAACCATGAACCTCAGACTCCAGTGTTCAGAGAACTGGCCATCTCCTGGGGTGGACTGTTCTGGGAAGGTGGGGCGCAGTCCCCTTATGAGTTTCTGACAACCTCAAGGTGTATCATCTAGACCCCAGCCCACTGTGTGTTTCTAAGGAGCCATGGTGTTTACTTTGGGGACTTACTGTATGGCCAATGACACAGAGCATCTTCAAGAAGAGCTTTAAATCTACCCTACATGCTGTGAATAGATGTAGAATGACCTACCGAGCCTACGTGAACTATATTCTTGGTGATTAAGCAACTTTTTCCAAGTAATTATAACAGTTTGGATTCAGCTTTGTTGTTTTTAGGGACCACACAGAAGCTATTTGCCTTACATAACATATTTGCCATTCTCTGAGGAGGAAACAAATGTTGTATCATTCTTACTGAGTGCATTTGACTATAAGACAGCCTAAGAGAATAGGAAATAAATATTCATTTTTCTAAGTATTTTCAAATATTCATTTAGCACGCAGCTATCCAGGCTGCATTTTTATAGCATCCACCAGAGGGCGCACAAAGGTACTATTTTGCCTAGAAAACTTTCCAAGTGTTTTAAAGGGCTAGTCCAGAATAAGGAACTAGTACCCAGAGAGGGTGACAAACTCCTCCTTCCTAGCAGCAGTGTGGGCAGCCCCTAACTAGCCACCAGACCTTCTAGCAGAGTGTGTGGGGACAGACTGATCTTTGAATACCTGATGACAGCTGTAGCTTCTCACACATCATTACTGACAGCCCAGATTCTGCATCCAGCTTTCAAGTATGCGGTAGTAGCTATGTACAGATGCTACCAGTGAGTGCACGTGGCAGGCTGCCTCCGTGTCTTGGTCATCCTTTGTTCCTCCTCTTCCCTGTTGTAAGTACAGTTTGGTCCCCATGAGTTTGCAAACATTTCCAGATTGCAAGTATCCTTTGAAGACCAAAGCCTGTGACTCCTCCAGCACATTCATATTCCCAGTGGCATCTGGCACAGACGTCTACTCCTTTTTTCCCTCTGAAAGCCTCAACGTGGCCTCGGGGCCACCAAGCCCCATTCCCTGAGCTCTGCTCCTATCCCCTTTCCACCTTTTCTCTGTAACTTCTCTGCCTCCACTTGGCCTCTAAAATATGGGTAACTCAGCCCCCTTCTTCTTTTTCGAGACAGGGTCTCTCTATGTAGCCCTGGCTGTCCTGGAACTCTCTGTGTAGCCCAGGCTGGCCTCAAACTCCACTGTGGTCTCCTCAGTCTGTTCTCGACACAGAAACCAGATGGTCTACAAGATGAATCATGTCAGCCACACTCAGACTTCTACAGTGTCTTTTCACCGTTTAAAATTAAATTCTGGTACTTGGGAGGTAGAGGCAGGAGGGTCAGGAATTGAAGGTCGTCTTTGGCTATATCACAAGTTCAAGGCCAACCTGGACTACAGAATTTCCATCTCAAAAAAAAAAAAAATGAAAAAGGCAAACACTAGGGTAAGTCACATTCTCCTGCTCTGGGGTCCTGAAGGATTTTTGGGTTGTCCCGAATTATGCAGTAAGTGGCAGAATCACACTCTACATTCAAGTCTGTCCCAAACCCATTGGCTTTCTACTCAGGATGGTGTCTGGTGACACACAGCCATGACCAGTGGGGTTTGGGCCACTCCTCACCGACTCAGAGTTTAATGTGCCGGATGCTTCTTCCCCAGGGTCTGTGACTCTAAGCTGTCCCGGCTTTCTCCCTGGAACACCTGTTGTCGTTGTTGTTTCTTAAGAACTCTTGGTACCCCCTTTGCCCAACATTCGGGTTTTCCAGGGTGATGTCCACCTCTTCTAGTCTTGTCCCACTCACTCTCCTGGAGTTCCTCCACTGTGACCTTACTAGGACACTCTTGACATTTGCGTCTCTAGGCAGACTCTCTCCCGGGTGGCCCTTAAGCCCTCAGGATCAGCATGTCTAGGACAAAGCTCCTCCCTCCTGACCCCACCACACCTGGCCAGCTTACCCCTCCCCTGCATCAGTATCCACTAAGTGACAGGGCCACTCCAAAGCCCCTCCCTCCGCAGGCAGCTACAGCCCACATCTAATAAGGCTTAGTTTGGCTCAAGATCTCAAACCATTGGCCATATGCTAAGTCCACCCTTCAGATAGTCTATTTTTCTCTCGAGTACATACTGTATCAGAACCAGTTGTCAACATTAAAAAGTCAGGCCCATGCCTGTAATCCAAATACTTGAGTGGAAGCAGGGATAAGCAGGGGTTCAAAGTCATCCTGGCTACACAGAGCCTGAGGCCAGCTTGAGTTATATTAGACCTTGTCTTAAAGAACCAGAAAAGGTGGGCTGAGAGATGGCTCAGCAGTTAAGAGCACTGGCTGCTCTCCCAGAGGACCCTGGTTCAATTCCCAGCACCTACATTGTGGCTCACAACTGTCTGTGACTCCAGTTCCAGGGAATCTGTCACCCTCACAGACATACATGCATGCAAAATACCAATGCATATAAAATAAAAATAAATAATTCTTTTAAAAAATAAAAGAAGAATCAGAACCAGAAAAGGGCCTGGGATACAACTCAGTCGTAGAGCACTTGCCTAGAATGCACAAGGTGCTGGGTTTGATCCCCTCCCCCAGAGTCCTGCAGATTTGTGTATCTGTAATGTATAAGGGGTTCGTTACATACCAGCTGTCAGGTCAAGATCCTGGGAATCACTGAGCAGAAATCAAATCTCTTGAAGTTTTCCTTCCCCTGGTCAAATCTCTGGACATGTTCACACTGGGAGATATGACTCAAAACCGGCCTTTCAAGTTCTCTCCGTTCATCTCTCAGTCCACACACAGCCAAAAGAATCAAAACATATTTTTAAAGATAAGTTTAACTTCCCAGTGAGATCAACCTGAGACAATGGCTAGACTCTTTGGGGGTGGGGAAAGCATGGGTTGTTTTATAATTTTTATTGTATTTTATTTCACTACTTAAAATTTTAATCTTTTTTTAATTATTAAATTTTTAAAATTTATTTTACATACCAACCACAATATTTCCCCTCCCTCCTCTCCTCCCGTTCCCTCCCCCACCTCCTTTCTACCACCCCCTCCACTCCTCTGGAAGGGGCAGGCCTCCCATGGGAGTCAACAAAGCATGGCATATCAAGTTGAGGCAGGACTAAGCTCCTCCCCCTCCATCAAGGCTGAGCAAGGGAATAGGTTCCAAAAAGCCTGCTCGTGTGCCAGGGACAGATCCTGGTCCCCCTGCTAGGGTCCCCACAAACAGACCAAGCTACACAACTGTCAGCCACATGCAGAGGACCTAGGTCGGTCCCACGCAGGCTCCCTAGCTGTTGGTCTAGAGTCCATGAGCTCCCACAAGCTTGGGTCACCTCTCTCTGTGGGTTACCCCATCATGATCTTGACCCCCCCTTGCTTATATAATCCTTCCTTCCTCTCTTCAACTGGACTCCTGGAGCTCAGCCCAGTGCTTGGCTGTGGATCTCTGCATCTGCTTCCATCACTTACAGATGAAGGTTCTATGATGACAATTAGGATAGTCACCAATCCAATCACAGGAGAAGGCCAGTTCAGGCACCCTCTCCACCATTGCTAGGAGTCTTAGCTGGGGTCATCCTTGTGGATTCCTGGGAGTTTCCCTGGCACCAGGTTTCTCCCTAACCCCACAATGGCCCCTTTTGTCAAGTTATTTCCTTCATTGCTCTCCCTCTCTGTCCCTCCCCCAACTCGACCATCCCCATCCCTCATGTTCCCATCCCCCATCCTCTCTTCTTTACTGCCCCCCCCCCAGTTTACCCAGAAGATCACATCTATTTCTCCTTCCCAGGGTGATCCATGCGTCCCTCTTAGGGTCCTTCTTGTTAGCTAGCTTCTCTGGGGTTGTGGATTGTAGCCTGGTCATCCCTTGCTTTACATCTAATATTCACTTATGAGTGGGTACATACCATGTTTTGCCTTTCGGATCTGGGTTACCTCACTCAGGATGATTTTTTTCCCTAGTTCTATACATTTGCCTGCAAATTTCATGATGTCATTGTTTTTCTCTGCTGAGAAGTACTCCACTGTGTAAATATACCACATTTTTTTTTTATTTATTCTTCTGTTGAGGGGCATCTAGGTTGTTTCCAGGTT
The DNA here is from genome assembly GCF_049852395.1 of Peromyscus maniculatus bairdii. Classification (NCBI taxonomy): domain Eukaryota; kingdom Metazoa; phylum Chordata; class Mammalia; order Rodentia; family Cricetidae; genus Peromyscus; species Peromyscus maniculatus. The sequence goes on along the minus strand of NC_134858.1, from coordinate 11,289,383 downwards.
CTGACTATTACGAATATGCTGCTATGAACATAGTTGTGCAAGTGTCCTTGTGGTATGGTGTTTTATAATTTTTAAATTTAGGATAAAAATCCACAGAAAAAGGTCTCTGGATAGAAATGATCCAAGGACATGAGGAGAGAAAAGAATCTAGAAGGTTCTAGGACAGGATCTGCATCTTTTGTGCCTGCTGCTCTCTTCCCTCCCTCGACAGGTGTGCCAGCTCTGAGGCCTTTCGGCTCTGTCCCTGCCTGTCCTCTGGCTACCTTCTTAAAGCTGCATGCCTGGAACACAGGGAGGTCGCTTCCCCCAAAGGGCAGCTGCCCTAAGGCTTCAGCGCTTCTCCTGTTCCACTTGGATACCTCAGCTCTGGTAACTTCTTCACCCAAACAGCACATCCCATAAACAGTGTTGTTGATAGTTTTCTATCAGCCTCCATCTCCGAAGCAGTCATCACTTGTGCACAACTGTGTTTGACTTGGCGGTTTTTAAGACTTCTTAGCATCTTCATGTGCATTTTGGGTGTTTTCTGTTCCCTTGTAACCGTTAGCACCCCGTGAAGTGCATCAGAAGGAGCAGAGCCAAAGAAGGCCGGTGCAACACTTCGTATCCAGTTCAGTGGCCGGTCTGCCGAACCCTGCCTCAGAGCCTGGACTGCTTTCTACCGAAATAGGGCAAATCCGAAGCTATTATTGGCCTCTCACGGGCTGTCTTCACCTGCTCTTGGGAGCAGCGGCTGGGAGAAGCCTTTCCTCTCTCTAGACAGGACAGAAGAGGAAACCGGCTGGAGCGGGAGAGGAGATTTAGGTTAGATACGAAGAACCTTTCGGTTTTGTAAGATCTCGACAGAAAGAGATTGTGAAGTCTTCCTTTAAGGACCTAGAAAAAGGATGACACTCATCTCGACAGGCAGCTTTAGCTACTGCCCTGGGCTAGCACTCAGTTTGGCAAGCCCTCTGAGCTGCGGCTGTGGAGATAGAGCCAGAGGCCACACTGGGACAGTGAAGTCACTGTCCTCGTGAAGATGATAGCAACCTTTTATTAAACACAAAGCACTCTGTATCATCTCATCCCCATCCGAGAAGAGCCTTCCGAGGTGGTGGTAGTCTCCTTGTTTCAAATCTCAGGAAGCAGACACAGTAGGTTTGAACAGTCGGTGCAGGCCTCACCGCTGCTGCAGGGAGAGCTGGGCCTGAAGCCCCACTCTGGGCCCAGAGATCGCACTCCTTCCTGGGCAGTACTTACTGTGCAACCTTTTAGGGAGACGCCAAGTGTCGTGAGAGTGTCAGTGAGACCGCCGTGGACACAGAGCCCTGGGTCTGTGGAGAATACTCAGCAATACAATTTACATGCTCAAAGTCAGAACAAGAAGTCAGCAGCTCACCTGAGCTCACTACCTCAGTCAGCGTCGGCTGCGCTTTTCTCTGTGGTTAAATTGTCTTAGAGAGGGTTGCTGTTGCCGTGATAAACTCCATGAGCAAAGCACCTGAGGAGGCAAGGATTCTTTCAGCTCATTACTCTCAGGTCACACTTCATCCATAAGGGAGGTCAAGGCAGGAGCTAATGCAGAGGCTGTGGAGGGACATTGCTTCTGGCTCACTCTGTGCTTTCTCATATACCCCAGGGCCACCTGCTCAAGTGTGACACCACCTACAGTGAGCTGGGCCCTCCCTCATCTATCATCTATCAAGAAAATGCCCCCCCAGGCTTGCCCAGACGCCAGTCTAGTGCTGGAATTACTCAGTGAGGTTCCTCTCCCCCAGTGACCCTAGCTGTGTCTCACCGACATAAAACTAGCCAGCACAGAAGTTAAAGAAATACGTAAACAGATGATTTTAGGATACAGAGGGGATCCAAGTACAAAGCATTAGCACACAGCATTAGTAATACTTAGACATGTGCTAATGTGCAGACACCCTTTTCAGGACTCCAGACCTGTCATTTGCCGGGTGACAGTACAGACACCATTTCCCAGGTGTTCAACCGTAACAGCAGAGCCAGTGAGCTGTGGATTTTTCATGGGGACTTTAAGCCACACCTGGCTCATGGCTTTTAAAAGATTTCTTCAGTCTTGTGAATGGTTTTCTTATTTGTGGAAATATTTCCACTTATTGAGGGAATTGAATTAGAATCAGCTATGGAAAACTGAATAGTATACAGAATTTATTTTATTTATTCTTGATTCTTTTGTTTTGCAATATGTTACTGTATTGACTTGCCATGTCTTTGTGGAGACTCAAATGTAACAGCATATAGTGATTTAATTCCATGTAGTAATAGTTGGATGCATGAAACGTGTTAAAGAATAAATAGATGAGAAAACCCTAGGGTGGCTTGATTAATTAAGTCAAATATACCTCTACCCAATTAACTGAAAGGAAAGTACTTTTGAAACACTTTGTGCTGGGAAGAGAATACACTACTCACCATCATTGTCTTGTTTTTAAAATGTTCACAGTGGCCCTGGATGGAATTTGGAGCATTAAAAGGAATCTCCCTGTGGGAGGCATGATACCAGGACAGCAGAGCAGAAACAGTTCACTCCCACAAGCCAAGTACTATTCAAGGCATGGAGGGCTGAGAAGTAAGACCCCTGTTCCCTTGACTCCCGCAGGCGCCCTGGGGGACTGCTCAGCTTGCGAACAGGTGGCACACCACGAAGACCCTCAGCCAAAGCCAGCCTCCCTGCCCCGCTTCTGTCAGGTCACATTTTACTTACCTACTTTGTCCACCTGGGACTCATGCAGTTCAGCTGAGAAGCACACCTCTACAGACAGCAGAGAAGTTCATATCTAGACTTACACATCTGACTCTTTCCTTTACTTCTTATGCACAAGAGTTTCTGGTACACAGCCAGGCTCTAAGGGAGGCATCATGGGCATCCCTTTCTTCTGAAGGTGATGAAAGGGAGGTGAGGGAATTAAGGAGGGGCTGGGCAAGTCTTTTGCCCAGGCGAAAGTTTCACCTTACTCAAGGTACGTGGGTCACCTGCATAGTGCACTCTTCAGAAGACATAAGCTCAGAGAGAAGCATTCCTCACTCCTTACGGTCACAGTGTCTATTTGTCACAACATCTGTAGCAGAATATGGAAAGGAGACAGGGGTCTGACACGGGAGCAATGTGCAGATAGTGCAGGGACACACAGCTGGCGCATGAGTCTTGAGTCCTGCACATCAGTCCACAACTGGGAGGTGACCCTGGGTGGAAAAACAGCAGCACACAGAAGCCAAGCGTGGGCGTCCTTTTCTTTTCTTTTCTTTTCTTTTCTTTTCTTTTCTTTTCTTTTCTTTTCTTTTCTTTTCTTCTTTCTTTTTAAAGATATTTTAATTATAAGTGTGTGTGTGTGTGTGTGTGTGTGTGTGTGTGTGTGTGTGTGTGTGTCTGTGTTTGCTAAGTGCCCATAGAGGTCAGAAATCAGAAACAGGATTAGATCTTTTGGAGCTTGAGTTAAAGTCATTTTATGATGTAGATGTTGGGATCCACACTCCAGTCCTCAGTTAGAGCAGTGCATGCTCTTAATCACTGAGTCAGCCCCAGAATATGTGTTCTTTGTTTTCTTTTTCTCTCTTTTTTTTTTTAAGACATGGTTTCTCTGTGTATCTTTGGAGCCTGTTCTAGAACTCATTCTGTAGACCAGGTTGACCTGAACTCACAGAGATCTGCCTGCCTCTGCCTTCCAGTGCTGGGATTAAAGGCACGTGCTACCACTGCCCGGCAGAATATGGATTCTTAGCCAGGATATGAATCACCTCAGCAAATGCTATAAACACTATTGTTTCAGATTCTTAACATGTTATTTTATTTAAGCATTACACCAACCATAAGGAATAGACAGAATCCATTTTCCAGATGAGGATATTGAGGCACAGAAAGAATGAAGAATTTATCCGGTGCTACTTAGCTATTGAGAGGAAGTCCTTGCTTTGAATCCAGGAAGCCCATCTCCAGAGCCCAAGCCCTCAACCATGAGGTGCTCCTGTGCCCAGAGCCTGGAAACTGGGATATCTACTGACCCTAAGTGACATGTGGGCACAACACAAGTACCACAAAAGAGAAGGCCGGAACAGGTTTGTGCAATATGAATGATGCAGCTACCGAGAACTAAGACAAAAGATTGAAGGATAGAATAAAACAAGACTCAGCCACGGAGCATGGGGTGGCAATAATAAAGCAGTTGCCATTATTTACCACATGCAAGGCAGGACAGCAAGCATTTTACATAGTTGTATAGCCCACATGATCAAAAGTTGAGGATGATATGCTCCATCTTCCAGGCAAGAGAATTTGGTGACAGGAAGGACATGGTCCCTATTCTGATGGTGTAGTGGAAATTACCAGTCTAAGCCCCTGGGGCTTCCAAGACTGTGCCGTAACCCACTGGCCATCGTTACAGAGATTCTGGTCACTGGACAATAGGGTGGAACCATCAAGTCACATAGCTGTGGTTAACCAGGCACAAATACCAGGGCCGTGGCAAGGCAGCATTAGAATCTGAGAGGTGAGCACATTTACAACCCACAGAGAAATCAGTGATTTTAGTAAACCTGATTTAACCTGTAATCCCTGGAACTCACTGGCCAGGCAGCCCAGCCAAATCAATGAACTCCAGGTTCAAGGGAGAGACCCTGTCTCAAAGAATAAGGTGGGGACAATCCAGAAACACCAACACTGACCCCTGGCCTCCATTGTCACATGTACATGTGTGTACACACAGTCTCATGCATACCTCTCCCCCAGTGTGTGTGTGTGTGTGTGTGTGTGTGTGTGTGTGTGTGTGTGTGTTCAAGATAGTGTGACTTTCCCAAGTTTACAGTCATGGCTATTCAGCTAGTCCTGAAGCCTGCCGTAGGGACTCCACAGCACCTGTCTCATCTGTCTGTCCTCATCACATCCCAGGGGTTGTTCACCTGCTCTCATCACTTGCTTAGTCTGCATCGTGCTAACAAACCAAAACAGAAAGGAAGTCAATTAGCCACTGCTAAGCCTGAACATGCCCATGAATTACGTGGGTTCCTTATGACAACTCGATTCTGCTTCAAGTCAGGTGGGGTCCCAGGCGATTTCAGGACAGCACCTGAGTAATGCTGGCACTGCCCAGACCACGCTCCAGCAGGGGGCTCAGTGGCTGGACTGTGGCTCAGAACGCAGCACATGGCTTTCCTGCTCCGCTCTGCCTGTGGACCACCGTGAGGATGGTGGTGTTTGGGTTCAATCTAACCAAACTTGGGTTGAAACGGGGTTAAAGATCATCTCCCCAAATAAAACACATTTGCTCACATATTCTTTTTCTCACTCTAGGATAAGATGAACACATCCTTCCACAGAGATGGAACTTTCGTTCTCCTAATGTCCAAAGACAGAAAGAAACTCAAGCTTGTTTCTCAATCTAAGATGTATGGAAAAAAGTTTTTTAGTCTGTAATACCAATATATAAATCAGTCCAAGCCACAAAATACTATTGGGAAAATGTGCTAAGAAAAATATACTTGTTTTTAGTTTTCACAGTTGGGATGTATTAAGCTTCTGTTCAGCTTATTCTATTAAATGTATCAAACAAAGGCACAGCTCTTCATTTCAAATTAAACATTATAAAATCGAAACTCTACTTGTAGTGCAATGGGCTAACCCACTTCCTGTTTGGTATAGAGGGTGGTCCAGACATGGGTGACCCAGAGCAGAATGCACAGTAGTGAATGACAAATGAAAGAGCTTTGGTTCAAAGACAATTATTTTCTTACAGCTCAGTAGAGTTCATTGTTTCTCTAGAATTTGCTTACTAAGTGGCGAGGAGCCAGGCTATCTATCTATTACATTTACATGAATATATATATATATTCATGAATATATATATATATATTCATATATACATGACATATATACTCATAAGATTATATATATATATTCATATATACATGAATATATATATATATATATATATATATATATATATAATCTTATGAGTTTGAAAAGAGTTTAACGAGAGGAGAAAAATTCTTTCACCCATTTTACAGACAGGGTCACATGGTTTGGAAAAATTGGAAGATAAAGAAACGTGAAGGAAGGCAGGAGAGACGGCCCCACCATTGAGAGCATTTGCTGTTCTCACAGAGAATCCATTACTCACACAATGAATCCTAACTGTCATTCCAGTTCTAGAGAACCTGACACCCTCTTCTAGCCTCTGTGGCCACTACAAGCATGTGATACATAAACATACATGCCGACATAACATCTACACACATAAAGTAAAAATAAATCTAAAAAAATTAAAAAACTGTAAGCTGGGCAGTGGTGATGCATGTCTTCAATCCCAGAAAAAAAGATTGTGAAGGAAGCCTACCTGGGAATGTAACTTGGTGGATAGAGTCCTTGTCTTGCATGCCTGAAGCCATGGTTCTGTGGTAAACATTGGGTGTCCAGCGCTTGAGAGGCGGAGGCAGGAGGATCCGAGTTAAAGATCATCCTTGACTACACAATGAGTTTGAGGCCAGTGTGAGCTACATGAGATTAACCCAAACAACAACAACAGAAATACAAAGGAAAAAATGTGAGCTTCCAGAGTCATGAGCAGCACACTGCGACATTCTACCCTCTTCTTCTACGCTTATTTTGGTACTTGTTTGACATCATGCTGTAGAGCAGTGATTCTCAACTTGTGGGTCATGACCCCTGTGGGGCCAAATGACCCTTTCACAGGGGTCACACATCAGATATCCTGCATATCAGATACCTATATTTGATTCATAACAGTAGCAAATTTACAGTTATGAAGTAGCAATAAAAATAATTTTATGGTTCCAAGTCACCACAACAGGAGGAACTGTATTAAAGGGCCATAGGAGGGTTGAAAATCACTGGAGTATATACATTTATTATTCTATTTAATGGAACAATGCTTAACTTCCAATTCATTTATGCATTATAAATAATTGCACAAAAATGTGTATAAAGTTGAATGTGGTTACTCCAGCCTGTAATCTTAGTATTTGGGGGCTAAGGCAGGAGGATTGCCAAGAGTTTGAGGCTGGCTTAGGCTACATGGTGAGTTCTAGGCCAGCCCAGCGACAGAGGGAGACCTCTCAAAACAACAGCACATTGTACTTAATTTACTCATGTGTTGGTCTGTTTGCTTGGAGTTTGGGCTTTTCCGGGTTTGTACTATAACATCAGTTGTGATTATCTGACGGTAAAGACTCTGTCTCTCTCGAGTTTTCCAGCTTGTGCTGCCGTGTTCTCCCCCCGGAACATAGGCTCACTTAAGCCCACTCAGTTCCCATTCTCAAGTCCAGCTCTGCTTCTAATGGAATGAAGTGAACAGCAATTTGCTCTCTGGTCTGCCCTGCCCCTGCGTAGAGTTATCCACACTGAAACAGTCGGTGTCTTGAGTCAAGATCCAAACTTTTCCAGGCTAAATACAAAATTTTCCATTTAGTTAAAGCGCCCTGAATGAGGTGTGTGTGTATGACAAGGGGTGGGTATGGGTGTGTCTGCAGCCACCACCATGTTCCGGAACTCGTCATCACTGTTTACTTCAAAAACAGCACCATGAGCCAGAAGTGGAAGTCCAGAGACTGCGTCTTCAAGTGGTCAAGAAACACCAGAAACGGCTGAGAGTTAGGGCCAAGCACCGACATCCTACAGGTCTAAAATCGCAAGCTCCCATCTTTCTTCCCAAGGATGTCCCCTTCTGTGAGTGTGTGCACGTGGAGAGAAGACACACCAGCTCAGAGTCACCCAGCAGAAATGACACCCTGCTCCTACTTAGGTTCCCAATGTGACGTTACAAACATGCTCAGAGATTTCCGTTCTCACCACTTTACTAATAAACAAGTCCTCCACCCCACACCCTGAATTTCAGGTTTGCTGCCTTCTCTGATCTGCCTCTAGTGCTGGCAAGCAGCAGCTCCAGGCATGGCCTTCTGCTTTCTATCCTTATTGCTCCAGGGCCAGGCTGCTTTTACAGTTAAACACCATACTTACGGTCACTGCCTCATTTCCCAAGCAGACAGATACAGAGGCTTTTGAAAAACCAGCATCATTTATAATATCAAGTAACAAAACCACCTCAATGTCCACCACATGGGTGATTTTGAAACAAGCCCATTCATGGAGTGACCAATTTGTCAGGATTCTAGTTCTTTTAAGAATTTAAATAGCAGCCGGGCAGTGGTGGTGCACGCCTTTAATCCCAGCATGCAAGAGGCAGAGACAGGCAGATTTCTGTGAGTTTGAGGCCAGCCTGCTCTACAGAGCGAGATCCAGGACAGGCACCAAAACTACACAGAGAAGCCCTGTCTCGAAAAACAAAAACAAAAAATAAAAATAAAAAAAATAAATGGAAAAAAGAAAAAGAAAGAAAGAAAGAAAGAAAGAAAGAAAGAAAGAAAGAAAGAAAGAAAGAAAGAAAGAAAGAAAGAAAGAAAGAAAGAGTTTAAATAGTCAAACACGGAAGGAGAGAACTGACTGTGGCACCAGATGCTGGAGGCGGGGTGGGGGGGGGGGGTGGGAAGAGCACAGCTAATCAACAGGAGTAGGAACTAGGGATCTGACTCAGACAAAAATACAAATTGGCTTTGTAAGGATCTGAGTTCAAATTCTAGGTACCCACATAAGACCTGGGCACCACAGTGCGTGTCTGGAACACTAGTGGAGACAGGAGGATCCCGAGGACTCACTAGCCAGTCTAATCTATGGGTTCTAGCTTGAGTGAGAGACTCTGTCTCAAAGAATAAGGTGGAAAGCAGCCTAGAAAGACACTTGATATGTACCTCTGGCCTCTGCACACTCACACATGTGCTCCCGTGTGCACACATGCACACACCACCATCACTATCACCAACAACAACAAAGTTAAAAACTTTCAGATGCAGGATGAGTTAGTTTTGTGTATAGCTACAGACAGCATTACTGTCTCACATACTTAAAAACCTATTATACGTGCATACCTCTTGTTAAATGTTCTTACTACAATAAAATAAACTTGGAAAAAAGTCACAAGGGACTACAATTCTGATTCCACCTCTTTGTGTGTGGACAGGGCTCATTGGCTGGTGGACTTCCCTGTGTTTTAAAACTGAAGGACTCCTCAGCTGCCTTTACTTTGCTATTTTAGTTACAGTTCTTGCCTAGAGCAGGTGTATGGCCAAAGAGCTTCCTTCTAATCTATAATCCCTCATTTCATCTCTGTAACTAAAGCAGAGAAAGGATGGCTCTGGCCTCCTGCCTCCCGCATATGAAACTTGCTCCCTTTTAACCTGGAAGTTTTGTTTGACCATCTGACAACCCTTGCTGAGAAGGCCGTAAAGGAAGCTGAGCACACATCGAGACGGGTGCCTAATAAAATATCTAGCCAGGCACATTGGCATGCCTGTAGCCAGCTACTCGGGGGGCTGGGGTGAGAGGATGGCTTGGGCAGCAACAGAAAGACAAATTCAAACTACAAAACAATATTGATCCATGGCAACGAAGGAGTCAAGGTAATCAGGGAAGTCAGTCCAGGGGTGGCAGAGTTCCTGGAGGCTAAGCCACGCAGTCAGCCTTCAGACTCCCATGCGGCACGGCTTCTAATGTAACCTTCAGACTCCCATGCAGCATGGCTTCTAATGTAACCTTTAGACTCCACATGCAATTTTTTTTTTCTGAAGCTGTGACTCTGATAAATGGGGTGAATGTGACACCATGTGCTGTGAGGGCAGAGATTTCTGTTTGTTTAGTTACACCCCATGTGCCTGGCACCTAGCTGGCTTATGCAAATTTGTAAGCTGAATGTTTAGAAAATGTTTTTCACCCTTGCCGAGGAGCTGTCTGCATTTATTCTGCCATTTTCTGTGTCATACAATAATTAATAGGTCTGTCATCTTGTTTGCTTTAATCCAACAAGTGCTTGCTGATACCTAAGTGGCCCAGGCCCCTTTTGGAGTGGAGGAAGGACCACAGGAATGGGTGGGATGGGGCCCAGCCAATCCTCCTATCGTGCTTATTAGCTGCTTGAGAGAGAATCATCCAACTTAGCGGAGGGCGTTATTTTTCCATTCTCTTTTCCCTGATGTGTGCTCTGGGTCTGTGGAAGAACTGGAGGTCTGACGGTAAGAGGAGGAGGCTAGCCAAGACCCAACCCCATCTACAGATCACCAGGTAGGTGGCTGTCCAAGCTGGGGCTAGCCACCTCGTGGAACACAGCTGTATTGAGTGGTACACACCACAGTAAGTCCAAACCAGGTTGGTCTAGAGTCCTGGAACAGAATGTGTGACAACTCAAGGAGACTCAGGTTGAGGGATCACTGCTGATTAGATTTGGTCAGTCATTATTGTTTTTTTTTACTCAACACTTACGAGGCCCATGTGTAGCCTTCGTCATTGCCTTATAGTTTAAAGCCTTTTGCATTATTTGAATACCTGCAGAAATTGAATTACTTAACTAGTACCTCACGAAGTACAAAATTAGTAGCAATGCTCACTCATTTATTTGGTGAGCATTCATTAGGCACAAGCCATGTGCTTCACTGTGTGACAGTAACTCATGTACACAGTATCCATGGGTGTTAGTAATGTCAAAATACTTTTCTTTTTTTCTTTCTTTCTTTCTTTTTTCTTTTTTTGGTTTTTCGAGACAGGGTTTCTCTGTGTAGCTTTGTGCCTTTCCTGGGACTCACTTGGTAGTCCAGGCTGGCCTCGAACTCACAGAGATCTGCCTGCCTCTGCCTCCCAAGTGCTGGGATTAAAGGCATGCGCCACCACCTCCTGGCCAAATTCTTTTTTTTTTTTTTTTTTCCGGAGCTGAGGACCGAACCCAGGGCCTTGTGCTTGCTAGGCAAGCGCTCTACCACTGAGCTAAATCCCCAACCTTACTTATCTTTTTTGTTAAGAATTTCATGACATTACATACTACATAGTATATGTTATAGCTGGCTAGCAGAGGTAGATGTTCATAATAGACTTTTTTCCATCAGTCAGGAAAATGCTTCTTAATCAGTATTCTCCAAGTCCTTGTATACATAGTGTGGTAGGTTGAATGAGAATGTCCCCCATAGGTTCATGGATTTGAACACTCAGTTTCCAGTTGGTGGCACTGTTTGGGGAGGTTTAGGAGGTGTGGCTTGTTGGAGAAGTATGTCACTGAAGGTGGCTTTGGTGGCACTGTTTGGGGAGGTTTGGGAGGTGTGGCTTGTTGGAGAAGTATATCACTGAAGGTGGCTTTGGTGGCACTGTTTGGGGAGGTTTGGGAGGTGTGGCTTGTTGGAAAAGTATGTCACTGAAGGTGGCTTTGACAATTTCAAGGCTCTTGCCATTTCCAGCTTTCTCTTCGCTTCACACTTGTGCTTGAAGATGTGAGCGTTCAGCTTTCTTTCGTGTTGCCACACCTATTACTTGATGCTAGGATGAGCTCTTATTCCTCTGGGACCCTGAGCCCATATAAACCCTTCCTTTTAAAAGCTGCCTTGGTCGTAGTGTTTTTTCAGAGCAACAGAAAAGTAAGTAATTCCCACAGTAATGACGAGCTTCAGAGATATACCCATCTGTTTCCACCAAACTTGACTGACATGGAAGATAAACAACCCTTTGTCCCTTGCCCTGCCATCACTGAACTTGTGGATATATACACCAGGCATGAACAAGCACAGGCAAACCTTGCTGAGTCCAGGAAGAGTCTCAACCACATCTCTATGTGGTACCTTACCAGGACTCAGGTTCCTCAAGGGAAGCTGGGCTTCAGCTCTCTTCCCAGTCAAAACAACTTTGTTTTGAGTAAGTCTTGTATTCCACATCCCATAACTTTTATATATGATTGCAAATGACTACTACCTCAGGAAAGAGTTGTGTGGAAGAATGTAGAGGTGAACTGCTGTGGATATCGCTCTATATAAATAGAACACTGATGGCCAGTGACCAGACAGAAAGTATAGGCGGGACAAGGAGAGAGGAGAATTGGGGAAACAGGAAGAAGGAGAGAGACACACTGCAGCCACCGCCAGGACAAGCAGCATGTAAAGACGCCAGTAAGCCACCAGCCATGTGGCAAGGTATAGATTTATAAAAATGGGTTAATTTAAGATATAAGAACAGTTAGCAAGAAGCCTGCCATGGCCATACAGTTTATAAGTAATATAAGCGTCTGAGTGATTTTTTTATACGTGGATTGTGGAACTGCGGGGCTTGGTGGAGCCTGGAGAGAAGCCCTCCACCAACAGTGAACGATTGGAATGCTTAAAACTGTGCAAATATTTCTGATTTTGCCTCACATTTCCCTATGTTCATTTTTCCAAACACTCAAAATCCTTGAATTCCCAGTTCAGTTGAGGAAGAGTACAGGTAGAACATTTGTGCATGAACTGATATGCTTAAAACTATAAAGTAAATGCAACAAATTCTTATATTGGCTAACAACTTACTCTTAGTGAAATGGTTCATTTGAACAATATGAAAAGCACCTGTGTTCATTTTATTTTTCTATCAAGAATTTAATGGGGCAGAGACTAGATGGCTCAGTGGATAAGAGCCGCTACTCAAGTATGCAGAGTTCAGATTGCTATGTAGGATTACAGGACCTATGCAGGGCCAAATAAAGTAGCATGCATCTGTAATCCCAGGATGCATGGTTCAAGATGGTAGACAGGAATCCTGGAAGCCTTACAGGCCTTAAGGTCAGCTGGCCTGATGTATATATGAATTGGGGAGCAAAAGATCTGCTTCAAACAAGGTGGAAAACCTAGGGTTGTCCTTTGACTTCTCATATGCACATCTGCATACACACACACACACACACACACACACACACACACACACACCACACTCACATGTGCACACACATACACATCATACACACATATAAGCACACACACAACCACCACCAACTTCAACAGAGAATATAACAGGGCAGAGGAGAGTAATTCCTAACAGCTTTTAACTAATTGTTCTTTCCATACCCATTCCCCAGTTAGGCGGATAAAAAAGTGCCTGACGTGGAAACAACCTGTTTGTCTTTCCTGCCTCACCTGCTCACGGGCCCTTCCCCTTTAGGATAAGCACATAACTTACTAACATAATCACTCACATAAAACTGGACTTTGAACTGCCTCTTTCTCTCTTCAGGAAAGCAACTGTAAGTACATTTCAGAGGTCTGTCTTCAGTGCCAGAAACCTTACACCCAACCCAAAATTATCAGTGCCTTTGAGAGCAGCCCGATTCTCATAGAGTTTAGGGACAGACTGAGGCCACCAGAACATATTCTGAGGCTTCCACAGGAAATACCATTTTTCTCTGGTAATACTAAGATAGACTTAGGAAGAACTGGCGTGGTCTTAGCTCAAATGATCTCCCGATGGGGCATAGTGGCATATACCTGTAACCCCAGCAATTGGAAGTGGAGGAAGGAGAATCAGCTTTGGCTGCCCAATGAATTGAGGTCAGCCTGGGCTCCATGGGACCATGCCTCAAAATACAAAACAAAAACAAACAGAAAAGTCAAATGACCCATTTCCATGGAAGGAAAACAAAATAATTAGTTTGAATATAGGAATTACAGTTGTGCTGATTCCTTTCCCATGGATCCTGGTCCTATATGAAACTGGAGGCAAACAGGCAGCCTTTGCATATTGTGAATTGATTCCTTCCACTTGACCATTGGCCCATACAAACCCTAGCATCCCAAAGCCCTTCCTCTATAACTGACCGGGCTGTTATCTTCATGCAGACAATTGAAAGCTGACTACCCCTAGCAGTGTTCTGTGAAAACCGGGAGACTTCTAACTGTACAAACTGAGCCTTGTTACTGAATTAGGACGATTCCCAAGGAGACTGAGAGCTCATTTAGACCTCTTGATCTTCTAGTAAAATCTCTTACATATGGGAGGAGGCACATTTTTGCCCGATTTACATCCCTTCCCTGTTTACATTATCTTTGAAGGAACTACTTTCCACCCATTTCAATTCCATGAAATTTAGATGGGGTCCTTTCTAGCTCTTCAGTGTTGAGAAGGTTCTAAAAAGAGTCCACATCCCCCTGGTCATTGCTGTATGAACATGCATTTGGTCTGGGCTACATCAATCTTAGTGACCTAATTGAGTTTGAATTCTAATTAACACATGTCTATCATTTTCCACTGAAAGCTTATGGGGTGTTTTAAGGTCACAGTAAGCCATTCCCACAGTCACGTTCTCTTGAACCCAGTCACTTTCTCATAGGGAACAGATGCTGACAGATGATTTCAGCAACACACTAAGGGCCCCCATGCATCTATTTGTCCATTCAGTGGGTGGTCACTGAGGTGATGACGGCTGCTAGGTGATTGGTTTGGTGCTGTGGATGGAGCTATGACTGAAGCAGTCCCCATCCCCTCCCCATGGAACAACACACACATGGGCACACTCAAGGGGTGATTTACACTGGCATCTAGAAAGGCTTCTCAATAAGTATCTTCCCAGAGTACCACTTAGGTACCTTCTCTAATGCCCTTCCTCATCCTCAGAGCTATTGCCAGTTTAGGCCTTCTTTTGTTCACATTTGAATTCCAACAGTAGTTTCTGTTGAATAAAGAGAAAGAAGAATAGCAGTGGTTGGACTGGAAAGGCCGCGGACACGTAATTCTCTTCAGAAGATGCTGTTCATTAAGAGAAATGACCTCCTCCAGGCCATGAGCAGGCATGAAGGTGGCAGGAAGGGCATCAGGCAGAAGCAATTCAGTATATGGGGATATATGTGATATCATCATACAAGGAGAGAAAAGCTTCCATTTAAAACCTGGAGAGTAGCCCACGGTGGTGGCGCTCACCTTTAATCCCAGCACTCAGGAGGCAGAGGCAGGCAAATCTCTGTGAGTTCGAGACCAGCCTGGTCTACAGAGCAAGTTCTAGGACAGTCAGGCTATGCACTGAAACCCCATCTCAAAAAACAAAACAAACAAACAAAAGGTCTAGAGAGGAGCTTCATTGAGAGAGGGGAGGGGAGGAGACACTGCCAGGAAAGGATGATAGAGGCAGCCAGAGGAGCCTCTATGGAAAGCAACAAGATAAATATCAGACGTTCATGAGTTTGGGGGTGGGGGGGTACTACTGGGAAGCTTCACATGGGGACATGATTTAATTCAATATAGCATATGTGAACAAGAACACGGAAGAGCCAGAGACCCTAAATTGAAAGCTGTCAAGTTATACTGCAGACTGCTTCTCGGTCCTCTTCCAGGGAGCCGCACGGAGGCGTGGCCTGCCTCTTCAGGCGGTGGGATCTGCTCTAAAGGAGCAGAGGCTCACATGTTCTCACGGCGTTCCTGTGGGACCCTCCCTCCTCCTCTGCTGTTCGTCAGTCCACGCATCCTGTGCTCACGGCATAATGCTTTTCTGGGAATATAAAAAAGAACATCTGAAGGGAAAAGCCTGTTGTATTTCCTTAACCAACACACCTGTTCACCAGAGCCTGCGTGTTCATCAGGCCAGTTTATCAGGAACCTTTATGTCCATATACTTAACCCCACATAAGACGAAAATTTTACTTTCAAATTTGAATCTCATGTCACTTTCTTGCCTCCAGGTTGGACATATAGTTGCACAAACATCTCAGCTCTTCTTCCCTCGCATTAACTGTTCCTGATTATTCCAGTGGGCCTCTTCCTTAGTCTCAGTAATCCCTTCCCTCCCAACTGTCTGTTACTTAAAACGTGCTGTTGGTGCCTTTACAGCTCTTACGTTAATAAACACCAAAAGCAAGCCAGGCCTAGGGGTTCATGCCTGCAATCCCTGGATCTAGGAAGGGAAGGCAGGAAGATCACAAATGCAAGGCCATCGTCCAGCTCTGTGGTCAGCTCAAGGACAGCCTGGGCTATAAGAGGCCCTGACTCAAACAAAAATAGTGGGAAATTACTGAAACTTCTATTTTCAAATAAAAATTCTTGAACTGCATTTTTGATTTCTTTTTTGATTAAAACATTACCCTAGAAACACTATAAAATGCTGTAGGGTATGGGAAGAAAAAACCACTAGACAGGTGAGTCTCAACTGTAATAGTCCCCATTGCCTTGCCGAGTGCCAGCAGGAAGAGCCACCTTCAGAAGACACTTCTAGAAGCTTCTACACTCCACTCTTGATTTCCCAGGACCCATGTGGTGGAAGGAGAGACTCCATTGGTGCCTTGTCCTCAGATCTCCCTGCGCATGCCATGGTATTCAAGCATCCCTTTCCCTGCACACACACAAAATAAATGAACGAAAATGTAATAAACATTTTAAAAGTTAAAACAAATCAATGAAAATGCATCCAAATGGCAAATCCGGGTGTATTTCCTGTACTGATGATAAGAAGGGCCATGCTTCCAACATGTTCTCCTGAACTTACATGGATACCACACTTAGGCTGGAGCTCTTGGCTGCACAGCAGGGGTCTACTAAAACTTTTCCCTAAATTGCCTCCTTGCCTTAAGTCAGCTCCCCACCCCCACTTTTAGAATTCTACCTAATAAAGGCTGAGTAACTTAATAAGAGAGGGTCTAGCCCAGGAAGTCACAGTCCAGCCCTGGGGCTAAGCTTCCCAAGTGATTGCAGATGTGGATGCCTGGTTGTGACTGCCTGGATACATGTGACAGATTGACAGAGCCTTTACTGGGGCACAAGAACATGCATCTGGTTCATCATTTTAGAGTCCCAAGTATTCTGCACTACCTTCCTGGGAGTAGAAATTGTTTCTTAAGTGCTTAAAAATAGTGATCCTCATTCACTCAACAAAGAGTAGAATGTTCTTGAAACACAGGGCCTCGGTGGTCATTCATAGTTTATTCATTCTCAACCCTGTAGTAAAAAAAATGCTGTTGGGCAGCAATCATGTGTGTGTGTGTGTGTGTGTGTAACTGAGTTCCTATAGTTCACCCGGTTTGTATCAGAGACTCATGATAGAAGTTATGTAACTCAAGGATTATATAAAAGGCACTCAGCCACACTCACATTAGTAGGCATCAAATTTCTTGTGAAAATCTGAAAACATCTCAAGTTAAAATTAGTTAAATCGGGGATATATCCCTGTGGCAGTGTGCTCCACACACCTGTTTGTGACTTGTCTGTTTATATTTAGAAGTTCTTATGTGTCCCCTCCCCGGGCGGTGGTGGCACACACCTTTAATCCCAGCACTCGAGGAGGTAGAGCCAGGCAGATCTCTGTGAGTTCAAGGCCAGCCTGGTCTACAGAGCAAGATCTAGGACAGGCAACAAAAACTACACAGAGAAACCCTGTCCCGAAAAAACAAACAAACAAAAAAAACAAACAAGCAAAAAACCAAACAAAAACAAAAACAAAAGCAAGCAAACAAAAAAGTTCTTATGTGTCATCCTTACATTTGAATACTCATGTCCAGAAATCTAACTGTTTGGGGGGCTGGAGAGATGCATGGCTCAATGCTTATGAGTACTCGTTGCTCTTACAGAGTATCATATGGTGGCTCACAATCATGGGGATACGACTCTCTCTTCTGACCTCCATGGCACCAGGCATGCATGTAGTACACACACAGGCAAAACATTCGTACACGTAAAATAAAACAAATCTTAAAAAAAAAAAAAAAGAAAGAAAGAAAGAAAAGAATTAGACTGTAAATATATGGGGTGGAGAAACCGAAGCAAACTTAGATTGCCTTACTGGGCAAAGTCACATGCATGATCCGTTTCAGTGAAATAAACTCCTAAAAAACTTTTTTTTTTCTTTTTGGCTGGGGAGTCAAGAAAAGAACTTATTCCCATAACTCAGATAACACTTTTGCCTTCTGTCCTGTGATGGGCCCACTAGCACCTTTTGGAATGTTCTTGGGACCTGTCACACTGCCCTCCCTGGCTGGTGTCTGACTCCACAACTGGCCTGTTCCGCAGGCCCACAGGTCTGGACTACATTTCAGCTGTTCTAGGGCTTGAGTCCTCCCCCCTCCTCCCCTCCCTCCCCAACACCCCCACCCCTCGCCCGGGGCGTCACTGGCCGGGCACAGGGCAATACGGAAGGAAGCTGATTCTGCTCTGAGTTCTGCAGTGGAATCGCATCCCTCCCCCACCACTACACCACCCCCATGAGACTTCTGGGGAGCTCTGAGTCCACTACTCTGAAAGGCCAGGGCTCAGGCCACCTAGGCGCGGGGACAGCGGACGCGCACCGAGAGACCGCGACCCCGGTGAGGCTCCAGCGGTGAGCAGTCGAGAAGCCCAGGAGCCCCGGCTGCGCAGCAGAACCAGCGCAGGCGCAGCAGGAAACTCCCCAAGCCAGGCCCCGCAGGTCTAGGGGGCGAAGTGTCTGGGAGGGACAGGGTGGCGCCGGGCCAGGCTGTCCGCCCGGCTCACCTCTCCCTGGACCTGGGCGGAGCGCGGCACCGCCCGCGGGCCTGCGGATGCCTCGCCCGCCCCCTCCATGGCCCGGGCCGGCAGCGAGCGGCAGTATGAAAGCCGGTGCCGCCCCTCGCGGTCCGTGGACGCGTGGCGAGCCGAGGCGGCCGCTCCTGGGCTCTGCATGGGGACGCCGGGAGTCAGGCGACGCGTACCGCGCGGAGGCTGGGGATTACCCCGGAGCTCCTCTGCGCTGGCTGCAGCGGGGCTGCTGTGCACCGCGTTGACCGCCTGCATCTGCTGGGGACAGCTGCCGCCGATGCCCTGGGCGTCCCCAGCCCCGCCGCGACCGGTGGGCGTGCTGCTCTGGTGGGAACCCTTTAGGGGGCGCGGCGGCCACCCCTGGCCTCCCCCTGATTGCAGCCTGCGCTTCAACATCAGCGGCTGCCGCCTGCTCACCGACCGCGCGGCCTACGGGGAGGCTCAGGCAGTGCTCTTCCACCACCGCGACCTGGTGAAGGGACCCCCCGACTGGCCCCCGCCCTGGGGCGCCCAAGTGCGCACGGACGAGGCTCTAGAGCTACGTGTGTTCGACGACCAGGAGGGAGCGGCGATGCTAGCAGGCGAAGCCCTGGAGACCACAGGTTCTAGACCTCCAGGTCAGCGCTGGGTGTGGATGAACTTTGAATCGCCCTCCCACTCCCCTGGGCTGCGGGGCTTGCCTAAGAACCTTTTCAATTGGACGCTGTCCTACCGTGCCGACTCGGATGTCTTCGTGCCCTATGGCTTCCTCTACCCCAGGAACCATCCAGCTGACCAGCCGCCAGGCCTGGGTCCCCCGCTGGCCCGCAAGCGGGGCCTGGTGGCCTGGGTTGTGAGCCACTGGGATGAGCGCCAGGCCCGGGTCCGTTACTACCACCAGCTGAGCCGGCACGTGTCTGTGGATGTGTTTGGTCGGGCGGGACCTGGGCAACCAGTGCCTGCCAGCGGGCTGCTGCACACTGTGGCCCGCTACAAGTTTTACCTGGCCTTCGAGAACTCACAGCACGTGGATTACATCACTGAGAAGCTGTGGCGGAATGCCTTCCTGGCCGGGGCCGTGCCAGTGGTCCTAGGTCCTGACCGGGCCAACTATGAGCGCTTCGTGCCTCGTGGCTCCTTCATCCATGTGGATGACTTCCCTAGTGCTGCCTCCCTGGCTGCCTACCTGCTCTTTCTTGACCGAAACCTGGCTGTCTATCGCCGCTACTTCCACTGGCGTCGGAGCTATGCGGTGCACATTACCTCTTTCTGGGATGAGCCATGGTGCCGGGCATGCCAAGCTGTGCAGACCTCTGGGGACCAGCCCAAGAGCATCCACAACCTGGCAGGCTGGTTCGAGCGCTGAGGCCACTGTCCTGTGAACTGACTGGCTGAGTTTTCTAGATACCCAATTTTGCTTGATGGGAAAAAGATGAATTACCAATTAATATTATTTAGCACAAGGATGGGATGGGAAATTTCCCAGGTCTTTGTGACTTTTTACAGAGAGCTGAGCTGGTTCTCTGTTAAGGGGCAGTGGTGTCCTGGGCGGGAAAACAGGCCTTTCCTTACCTACTACGCATGTGAAGAAGTGGCTTTTCCTTCTGGCCACGGGCCTTAATGGGGGTCCATGTGGCCTCTAAATCTTAGACGTATTTGTTCTCTGACCCGAGGTTGCTTGGACCAATGAGGAGCAGACTACTGTTTCTGAAAGCAGGTGGGTGTGAGATAGTGAGTTTTTCTGTGATGGTTGGATTCCTCAAACTCTCCGATCGATCGTGGAAAAGATAAGCCATTGATTTCCTTCACCAGCTGTGTGTGTCCCAGCCTGTGAGTAGAAACAAGAAGCAAGATTATCCTCTGAGGAAAATCAAGATGAAGATGTGGGGCCACCTCACCTCTCACTAGAAATCTATTCCTGAAAAGCTGCATTTAAGCGACACCCCAAATTCAGGGCCCTACGGGAGTGCAGTATTTAATGGAAATAAATGGGAAGTCCCTTTACAATGTGAATGATCATCTAATTGTTTCTGCTGTCCTTCTATTTTCCTGTAACCTGGATTAAGAAGACATTGAAAATACAGACATGAAAAAGCACACATAATCTTCTGGTCCTTTTCCTAGCCAGTGTTTACAAAGGAAGAGACGTAAACGATGTCATGTCCACGATATTCCGTGTGTCTCCTGGGCCTGAGATTTAAACTGGAGTGTTAGTCCTTCAGCAGTGTTGGCACTGCTGTGCAGAGAACAGTAAAAGAGACTTTGGTGAACTATGGGTTTGTGCAAAAGGAAAAAAAAAAAAAGCTACTTTTGTGGTGTCTGTATATGGTGGTTCTGTTTCTCTCCTTTGTTGTTGTTGTTAAATGAAACTGAACTAGTGCCTTCAAAATAATTGTCTGTTCTTTGTTAAATACTAAAACCAGCAGGTTCCCCTCTGAATCTGCACCCCAGTACAATGATTCTACTGCCTTTGAGCCTGTGCTGTGGGACCAGTCTTGAAAATACACTCTTTGACTTTCCAAGTTCAACAGATGTCAGCCTGTGCCTGCTCCAGCCAAACACTGGGCTTGAGCTCCCAGGAAAGCTCCTCTTTGGGGCTTCCATAATCTACCACTGCCACAGTAAATACGGATTTTAGTCACACACACACAAAATCACTGTTCATAAATCAGAAGGGCTCATGCATGTTATTAAGCTAGGACCGTTAGTCACTGTTATGGGCAGGGTCCAAGATCTGTTCCTGTTCGGTTAGGACAGTTGTCTGAGTCTTAGATCAGGTTCATGTCCACAAGTTTTTGTTACATTTAAACTTGCAAAGCTCACTTAGGCCCAGGTGCTTTTCTTCTCTCCCTCCCATAAAGGGGGTAATTAAAAGCTGTGAGTAACATTTCCTCCTCCAAGTGTTATAGTGTGGGCAGAACCGCAATTAAAGAACACCAGCCACCCAACAAAGCATAACAAAGGTTCTGGGTTTTGTTTGTTTTGGGTATTCAAGACAGGGTTTCTCTGTGTAGTCCTGAAATTCTCTTTGTAGACCAGACTGCCCTTGAACTCAGAGATCCACCAGCCTCTGCCTCCCGAGGGCTAGGATTAAAGGTGTGCATTAGCACACCCAGCTTAAAAGTTCTGTTTTTAGAGTGAGTATTGATGAAATACTGGCCAGGGGTCTCAGCATTGTCAGGGATCTACACTGGGCAGTGGGACTGGTGATCTGGTCAGCTTTACCTTCTGGCTGGGGGATCACTGGGCCAAGGAATGACCCTGAGCCTAGAGTCCATCTTTTGTGAAGTATGGCGAACACCTGCCAATTTACTGTGGCAAGAAAGTGACGATGCCTCACATGTATGGGGGAGTTGGTTAAATATATATGTATCTAAGCCTATTTCCTTCTTTCTGTGCAGTGATTTTAGGATGCCCTCATATGCATTTTACATTTCTTGAAATTAAACATCAAGATTTATTACAGAACCAATCTGAAAAAAGGAAGGGTAGTCACACCATACTGTGTATTTCAAGGAAGTTCTTAAAGCTGAGCCATATTTCAGACCATACAATTTCTACTAAGCTTGTATTTTCAGGCCAGAAGTGCCTATGTTGTTATTTTCTTGAAAAAATTATTTTGGTAAAACTTTGTAACTAAATTGTTATGGATTGTTTCACCTATAACTTTTGCATTAAATCCATGTAAAACTAGCCTATGTTTATGGAATGCTTATTATGAAGAAGAATGCTTCCGGACGTGTTATGTATTTCAAGTGTATTTTCTGTGATTGTCATGCTCTATTTTAAGGCAGAAGCTTTCCTTTCACATTGGTCCCAAATGAAACGTTTTTTACCCCTGGATGACCCTCATTCCACGAGGGAATCTGGAAGGATATTCTCAGAAGCCAGAAGAACTTGCTGGCAGAGTTTAGATTCTTTTGTGTTCCCAAGCCCTTACTGACAGTAAGAGGAAGACAGTTAGGGTGCCAGGGTGACTTCAGGAAAGAGCTTGCAGTTGGGAGCCAGAACCTGAGACTGGGGCTCGGCCAGCGTCTGCTTCTGTGGCCGAAATCAGGCAAGTTAAGTTCTTGAGTTGTAGCTTCCTTTGTATCTCGTGAATGTCCCTAGGAAACCATCCTGAAGAGGGATGTGTGCCCAGGCAAAGCTGTAAGGGCTATGCCATTGCAGAAGGAAATCTTTGAAGGCTCTAGGCCAGAGCTTAGCAGACATTTTCTGCGTAGGCCAGAGTGAGTATTTGAAGCTTTGCAGACTGGACGATGTATGGCTCGTATTCACCTCTGCAGTGGGAGTGCAGGAGCAGGATGCAGAACCCAGCAGGGTCATTGGCTGCTAGCTTTAGACCTCCAGTCAGAGTTCACCAGCTCAGCTCTGGGCTGTTTGTAGATGATGCAAGACATTTTGGAAATTTAGCTGTTTTTAGAAAGTATAACTTGATGGGCATCCCTTGAAAGGGATTTAATAATTAGGATTTAAGAATTCTGGAGGTGGATATTACTGGGTTCCTAGACCAGCTTTGCAACATTCCCTAGTTGTCTGATCTTGGGCAAATGACTGAGCTTTTCTGTGTTTTGGTTGTCTGTCTCTAATTGAAGGTACTCATATATGGAGGTACAGAGCGGGGTGAGATAAGACCCTCATCACAGTCCTGGCCCTGAGGATGTGCCTAGAAACTGTTTGCTGAACTTACCTCTAGTCCCTCCCACAGAGGGAGATCAGACCCTCTCAAGGACTTGCTTAAGGTGACAGCAATGTGCCTTGTGTGTGTCACACCCCTGAGCCGCTGTCACTTGAACTGCAAAATAAGGGGGCTGGACAAAAGCTCTGGGGACTTCTGGTTCCACTAGCTCTCATTCTGCTAATTGGCTCCCTGGAGCTCAGAGAGTTAATTGCCCTCTGGTGGGTCCCCATCCAGATCAGGAAATTGGCTGCAAACCAGGGGATGGGGGGCGGGGAGAATGTGAGATTTAGCTTCAGTTAGTGTGTGTGTGTGTGTGTGTGTGTGTGTGTGTGTGTGTGTGTGTGTGTGTGTGTGAAAGACAGAGAGACAGAGAGAGACATAGACAGAGACACAGAGAGAGACAGAGACAGAGACACAGAGAGAGACAGAGACAGAGAGACAGAGACAGAGACACACTGAGAGAGACAGAGACAGAGACAGAGACACACAGAGAGAGACAGAGACAGAGACTTCCCAGTCATCCAGGAGAGAAGCCAAGTTCTTGGTGTTGAGTTTGGTGAGTAAGGAAGGGCATGGAATACATTGCAGGTCACTCTTGCCTGCCCTTAGGAACTTTTATGCAACGTGGTCTCTTTAACAAATTCAGTCTTTTTTCTTTCTCTCTTTTTCTTTTCTTTTTTGGGGTTTTAGAGACAGGGTTTCTCTGTGTAGCCCTGGTTCTTCTAGAACTATCTCTGTAGACCAGGCTGGCCTTGAACTCAGAGATCTGCCTGCCTCTGCCTCCCAAGTCCTGGGTTGAAAGGCATGCACCACACTGCCCAGCTCAACAAATCCAGTCTTTGGTAGGGTGAAGTCTGAGTTCACTGGGGCTGTACTGGTTTGCCTGTGTGGTAGATTATCGCGTCAGGCCCTTTCTCACTTTATGGTGACCGGTTTGCAAGGGCACACTCTTGGCTTCCAGATGGGCTTGCTTCCCCACATGCGCCTGTGTTCTCAACAGGATAGTTACTAGCTTCTGTCCTCCACATGAAGTAATGTCAAGTTTGGACAGAACAAAAAGACTGGGGCCCTAGTGGTGGAGTGCAGGCTGGGAGCAGAAAAGGTAAGCTTTATTCCTTATAGAGGGCACAAGAGAGAGAGGAAAATGTGAAGGTGGAACAAATACCAGGGATTCTCTTTTCTGTCCTCTCCAATACACACGTAGAACACACTCATTTAAGTACCAAAGGAAAAAGATCACCATGGCCATCTAACAGGAGCAAGGCTGCCCGGAGAGAAGAGTCAATAACGTACGAGTTAAATGTGCAAAGTTGGCTGGGGAGTGAAGAGTGGACATGGAGTCAGACCAAGTGAAGAGAGCCTGGAGAAAGGGAGAGTGGGGAGAAGAGGGAACAGCAGAGTTGAAGGCCACGAGGTGGAAGAAGGTGGGACCTGTTCACCAGAGTGAGGGCCGGCTTAAAGAACATCGTCCACCTTGCCAGCTTAAAGAGCACCATCCACCTTGCCAGCTTAAAGAGCACCGTCCACCTTGCCATCTTAATGAGCACCGTCCACCTTGCCATCTTAATGAGCACTGTCCACCGTGCCAGCTTAAAGAGCACCATCCACCTTGCCAGCTTAGAGAACCATCCACCTTGCCAGCTTAAAGAACATCGTCCACCTTGCCATCTTAATGAGCACTGTCCACCTTGCCATCTTAATGAGCACCGTCCACCTTGCCATCTTAATGAGCACTGTCCACCGTGCCTTCTGCTGAGAAGAAACCTTTGTGCAGCTTGTAACAGCGTGTGTGGACAGCTGGGAGTGAAGTCAAAGTGGGAACCCCTGAACGAGGAATAAACACAAACCCAGATTCATTATTGCAGACTCTCGAATGCTTATGAATGCTTTTTTTTTAAATGCTGCAATCTGTATTTTTTTAAGTGCTTCAGTAACAATACTGTAAAGAAAATTGCACTTCAGCAATCTGAAGGCCAGTGATACATGTTTTATCTTGTTTTAATACTTGACAGTCAGTGTTAAATGCTGTAATAGGAACAATTTAAACTCTTAGTATATCATGCCTGTGTTTCTGCATACAATCAGTGTTCCATCAGTACAATGTACTCAGAATAAAAGCTCTGTCACCTTCCGTCCATGGTAGAGAGTTTGATGAGAAATCTTGCTTCTCTTTGAGGGAGCTATTTAATTTTTCCAAGGAAAACGAAGCCTTCAGCTTGTAATAATTTTCACTGCCCAGTTGAAGAGTAAGTGTTGTCAATATGGTGATAGCAGAAGCAAACTGGTGCCAGCTGGAGACGTGGTTTGCATAACCTATATTTGTCATCTGAGCAATGCAGTGCTCTCAAGCCTGTGTGCTGAACTGTTTCCGTTCAGGTCTGAGTCAGACTGTGAAATCCGCACCAGGATAGGTTTCTCTTGCCTCAGGATTTGTTTCCACATATTGTGGATTAGGGAGATGAACACAGGTACGTAGAGTCTAGGGAAGCATGCTCTCCAAAACCTAAGTGTCTCTTCTTCGGAATCCTATAGCGAGCGGCTCATAAGTCGGCCTTCATTCGTACTTCATTATCCAGATCCATGCCTGTCTCTCCCATTTACCAGAGGGACCCTTTGCTATATGCACTCAGCAGATGTTCAGGCAGTGCCTGTTGAAGTTGCAGCTGAACCCTGGGGAAAAATATGATTAGAAAGGACAACATGAGAAGTGTGAAGGAGTATCTTGGCAGGAAGGCTGGAGGACTTTCTGAAGAGGTGGAACTGAAACCAGAATGTCTGGGAAAAGTTGACACATGGGGTATGGGAGTGTATCTAACCTCTGCCTCCTGAGTGCTGGGAATGTATCACCATGCCCAGCTTGTTTTTTTAGACATTTTGATGTGGGGAAATGAGGTTTTCTGAAACTTAACAAATAATTTTTTGTTTGTTTGTTTTGTGTTTTTGAGATATGGTCTTTTTATATAGCCCTGGCTGTCTAGGAACTCTCTGTAGACCAGGCTAGCCTTGAACTCATTGAGATCATCCTACCTCTGCCTCCCGAGTTCTGGCACTAAAGACATGTGTCACCACACCCAGCAACAAATACTTTTTTTTTTTTAATTAAAAACTTTCAACACAGAAGTAGTGACATGAAATTTAGTTCTTTTGAAAAGAGACTTGTACTTTCATTTTCATTGAATTCTAGCAAATCTTTCATTTCTTTCTTTATTTCTTCCTTGACCCATTGGTGTTTCAGGTGGGCATTATTCAGTTTCCATGAGTTTGTAGGCTTTGTATAATTTTTGTTGTTGTTGAAGTCTAACTTTAAGGCATGGTGGTCTGATAAGATACAGGAGGTTATTCCAATGTTTTTGTATCTGTTGAGATTTGCTTTGTGATCAAGCATGTGGTCAATTTTAGAGAAGATTTCATGGGGTGCTGAGAAGAAGGTATATTCTTTTGTGTTAGGATGGAATGTTCTGTAGATATCTATAAGTCCATTTGAGTCATAACATCTGTTAGGTCCTTTATTTCTTTGTTAAGTTTCAGTCTGGTAGATCTGTCTTTTGGTGAGAGTGGTGTGTTGAAATCTCCCATTACTAATGTGTGGGGTTTGATGTGCGATTTAAGCTTTAATAATGTTTCTTTTATGAATGTGGATGCCTTTGTATTTGGGGCATAAATGCTCAGAATCGGACTTCATCTTGGTGGACTTTTCCTGTTATAAATATGTAATGTCCATCTTCATCTCTTTCGATTGATTTTAGTTCGAAGTCTATTTTATTAGATATTAGGATAGCTACACCAGCTTGCTTCTTAGGTCCATTTGATTGGAAAGCCTTTTCCCAGCCCTTTACTCTGAGGTAGCGCCTTTCCTGGAGCTCACTTGGTAGCCCAGGCTGGCCTCGAACTCACAGAGATCCGCCTGGCTCTGCCTCCCGAGTGCTGGGATTAAAGGCGTGCGCCACCACCGCCCGGCTGTGTTTAGCTTCTTTAGGTTGTATTTTTCCTTCTAGTGCTTTCTGTGGTGCTGGATTTGTTTAAATCTGGTTTTATCATGGAATATTTTGTTTACTCTGTCTATGGTGATTGAGAGTTTTGCTAGGTATAATAGTCTGGTTGGCATCCATGGTCTCTTAGTGTCTACATAACATTTGTCCAGGACCTTCTAGCTTTCATAGTCTCTATTGAGAAGTCTGGTGTTATTCTGATGGGTCTGCCTTTATATGTTACTTGGTCTTTTTCTTTTGTGGCTCTTAATATTTTTTCTTTGTTCTGTATGTTTAGTGTTTTGATTATTATGTGTCGAGGAGACTTTTTTTTTTGATCCAGTCTATTCAGTGTTCTATAAGCTTCTTGTATCTTCATAGGTATTTCTTTCTTTAGGTTAGGAAAGTTTTCTTCTATGATTTTGTTGAATATATTTTCTGTGCCTTTGAGTTGGTATTCTTCTCCTTCTTCTGTCCTTATTATTCTTAGGTTTGGTCTTTTCATGGTGTCCCAAATTTCTTGGATGAATTTTGTGTTATGACTTTTTGTCTTTAGTGGTTTTTTTTTTTTTTTTTTTGACTGACCAGTCTATTTTCTCTATTGTGTCTTCAGTGTTAGAGATTCTCTGTTCCATCTCTTGCATTCGGTTGGTTATGCTTGCTTTTGTAGTTCATGTTCGTTTAGTCAGGATTTCTATTTCCAGCATTCCCTCAGTTTGTGTTTTCTTTATTGTCTCAATTTCAATTTTCAAATCTTGAATTGTTTCCTTCATCTGTTTAATTACTTTTTCTTGGCTTTCTTTGATTTCTTCCAAGTTTTTGTTTGTTTTTTTCTTCCATTTCTTTAAGGGAATTTTTTATTTCCTCTTTAATGGAGTTTTTCATATCCTCTTTAATGGAGTTTTTCATTTCTTCTTTAATGGCCTCTATCATCTTCTTAAAGTCATTTTTAGGATTGATTTCTTCTGCTTCTTCTGCCTTGGTATGTTCAGGTCTTGCAGGTGTAGAATCACTAGGTTCTGATGTTGTCATATAGGTCTTTATGTTGTTGCCTGTATTTTTGCACTGGCGTCTACTCATCTCTTCCTCTGCTCGGTGTAGGCAGTGTCTTGTCTGAAGGTACCTTTCTTGTTCTAATTGTTAGTCTTGGTCCACTAGGGGTTCTTGGTTAAATTGGTGCTATTGGGCTCTGTTTCTTCGGGAGCAGCTTTGTCCCATCAGTGTTAGTGGGTTCTGTCTCAGGGAGCAGTTGTTCCCAGTTGGTGCAGGGTATGCTTAAGGTTTCAGTGGTTGTTAGGTTCATAGGGATTTTTTTTTTTTTTTTTTTTTTGGTGGTGGGGGTGGGGGAGCAGGGAAAGGTCCCTGGGAATCCAATGGGTAGGGCCTAGGAGCTGGAGCTAGAGACCTGATCTGCTGGTCCGGAGATGGGGGCTTACCTGTTCTCGGTCATTGTAGTGTAGGCTTATTCTAGTGATCTGGTTAGGTGGCTGGGCGGTGCCTTCTTTTGTGTTCTCAGGTCACGTTTTGCTCATTCGTCAACTCCTCAGCTGATCTTGTTTCCTCAGACTGCAGACTGTAGGAGTCTGAATCCTCTCCCGAATGGATCTCAGCTGAGCAGGTTGTTTAGTAGAGTAATCTCACCAACACCTCCAAGTTGTTGGGTTTCATAGGATCGGCACCTGGGCCCTGTGTTGGTCTCAGACAGAGTGTTTGGATCCGTTCTGGTTGCGTCCCACAGAGATGGCTCCTTCCCTGGGTACTGGGATTAAAGGCATCCCTATTCTAAACTCTTAATCTCCTTGTTTTCACTAACTCCTCAGGGGGTAATAGCTCAGTTTCTGGTCTTTATTACAACCGCCACCCTGCCTGCCTCTGCGTCCGCTGCCGCTCTGCCTGCCTCTTGAAGGCTACTTTTTTTATCTGGGAAAAAAAATCTCATTTATTGCCCTTCATTTGATTCCAATTAGCATACTTCATTGGTTCTCAACGTCCACTTTTAAAGAAATGGACTTTTGGAAACAATCACCAGCATTCTTTTAACGAAAGGGGGTGGGATATAAAGCACATTTTCATTGCTGTAAAGCCTTGTAAATTATTTCAAGTAATATTTAATGAATTGGATTTTTATGACATTCATTTTGAGATCTCTAGTATTTTTAAATTACTGTGTCTTGGACCAATGAGATGGCTCAGCGGATTAAGGCACTGGCCACCAGCCTGATGGTCAGAGTTTGATCTTCAGGCCCCACATGTTGAGGAGCAAACTGATTCCCAGAAGTTGTCCTCTGACTGCCACATGTGTGTGTGGCACCTGCATGCCCCCCCCCATACACACATACACAATAAGTCAATAAATGAATGCAAATTTAAATTGCTGCGTCTCATCTAATGCTATGGAATGAGAACGTCCCATTAGACCACATGCTAAGTAAGCATTTGTGAAAGAGCTTTTCACAGTAGGAGAAGTGGATTGCTAACAGTTAACAGCTATGTCTAGAGAGCCTTCACAACTCAGATGTTCCCATCAGGGAAACGACACCTAGACACTAAAGGAAAACTTCTGAGAAGAAGCTGCTTCTGGCAGTGAATGGAAACTCCTGAAAGGAACCTGTCTGCAGACATTATTGACTGATCAGAATTTCAGGACCGTGGAGAGATTGGAAAGTTGCAGGTCCAGAGGCTAACGACCTTCGCTTGGGCTAAGTTCTGGCCCTCTAGAACAGCTATTCCCTGCCCTCCTCTGTGTTGAAACTAACGTCTTGTGATAACAGATAAAAACTTTTAGAATCCATTGACTTAACAGGCAACTAGTTCCTGCTAATCCAAAAGCTAAAATGTCACCAGGCAGCATCTTGAGCCCATACGAAAGCTTTCTCCATCTTCCTTTACCTGCCTCTCTGATGTACTCGCCAATGTGTTTCGTTTGGTTTGGTTTTCCCATGCAGGATTTCTCTGCTTACCAGTCCTGGCTGTCCTGGAACTCACTCTGTAGACCAGGCTGGCCTCTGCCGCCAGAGTGCTGGGATTAAGACATGCACCACCAGGCCCACCTCACCAATGTGTTTTAAACTTGCCTTAATTTATGACTTTCTCTGTTCTTTAAAACAATAAAAACTGTAAAGCTGCTTCCACATTGGAACCCGAAAGTGTGGGTAACCTAAGTCTGTGTTCCTGGGCCATGGTTGCCCCACATGGCTCCAGAATAAATCATTACTTCTATCTCTTAAGATGAGATCTGTGGTTTTTGTGACAACAACAAATAACTCCAACATATGTTATTGCCATAATAGAAGTCTATTATAGGAAGAAATATCAGAGCATGTGTGGAAGCACAGTCTAGAGTCCTCATAGAAACCCTGGGAACATTAGAACCCTGCAATTTAGGGAAGCATCCCCACCCCCCACTACAAACTAAGTTCCCCTAACGCTATTTGGAAAAAGCCAGCAATGCAGCCCCTGGCCTCAGCACGCTGTCTACCCACAGGTTGTCACTAATGCTATAGTTAAAACGAGAGCTGTGTTCAAGTGGCACCTTCAAAATGACGGATCCCCGCGGGGGATTTTTTTTCTCTCCTAGCAACTAGACACACCTGTCCGTACCCTCTGATTTTCTGGTTCCCCTGAGGTTAAATCAACATTTAAAAGTCTCCCGTGTCTACCCACTATCTTGTGATCAAATAACAATGCCTCAAGGTAATGCTGGAAGCCTGACGGTTTGAAAGCCTTCTTGAGGAGGAACAGAGACACAGCTTTTGAACAGGGTCTAGCTGACTAAGGTTTATAATTTGCAAAGCTCCTGGTCCATGCAGGATATTTAGGCTCATACGCTCTGGTCATTGCCCTTCAGTGAAAGACAGTGGGATGGTGATAATCACTGGTGCTGGTCTCCTGGTCTCCGCAGTCATGTGATCACCTTCCTGGGGTTTGGTGGGGATTGGCTGACCCACCACTGATAAGGAGAAGTGATGGTTGACTTTCTAAGACTGTGTTATAAACCCCTGTCCCTCGTTCCTCCTCTTTTTTACTGCCGCCCTAACTGCTGGTGTTTCTTTTGAGAATGAGAACTCCTGAGAAGAGTCTGTGTCTACAAATGCTGATTAGACTACAGCATCTGAGGCCTGTGCTGGAGCTTCCTCCATCCTTCAGGAACCTGCCTCCCAGATGGTTCCACCGAGGTATGCTAAAGGTGCTGTGATTTCTAACTTTCTCTGTTCTGTTAACATAAAAAAATGCCATGAACCTGTTTCCTCGCTGGAACCTG
This sequence comes from Peromyscus maniculatus bairdii, assembly GCF_049852395.1. NCBI lineage: Eukaryota > Metazoa > Chordata > Mammalia > Rodentia > Cricetidae > Peromyscus > Peromyscus maniculatus. The sequence continues at coordinate 11,258,172 of NC_134858.1, read as the reverse complement.
GGGTAACCTGGCCCCATGTTCTCAGGCCGTGGTCACCAAGAGTTTGTTCCAGAACAAACTAGCTCTCATTCCCTTGGGATTGAGAGCCAGGCTTTTGCATCAACACTCTCCTACCATTTCATTCCTCCTTACCTTCCTCTTGTCCTCTTTTTCCCCCTTCTCCCTCCTCTCTTTCTCTCTCTCTCTCTCTCCCTCTCTCTCTCTCTCTCTCTCTCCCTCTCTCTCTCTCTCTCTCTCTCTCTCCCTCTCTCTCTCTCCCCTCCCACTTCCCCCTCCTCTCTCTTCCCTTTCCCTCCCCTTTTTTCTTTTCACTGGGACATAAGATAAAAAGACTATATGTGAGTGATTGTCCTTAAATAGCAATAATCATTTTTCTTCAAATTCTGGGCTTTAATCTAGATGGTTATATGGAAAATTCAGAGTTCTTGTTTGTTACATTTATGCCTTGAACTGCATACTGCTTGACTTTGCTGCCCCAGCTTTTGAATACTCTAAGACATAGGAGGAATTATTTTCTTTGATGCTGTTGCTTTTCATCCCTGCTCCCCGCATCCTTTTTCTTTGTTGTTTGGACACCTGGCAGTGTTTTCCTGTTGCTGGAAGGAAATGATTCAGGCTGTTCCTCTCTGAGAGGCTGAAATGGCCGGCACCCCAGCAGCCTTGCTGGGTGCCATTCCAGATTTCATGTCCTTTGGGTCAGTGTTATCTGACACTATTCCTGGGGGACATGAACAAACATCTACTGTCCCCAGACAAGGGACCAACAGCAGACCAAAGTAAGGATACCACCGCAGTCTAACCTGGTGAACCACTGAGTTTTATGGGGTTTATTTACAGGAATATGGGTGATGGGTTACTTACAGGAGTAGACAGCTGCAACACCAAAAAAAAAAATCACCCCAGCACGGGAGACCATTCATGGAAACTGGAAACCCAGAGCTTGCCGCACGGCTTGTAGACACTCAGCAGGTCGGGGCCCTTCAGCTGGTCAGAGCCTCTTCCGGGTCGCTCCTCCTGTTTGAGAGGCTTTCAGCTCTCCTACAGCTTCTCTGTGGTTGAGAACGGAGAGGCCGACTGGATCTGGTCAGTTTTAGGAACCTTGTGAAGCCTTTGAGTTGTTTATTTCCGAGCCCAAGAGCTTGTCTGCTGAATGGAATGTTTACCCCCTCTTAGAACACCCAGTGTTTCACACCCTTTCTGTGTCTAGTGTCCAGATGCTGTTGGGTGGGCGCTTGGAGCTTCCCTCCAGAACACGAGGTTTGCATCTCAGAGAAAACTACTACACACCTCGGAAGCCCACACAGACCTCGGAACACAACACACGCGGGTCTCTGGTACAATACTGCTCTTCCCAGGCGGAGACAGATCGATCATGCTTAACTACGGCGACTCATCCATAGTCACACACACGGACTGTCCTCAGTGAAGTCACCCTGCAACTCTCCCTCATCCCACCAGATGTGCATCTCCTAGAGTTTTCCAGACTCTGCACACACTTGGCCTCAATTACACTTTCAAAGACATCTTTATTTGTGTGTCTTTATGTGCCCTGGGAACATGTAGAAGCCCAAGGAGGCCAGGAGACGGTGCCAGGTCTCCCGAAACTGGAGTTCCAGACAGTTGTGAGTCCCTGTGTGGGTGCTGGGAACCAAACCCTGGCCCTCTGAAAGAACAACAAACACTCCTAGCCACTAAGCCCTCTCCAGCTCTCAACCTAATTTCTTTAAGATTGATTCACATTGTTCTTTCCATTTCTAGGATACCGTTAGTCTAACGGTCCATCTACTGACTTCCCACACTTTGCTCTCATTCTTCTCAGGGTACTCCCTAACAACACCCAGATGAACACATTTTATAACCTTTGCACAAGCTTCCCATGAGGTCCAGAGTGGTATGTGATGCAACTCGACATACGGTTATGATTGGGGTAATTTCTAAGAACCTGGAGCAGGAACTACATCCTCAAAATGATAAAGACTATAAGCTAGGCTTTTATAGCAAATGAGGAGGTGTGGAGGAAAAGAAAATATGGGAGAGACAGAAAGAATGAGAAACGGGGGGTGGGGTGGGGGGAGAGGGAGAGAGAGGGATTCCCACAATGCTACTGGAGGACCACCTCCAACCCCGCCCCCCACGTGCTCCTGCGCATTCTGGGGGTCCACGTGCACCATACGCCCACGCTTGGCTTGCTGTTTACCGCAACCATAACCATCTCAGGACCTGAATACTCGCAACTTTCTGGTCACAGCTGCACCCTCTCCTCACCAAAGAGAGAATACCCCTGTTGTGGTTCAGGGGCTCAGGAAAGCCTCTGTGTACCCAGGAACATGAGTGGACGGGCCCGAGTGAGGGCACGAGGCATCGCCCCCAGCCATGGTACTAGGGAAGAGGGGCGCGCCCCAGGATACCTCACGGTGAGTGTTTCTCCCTCTCCTCCGTGTCCAGCCCCACAAGGCTTTCCTGTGCATGCCTCTCTTCTCTGACTTCTCCAGGCTTCCCAGGGTTCCCACCTTTTTCTTTCAAGTGGATACCATTGTTGAGAGCCGGAAGTGCAAAAGACTATGGCTAGGAGGTGAGGAACTGCCTTCTTTTTTAGCTTTAATTCAGTTGACTGTAAATTGTTTGTGAAAGAACTAAGGGAAAAAAAGAAAGAAAGAACAAACGAAAGACAGACAGTCAAAACCCTGAAGTCGCCCCACTTGCCTCTTACAGCGTATTACCTCTTACGGTCCTGGTAACTGGTAGTAGAAATCGTATCAAATTCAGGTGTGGCTTGGATTCCTCTGCTGTTGGCTGAGCAAACACTCGGAGTGTGGCTGCTTGCTGGATTTGGATGGTCAGACGGAACCAATCCTGAAGAACAACTACACACCCACTCTTTGGAGAAACTCTTTTGTAGATTGTGACCATTTTTCCTTTGTTATCATTTAGTGTCCTCTTGACTTTTCTCTCTCTCTCTCTCTTTTTTTTTTTAATTTCAAAAACAGGCCAAGATACAATAATTTCTTGGGCAAAGAGAACTTTCTGCAGAGGAAATATTAATGGCTCCTGTCTTATCCTGTCTTATGAAGTAGTTTTGGTTCAGTTCATTTACAGGGCCATCCCTATGCTCAGGAGCCCACTTCCACATCTTACACCTCTGGGGTCTAATACTGTTCTCTCACGGTCAGGTGCCATCAGGCTCCTGCTAAAAGCATGCAAAGGGAGCCTCCAGCCCCTCCCTAGCCTTTTGTGGAGACTGACCACCCCCCTAGTCCCTCCAGAGTTTCTACCTCTTCGTGTTTTCTGCTCCTGGATCGTGGTAATCCACGACCTGAAACATAATACCATTCTTGCCTTTTGTTAACCTTGTGGGTTGTGAGTTGATTGACATGTGAGCAAACTTTCTGCTTTGTAGACCACATCTGCCAGTCCTGAGGACAGTCAGGCATTGAGCAGTGGAGCGAGCGCCATTTCAGAGTCACGTAAGTGCAGCAGGTCTGTTTCCCCACCTCCTTCAGCCTGAGCAGAGCAGAAGGACCCACCAAGCCCTGAGACACCAGATTCAGCAACTACTCTGTTCCCTTTTTCCTCCCGAGGGTTCTCCTCACATGCTCATTGTGGATTCTCTGAGCTTCCTGGTCACCCCGGGACACAGGAATCCAGATGGGGAAGCCACTTTTCTGATCCTTTCTGCTCAGGGGATAATTTTGAAATCCCACCACCCTTGAGACAGAGTTTCAGAGCCCAACTAGCCTCAAAGTTACTGTATTCCTGAAGAGGACCTTTCTGATTCTCCTGCCTCTGCCCCTGGACCCTCCAGCCCTCCATTACTGGGATTATAGGTATACACCACCCAATTTATATGGTCCTGGGCATTGGGTTCAGGGTTTTATGCATGCTAGACAAGCACTTTGCCAACTGAGTTACACTTGCCAGCCCTTGAAAAACACGTTCCAAAAACACAGAACTCAAATACCAAAGCCCTCATTTACAGGATGGGAGAAATCCCACTCGGGGATACATTAGTCCTCTCTGCAAAGCCAGGCTCAATCCCAGGACTCTTGCCCACTCTAGGTCACATAGCTTGAGTAGGCATGCCAGGTGTGTTGGGTTTTGCTTGGGCTGATGTGAGGAAGTGCCATAGACTGAAAGGCTTAAATAAGAGACATTTGTTCTTCCTAATTCCAGAGGGTTGAAATGAATCTGAGAACACAGGTCATTTCATATCCCTGGGTAAAACCTGTCTACCATGTCCCTCATTTTGACCACGGAGTGACGTCATTGATTTCCAGGCAGTGAGTAAGCTGTAAGCACTGAGGGGCCCATGAACTCTCACAGTCCATCTCTGGTGTGACCCTTTGTCCTGAGTGGGGCTTTCCAGACCCACGTGCACAGTCCTGGGTGATCTGAACTGCAGTGAGAATGTACTATGTGGACACAGAAGGTCTGCTCTGAGAGGCAGCATGTTGGCCAGTCTGTTCCTGCCACTCAAACACCATTTCACGCTTGTGAGTGACACAGGGTGGAAAAAGTTCATCTTTGAAGACAGACTGACTTTTTGTTGATTTCTCTAAATTATGGTAATATACATAGAACCCAGTTTTCCTCATTTTAACTCTTTTGTTTGTTTTTCCAGACAGGGTTTCTCTGTGTAGCCCTGGCTGTCCTGTCTTTGTAGATCAGGCTGGCCTCGAACTCACAGAGATCCACTTGCCTTTGCTTCCCGAGTGCTATCACTTTAGCTTTAAGTGTACAGTCCTGGGGTTTAAGCCCACTTACATTGTAGAGTTACCAGTGCCATCCATCTCTGGAACTCTCTTGTATTGTAAAACTGAACCGTATTATTCCTTAAACAGTAATTCCCCACTCCCCAACCTCCCAGTTTCTGAGAACCACCTTTCTGTAACAGTTTAGACTTTTTTGTTGTCTTGTTTGATTTCTCTCTGTAGCTTTGGAGCCTGTCCTGGATCTCGCTCTGTAGACCAGGTTTGTTTCGAACTCACAGAGATCTGCCTGCCCCTGCCTCCCAAGTGCTGGGATTAAAGGCGTGGGCCACCACTCCCTGGCATAGTTTGAACTTTTTAAAAACAAGATTTGATTTTATCTTTAATTATGTGTATTGTATGTGTCTGTGTGTGAGGCCAGAGGCATTGGATCCCCCTGAAGTAATTGTGAGCCACCCGATGTGGGTTCTTGGAATCAAACTTTGGTCCTCTGCAAGAAAGCAAGTACTATTAACCACTGAGCTGTTTCCCTGGCCCTGGTAGTTTGAAATTTTAAAGCTGTCTAAAAATCACTTGAAATCTAAATCAGTGAGAGATATAGATGATTAATTAAAATTAATGCAATATCTGAAAATTACATGAAGTTTTAAAAAAAAAATTGGTTTCTTTGTTGTTGTTATTGTTTTACATCTTCCTGAGAGACTCATGTCCAGGGAGAAGGGTCTAGATGGAAGTTTGGAGCAGGTGGAAGGAGCATTTGGGGACACTGCACACAGTGACTACATCACAGGACAGGTGGACCCAGAGCCCAGATGTTCAGCACACTGATACGAATGCTGTTTTGCCATAGAGTCCTGGATTTTGAGGGTTTAAAGTTATCTTCTGAGTGCTGAAGACATTTAAAAAGCTACCACCTCCTGTACTCAATTAACCAAGTCACTCGACAGTGACATTTATTTCAGTGTGATGAAAGGTAAATGGTAGACGCTGAGAGGGACCCTGTCTCTTCTTAAGGAATAATCTATCGTGATTGTTGATGGCTGTGCCTGGGTGTTTTCCGTTTTCCCTGGGGAAAGTGAGAGATCTCCCTGTCCTAGCCCGGATCTCTCCAGAGTTCAGTCAACCTAGAACAACAGGAGAAGGAAGGGATTGTCACTTGCTAGCATGTGGGACTGGAACACAGGGAGGGAGCTGTCTCCTGAGCCAAGAAGAGGAAGTCTGTGATGCTGTAAAAGCTAACACTAATATTTCTAATTGAACATCCCAGGCTTCCTCTGTAATTTTCAGTGTTGAGACTAACGTCTTCTGTATAGTCAGGGATGTGTCAGCAGTGAGGTACATCATACGAAAACCCGTTTTGACTGTTGGTGTGGTTTCAGTGTACAGGGTGACACAATCCACCATACTGTGACATCTTCTTGTTCCAGATGAGGTTGGTGTCTCTTCTGATGATGGTGGACGGACCTTCATGGAAAGAAGAGACAAAGTCAGCCGGGACTTCATAGATTTGACTGTCTGTACCAGGGAGAAGTTGGCACATGTGAAAGATTGTAAAACAGGTAGCCAATCTCTTCTTGTTACTTTTTAAAGGTTACCAAGTATCGCTCTGGAATTTAAATCCCTAGTTCTGAAAGAGGTAAGTTTGTTAATCACCTGAGAGCTCTTGACTGAGCATCTGCTCTGTTGAAGGCGTTGTCTAGGCATTCGGAGTGTCAGAAACAAAACTGTTTTCCTCACACCACATCTCACTTTTAGAAAAGATACCCTCTTCTCACTTGGGGAAGTCATAGGAAGCTGTGTCTTCTCTTTCCAACCCTTGCCCTATGTGGAGAATCAGCCTGTGGGGATTTTAGCTGTAGAAAGGAAACCTCAGACAATGGGGATACTTCTTTGTTCAGACTCCAGGCTCCTTCCAAAATTGCATACACAAGTGTGGGCTGCTGGGAAGCAGGATCTGTCGTTTTCTTTGGATTTGCAGGAAGCTTTGTGGCTCCCTCCTAACTAATGGGAATTTCTGGTTTTGTTTGTTTGCTTGTTTTATTGAATTTAAAAGCAACAGAATGAGAAATAGATGTGATTATCCAACAAGCAGCTGCACAGCTGAACTAACATTTCACAGGAAGCGCTTCCCTCCCTGCGCACAGGCGCTCTGGGTCCGTTCTGCTGTGCTTGGGCAGGAGAGAGGGCTGGGTAGTGAAGAAGAGCACACCCCGCTCTAGCAGGTTGACATCCAGAGCCCACTGCGCATGTCAGGCAGCTCACAAGCACCCCTAACGCCAGGTCCCAGGCGTGGCACCCCCTTCTGGCCTCCACGGACACCCGCACACCTGCGCATGTGGCTGATCGCACAAACAGTAGTCTCTTTTAGCCCCTCCCACGGTGAAGCGTGCTGACTTACATCCCTTCCTGACCTTGGCTCTGATGGGGATGGCTAGCGCAGATCATCTCCAGTGCCCTGCCAGTTCTGACAGTCAGACTGACTTCTCAGTCCACGTGATGCCAGGCTGCAATGTGTTGTTGCCATTCACTAAGAATCTGGGAGAACAATTTTTTTTTTCTTAAGCAAAAATGACATAATATCTCTTGCCTCTGCCAGACACATGTATCACAGGCCCAGGCTGAGGGAGCAATAAGGTGTACAAGTACCATTTATTCCTCATACCTTGGGATCTGCATTTCTACTTTCTCCATGAAAAAGCAAAATAGTATACGTGTGGTAGAAAGATACAAGTTTAGTCATTTTCTGTGAAGACAAGTGAGACACACGTCATTAGTGCCCTCCTGGATTCTGTCCTGGGAGGAGCTTGTGACACCCTCCCTGCAGCCAGCTGTGCTCTGGTTCTGTCCTGCAGATGTTTAAGCTGCGAGCAAAAGTATCTATAGGGGAAGGAATTCCAGGGAGCACACATGGACTCCATGTGCCTGTACAAAATAGAAACTCAGGTCACGCTGCTTCTGTACAGGAGTTCCTGCTTCTGCCTCACAGCCTCCCTCTACCTCGTTGTGGGGTGTACACAGTGTTCTAACTACTGATGGAACTTCGTCAGAACTTACTAAGCCCTGGTTCTGACTATCTCAGTTTCTTAGAGGTTGGAGTGGTATCATTCATGGTGAGAATAGACTAGGCTTTTGTCTTGGTTGTGTTGGTAATCTCAGAGCAGAATCTAATCTGGGTCACAGACTCATCTGGAAGGTGTCTCTCGAGGGGTCCAGGCAGTCGCCTTCAGATGCTGCTCTTCCCGAGCTTGGCAAGTTCAGAGGCCTGCTGTGTACACGAGCTCACAGTACTGCCAGTGGCATTGCCAGGTTGAAAATGCAAGCATTTATCCCACACCACTGATCAAAAGCCCCGCTTTATAGCCACCACAGTCCATGTACAATTTTTAAAAGATGGTAATAACATGGTGTCCTCTTCTGGTGAACTGCATCTTTTCTCTTCCCCAGGTTCTAACGGAATACCTGTGCGGCTCGTCACGAATCTCTTTAGTGTAGATTTGCCCCAGGATTGGCAGCTGTACCAGTACCACGTCGTGTGTAACCCAGATTTAGCCTCAAGGAGGCTGAAGATTGCTTTGCTTTATGGTCACAGCAAACTCTTGGACAAGGCAAAAGCATTTGATGGCACCAGCCTTTTCCTCTCAGAAAAGCTGGACCAAACGGTACAGTGTGGTCAGTATTTCACTCTGTGTGTGTGTGTGTGTGTGTGTGTGTGTGTGTGTGTGTGTGTGTGTACGTATAGTTGTTTATTATGTATGTGCAGAGAAGGTCACTGATTTTCTTAGCAATTTGAAGGAGCATTTCCCATGCTTCTTCCTCGTCCCTGCTCCCTTGCCTTGAGAGCTCAAAGGTTTCCTAAGACATCATCAGCCATTGATGTCATAGATGAAACTGATGCTCCAGCATGCTAAACATTTAAGAGCTGCAAGTTCTTAAGACAGATGAACTTGGAAACCTTCCCCGAGCAGGTGAGACCTCCAGAGTCACCATTTCCATGGCTCTGGGACTGAATTTCCTCACTGCTCTTGCGCCTGTGTGGCCTCATGTCAGTTTCTGAATGCAGGAGCATCCTTCCTTTCAGCACTCCCTAAGTCACAGGAAAGATGAGTTACTCTAAGAGTGTTTGCAAAACGAGACTATTGAAGTGGTTAAATGTTTGATCTTCCTTTACCCATTTTTTTTTAAAGATTTTTTTTTCAACATTACCAGTTCTCAACTAGATATCAGTAGGCATTCTCAGTAAAACAAGATTAGAAGTACTATGAGAAAAAAGAACCAGGCTTTAAAAAGTCACAGTAGAACACAGAATTAGATCTTTGATGCTTCCAGTGAGAAAGTTTAGTCAGTGAGCGCAACATTTTTAAGCACTATAGTGCCAACAGCATAGGATAACATTGATAGCTATAAGTAAGTCTTTGTGATTTTACACAAGAAATGCGTTTCTGAGCATGCCTTTATCCTTTTTAAGACCTTGAAATGGATGGCGCCAAGTGGTGAGATCTGGTGGCTCAGAACATTGGAATCTGCATTTAGAAATGTTTTTATTCCCCTTCGAATCCTTTGCCCAGTGACACGTCGATAGCATGCAGTGTGTCTTCTTATCCTTGTGTAACGTGTTTTCAGTGCCTGGTCCTTAGAGTCGTTTTTATAGCAGTAGTTGAGAAGCTTCTGTGGTGTTACAAGTCACTGTGTGTCACCGGGGTGGTCTGGCTTACCTCAGTGGTTCCTAGCAAAGCTGCAGAAATTCTTTTGTGCACATGCCAGGGATAGGTTGGCACTGCTCATCTCAGCTGAGAACTAGCATGTCAAGGTCAAACACATCTGCGTGCTGGGGATAAGAGTCAGCGAGGAGGCAGGTGACGGGTAGACTGTAAGACAGAGCATCAGGGCTGTTACCTTATTTGCAGAGTAGGTGATACTGGGTGCAGACAGAAGGTTGTTGTGTCCCTTATTGGTGTATGTCCTGTCACTCTGTTAGAGTGCGCATCCTGACAGCGACACTGATTGCTCACTTTCTCCTGGACTTGGGCATCATCCTCCACTGCTGCCAGTTTCCACCTTTCTAGGGTGCTTATTAGGGTCTGAAGAGTCCCTTTGCGTTACATGACACTCGGCCCATACTTCTGGAAGCTGCCTTCCAGCTGCCTCATGGCTTTCCAGTGTTATACTCCATCTGTCTGCTGGGAGGTTCATTCACTCATAGTTATTTGCCACCTTTGTGTACTTAGAAAGAGTCAACTGTGTACTTAGTAGGGTGTTAGCACCGTGTAGGAAATAAAGACAAGTACTACAGGGGTCTTTTTCTTTAAAAGGCTTTCAGCTTAACATCAGAGTCACAAATAAACACAGTGAGATAGAATAGCTTAAGTGCCTTGGTAATAATTAGTATTGAGTTAGCACTTTTATTATACTAGCATCTATCGGGCACTTACTAAGTGTAGAGTTCTGTGCTTAGCAGGTCTAAAGAACAGCTTCCTTTATGCTGCTGTTTTATCTACCAGACGACGTTTGTGTCCCTGTGCCCTGCCAGGCTCCTAATGGCACTGTGTGTTTAACTCTCTTATCACTCCTGGAGCTCAGAGAGCTTGAGGATCTTACCTCAGAGTCAGAACTCAGCATGGTGAGAAGCAGGATGCCTGTGAGAGTTATGATTAGTGTCTCTGGAAGGACCTCAGGATCAGAGCAGGGGACAGTGGGGAAGGGCAGAAGGGAAGGGGCGTATTTGAGAAACTTGGTCATAGAGGTTTAATTAGCAAGGTGTGGAAGTGGCCCTGAAGGTAGGGAGAAGTGTGTCTTCCTGGACCAGTGAAGCACCACAAGAGAGTCTCCCCGTCACATCCTATTGAAGTTTCCTGAAGGGGGTGGGAAGAAGGATGGAACAGCCTGGGCAGTGTGTCAGAAGGACTTGAATAAAAGAAAAGTCCTGAGTGTTGCTCTCTATTGAACTCTGTGAGTGCCTGTGCTCTGCGTGAAGACAAGATCCTGGAGTGCCCTGTTTATCTTCATAGTCCTGGAACTCCAGCTGGCCTCCCTCCCACCTTAGAGATTGCGGAGAAGCTTGGAGCGTCGACACAGCTTCCTCCAGGTCACACAGTAGACTGTAGGGCAGCCTCCATAGTGTCTCTAAGCACATGGTATGGTAGTACCAGAACAGCCAGAATCTCGTAGAGACATTGCAGTGTGGATAGACTGAGACTTGTGGATTGCTCAGGTGGTGGGGTGTGTGTGGGGTGGGGTGAGGTGGGGGGTGTGTGTATGGGGGGGAGGGGGATGTGTACCGGGAGCTTAGCAGCTGGGGACTGGAGCGGCAGGTCCAGGAACAGACGGAGGAAGTGCAGGAGCAGTTGGTGTTTGGAGAAAGGATCAGGGGGGATGGAGTGTTTGATCTTGGGAAGCTGTTGAGAAATACAGTTTCCAACACTGCCTCTTGCCAACTCCCTTCAGCTCTTCTCCCACTCCCGTTGTTGTCCACATCCTTTGTCTGAGGTCCCCACGGGGCTGGGAGCAGGATGTCTGTCCCTCCTGCTCCTGTGGATTGGACTTACCTTGACCTTGGTGAGATCTCGGTAACTTGCCATTTTGGCATGAGTTGTCTGAGACCAGGAGTCTCCCCAGGGCAGTACCCCACCCAGTGCGGAGGGACAAGTTTCTCTTTGCATCTCTGCTGTCCAGTTCCTGCTGTAAAAACTGACAATGTAACTAGAAGGTAACAGCGAATATGCAGATGCTTGCTAATGAGCTGACTTCTGATTCACCACCCTGTGAAAAACCCCTGATCATTGACATTTATTGACTGATGTGTGAATGCTTGTATTTAAAAATCCTGTACTGAGCTTTGCATAGCTTAGAGGTTTTATTTTGTAGCTGTTTAAAGAGTTATTTTTATTTTTTAATTATATGTGATGTGGTGTGTGTGTGTGTGTGTGTGTGTGTGTGTGTGTGTGCACATGTAAGTGTCTTCAGTGCAGAAGAGGGCATGAGATCCTGTGGAGCTGGACTTACAGCAGCAGTGGCAGCCCAGTGTGGATGCTAAGAACAAACTCTGGTCCTCTGCAAGAAGGAGGAGCCATCTCTCCAGCCCTTGGTGACTTAGGCTTTTCTTTAGTTGAGGAGCTGATACAGAGCCTCTCCCTGTGGTCCTTAGGTTGCTAAAACAGCTTCATCTTAGGTGAGCCCTAAGGCTTTCACCAGCCCTTTGCAAACTTTTATTAATAGAATGAAATTTCCCATCCTAGCTCCCACATTTTCTCTGCTCCCCTCATCTTTCTCACCCTCCTGTCTGGTCCTTTTCATTGAAGGATTTCCTCTCTCCCACTTTCCTGCTTTGTGAATAAGCTTTTTGAGGAATTTCTCAGGAATTGATGAACTTGGAAGGGGCCAGGCATTCTGCTACCTCCTAAAGATAATGTACATTGCTTCTCTATATGTACACACATGGATTTTCTTGAGGGAATGTCTTTATCAGGCTTTTAAAGTAATTTGATCCCCGAATGGGGATCAGGTTATTCCACACGCCATCGCCCCCAGCTCCATTGTTGTTCATGTGTGCGACAGCTTTAAACTCGTGTCTGCGTTCCGGACACTTGAGGATGAGCTGTGCCTTCACCTCCCCCTTTTCCCAGGTCACAGAACTGACAAGTGAAACCCAGAGAGGTGAGACTGTCACGATGACGCTCACTCTGACGAGCCAGCTGTCCGCAAGGTCCCCAGTGTGCATTCAGTTCCTCAACGTCATCTTCAGAAAGTAAGTCATTGACCTTTCGGCATACAGCCTGGGTATGAACGCGTCCGTGCTGCGTGGGGAGCGGGCCAGCAGCAGCTCTGGGATGAGTTTTCAAGGACGCTGATCTACTCTGGCGGTAAGATGGCACACGAGCCGTCTCAGCCACTCTTTGGCCCAAACCCTCTTTACTCAGCCTTATCCCAAGGTTAGGCCGTGTTGCTTTTAGCCTTTCCTCCATTTCCTCTGTGCTGCCGCACTCTGACCCCAGACTCAAGTTCACTGAGTAGGATGGCCAGGTGGGGGATTGGTTTCTCCTCTAGCTGGCTGGTTTGGGACATAGGAGGCTGTCACCAGCTGTGTTCTGCCCTGGCTCCATCCCAAGCCCCAGATCTTTCTTCACAGCATGAGTTGGGAAAGAGGAGTGGTTGTATGTAAGCTTTCGACAGTCCTTAGAATGGAGTGAGGGTCATGTGATTCACAGTTACCTCGGGGGTGAAGGGATTTGACCAATGCATAATCCCCTCCATACAGCACTGTGTGTGTGCCAGGATCCACACAGCACTGCGTGCCTGTGTGTGTCAGAATGCTGTGTTTGTGACTCTGTCATAGAGATGCCAACTTCTATTCAACCAGAGACTGAGGGGGAGGAGGTCAGGAAGTTTGGGGCTTTCCAAAATATTTGGGCCCATAAGTAACTTCCTCTGTATCCAACATACCACTTCCTAGAGTTAGTCAAATGCCTTCTCTGGTCTCTTTGACCCTCCGTGCCCTGGAGGGAGGACCACGCTCCACCAGCTGACACGTGGAAGATGCTTTCCAGTGTGTTTCATCATATTGTTTGTTGCGCACTGTTACACACACCCTGACTTTACATGTGGGAGACTGGCCTCTGTGACATTAGCAGCCAAGTCACCAGAGGGCCCTCTTGTGTTCTGACTCAAAGCTGCTTACATTTCCCCATGCACTGGACACCATCACTCCTTCCCAGAGGTAACCAGGATAGTTGCCAAAGATAGTGTCACAATGATGTGGGACACCAGGGAACTTGAGTGGCTAGTCAAAAACAGCCTCTTCCTTTCAAAACAGGGAGGGTCAGAGGGCCCAGTACATGGCATGACTGCATGTTATAGTCATCTAGAATTACAATTACACAGAATTGATTATATTATTGTAGTTAAGTGTATAAAAATGTCAACTAAACCAGGTGGTGGTGGCACATGCTTTTAATCCCAGCACTTGGGAGGCAGAGGCAAGCAGATATCTGAATTTGAGGCCAGCCTGGGCTACAGAGTGAGTTCCAGGAAAGGCACAAAGCTACACAGAGAAACCCTGTCTTGAAAAAACAAAAATAAAAATGTCAGCTATATCTTTTTAAACTATGGAATTATAGTTCTTACAAATATATACTCAAGTATATTTAGTGTTTGTTCTAGTGGTGTGTGTGTGTGTGTGTGTACGTGTGGGGGGCACATATCTCTGTGTGTGTGGAGGTCAAAGGTCAGTCTCCTCTGTTGGTCCTCATCCTCCTTGTATGAGATAAGTTCTCATTCTTGTTCGCTGCTGCTTACACCAAGCTAGCTGCACGTGAACTTGGGAGGATTCTCCGTGGCTGCCTCCCACCACCCCACAGGAGGACTGGGATTATAGCTCTGTCCTGCTTTCCATGGCTTCTGGAGTTCCAGACTCAGCCCTTTCTGCTCCTGTAACAAACAGTTTATTCACTGAACTGTCTCCCCAGCCCCCAAAAGTTGAATTCAACACTGTGATGAACATTTACCAAAGATTCCAAAACTATGCTTCCAGGATCTTTAAAAAGTTGAGAATGTACCAGATTGGACGGAACTTCTATAAGCCTTCAGAACCAGTGGAGATTCCCCAGTACAAGTATGTTTCTTTTGTTTTCTGTTCCCGTGAGATGGCAAGATTCAAGGGGCATAATTTTTGCACCAGTACCCTGCTGTTCTGCCTCCCGTGAGGTGTCACGTGTCTGGAATATGGAATGCAATGAGCTTTTGGAATTTTCAAGTGTTCTTTCATGTTTTGTTTGTTGGGGGGACTAGTGAACCCAGATGTGAAGCCAGAAGTGTTTGTTCTTTGGTTAGTGTGCTAAGTCATAACTTCTGGAAGGGACTCGGAACTCAGTTTTCTGTGGGCAGCCAGCAACAAAAGCAGAACGTTTCATTTTGAAATCCATCTGGCATCCTGTGCCCTCTCTGAAAGGAAGTTAGGGTAGCCGGAGCAGCTGACAGAGGTTCTGGGGAGCACTCTGCAACACCCAGAACAGCCCCTACCAGAAATGTGGGCTCTGAAGTGCCAGGGCTCCGTTTGGAATTTTTATTCACAGTTGTTTTATCCTAAATCTATGTTTGAAGAAACCCCAGCTGAAAAAAGCTAGCACGTTCAGTCAGTAACTGGAGAAAATGGCACAAAAGGAAAAAACAAAACAAAAAAGCCATGACCTCCAGAGAGTTAGAATGAAAACTCACTGTGTCAGCGTCGTTACAGGTTTTCCTGGTAGTATGTTTTAAATATCAAGTACTGTGTTTGTTGTTTTTTTATCTGTTTCTGAAGATTGTCCCTGTGGCCTGGGTTTGCCATTTCTGTGTCCCAGTTTGAAAGCAGACTCCTGTTCAATGCTGACGTGAGCTACAAAGTCCTCCGAAATGAGACTGTTCTGGAATTCATGACTGATCTCTGCTTCAGAACCGGCACGTCCCACTTCACTGAGACATGCCAGAAAGAGCTAGTGGGACTCATTGTCCTTACCCGGTAAGGGCTGGCCCCTGACTGCTACCTAGTCACACTGGCCAGAGTTCTGGGGACAGGAAGTGGGGGTTGTTGGTTGGCTCGCCCCTGTGGAAGGCCTGTGTGTTTCTGAAGTCACTTCCGATTTCTGGACCGCCCCAAGTCAGCATGGCTGGCTCTGTGTTTTCTCTTGCCGTCTTCGTCTTCCCCCGGCCCTCAGTGGCCTGCACTGTGTTGCTCCAGGACCTCTGCCTGGTTCCCAGTGTCGGCTTCCCCACCACTCAGATCTCCCCACACCCAGCTCTGGAGCTCCTGGTGGCCCCGTCCCCTCTGAGAACCAGCCACTCCCTGGAGGGCTTTGCTTAGGTCGCCTCTTCATGGTCATTGTGTTGTGTTACAAGACAGAGTGGGTGCTCGCTCCCCGGCCGCACCCCGAGATTCTGAGGCCTTTTTTTTTTTTTAAAGATTTATTTATTTATTATGTATACAGCATGTATGACTGCAGGCCAGAAGAGGGCACCAGATCTCATTACAGATGGTTGTGAGCCACCATGTGGTTGCTGGGAATTGAACTCAGGACCTTTGGAAGAACAGTCAGTGCTCTTAACCTCTGAGCCATCTCTCCAGCCCCTCTGAGGCCTTTTAGACAAAGGGTATACATCACCCCTTTGTAAGTTCCTGGGTCTATCAATGTAGTTTACCCTCAATGAACAATGAGCCAAATCAAACATCGACAGGCTAGGAGTCTTCCTGGGTTCTCAATAGCTTGTGAAAGACTGATTTCCTTTCTGGACCATCCCAGTGACTATCCTGGTCTGGACTTTGATCTCAGCGCTGGTCTCCTGGGCTGAGCAACAGAGGGGTAGTCTAGCTGAGCCTAGGTGAAGGTGAACCTTCCCAGGCACAGGCACTGCCCTCCTGTGTGTATTTTGATGCATTAGCTTGCCACGCTCTTACAGAGACACCTTGTAAGGTATGTGGAGCTCTGGGACACCTGCCTTGGAGGTGTCTGCTGCAGGCCAGGCCACAGGAGATCATACTGCTGAAAGAGCAAAAAGAACTTGGAACGGCCTGGCCCGCTGGTTCTTGTTTTGCTGAGGGTCAGTCCGACATGAGAGATTAACAGGATTCCAGAATTGTGTGATTGGCCAGATGGATTGGTATTTTTTTTTTTTTTTTTATCATGAGGACTACCTGGGAGCTGATCTATGATACCAGAGGAGGGCAGGGAAGCTGAATGGAATTTCACCATAGGGACATTTAAGAATGACTTACCTTGAGCTAGGCTCTGTCGGTGAGACAAACACTGTGGGCTGTGTCTTGCTGAGTCCATCAGCTGGAATGCAGAGATCTGAAGAATTCACACTCTTCTCAGTTAAGAGCTGATTGTGTGGCACAGAGGTGTGACTATGCTTATAGCAGTGTCTCCCATAATCTCAGGAGTGGACCTTGTATTTTGAGTTAACTCAAGATAGTGGTGTGGTAGCCATGTACCTAAGGTGATTTGGCAAAGTGTTTTCAGAGTGTCTCAAATTTACCAGATACAACAACAAGACATACCGTATCGACGACATTGACTGGTCTGTGAAGCCTACACATGCCTTTCATAAGCGGGACGGCTCCGAGATCACATACGTGGATTACTACAAGCAGGTAGGCGTGGTTCCCGTGTCCTTCCTTAGCCCAGGGACAGTGCTCCCTGTTTAGTTACTTCTCTTGTGGTTGTGACCTTTCTAACAAGGAGCAATTTAAGGGGAGACTGGTTTCTTCTGGTTTACAGTTCCAGGGGATCATTTCACCATGGTGAGGAGGCAGTGGGAGCAGGGTCAGGAAGCTGGCTGGTCATACTGCAGAGTGAACCAGATGTTGCCTCAAGGTTGCCCATCCACCCTCCAGTGACCCATTTCATCAACCTCACCTCCCAAAGCTACCACAACCTCTAAAATGACGCTTCCAGCTAGATATCAGATGTTCAAATGCAGGAGTCTGTAGGGAACATTTTACAAAAGTTGACCACAACACTATTCCTTCCAGAAAATTCCCTGAACTGTCACGGTGAGTCTACCTCCCACATAACTCATTCTCTTACTTGCTTCTTCTCTACCCTCATTGTCTCTGGCTTGGCTAGGACCCCCACCCTGCCTCCTATATTCTTTCTTCCTCTAGTAATCGGCCTTAAAATCGTATCTGATCATGTTACACACAAGCTTTGATGTTTCCATGGCTCTCCTTCCTTAGGAGTCAGTTGTAAAAGTCCTTGTGGAGTTTGATCTGGCCACTGCATGCTCACACACACTCTCTCTCTGCTCTCTCTCTCTTTCTGTGTCTCTTTCTGTGTCTTTCTGTCTCTGTCTTTGTCTCTCTGTCTATCTCTCTCTGTCTGCCCCCCCCCATCTCCCAAACCATTCTGGGTGTGGGAGCACTGGCCTTTTGTGGCTCGTGACTCAGTCTCCCCCCTGTGCATGCATGTTCATGTTCATGTTCATGTACATCGCTTCTTCTTCTCGGATAAGCCAGACAAGCACTGACCAACCTTCAGTTCTCAGCCAGGCAGCTTGTCTCCTGGGAGTGTGTGGTGCTGGTCCGGGAGGCTTGCTATCCCTGAACTCAGCATCACTGCTAGGGGCAGGCCTGCCCCCTCCCCTGGAATCTCTCCTCAAGGCATGCTTTGAACTATTTTTGGGCACCTTATGTTGTCAGCTGAGTTCCTATCCCATAGCAGACACTCAAGAGCTGGTGGAGTCTCTTGCCGCCTCCGGAAGCTCCGTGTTCATTTGCAATTATATTGCCCTTTCTAGGCTTCCGAAGAGGTGCTTTCTCTGTAATCATTTAAATCTCACAGCGGAATTGAAAAACAGAAAGCTGACTTGATCCTCACCCATCTCCTGGAAAGGTTCTTTTCCTCCTTAGCCACGTTTGGAGACCCGCTGTGGTGGTTCCAAGTCCTCTTTAGTTCTCCCTCCCGGAAGTGTCACGGGTCAGGCATCTGGCTTTGTCACTGCAGAAATAGCACCGTCAGGGTCTAAATCACTCAACCTTTGTCAGCCTAAGTGGCTTTCAGTGGCTTTTTCCCACCTTACTTATCAGTAATTTTTTTCATGGGTAGATAGTGTATTTGGGACATTGATCCATTGTGTCCCTGAAATCATTGTTACATGAAAGAAGTGAGGCACAGGAAGACACCACTGCACAGCTTCCTCTGGCATCTGAAACGGGTGGGCTCGTTGGCTTAGCTGGTGCAACAGGGGTTGCCAGAAGCCAGGGAGGGCAGAGTGGAGGGAGGTGAGAGAGACTGGCTGGTGGAGAAAGCCAGTCAGGCAGGAGGAATGCATGCTGGCATTCCACGCTGAAGGGGGAGGCTGACTACAATGAACAATACTGTGTTGTGTATCACAATGACATTAGACCTCCGTGACCACGCCCACTCTCTGACCTGACCGCTTGGTCACATCCTCCGTGGCTCTCCTCCGTGGCTCTCCCCTGAGTTTCAGGTTGATTTCTGTCGGTCTCTTTTGACATGGTTTGCTTCCTTCTCTTGTCATTTGCTGTGGCTCCTGCCGGCCTGCTCCCTCCACTGTAGTTTGAATCTGCTCCAGTAACTGGGCCTTCCTCCACTTCTGCATTACACACGCACTTCCCGAACGTGTTATTTGCCTGAATGTCCTGCGGCCGTCTCAGTTGGACATCTTTACGCCCCCATTCCTTCTTAGGATGGTGCATGTCAGCTGGAAATGTTTCTGCTTTCTTCCTCCTCCTCTTGGCCCTCACTCCCTCACTGAGCAGCCACCGGGATGAGCTCTCCTCCACCTTTACCATGGCATTCTCTCTGGCACGCCTCCCTGGCCTAGTCCACTGTCCGGTCGGTGTAGGGCCCCATTGGGTAGGGGATGTGGTCAGTCCTGTGGTCTCCTTGCGTCCCTGTCTCCTCACTGTCTCTGCCACTGGAGAGGAGCTTTCTGTAAAGGTTGCCCAGGCATGTGGTTAAGGACATAAGCCTCCTCGAAGTGACAAGGGCATGGCATGGTTCTAGCTGTGTAACTTAGGCAAAGTCCTACACTCAGAGCTCAGTGAGGGACCTAAAGCTGCCTGTTAGGGCATCGTATCTCCCTTCACGGTGTAGTGTGAGCAGTTCGCATGGCAGTAGTGCGTCCAGTGCCTTCAACCTAATGCTGCACACTGTACTCACAGGCAGGTGGTGGAGACCCTTGCCACCCTCCTCTTCCTCATCTCTAGAATCACAGCTTGGCCCATCCCGCCTTTTAGCCTCATCTCCCTCGGCATCCCCCCTCCCTCCGACTCATCCATCCTGCTGTATCCCTGTCTACATGCTCGTCACGAACGGCCCAGGCCCTGTGCATGTGCCCGAGATCCCTGCACGAAGCCACACTGTACCTTTCTCTTCTATCACTAGGTCAGATTGTAGCTTCAGGATCAAGTGTTGCCTAGTCTGTGACCAGCTTTCTGACTTGACTTTCTGTTACTCACACAGAAGGCGAGCAAACTCCAGTGTATCACACTGCTTCTGGGCACATCTTCTTTAGAGCAGAGGTGCCTTGGAGTCCTGGTGGCGCAGTAAGGCATCTTATACATAATATGTGCTCTGAGTGTACATAATATGTGCTCTGAGTGTGCGCATTAAACCCGTACTTGGTTAGACGGTTGGGTTTCTGTACCACACCAGTGAATTGGTTCTTTTTTGAACAAATGTATTTTAGGAGCTGTCATTTTCTAAAAAGGGCACCATGAAAAGACCCATTCCTTTTTTGTGGTGAATTCGCTTGCTTTGTGACATTATGGAGGAAAGGAAACACAATCACATCAGATTTCAAAATGTCTTACTTTCTGAACTAGGAAATGCATGCTAAATTTCTATTTATTTTCAGAGTGGAAAACATTATCTTATGGAAAATACTTGAAAATTCTTAGACAGTTGGGTCCATGGAGAAGGTAAAAATCTACCTTTGGACAGCCGCTTCAGCAATGCTTGGCCTGTGCCATGAGCAGGGGACCCTCTTCCCAGGTAGCCCAGGTCTGGCAGAGCTGGTCTGTAGGGTCTATTACTCTTGACTGTTCTGTTCTTGGACTCCGCCTCCATGAAGTTCCCCTGACGTCCCAGCTCAAGCCCTGTGGTGTGGCACAAAGTCGCAGGTTAAATCCCAGCTCTCCAGCTGTGGAGCCCTCGGAACTCATTTTGAGGGCCCGTGCAGGGTGTGTCCCCATGGGCGTGGTCTGTTATGTGTGCAGCTTTGCTGTGTAGAGAATGTGGTTAACAGAAGGACTCTTTCTCTCCCATATCTGTGTCCAGCTCAGTTCCTTAGAGGAAGAAAGTGTTCCAGCAACCTATACTGAATCCATTAATGAAGTTTTGTATAGACTCTTGAGAAAGGTTTCTCTGAACAGTTTCCCTCAGTATCTGCTGTGCTCACAACTGTAACCCCACATTCCTGAATTGGTCTTCATTTTAAAGAATAAAAGTCCTTATTGGACTAGAGAAAAGTTTGCATAGTATGCCCATAGTTATCATGGTGGCCAATAAAACATAATTCCTAGGTATTTTATAGATTATAATTTTATAATTCTAGTCCTGTCCTTAGTTACACTGGAAGTTACTATTAGTTATGATTTGCCTTTGGAAATGGACTTTTGGCAAGGTGAACTTCATGTTTGGGAAGGGGAGAGAAGAGTGTTTCCAGACAGCTGCTGAGGACTCATCTTCAACCACACACCGGCTGAGTGGTTCCCCTGCGAACTGCTGGTGCCCCCATTTCATAGAAGACAGGTGCACACAAGAGCTGGGTATCAAATCTCCCGTCAGTTCTCAGCTGCTTCTCTTTCCCTGCTGCACAGTACCATCCTGGGTATCAAAGACCCTCGTGTTCTTTTGGGAAACTGAGTACAGTATAACCTTGGCCTGCAACTTGTATGTGGACATTGTTAAGGTGAATTTAGGTGGCTAGAACCATGGGGCAAATGCTTCAGTCATAGTGTGTGTACAGACAGCTGAAGGCTGTTTGGAATCTGGAGGAAACCCAGAGCGGGGGCGGGGGGATATATATATATATATATATATATATATATATATATATATATATGAAGTCTTAAAAATGGTGTTTCAATCTAAGGGATAATACAGGGCCAGTGAGATGGCTCATCAGGCCAAGACTGTCTGCCAAGCCTGAATGATTTGAATTTGAAGTTTTCAGGATTCACATAATGGAAGGCGACACCAGAGTACACAGTACACAGTTGTATCATAACATAAATGCATTGACACACACATATAACACACTACACTAGGTTAAAATGTAATTAAAAATGAAAGATAATTAAAGGTAGAAAAGATGAGTCCTGGAAGTTGTAAGGAATAGTAAAAAGATTTACTCAGTGACTCGCTTGGGGTTTGTGCGTGGCTTGTAACCAAGGATGCCCCTCTGCTCTGTGTCCACATTTGCTGTCCCCCATTAATCTTGTATTTTATAGCAATACAATATCACTTTATCTGACCTAAATCAGCCAGTGCTTGTTAGTCTGCTGAAAAGAAAGAGGACTGGTAACACGGAGCCTCAGATGGTCCACCTGATCCCGGAGCTCTGCTTTCTCACAGGTAAGGTTTGGTGTAGAGCTCCACTGCCCCCCCCCCCCCTTACGTTAGCTGAATGCCAGAGTGTTCCCATAACAGGGACAAGGGGCCCTGTAAGTGGCTTAGACAATAGTGAGGCCAGCGGAGCGTGAAGTGCCCTCTGGAACCTCTTTCGTAAACTTGCTGCCAGACCAATCTCTGGGTAATTTCCAGAGGCCAATCTGCCTTTTTTGCTGTGTTTTTGAGGTTTACTGGTCGAGGAAATCACATGACTTTTTTGGGGGGGAGACCAGGCTACTTTGTTAGAGTGAGACCAGAATGACCCCGAGTTTCTTCATGCACCAGTTTCCAAAAAGCAGTTCTCACTGTCTATATATAGAACCCACCTGAGTGTCATTTTTCACTATATAGCAGAGCCTGCCTGAGTCTGTGGTCTTAACTGCTGAGCCATCTCTCCAGCCCCCCCCCCATTTTCCTGTTTTATTATTTTATGTATATAATGTTTGGTCTGTGCTGTGTGCATCACATGTGTTTCTGGTGCCCACAAAGGTCAGAAAGGGTACTGGATCCCCTGAGATTGAAGTCATATATGGTTATAAGCTGCCGTATGGGTGCTGAGAATCGATCCTAAGTCCTCTGGAAGAGCAACAAGTGCTCTTAACAACCAAGTCATCTCTCCAGCCCCAAATTTCTTTTAAAGAAAAAGAGAGAAACAGTTTCACTATGTAACCTAGACTGACCTTGAGCTGACTTTGTAGCCCAGGCTAGCCTAGAACTCCTGAATGCTGGGATTACAGGTGTGTGGCACCACACTCAGCTGTTGGGAACTCTTAATACTCCTGGGGCTTGCCTCTCCACTGGGCAGCGTTCCACAGGGGGCGAGTCTTACTCATTTGAGTGGGAAGCATGCCTAGGCGGGGCCAGCCCTTCTGCCTGTGATTTTCTCCGTGGCTTTCGCTTGCTCCTCACAGGCCTGTCCAGCCAGGCAACCTCAGATTTCCACCTGATGAAGGCAGTGGCTGAAGAAACTCAGCTCAGTCCCGTGGGACGGCAGCAGCAGCTGGCCCGGCTTGTGGATGACATCCAGAGGTACAGGCCACGTGCTCTATTGACAAGACAAGACGCTGGTCCTCCAAGCAGGTGTAGCCTGAGAATTTTCTGAAGCTAAATTATTTTTATTGTGTTAAAAATATTTATTCCTTAATACTTTCATATACATGAAATATATACGTATGTACTGTGCTTTGGTCGTAGTCCCCTATGATTGTCCTGTCTCTCCCACTGAACCTCTTCCCCAGAAGCCCTCCTACTTCCATGCCTTTTTGGTGCCCTGCTGCGTTTAATTTGAGTCGCCTACAAAAGTGTGGGTGTATTGCGTGATAAAGGACAATTTACTAGTGTCCTTGCCACTGAGGAATATGATTCCCTCTCCCAGCACCCATCAACTGCCCAAAGCTCCAGGAGGAGTAAAGGCTCCTGAGCCCCTCCCCTGTCCACACTAATGGGCCCAGTCTAGTGCACGTCGCCCCCCTATAGTGCATTCACGGGTACTGCAGCCTTGTCTCTTCTAGAAGATAAAACTGAATTCCTTTCCCCCCATCCTTTATCATTCCCCCATCCGCTCCCAAGCCAAAGTATTCAAATGTTCCCAGGAGAAATCTGCATATACCAACTCCAAATCATCCCTCTGGGGAATAATCTCACCTTCATTGGCAGTAGCAGGCCGCTCTGTGTAAACATTTTCAAGTCTTGTGGTTTTCAGTCTTTACAAGTGAATGATACAGTATCTACATTTTGCCTTTCAGGAAGCCAAGCCATTTGAAAAAAAATGTAACAGTGTGCTCAAGGTCATCTGTTACTGAAGGGTAGATACAGTGAAGCTGGGTTTGCCTTGGAACCCCTGTGCCCCACTACACACCTCCCCTCCCTTCCTGTTCTCGGTGGGCACAGCGGTGGACATAATTCTTTTGAGCTGCCAAAAATAAATATATTTTACGTATATCACGAGAAATAGGGGCCAGGAACCCTAAAGATAGAAAATCAGTCCTGAATAATTCAGCAAGTTACTGTTGTATCTGTGATATTTAAAAACCTCCAGCAGACATACACTGCAGTGATTGTAACTGATTCTGTTTACAGGAACCAGGTGGCTCGATTTGAGCTTGAGACTTGGGGATTGCGCTTTGGAAGTCAGATATCCATGACTGGCCGGGTAGTTTCTTCTGAAAAAATACTGCTGCAGGACCACACAGTGAGCTCTCATTCTCTTCTCATTTGAAAGTGTTTGCTTGAATATGTGTCCGTTTGCCCACTCACCAGCGGAAGGGGCTTGTGAGAGGCGTTAGCAATGGCCCTGCCCTGTCTTTGTCTTCTTTTAAGTTTCTCTTTGGTGTCAGTTCACTTGTGTGGACTTAGCGGCATCCAGAGGGCATGGTCCAGGTATTTTTGTAATTGCTATTTCATACCATTGCAAGCCACACACGGCTGCCTATGACCAGCTGCCACTCTTAGGCAACTTAAAACAAACAAGCAAGCGTGATCCCCCAAGTAAATTCTAACCGATAGAGGGTGACTTTAATTGGCTGGCATTGTCCAGTTTCACATAGAAGGTCAGCGATTCATACAGTCCTCACCTCTCAACACAGTGCTTGGGCAGAAGTGGGCTGAGACATGAGAGAAATCACCCTTCATCAGGCTTTGGTTGAAGAAATGAAAGGGGCATCAAAATGGAGAGGCCCTTGATTACAGATGGCTGTGTCACCAGCTCCTTGACCCATGCTTTTCTGAAGCCAGACCCTAAGGGCCAAGTGAACTAAAGGTCTGCAGGCACTGTGTCCTGGCGCATGGTCTGCACAGAGCAGCAGCAGCAGCGGGGTAAGTGAGCAGGCTCCGCACACTGGAGTGAGCCTGGCTCCGGGTGTGGTCACTCAGGGGGGGTCAGTCTCCCTTCCGGTTCCCCGGAGCTGCGTCCCAGCTGTGTACCTGATGCCGGTGGCAGGGGCTGGAACTCGGTGCTTGGTGGAAAATGCCGTGGCTGTCCTTGTCCTTGCTGTCTGTCACTCGGCCCTCAGCATCTCTCGGCTCCCTCTTCTCAGTTTGTAGAGACTGAGAAGGATCACGTTGCTTCTGCAGAGTGAGTGGCTCTGTCAGACCTGGGTTCTGGTCTCCAGCACCCACGTGAGCTAAGTGCAGCAGTTACACCTGTAATCCCACTGCTGGGACACAAAGGCAGGGGGCCCCTGGGGCTTTGAACACCCCTGTGGGTTCTGGCCTTTGAACACACACACACACACACACACACACACACACACACACACACACACACGCAACCACTATTGGCCTCCTCTCAGCTCTTGTGTGTAGCTGTTTCTCATTAAAACAGACTCCCTTCCTGCAAGCCTAATCCACCATAGCACGATGAACGTAGAGGCCAGCAGTCATTCTGTCCAAAGGGGACACCTGCGTGCCTGAGCGCCCACGAGAAAGGACAATCGGAGGTGGAGGAACACCGGGCTCTCTTCAGTCAGACACCGGCACCATGGCTCACCAAGGCTGCCTGCGCAGGGCCCATCAGCCCTGGTGTGACCCCCGATGCCTCTACTCCCGGGAAACCCGTGTGTCTTCTTCAGAGGAGCAGTGCCTCATTTATGGTTCTCAGTTGTTCTGCTGAGACAAATGTTTTTAAATTGCACTCTGAATAGCTTCTTTCAGTCCTCTCGTGATCTTGGTTTCTCCCAGTGCCAACCTGCGTCTGCTGCTAATTGGTCCAAGGATATGCGAAATTGCAAAGTTCTGAGTTCTCAGCCTTTGAACAGATGGTTGATCATATGCTGCAGCAGGGCTGAGAACTTGATTGAAGCCCTCCTGAGCTGCTTGAGGAGAGTTGGAGGTCCCATGGGATTTAGCGTGGACTACCCAAAAATGTGAGAATACAGTGAATTTTTTTTTCATGTATTAATTTGGTTTGAAAGTTGTAAATGATGCCTGGCATATCTATAGAACATCCATTTTAGAAGTGTTTCTTTTTAAAAAATTTATTTTATAAAATTATGTGTATGTCTATGTGTGTGTAAGGGCACATGAATAGGAGTGGCCGTGAAAGGCAGAGGTGTCAGACCCTCCAGAGCTGGTGTTTAGAAGTGGTTTTGAATTACCCAGTGTGAGTGCTGTTAACTTCTAAGCCTTCTCTCTAGGCCATCAGCAATATTTCTTTAAATGTGAAAAATGATCATAATAAGTTAGACTTTATATTTATTTAATTGCTTGATGAAACTAAAACGTAGCGGCTGAAGACGGCTCAGCAGTTGCAGCACTAGGCCCGGGTTCAGTTCCCAGCACTAGGCCGGGTTCAGTTCCCAGCACTCCATGGCAGCCCACCACTGTATGTAACTCAAGTTCCAGGGCGTCCGAAAGCTTTTTCTTGACTCTAAGCATCTGGCACATGTGGTACACAGACATACATGCAGGCAAAACACTCATATACAGAAAACAAAAATACGTAAATCTTTAAGAACCCTAAAATACGTTTTACTACCTTTGTAGAAGTTTGTTTTATGGGCAAGTCTCATTCCCTCAGAATCTTGCTCTGCTAGTTGGGTATACATCCTGAATAGGACCATGTGGTGCTCTCTCTACTTGAACCTTTCTTCAGGTCAGTTATTGATAAAACTTAGTAGCAAACACGATATTAAAAAGTAAACATTGTACTTCTGGGCTGGCTTGATAGATCTTGGGCTTCAAAAAGTTACACTAAGATTTGTGTTTAGGGCCGGGCAGTGGTGGTGCACACCTTCAATCCCAGCACTCAGGAGGCAGAAGCAGGTAGATCTCTGTGTTCGAGGCCAGCCTGCTCTAAAGAGCAAGTTCCAGGACAGGCTCCAAAACTACACAGACAAACCCTGTCTTGAAAAACCAAATAAATAAATAAATATAATAAATAAATAATAATAATAAATAATAATTAATGTTTAGATAACTTTCTGACAAAACAAACAAAAACCCAAGGTCATCCTTTCATACCTCCAGCATTTTGGAGTAACTACCGTGCACTAGATACTCAGTTGGCTGCCAGGGATGAAGATGAAAAGGACTTAGGTCTACATATGCACACACACAGTCAAGCTCAAAACTAAATACTGTTTTTGCCATGAAACTGACCCTTGATGTGCTTGTCAAGAGTCATCTGCCTCTTACGTCTTGTAGGAAGTTACTCCTTAAACACACAGTAACTAACTAATTACGTCAGCAGCACGTGTACCATCCAAGCCACAGCTCTTCCCAAAGTCTCATTTTACACCACATTAGAATTCTCTTATCATCGAATCTGCTGACAAATCGTCAGGTTCGAGTGTCCCCTTCTCTGGTTTCTCTCAGCAGGATGGCAGAAGTCCCAGTCAGCACACCTGGACTGCTAGAGCAGGCTTTGGGTCACACAGGTTTAGCGAGCAAGTCTGTGCCCGTGTGTTTTTGGACTTTTCTTATATGAAAGCCTTTATTTTATTCCATTTTTCTCATCTATGAAGTATCCGTTTGCCTGATATAGTCACATGCCTGGTCTCTTTCATCTAAAATATTTGCCTGGTGACGAGGAGTATGTCTGAGCTGGAGTATGAGCGACCGAATTGGGAAAGTCTGAACCACTGAGTTACTGAAATAGTGCTTGCAATCACCCTTCGGGTGGCTGTTGGAAGAGGTCAGGAGGCTGCCACCTGCTGGACAGCTGTATTTTAAAAGGCAGTTGAGCACCGAGACTCTTCCTTCTCCCTCTTCCCACCTTGTCGGGGGTGGGGCAGATATTTTATTTCATGTGTAGAGAATGGATTGGCAAATGCCTGTATGTAGGAATCCTTCCTGTAGCCTCTGGCTCCTGATACTGATTGACTGATTAGGGCTGGAAAGTACAGGCTCCAGACATGCTGTTCCTAGGTAAGGGAAAACACCGTCACCAGCACCCCTTTTGTGATCTGTGTGGATTAGTCAAAAACCTCGGCCATTAATTAATGATTCCTGAAGCATTTTGGGAATCTCAGTCCTGCTTCAGACATTATAGATTTGAAATTTCACAAGTTCATGTTTAACCCAATTTTGAATAGCAAAACTATTTATTAAGGGGATTCTGTATAATTGAGAAAATTTCTACTTATATTAATTTTAATATGCTCACAGAATGGTCGTTGAGTATTTTGGCACATCATATACTGGAGAAACAACATTAGATTTGAGAGGTTTTCATTTTTCTCTAAGGATTTTTTTCATAAAATGACTAGTCTTTTGAAGAGTCCATCTGTGCCTTTTCAAACACTCCATGATCACGTTACTAAAGACAATCGCGTCATCTTTTCATGTAGCATCAAAGTAGACGAACATCCAGCAGCGTTCCTTCGAGCCATCCAGCTGCATGTCAGCCCTGATGTTCAGTTGGTAAGTGGGGAATGTGTTCTGGGTTTTAGACGTATAATTTCATATTTTCTTGATGTCTGAAGTCTTAATAAAGGTTCTGAACGTACTGTCTGTCTTAGTCAGGGTTACCATTGCTGTGAGGAAACACCATGACCAAAACAACCTGGAGAGGACAGGGTTTGTTTGGCTTATGTTTCCTCATCACTGTTCATCACTGAAGAAAGTCAGGACAGGAACTCACAGATGGCAGGAACCTGGAGGTGGGAGCTGATGCAGAGGCCATGGAGGGATCCTGCTTACTGGCTTGCTCCCCCTGGCTTGCTCAGCCTGCTTTCTTATAGAACCCAGGACCAGCAGCCCAGGTGTGGCCTCATCCACAGTAGGATGTGTTCTCCCCATTAATCATTAATTAAGGAAGTGCCCACAGGCTTCCTACAACCCCATCTTTCGGAGGCATTTCCTCAATTGAGGCTCTTTCCTGTCAGGTGACTTTAGCTAAGGTGACATAAAACCAGCCAGCACGCTGTCTCATGATGTTTTCAAATTCCCTCAAAATACTCAAAGTAGAAATGCCAGTATTTTTTTTAACTAATATTTGATTTTCCCAATTCTAATACTTCTAAATAACCTGCTACTGCTCTTTCAAGCCTTATTCATGTCTACATATTCTATAATTGCCTGAATTTGGTGTGTGTGTGTGTGTGTGTGTGTGTGTGTGTGTGTGTCATGTGTGCATGCTTACATGTTGGCCTGTCTGTGTGCATGCTCTTGTGTATGTGCCTGTGCACTTGTATGCACACCTACATGTGTGCATGAATGCCTGTCTGTGTGCATGTGCTTGTTTGCCTACATGTGTGTTTGCCTGTGTATGTGTGTGTGGACGCATGAATGTGTGTGTGTGTCCCTCTTCCTGCTTTGAATGCATGTGTGGCTGATTTTGAAGACTGGGGCCAAAGCATGGTTTTATCACATCCCAGGAAAGTTAAGTTTCTTTGTTAGTAGAAAGCTTTCTACCTACAATAAAAGTGTGTGTTTTACTCATCTACCATGCCTGGGCCCTACAGCTAAGCCATGCAACTGCTCACATGCCTGTTCAGTTCCCCTGCAGACCACTGAAGTTATCTCTGTCTGTTACAGACAGACAGACAGACAGACAGACAGACACAGACACAGACACAGACACAGACACACACACACACACACACACACACACACACACACACACACACACAATTCAATGGATTGTATTTTAAATGAAGAGAATTCTCACTCTAAGAGCATTGAATTCAGTGAGTGCCAAACTGTAAGGAGAAGTACAAGCATGCACAAAACCTCTCATGGTCTTTCCCAGAACCCAGAGTTCCTGACAGTTCCTGTCATGTTTTGGAACCCTTTGAGGGTACATCACAGGGTGTCCTTTACTCTTGACTACTCTTGGTACAGATGTCCTACACACAAGGCCACTGTACTGCAGAACCATAGGGTGGTTTTTCCCAGCTAACCACTGGAGAAAGAGCATGCAAGAAGGGGATTCGAGGAGACTATTCAGGTCAGGAGAGGATGAGGAGGAATCACGGATGTGTCCATGCAGCTCAAATGCCTGTGTCACTGACTTTGCCAGGGTGATGGGGACAATTGGAGAGAAGCTGGCTGTGGAAAATGGCATTTCTAGTGGTACAGATTCATTTATCAACGGCTCCATGGCCACTTAAGGGATCCACAGCCGTGTTTACTTTGATTTGTGGGACATTGGGCAGATGATATCTAGCAAATCTGTGCATTTGTCTCGACTCTTCTACCAGACCTGTTCAGAGAATGTTCAAACATCTACCAGGATGTTTGGAGAACTGTACTTTCATGTTGCCCATAAGCTGCTCACAAGTGTAAGTAGCTGGATTTGATCTGTGGTCATTTTGCTTTTAGGTGATGTGCATTCTGCCTTCTAATCAGAACAACTATTATGACTCCATTAAAAAGTATTTGAGCTCTGACTTCCCGGTCCCAAGCCAGTGTGTGCTAACCCGGACCTTGACTAAGCAAGGAATGATGATGAGTGTGACCACCAAGATTGCCATGCAGATGACCTGCAAGCTTGGCGGCGAGCTGTGGGCTGTGGAGATTCCAGTGAGAACTGTCACATTTTCCTTTTTCATGACCTGTCGTTTTCATGTCCAATAGAGACAGTATCACATGATCTTAGTTCTCCTTGATATCTTGGGGGCTGGGGCTGGTTCTCTGATCTCCTGAAGATGCCCAGTTTCCTTATATAATTAATTGGTGTGTATGTGCAAGAAGTCCATGAGTGTGACCTGCAGACTTTCAGGCAGCTCCAGATTGCTTCTAGCTGTTAATATAATGGGAATGTAAACCCGTGACCCTCTGTGGCCCACTCTTTCTGATGTGTGTGGTTGAGCTCCCTCTGTGTTACGGCATTACACAAGCCTTGGCAGAGAAATTCCCAAAGGGGTGATGCACGGCCCCTCCTCTGGGGGGGGGGGCTTCTGCTTAGCTGTTAATGGACTTCATGGAAGAGACTCTTCAGGTGTCACAGACCTGGAGGAGGGCTGATTTGGGTTCTCCTGGCTGCCGTTTTAAACCCTGTCCCATGGTCTCTACTTTTACCTGTGTCCAGTGGAGTGTGCTTTATCAGAGGGACACGGCCTGCTGCCTATACCTGTGTCCGGTACAGTGTGCCCTCTCAGAGTGGCCTTGCACCCTGAGGGAACACAGCCTCCTATCTGGACTGCCCACCTGTGGTGGGAACTCACCGGATGCCTGGTGAGTGAGGAAAATGAGAAGGGGCAATATTCCTGTCCCTCGAACCTCCTCAACCATGGCAGATGTGGGCATGTGTCCACCACCTCAGCATAGCTGAGGATCCTCAGCAAGCAGACGGAAAGACAGGAGTGGGTCATCTTCAGATCTCTGTGACCAGGTTGAGGATGAAGGGATTGTCTCCTTCGTTGCCCACCTTCGCCCCCGTCCACTCCCAGGGAGGCTGATGGTCAGTTAGGCTCCTCAGTGAAGCATCTATCATAATCCTCCATCTTTCATTCTTTGGTTTCTGGTTTAATCATCTGTCCCATCTGGAACTTGATTTTGACACATAGCTTAACTTGAATAATGTGGTAACTAGAGAGTTTTTTAAATGCCATTGTTTGGGAGAAATATGCTCATGCCATTAAATCATGACCAACTTGCTTTAACAGTTGAAGTCCCTGATGGTGGTTGGTATTGATATCTGTAGAGACGCCCTCAACAAGGATGTGGTGGTCATTGGATTTGTAGCCAGCATTAACTCCAGGATCACCAGGTACTTCAAACTCCTCCTAACCCTCTGAGTCCCTTTAGGACTGCTTATATGAATATGTGTTTAGGGATCACACCTTT
The DNA here is from genome assembly GCF_049852395.1 of Peromyscus maniculatus bairdii. Lineage (NCBI taxonomy): Eukaryota > Metazoa > Chordata > Mammalia > Rodentia > Cricetidae > Peromyscus > Peromyscus maniculatus. Next base: position 11,226,632 of record NC_134858.1, on the reverse strand, counting down.
GGGCTGGATAACCTATCAGAGGCTTATCCTGGAGAATCTCAATCTCTCTCTCTCCCTCTCTCTCTCTCTCTCTAATATGTATATGTTAAAAGTTATTGTTAGAATATGCTTTAAAGTTTAAAGTAGCACATATTAATAGAATAGACCAATGGTTCTCAACCTGTGGGTCACAACCCCAAACAACCCTTTCACAGGGGTCACATATCAAATATTTACATTATGATTCATAACAGTAGCAAAATTACAGTTATGAAGTAGCAACAAAATAATTTTCTGGTTGGGGGTCACCACAGCATGAGGAACTGTATTAAAGGGTCTCAGCGTTAGGAAGGGTGAGAACCTCTGGTGTGGATGTTTCATTGTATTTTCAAACAGGGAGAAAGTACTTTGACCAGTCCACCCCATTATTGCCATTATTGTTCTGTCACAACTTTTAAGATTTTGTTAGTTTATGTATGTGTACGGAAATGCGTATGCCGTGGGGTGTGTAGGTCAGAGGACAGCTTGCAGTAGAAGACATTACTTGGTTCTCTCCTTGGACCATGTGGGCCCTGGAGATTGAACTTTGGTCATCAGGCTTGGTGTTAAGTCCTTCACCTGGGCCGTCTCACCTGCTCTTCCACCAGATTTTTCACTGTATGTTGAAGAACATGTGACATACACACCAGTCTGTGTTGTGTACCCACATTGTAAATAGAGGCAGCTAACCTAATGAGTTACATAGTGATTGGCTCTGTCAGAGTGAACTGAAGCGCCGTTTAAAACCAGTTTCCCACATTCCCTGGGCGAGCTATTGTTTGTACTCCAGCCACATCCCTGGATCATAAATGCATGGGAACTCTTGTGCATGTTCTAAGTGTCGGTGAGAAGCGCTCTGTGACGTGGGCACCTCATGTATCATGTAAAGCACCTTAGTGTCGAACACAGATTGCTTCCAGTCCTGCCTGATCTGCTTTTCACTTTGCAAGTGGGGCCCAATTGTCTAATTTAGCTACAAGTCCCATAGTCACCCATTAAATGGGGGAGAGTGACAGCAACTGTTTGCTAAGGCTTCTGTGGAGGTTCTGTCAGGCCGATGCTCCAAACATTGCAACCTGCAGCGAAAGCCTCCGTACACACAGTTATTTTTCTTGTCAACACTTGCAGATTCTTGATGAGTGGGGCACGTAAAAGGCTGTTAAAATCGGACAAAGACAGAAAAGCCTTGAACAGGCTTCTGGCTCTTGTTACATTGTGGCCTTAAAATTACTTCAGGATTTGCAAGTAAATAATATATTTTGAGGCCACAGCAGCTGCTTGCAAAAATCTTTGTTTCCTGGGCTGAGTTGTTTGATGTACGCTGTTAAATCCGTTAAATTAGTGGTAGGCATGGATCTGCACTTTTCAGATACAGGGAGAGTAACGCCATGCTGGCTCGGACACCACCCACTCCAGACTGTCAGTTATCAAGCAGATCTCAGAAAGTTCCTGCTCTGCCATCCTGAGGTCACTCAAGCCTCCTGGTTTGTCAGAAGTGTTTGTCATTGTGTTACTCAGTTACACAGGACTGGACAGTGATGGCAAAAGGTGTTAGTCACTTCCGGCTGGTGCTCACCTCAGGGCAACCAGGAGGCGGAGGCAGAAAGAGGCCTTGGGGATTGGGTCTGCAGAGAAAGACACCCTTCAAAGGCATGGCCCCAAGTGACCTTCCTCCAGCAACGCCTCCTTCCGCAGAGCACATTCAGCTGTTAGGTCAGCTCAGTGCCGTGGATGAATGCCATGCAGTTAGCACCCTGGTGATAGAATCACTTCTCCATAGCCCCACAAATTGAAGAGCAAGCCTCCAACATACAGGACTTCTGAGGAGACCCTTCATAGCCAGATCCTGACACACACTAAGTCTTGACTTTCATTTTCCATGTGCCTTTAATTATCAACTATCAAGATCACCTTTCAAGTCCTGACAGCTTAATCTTGTTGGGATGGTAACTCTAGAAGAGGCCTCTAGGACTGGGTTAAAGCTGGAGAAATCTTCAAACGTCTTACAAACACATGTGCTGAACTAACACTCTCTTGCAATCGAGGTGTGAGCTTGTATCAGCACGCTCTGTGCACCAGGTACCCTTCTGCAAATACTCCACGTGTGCTACAGAAGTGAATTCTTACCACGTTAGGAGGTGCTGGTGACTGTCCTTAAAACTCTCCCGGTGCAGATAGGGAAGTTTAAGTTCTAGTTTGTGTCAAGGTCACATAGCTGTTGGATTTCCTGGTCAGGGTTTGACTCTAGATCTCAACACTGAAGGATGACTTCAAGCTAGGAAGAGGACCATTTAGTTTGATTGTGGCAGACAGCTACACAAAGTTAGGAGCCCCGGCTTTTGTGGCTGGCATCTGTCCCTAACTTAATGGATGTATTTATAGCAGGATCTGGAAATTACGTTAAACTTTTGTGGTTTGTTTGTTTCAGGTGGAATTCCCGATGCGTTCTTCAGAGAACAGCAGCCGAAATTGCAGATTGCCTGAAAGTCTGCATGACTGGTATTCCATGGGATGGGCTCTGGGGCCTGCTCCTTCACGTCCCAAATCCACAGACTGATGGGAGCAAGTGCCCAAACCTGTCAGCTCTCACCATGGTGGGATCTCCACATCTGTGTGCTGACTGATGTGTAGTGTTAATGTCGCTGTGTGTACTGAGCACAAAGCCAAGGGTGAGGAGTGTGCATGGCTCCCCAGGTGGCCTTAGCAAGCCTGCACTGGAGAAATGAGGATGATAGAGTCCACACGGGGAAAACCAGCCTATCGCCCCGAGAATGAGCATGTTAGAAGATAAAGTGTGGTTTAGTAGAGGAAGACAGAGGAGATAGGAAATGAGGGGCTGTGTCCTCCTCATAGCCACTTTGGGCTTTATCCTGTGATCCATATGCATATTTGCCCCGTTCCCATCTGTAGTTTCCAGCCTGTACACTTGAGGGGTTGGGATGTCTTTTAAGTGAACGTGATGATTCTCGTTGGGCTTGCTCTGGGAGGTATGGCTAACTTCTGTCAAACCAAACCAATTTCCTAGGCAGTAAAGTCTCCTGAAATAAATTATGCAATATATACACAAAAAGGACTGACTGCAGCCTATTACTTTGTCCTCATTTAAAAACTTGGCCGACGTTAGTCTCTCTCACGGGGAATTGCTGTCTGGTGCCTACTCTGAGGCAGTTTATAGTCAGAGTGGGTGGAAATGTTTCAGACTCCATCCCATCTGTGACAGTTAGCCTCAGATTGGGAGTCGGTGTGAGGAGCTGTTTTGAGAGAACGCCAGAGTCATTTCCTTGTGTTTTCATATTATTCTCATTAGGGAAGAGAATGATATAAACACATCCAGCCTGTATTGAGCAGATTCGAAGACTTAAAGTTGAATTAGTGTTCATTTGGCTTCAGGCATTTGTCTGTTGCAGGAATTAAATTTTGATTTGTCACTTAAATAGTCAAATTTGGCTAAAGAAATATGTTACATTTAAGAGTATATTATGCCACAGAAACCCTTGGGATTGCTCAAACAGTAGAGATGAAGGAATAGTCCTAGTTAGCCATTTTTATATTATAGCAGCTACAACCGAAACTCAGTCTTGCCGTTTTGCAGTGTTCTGAAGAAGTGAAGTTATTTAAACAGCATTTTATTTGTGGTAGCCCTGGATGACTCTTCTCTCATTCACATCACACTCTCCAGGCGCTCTCAACAAATGGTACAAGCACAACCATAGCCTGCCCTCGCGGATAATCGTGTACCGAGATGGTGTGGGGAATGGACAGCTGAAGGCAGTTTTGGAATATGAAGTCCCACAGCTGCTGAGCAGTGTGACTGAGTGCGGCCCGGGTGCCAGGTATTCCGTGCCCTCGTTCACCGACACTTATAACATGTACACCTGCAGTCCTGAGTGTGTGGCTTGTGAACATGGCTCTTATTTCTTAGGCATGTGTTTCTGTGGCATACTGAACTTGGATGGGTTTTCCTGAGACTGGGGTGTAGTTCAGATGGTCTGATATCAATACCCTGGTGCTGTACCATTTGGGGGGCTCTAGTAAGACACCCAGAGGGAGGCAGGCCTCTTTCTGAGCAGCTGGCAGTGTTTCCAAGAGCTAGCGGGGCTCAGGGTATCAAAGATGCTGTATACATATTAATACCCCTCTGGGGGTGGGGCTGAAATCAGCACACACAGAGGTCCTGGATACAGTCACCAGGGCACAGAGAAGTTATGACTAGTGGTGAGGGAGCCTCTCTGCAGGCAGAAACCAGACTGTTTTGATCATGCAGTGCCCTGGTTATTCTTGAGTTCTAGATCCAGCATTGCCTTAGGCAGTTTTCTTCAGTGATTCCGTGGAGGGGCAGATGCAAGGAAAATCCTAGAATGGCAGCGAGCAAGAACAATGCTCTCAGATTGGTGTCTGAAAAATTCTTAGGGGTCATCTTATTCCAGGCAATGCAGGTCTGTGTCTGGACACACTCCATTGCCATCAACCAAAGCCCACAGTCACCAGCCACAGAGAAATGGCCTTGGCCTCGAGCTGGTACTGGTACAGATGTGGGGGAAAGCCAGACAGCATACTGGCAATGCCACTTACAGCTGTAGCCAAACCGGTAGAGGGATCTGTTTGCCCCTCGCCAGACCTGAAAGATTAAAAATAAAAATGGTGTCATTGGTGGAGGTAGGTGGATCCCGAAGAGACAGTGATAAGGATGTTTAAGTTTCAGCATAGGAGACGTTCATAACCACTAATTTATTACTCGAGAGCATCGTTGTCAGCAGCAAGAGCACTGTGAATACTGCCCACAGCTTAGAAAAGGTATGCCCCTCCGAACACTGCTCAAGGTGAACCTTCCCCAAGTCCTTCCATGACAGAGAATACTGGGAGTTGGCCTTGGTGTTGTGAAATATGTTTAGCAGCCGGCCAGTCAGCATTTGTTTTTCCTTCCCTCCTTCCATTCAGCCAGCTGTCTGTCTGTCCACTCATCCATCCTTCCACCCACCCGCCTAAGCCTGGGTTTTGCATGACTGAGGAGCTGACTCAGAAGGGGTGGAAGTTCTTCCTTGGCTCCTCAGAGATGAACGTTAGAGAAGGGGCCGGGTAGACATGGGGTGACTGTTGCTGACACAGGCCTAGCGGTGGCCTAGTTCACTTTCATTACAAATCCAAATGCATCCTAATTAAAATCATTGTCTAGAGAATGAGGATCCATGGTTGATTTTTCCTTTGTTTTGCAGTGTTTTTAGAATGAATTTCTACTCATTTCTCTTACAAACTGGCCAAATAGCAACACATCAGACACCGAGGCTCGGCCTCAGGGCCCTCACACCCCCCCTTTTCGGTTTGCAGCAGCAGCCGACTGTCGGTGGTCGTGGTCAGGAAGAAAAGCCTGCTGCGCTTCTTCACGGAGACGGGCCACACTCTGCAGAACCCCCCAGTTGGCACTGTTGTGGACTCGGAAGCAACACGCCCTGATTGGCAAGTGTTACTGGAAAACGTGGTGTGTGTGTGTGTGTGTGTGTGTGTGTGTGTGTGTCTCCATGCTTGTGAGTATGTATGTATGTGTGTGCACAGGTGTGCATGCTCATGCGGAAGCCAGGGTTTGATAGCAAATGTCTTCCCGATTGCACGCTACCTTCCTTGTTGAGACCTCTTCTCTCACTGCATCGGGATGTGAGGGATTGGCTGGGTGATCCCTGCTTCCCCAGGGCTGAGATTGATGGGAGGTGAGGGATCGGCTGGGTGGTCCCTGCTTCCCCAGGGCTGAGATTGATAGCAGGCCTATGTCCACACCTGGGGTTGTTTGTGTTTACACGAATACTGAAGGGTCCAGCTCAGGGCCTCGTGCCTGCACAGCAAGTGCTTTGCTCTCGGGAGGAGTCTCCCAGCCCCCGGAGACGGACTTTGCACAAGCACCCTGCGTGGAGTGTTTGTTTGGCCGTGCTTTGTGACTCCTGGTCTCCACGCCTCCCTGTTTCCCTGCAGGTATGACTTCTACCTGGTCAGCCAGACTGCTAACCGGGGCACAGTTAGTCCCAGCTACTATAACGTCATCTATGATGACAACGGCCTGAAGCCTGATCACATGCAGAGACTGACCTTCAAACTCTGCCATCTCTACTACAACTGGCAGGTGAGTGTCTTAGTCAGGGTTTCTGTAGCCGACGGAACACCATGACCAAAAATCAGTTGGGGAAGAAGGGGTTTATTTGGCCTACACTTCAGCATTGCTATTCATCACTGAAGGAAGTCAGGACAGGAACTCGCACAGGGCAGGATCCTGGAGGCAGGAGCTGATGCAGAGGCCATGGAGGGGAGCTGCTTACTGGCTTGCTTCCCCTGGCCCGCTCAGCCCCCCTTCTCATAGAACCCAGGACCAGCAGCCCAGGGATGGCACCTCCCACTATGGGCTGGGCCCTCCCTCAATCATCCCTAAATGAGAAAATGCCTCACAGCTGGATCTCAAGGAGGCATTTCCTCAACTGAGGCTCCTTCCTCTCTGATGATGCTAGATTGTGTCAAGTTGACACAGAACCAGCCAGTACAGTGAGTAACAGCTGTTCACTGAAGTGTGACATTAAAAATTACCACCTGGGACTTGCCATGTCTTTTCCCTCCTACTCACAGAGAGTAGGTACATGAGTCCTTGACTCCACGGGAGGAGGAGCCCGCTCTGTCAGTAATAAAACGGCAGGAAGCAGCTCAGCAGCCAAGGTTCAGTCTCCACAGGACCTTATGATACTCATTACCTCAGGCAAGACTGGGCATAGTGGTTTTGCCAATTCCATGGTACCCATGAGAGACATGAAGCCAGGACAGATGTGCCTGGTGAGGTTAAGGGTCATGGGCCTGCCCGTATCATGATGCTAGATTGTGTCAGAGCCCCAAACCCAGCTTTGCTCTGAGCCGCTCTGGAACACGAGACCGTAGGAAGCTGAGGGTAGGCCTGTGTGCCATGTCTCCAGCTCCCACAGAGTGAGGCGGACAGAAGCCCCTCCATCCCATCTTGCCAGTGAGGGTAAGTTTCTAGTGGGCGAGGCTGCCCTCTGTTGGTTGAATTTAATTATCATTTATCTAGGACACATTCTATTGGGTAAGTAACCAGTAGGTGAAAAAACTCTGTTTAAAAAGTCACTTTGAAGGACAAACAAGTTTATCTGTGCGATGTTTCCACGCCTTCCCTCCCCAGGGCTTAATCAGTGTCCCTGCGCCATGCCAGTACGCACACAAGCTGACCTTCCTGGTGGCACAGAGCATCCATAAGGAACCAAGTTTGGAATTGGCCAACAATCTCTTCTACCTGTGACAGCGGAGCCAATCGCATGGCTCGATGGAGACACCAAAACAAAACAAAACAAAAACAAAAACAACCCAGTTACTGTGTTTTGTACAAATCTGCCTAAAGCTCAAGGCCCTTGCCGCCAAAAGAGGGTTGGGCCTAATTTTAAGTATTGGGGAGGGGAGGTTAAAAAAACAAGTCAGCTGAAACAGTTCAGAACAAACCTATGCCCCCACACTGTGTCTTAAAACAACACCAGGTTTTCTTGTGGCTTTTTTCATACACATGTGTCCTTTAACTTTGTCTTTATTTGTTGTTTTTTTTTTTTTTTAAGCAAATGCTTGAGTGAATTCTTACTGTGGCTTTTAGGATGTATCACCACAGTTAACAAGGTTCTAAAACAGTGTTATCTTGGTCTTTTAATGGTGGGTTAGTGGGATTTAACTTCCCTCCTGGGGTTATCAGAGTTTTTCTAAATATTGTAGAGCATTTTGTAGAGTAGTTTAAGTAATAATTGCAAAATAAAGAAAATCTAAGCATCACATGTGTGTTTATTGTTACTTGAACTCGGAGTTTAAGTAGCCGGATCACAGACACGCCCACTGGACCTCTCTGTCAATGAATGTTCTGTCTCTGAAGCAGGACTCAGCGCTTGGTCTGCTACCGGATCTCATTGGTCCAGCAGTGGCGCCCTGTGCTGGAGCCCAGCCTGACTTCCCACCCGGGGAAGGTAGGAGCCACAGGCCAGGACCTGGGCAGCTGCAGTTGCATCCGCTTGTATATGAGGGAGCCTGTGCCTGAAGACTTGGCTTCCCCGACTGTTACAATTAGCCCCCTAGTGGAAGACTCTATCTTTACACCAGAGCCACCTCTGGCCAGCTGTGAAGGGTGCCCTTCTCTGTTCTCTTTCCAGATCACCAGTTTTTCCTCACTGACCATTAACATTATAAACAGGCTTTTCTCTCCTGTATCCTTAAAAAAGAAACCACCGTCCTCTGCAGCTAGCACCCATCCTTTTCCTCCTCATCGGAAACATTTTTCCATGTACACAATTCCTTGGTCTAATTAGAATTTCACCACAACCACTACATCAAATCTGCCCCCCTCCAACCCTCTCCCTCCAGACAGGGTTTCTCTGTGTAGCCCTGGCTGTCCTGGAACTCGCTCTGTAGACCACCTGGCCTCTAACTCAGAGGTCCACCTGCCTCTGCCTCCCGCATGCTGAGATTAAAGGGGTGCGCCACCACTGCCCAGCTCCAAATCTGCTTTATTCAAGGGCTCCCTGGGCTTCCACTGGGTAAGTGTTAAGCCAGATGTCCTGTGGCAGTATCTGGCCATTTGGTGTTCTCCTGGCCTCCCCTGCACCACCACTCACCTCTGCTCTGCTAGAGCCCCCTGCTCACCAGCGCTCTGCTGGAGTCCTCCCTGCTCACCAGCGCTCTGCTGGAGTCCTCCCTGCTCACCAGAGCTCCTCCTCTGCTGGAGTCCTCCCTGCTCACCAGCGCTCCTCCTCTGCTGGAGTCCTCCCTGCTCACCAGCGCTCCTCCTCTGCTGGAGTCCCCCCTGCTCACCAGCGCTCCTCCTCTGCTGGAGTCCTCCCTGCTCACCAGCGCTCCTCCTCTGCTGGAGTCCCCCCTGCTCACCAGTGCTCCTCCTCTGCTGGAGTCCTCCCTGCTCACCGTGCTCCTCCTCTGCTGGAGTCCTCCCTGCTCACCAGCTCTCCTCCTCTGCTGGAGTCCTCCCTGCTCACCAGTGCTCCTCCTCTGCTGGAGTCCTCCCTGCTCACCAGCTCTCCTCTGCTGGAGTCCTCCCTGCTCACCAGGACTCCTCCTCTGCTGGAGTCCTCCCTGCTCACCAGTGCTCCTCCTCTGCTGGAGTCCCCCCTGCTCACCAGCGCTCCTCCTCTGCTGGAGTCCTCCCTGCTCACCAGGACTCCTCCTCTGTTGGAGTCCTCCCTGCTCACCAGTGCTCCTCTGCTGGAGTCCTCCCTGCTCACCAGCTCTCCTCTGTTGGACTCCTCCCTGCTCACCAGCTCTCCTCTGTTGGAGTCCTCCCTGCTCACCGTGCTCCTCCTCTGCTGGAGTCCTCCCTGCTCACCAGTGCTCCTCCTCTGCTGGAGTCCCCCCTGCTCACCAGCTCTCCTCCTCTGCTGGAGTCCTCCCTGCTCACCAGCTCTCCTCCTCTGCTGGAGTCCTCCCTGCTCACCAGTGCTCCTCCTCTGTTGGAGTCCTCCCTGCTCACCAGCTCTCCTCCTCTGCTGGAGTCCCCCCTGCTCACCAGCTCTCCTCCTCTGCTGGAGTCCTCCCTGCTCACCAGCTCTCCTCCTCTGCTGGAGCCCCCTCACCCAAGCCCTGATAACTTGTCTGTAGTGAAATGCCCCGGGAATGAGAGTGTAGATAGAGACAAGAGAAAGCTCATGGAGAAGGCTGCAGTGTGGTGCAGCAGGGGAGAGAGGCAGGTCTTCTTGAGGCCCAAGGAGGAGCCAGGCACCTGAGGGTCACCAGGCAGCAGTCTTGTCACATTGCACTGAAGACATTTTGTTGTTCTCTCTCCTCTTCGACCTCCCCTATTCTCTCTTGTGGCAGGGTCTTGTCACATAATGCAGGCTGGCCTAAAACTCGCAGTAATACCCCTGCCTCAGCTTCCTGAGGTGTGCACTCTCACACACGGCCCAAACCATTCTGCCTGTGTTGGGGAGTTCTGTTCTGATCAGTATCAGGCTTGGCATTCACGATTAATGCTCACAGCGGTATGACAAGGCTATAACAACCATTTAGCAACTGATAAAATTAAGGACCAGTTACAAGCTGCACCAGAGTTGAGGAGATTAACAGGTCGTGTAGATGGACTTGTCCTCATGCTTGTTTGACGAAACCTGTGAGGAGTCACAACACTGTCCTGCCGTAATGAAAAACGCACTGTAAGACAGAAGAACCCCACCCCACCCCACCCCACGACTGCACAGAGGGAGGACCTCGTGTGAGGAGGTGTTGTGTACAGGAGTCTGAAGAGACAAGGCACTGGCAGGGGGTGGGAAGCCGCATCATTTTTTCCTCCCTTCAAGCTTGAAGGGTGGTCCTCGTTTACTGTCTGTTGCTGTGAAAAACACCACGAGCAAGAACAGCCTCAGGAAGGAAGGGCTGTTTGGTCCCCATCACAGTCCATCACTGAGGGAAATCAAGGCAGGAACCATGGAGGAGCGCTGCTTGTTGACTTGTTCTCATGGGTTCATCAGTTTGCTTTTTATGCAGCCCAGGACCACCTGCCCAGAGGTGGCACTGCCCACAGTCTCTCTCTATATCTATTTATCTGGTCACTCTCATATCAACTATTAATCAAGAAAGTTCCCCACGGACGTACCCACCTCAGATGAGGTGATTCCTTAATTGAGGTTTCTGATTCCCAGGTGATTCTGGTTAGTGCCAAACTGACAAAAATGAACATGCAAAGGTGACCTAGAGGTCCCCCCAACCAGATGCCTTGTATATTTCTGCCTGCAGCATTTTGATTTGCCAATGTTGGGGTTTATAGTCCTTGCCAAGGATGCCTTCCTGATTGGATCCACCAGAGGGCGCAAGCACACTGCCCTTTGAGCAGAGTCACCCACTGCTGTTTTGACTGGTACATGCTTGGACAGGGCAGTATGGGATTAAGAAATCTTCCCTTGAACTCAGATTCCAACAGGCCGGGCTTCTCTTCTCTCCTGGGACTCTCTTACACTGTCTACGCCATGAAGAGAAGTGGACTGCACTATGGGAGACAGAACTTACCACAGAACAGCTTTTTGTTCTTGTTCCTTTAGAACTGGGGGTCAAATGCATTCTAATGCTTAGCTACACGTCCCCTAACCTCCCCCCCCCCCCCCACACACACACAGTGATTTCACAGATCATGGATGAAGCCTGGGTGTCTAATGGTTTTAATACTAGGTTTAACATTTTGAAATACCACATTCTGGTATGCTGCCAGGGTTAATGACAGTTGGCCTACAAAATCTAAGCTCCATTCAGGCTCGCTGCTTTTGACGGCCTCCTATCACCTACATTAATTAGCTTCCCATTAAAGCTACCAGATATAAAGAGAAAGGAAGTATGTGCCCAGCTTCAGTACAGCCCTGGGTTTAAGTCCTAGAACTACCACTTGGTAGGTCTACGACCGTGGGTAAATTACTTAACCACTTACCTTTTCAGGACGTTGAGAAAGATACATCACAAGCAAAGGCTGGAGGCTGGGGGCTAGATGGTTTTGAGGAAGAGGTCTTGGTGGACTCTTTCATAGAGCAAAGGGAAGCAATGCCTTCTGGGAAATGAGCTAAGTTTTAATCTAGTCTTTAGGATTAGAAGTCAAAAACAAAAATATTAAGGAAAGGAAAACCTAATTGATCTTTGAAGTATTGTTATATGGAATTGAGTGGGACTTTTGAGGCCTTTCTTCCAGAAAACAAGGACTTGGTTGTCAGGCCTATATTAGGCCTAAACCTTGGTGCCATGTAGTTGTACTTAAATCATTTCAATGGAAAGTGTCTTAGTGATTGGAACTTCTAGTGCAGTTTGGAGTTCTTCCATTTGAAAAATGTGATATTTGCATGGGATTGTTTGAATCTTGTTTTCTAGTCCCTCCCCATCACCACCCTCATAGTCTGAAGATGGATTTTTCTCTTGATAAAGGAACAAAAAAGGTGAACATCTTGTTTATAAATAGGTATCTGGTAACTAGTGGTAAACTTGAAATGGTAGAATTCCTTAGAGCCTAATTCTAGATAGCCTTAAGAGGATATATCTTAATTACTTTTGGGCCTGTATTCACCTTGTTTTTTTCAAATATCTTAAGTTATATTTTCTTTTTCAGAGCTGCTTCTTATTTGGGGCTACTTTTTTTTTTTAATTGAAGCGTAATTCATAAAAGGGTATATTGTTTTGATGAGACTTTTTACAACTGTGGCTGGATGTCTTTCTTTAGTCTTCCAAGAAGGGCCATTTTACTTGTTTGGAGTTACTTTTTAGAGTCATGAGGTTAACAACTTGGACTACTATGCATGTAAGTGCTAATGCAAATTGGAGCCCAAGTTGACCCCCAGCAGCAGTTCATTCTATGTTGATAGTGAGAGAACACTTTGCCTGTTGGGATACTGTTACTCGTGGACTGATGCTGAAGAAACCCCTCCCCCTATTTTGTTTTTTTGCAAAAATCAAGGTATATTCTAGGGTTTCCTGGTTGACCTCAACAGATAAACTGAGATGATAGTCTTAGTTCAGAAATGATCTGAATGTAGATTTACAGTCTACGTGTACAGCTGGCTAAGTGACATCGCTTTCACAGTTCTGCATGTATCCCATCGGCTCCCCATTAGTCACTGAACTCTTAAAACTGGTATTGTAACATTATTACAATGTTTTGCGCCAATTTTATAAACTTTACAGTACAATATGTGTTCCTTTTCTGAGGCAAACCAAAGGTATATTTCTCAAGGTTCTGCTGCTATCAGCAGTGTTGATGGAGGATTTTTTATACATTTGTAATAGATAGAAATAAACCAGAAAAAGAGAAGAAAAAAAAAGTGGTGGAGGAAAAGGTGAACACTGCAAGAATACTCAAAAGGGCTGAGAGTTGCAAACGCCAAGATTGGCTTTGCATAGTAAATGGAATAGAACAGCTCTGAACTATAGCTTACTTTTCCTGGTTTGGTCTGACAGAATGATTGAATGCTTTTGTACAAAAATCAGAGCCTTAAAAACAAGGATTTGGTGAGATTGTAAAATGGTGTGCCACTTTGGCAAAACAGTCTGGTGGTTGGTCAAAATGCAAAACATTGTTACTCTGTTACTCAACAATTCTACCCTTAGGAATATAACCTCAAACTACTGAAAATATGCACCTATGAAACATGTACATGAAGGTTTACAGCAGTGTGTTGCTAATAGTAAAAAAGTTAAAACAACTCAAATAGCTATCAAATACTGGAGAGAAATAAAATGTGGCTTATTCATACAATAGAATATTATTAAGACATAAAAATGAATGAAAAACTGACAGATTAAATGACTTTGGTGAACCTTCATAATTTCATTTGTAGATCTTTCCATTTCTAATTTATAAATACATTTGGGGTTATAAATTATAAATGTACTGCCTCCTGTCAACATTGTATACTTCTATTTGATGATTTCTGTGTCAAATATTATATGGAAATGTTTCCAAGTATTTTCTGTATTAACTGTGAATGAATAGAACAAAATAAATTGCCTGTGAGAAAAAAAAAATTACTTAACCACTCTCAGCCTCTAGGGATATTGCAAAAACTCCAAATCCATTTTATAGTAAGGATGACAGATGTCAAACTCAATGGAGCTGGCTTTAATAAAGGGTACTGCATTATTAGATTAGATAAAAGGAGAGGACTTAAGACAGACTTGTATGACAGGCACTGTGCTGGACTCTGAGTCTTATGATTCTCCTTAAAGTGTCACTTTTTTTCCTAGATATTTATCAGTTCCTTTTCTCATTGCTGTGACCAAATCCTTAACAATAAGCAACTTAAGGAAGGAAGGGTTTATTTTAGCTCACAGTTTGAAGGGATAGTGCATCATGGAAAGACAGGCATTCAACTGTAAAGACAGGCATTCAACTTTAGTGTCTGCAGAGGCCAGTGGCACCCTCACATATCCATGGATCAGAAGCAGGGACACGACAGGAAGGCCTGTCTCTCCGGCAACCCACTTGCTCCAGCTAGGCCCCGCCTCCTGAAGATCACAACCAACCCACTTGCTCCAGCTAGGCCCCGCCTCCTGAAGGTTCCATTATCTTGTCCAATAGCAACACCAGCTGGGAATAACGGATGGAACACACAGGCCAGTGGATGGAACACACAGGCCAGTTCACATTCAAACGCCGAAGAGGCAGTGTCAAGTTGGTGTTTAAGGACAGGGTTTGGGGGGATTTCACTTTCATGGGGCACGGGGAGGAGATGGAAGACGTGAGTGCCATAGAGGTGCAATAATCATTTTTTTAATAAAAATCTTTGCAAGGAATGAAGGTGACTGATAGGTTTTAAATGTCCCAGCTTCAGGACCCACTACGATGAGATCTGGTAACCATGGCTCTCTCCATGGTGCCCATTGCCCTGACCTGAGCATAGCAGAGGCAATAGATGTGGACCATTTCTGCCTAGCGGGAGACTTCACCATCACATAGCCTTGCCTCCTCCTGAACATGGCCAAGTCTGTCCCAGAGACGTGCTAGAATTTCTAGCTCTTTCTTCCACTCCACCTTCCTTCCTCACCTGCTCTTACTGGTGGCACACGGGTGCTGAAGACTTGATACCACCCAGCCTCTCATCCACCTGTCTCCTTCCTATGGCCTCGCCCCACTGGGTCTCTGACATCTCTTTCTCCTGGTGTTTGCCACTTGGGAGATCCAAGCTGACCCAATTCTCTTCGTGAAGCCAATCTTGTTTTTTTTTTTTTTTTTTTAATGAAAAGTACTTTTAGTCTCAAAATGTCTACCAATCAAAACATGACATCTAATAGAAACTGTGGACTGTAGGACACCATAACCTTTTCAATGCTGGTTTTGATTTGGCAATTTCCCGTGGGAAACTTTGCTCATACGCCTTTCCTAGCTGACTCCAAGATCCCAAACACAGAATGTCAACTGCTCTTGAGGCTTGTTGTCCAATGTAAGGGACACGTTGCTCACGTTAACCTGAGCTTGGCACTCCAATTTGACCCAGTGCCCACTGGCCAAGAATAACCCAGCAGCTGCTCCTGGAGGAGGAAGGGAAGACTCCTTTTGTAGATTCAAACCACTTCTGAGTGTGTTGTCTGTCTGTCATTCACTGAATCCTTGCTTTCCTGACTACCCAAGCCCTGGTTCTCCTATGGTCGTGGTACCCCCAATGGGCCAGTCCGTGGCATCATTTCCAATGAAGAAAGGATAAAGAGATAAATAAAAAAAGACAAAATAAAGAGCCTGCCTATGTGCTGTTTATTGAAATGGCTTTTTGTTTTGTGTAACCATTAATTTTAAATTGTGAAAATTATAGGTGTGTACTATGAAATATGTGGAAAATACAAAAAAGTAGAAAAAAATCACCAATATTGGTACCAGCCAGAGGTAAACATGGTCAGCGCGTGGACATGTTTCATGTTATACTTTAGCTGCACTGTACATGCAGTTATGTAAACTTTGTTTTCCATGTAAGGTTATAGTGTGTATGTTTTTCTATTGGATTACAAATTTTCTGTAGGCATGTTATAGTGACTAATAGTGCACTGTGTAGATGTAACAAACACCTTTCCCTGTTCTTATTGTATTTTAATTTGTTCCCTGTTATGAAAATATGGCATACAATCTTTCTCCCATCGTGTTTTGGGGTGGCTTCGTGAGATTGGGTTTCTGCAAGAAAAATTTCGGAGTCAAAAAGTTCTAATACATAAAAAAATCAGTCTTTATTACTAATAGTATTCATGTGTGGGTTGTTTTACCTGCATGTATGTCTCTGCCCCGTGTGTGCGCGGTCCTGCAGAGGACAGGAGAAGGCACTGGATCTCCTGGAACTGGGGTGACAGACAGTTGTGAGCCACCACAGGAGTGCTGGGAATTGAACCCAGATCCTCTGGGAGAGCAGCCAGTGCTCTTAACTACTGAGCCGTCTCTCCAGCCCCCAAAGTTTCTAATACATTAAAAGCTGTTCATTGCCAATTTCTCTGTTCTCAGGGGGGCACTATAGTCAAATCTGCATCTCCACCAATCCGAAAAGGACCGTTTGTTGGTGGTGGCCTCATGCCCGGGTTCGTATTTATATTAATTAGATAATTAAGTAAAAATAAATTGAAAATGCTTATAGGTCATTTGTATTTTTGTTTGTTCTTAAAAATCAACTTATAGGAAGCCTTTATAAAGACCATAACTCTTTGTTTTCAATTTGCTGTGCGCTTTGAAGTAGTATGACGTATGTATTTTTAAACTACACACATTTAAAGTTTCTGTATTCAAATGATCACACATCCCTTTAGTTTATGAAAACTGAACTAAAACTTGACAACAAGAAATAGGAAAAAGGCAGATTTTAAGGAATCTGAGGGTGCCCTGCAGAGACAGTGTCAGAACCACACACACCATAGCAAAGTCAGAGACACTCGGTTACACACCACAGCAAAGTGAGAGACACTTGGTCACACACCACACACCATAGAAACATCAGAGAATGAAGTGAATTCAGGGAAAACATAAAAAGTCAACACCCAGGAGTGTTCTATTTGACATGTATGGCCATAGAAAAACAAAGCATGGTTTGCTTTCTGTTCTATCTCTGTGATTAGACACCATGACCAGGGGAACTTTCCATGAAAGATGTTTAATTGTCTTACTGTTTCAGAGGTTAAGAGTTCATGATGGCAGGGTGAAGGTATGGCTGTGGGAACAGGTGAGAATTGGTGAGAGCTCACACCCATCCAGAGATAGGAAGCACAGAGAGAGCTAACTGGGAACGGCTGAAAGCCTGCCCAATGGCATCCCTCCTTAACAGGTCACTCCTAAGCCTCCTGTTTTCACCACCTGGGAATGAAGCACTGGAACACACAGCCTCTGGGACCCTTCCTAACCCAGCACAAGCTCCGAATGCACCTAGAGCATTGTCCTCAGACTGCACGGTACCAGGGTGGAGGAAAGTGTCAAGTCTTCAGGAGAGAAATAGACAGGCAAAGCCCAAGGAGAAGCAGAAAGGTGACATCTTTATAATCTAAAGGGAAATGATTGATGAAGCTAGTATTCTGTCTTTCAAGAAGGAGCAATGTAAAACTTCAAGTATAACAAAGGTCCACTGCTTGGTTATTGAAAGGTCTTCCAGAGCGTGCCCTTCTGCAAGATAGTGGATAAGCCCACTGAAAGAAACACGCTGAGCTTAGTCAGTATGGCTTTGTAAAGCTAAATTGTATCAGCTGTAATCAACGGTGAGCTATCAATGTGGGCAACAGTAACAGCACATTTGGAGGGAAATTTTGATCCTGTCAGGAAGGAGGCTAGAGATAGTAATGCTATGCTTGATTAGAAGATAAAGTTTTCATTGTACGGACCATTTTTTAAAAGTTTATTTTAATGTATATGGGTGTTTTCCTACATGTACATCTGTACATCACATGCACACCTGTCAGCTGAGGAGGCCCCAGGAGGGCACCCAGCAAGAGCAGCCACCACTCTCAATGGCCAAACAGCCATGTCATCTCTCCAGGCCCGGAGGAGGCTCGGCTTTCAACCCAAGACTTGAGCTGAACTCAGTGGGAGGGAAAAGAGAACAAAGAATTGTTACATACTTCTGGAGCAAGACCTCCCCTCAGCAGCCTGCCCTGGCCGGCAAATTAGAATCAAAGCAGAGGAACCACCCAAGTGGCTGTTTGCCTTATTGACTCTGATCGGTGCCTGTCTGTGATTGGCTGAAGTTCAGCTGTCTGTGATTGGCTGAAAGTCTGCTGTGCACAAAAATGTGGCTGTGGTTTGTTGCACAGTAACTCAAAGTATGGAGACAGATTTAGACTCATGCTTCTTGGCTTATTTTAGTTAGCAGGATACAGCCCTTTCAGCAGAGGCCAGAGAAAGTGTAAAGGAGGAAGAAAAATGAACAGAAGCAGAAAATACCATGTACGGCAGGAAAAAGACACGGAAGGACATCATAAAGGCAGCATTATAAAAGTTAGCTAGCTATTACTAAGACTATGAGACTGTGTCTAAAGAACTGAGCAATGTGTTGCCTCTATGAAACACATCTAACATGGAAAACAGAAAGCGCCTAAGAGAAAAGTGAGGAAGAGTGCCTGCTGCTCCTGCAGAGGACCTGAATTTGGTTCCCAGCACCCACATGGTACCGCACAACTGTCTATACTCCAGTTCCGGGGGATCTGATGCCTCCTTCTTCCTCTGCCGGCTCCCACATTTATGTGGTACATACACACTTATACAAGCATACACTCAGACACAGAAAAATAAATTTCAAAATAAGGAAACACATACTTTGTATTAGTAGCTGAAATAAAATCATAATAGGTATATAAGTATCAAATGAAAACAAAAACTAAAAGTAAGGATATCATGTATTTCTAAAAATCACCAAAAAGAATCTAGAAAGGATGTAATAATCATGTAATAACCACATGAGCAAGCACACATGTGACAGCGACCTGAAATGTGAACATAAGACAGAGCGTTACAAAGACAAGCTTAATATTCCCCCCCCCCCCCCCCCCCCCCGGAAACAGGGTTGACCGCCCAATAAGAAGTCCCATTCTTTCTCGTTTGTTTACTTTCCATTGTGGAATCTTCCAGATCCAGGTGTGGGCGTAGCGTGCAGCCCCGCTGCCTCCGGTCACAGTGCTCATATCTACTTCATTGTCTCCCAGTCACTCTCCCGACCTCATTACTTAGACTGGGCAGGGGTGGACTAGGAGGACGAAGTTTTAGCGAAACTCACGAATTTAAAAAGCAGGCGCCGGGCAGGCAAGATGGCACAGCAGGGGAAGGTGCTTGTCACACAAGCCTGAAGACCTGCATCTGATCCCCAGAAGCCACCTAAAGATGAAAGAGGGGACCAGCTCCACGGAGTTGTCCCTGACTTCCACATGCGGGCCACCCCACCCCTCACCACATATACACAACAATAGTGAAAAATATAAATAAACAAAAGGGGGCACGGTAAAAATGAAAAACTTAAGGTTCAGCAAGAGTCAAAATGTGAGACTGTTAGAACATGTTTACTCATCTTTCTGAAATTTGACACACTGTTATATAATTTTTAAGACTATGTAAATTAGCCGGGCGGTGGTGGCACATGCCTTAAATCCCAGCACTCGGGAGGCAGAGCCAGGCAGATCTCTGTGAGTTCGAGGCCAGCCCAGGTTCCACGAAAGGCGCAAAGCTACACAGAAAACCCTGTCTCGAAAAACAACAACAACAAAACAAAAAACAAAAGAGAATTGATAAATTAACAAAACTTGGCAGGACAAAGAGTAGAAAAAGCCACTATAGTGTGAGGTTAAGCACACGAGTTCCGCGGTTGGAATGCAGACTGGCTGGCTTTGACTTCTGGCTCTACTGCTTACAGTGAGCTGGACAAGCGACCTGAGCCCTCTTCACGTCTCTCCTCATATGTACAATGGTAAGAATTGCAGCAGCCCAAAAGACGCTGTGTTGACTAAGTAAATATCAGCCGGGGGTGCTGTAGCTTAGAGGAAAAGCTGGCATTTGGTGTATTAACTCTGCCAGTGCAATAAAAACAGAAAAAGAGCAAGAAGTGTCGGTCACCAAAAGTATCTTCCCCAAAAAGAAAAAAAAGCATCAGGAAAGATTGCTTCACTCAAAGGACAGATCATCCCATCTTATACATGGTGTTCCAGATAATAGCCAAGGACAAAGCCATCCATTCGTTTTATGAGACAATATAATTTGATTCCTAAGCTAGTCAAGGACAGGATATGCCACCCCATCTAGAGACATCTATGTAACAAATCTGAAATCTTTGCAAACCCAGATTAGTACAGACAGAGGAAACGTTTAAAAAATAAGGCCAAGCTTGGTTTACCCCAGGAATGTATAGGAGACTTAGCTTTGGGAAAAACTATCATGCTATTTATCAAACAGCGGATTAAAAGTCACAGTCCATAGGACAGTTATGGGCACTGAACAAGCACTCAGGAATACTTAGCACTCATTTGTGATTTAAAAAGGCGACAAACTCTGAAGCAAGAAAACCTGAAAATTCTTGGCCTCACAAAAAGCATCTAAAACTCCTCCATTGTGTGATGCATTTAATGCATTATAATGGGTGTAATAGTGGCTTTTCCATTCAAGTTAGGAACAGGAAGCTGGCGTGGGACACAGGCCTACAGTCCCAACATTTGGAAACAGAGGCAAAAAGATCAGGAGTTCAAGGCCAGCCTTAGCTACATGGAAAGTTTGAGGTCAGCCTAAGCTACATGAAACTGTCTCCAAAATTACAAAAACAGAAATAAAGAGAGAGAGAGAGAGAGAGAGAGAGAGAGAGAGAGAGAGAGAGAGAGAGAGAGAGAGAGAGGCAGAGGAGGAGGAGGAAGAGGAGGAGGAGGAGGAGGAGGAGGGAGATCTGATAATTTCTTCTTGGTACAGTGGTCTATTACAAAGTCTAAGCAGTCTTACAGAACCAACATTTTCTATGGATGAATCAAAATGCATCCAATGCTATTCTTACAAGGCAATATTTACACAAGCTGGAAAAAATTCTCACTGAAAATAATCAACTGCCTAAGTACACAAAACAAAAGATTTGTAAACTTCTTGACTGAGAAAATATCAGTGTCATTGACGTTTTCCTAAGTTGCTCTTAATGAACTATGCTCCTGAGAGAAGAATCAATGTGGTAAAGATTTGTCCTCAAAGCAATAACCTGTGCAATTCCAATACAAATCCTAATACAAAACTTTATACATTTACTTTAAAATTCATGTGGGAGAATAAAAGTCCAAAATAGTCACTAGAGCCCTGAGAATATCAAGAAAGAACTATGTATTTTACCAGATACCGAAGTCTATTATAGAGTTGACTGAGTGGAATAGTGTGTTTTAACCTGAGCTATTCATGGATAGCTTCAAAATTCTCAAAACAAGTCACCACATAGACACTTCGTCACTGGGTGATGCTGGTACCACACACCAGGAGGCTGTGCTAAGAGAACTGAGCTTCATGATGGTGTGTGTGTGTGTGTGTGTGTGTGTGTGTGTGTGTGTGTGTGTGTGTGTTCTTACCTGAAGCGAAAAAGAAAGAGAAGTTTCATTAGGTTGAACGTAAGCGACCAAACTTGACAACTAGGAGAAACTATGGGGAAGGGCTTTGGGAAGCTGGAGCAGGAAATTCTTCACAAATCACAAGGGAAACGTCTGGAGCCTCAGACTCGGTCATAGTGTGACCTTCTGAATGACACATGAGCCAAAGTCCTGCTCAAATGGAAGACTAGGTCAGTACATTTGTGACAGCACTCATGCAAGAGGAGCAGTGCCCAAAGTCCATCACTGATTTTATTTTAGCCTTAACTATGTGTATATATGTGTGTAGAACATATGTGAACATGTGTGTAAGTGCTTTTGGAGGCCCAAAGAGGGCACTGGATTCCTCAGTGCTGGAGGTACAGGATGTCGTGGGGTGCCCAGTGTGGGCAAACTGTGTTCTGCAAGAGCAACATGTGTTCTTAGTCACCAAGCCATCTCTCCAGGCCCTGGGGATATTTCTGAGCACTTAGTCATTCTGGCACCATGATAGAGCGATGGCCAGTCCTTGGTCACAGCTGCCCATGACCATGAGGTTCTAACATGAGCCAGTTTTGAGCCTGTTCTGAAGCACAGAGAGTATCCTGAGCCACAGTAACACAAGGCTATTTGAGGAGAGGTGACCCAGAGCCCTGGGAACGTCAGAACCTGATCCAGGGTTACAAGCACCCATGATGTCAGTGTGGAGAACGATCCTTGAACTCTGTGAGGCCCACAGTGGAGTTTGCTGGTAATGCACCCACACCCTGGGCAAGAGCCACACCCGGTTCATAAGCATATAGAGAAACTGTGTAAGACACATGAGAGAGTTTCACACCAGCTCCTCTTAAGTAAGAACTGGTAAGAGTGCTTCAGAACTAGCCTAGCTTCAGAACGGGCCCTGCCTCTTATCTTTTGTGTCTCACTCTGCTCTGATGAGGATGTGAGCTGTACATTCTGTGCTGGAACATTCCTCCCTCCATCAGGGCTTATCATCACCCAGTGTTCCCTGCTTTCCTTGCTTTCTGCACTTGCTCCACCCCGTCACCCCACCCCCACCCCCATCAATTCCTGGAATGGTTTCCTAAGATGCTGCTGGGGCTCTGTCTCTGACCTGGGCTGTCTGTGCCTGGGCCTGCCTAACTGTAGCTACTGAAGCCTTCCGTGGAAGCCAGCTTTCTTCTTAGTGTTGGGCTAATGGGCCAGAGTATTAAACTCCTTTTGACAAGAGTTGCTTCTGGCTGAAGTCAAGTTCCTGGTACCTGCAGGATGTGGCATGACCGGAGGGACCCCATAAAACATGCGCCACTTTGCTTCTTCCTTGCCAGCCAAATGTCTTTGCTCTTAAACACTACCCCAGATGAGCTGGGACATGACCACTGGCCACTGATGACAGTATTTAACATGGTCCAGAATCCCTTGGGACTTCCCTTTTTCTCTGAGACCTGCCCCCTGTTGTGCCCAGGTCGAAAGACCGCCTGCTCCCCCCCCCCCCAGCAAGACCACCACAGAGCCGATATCCGATGCAAGCACACAGGGATTTATTAATAACAAAACAAGCCCGGGCTTTGTCCATGTCCAACACTGGACACAGCGGGTGGAGGAGGACGGCCCCAAGCACTCACTTTAAGGGGTTTATATAGGAAAGGTTTACCTGCAGAGAGTTACTTATCTCGGGATTGGATGAGGGGCTAGCGGTGAGGTAGTTCTTTGAAGTTACTGGATGAACTATAAGCATGGGGTTCCTAGTGGCTGACAGGATGCAGGGTATCTACAGAGACATTTTTCTTTTCACTCCCTATGTCCTGTTTTGCCAAGTCCAGGACACATAGATTTACTGTTCCAGCCTTATCTTCCCATGAGCTCAACTTCCGGTCAGTTCTAAAACTGCTGGTCAGTAAATACCTTTGGAGGAGGGGGGTGGGGAGGGAGTGTCTCTCAAGAGGGCTGCTGACTTTTCCCTTCCACCCCCAAGCTTCTCTTTTTACATGGCCACCAGAGGTGGAGTACTACAGCATGATTGTGGCATGTGTCTGTCTACTCCAGCCACAGAGGGCCACATAGACATGAGCAGTGGGGCCAGGAGAGAGAAGGAAAAACAGGGCCTAATTCTGCCTGAGACAATGAGATGAGTGAGCATGTGGCTGGGGGTGAACGGAACACACTCTAGCACTGGAGAAGCTGGGCATGGCTGCCTGGGGTGTTAGAAGGCCATCCTAACTCCTGTGGCCAGGATGTGCCACATAGGACCAACCTACAGGACACTTGTGTTTCCTTAAGAGAAATTCTCCTGATTTTACTAAGGTGAATTGAAGAAAGATGATTGGTTACAGAGGAAACGGGCAGGAGAGCAAGAGATGGGAAGAGAGACTGAGAGGCTACATGAGTGTGAAGTGGAGAGACAGCATGGGGGTGTGAAGAGAGGGAGAGACAGCATGACTGTGAAGAGAGGGAGAGACAGCATGACTGTGAAGAGAGGGAGAGAGAGCATGAGTGTGAAGTGAGGGAGAGAGAGCATGAGTGTGAAGAGAGGGAGAGACAGTGTGAGTGTGAAGAGAGGGAGAGACAGTGTGAGTGTGAAGTGAGGGAGAGACAGTGTGAGTGTGAAGAGAGAGAAAGACAGCTCAGCACATGGAAAGTGTGGTAGGCAGAATTTTTAAACAGCCTCTGTGGTTTCTTTTTTAAATTTTATTTTTTTTATTACTTTAAATTTACGGGTATGTTTGTGTGTCTTTGTGTAGTGTGTGCACATGGGTGTAAGTTTCTGTTGAGGCCAGATGAGTTGGATTCTCTTGAGCTGAAGTTACATGTGGTTGTGGTCCCCAGATGTGGGGTGCTGGGACTGAACTTGGGTCCTCTGCAAGAGCAGGAAGTGCTCTTCACCACTGACCACCGAATCATCTTTCCATCCCCAAACCTCTGTAATTCTCCCCACTCGTGTGAGTGTGTGAGTGTGTGTGTGTGTGTGTGTGTGTGTGTGTGTGTGTGTGTGCATGTGTGTGTACATGAAATCCCTCCTTCAACTGCTCACTGCCTCATTCTTTTTCTGCCATATTGTTCAAGGCAGGACCTCTCAGTGAACCTGGCACGTGGTGTTTTGCTCCACTTGGCTGAAGAGTGAACTCTAGATCCTCTTGCACACATCCTGATGTGCCCGGCTTTCAGATGCTGCTGGGCGTCCAAACCCAGAGCCTTGTGCTTGTTCAACAAGCACTTTACAGACTGAGCTGCATCCTCGGCCCAGCCTCTGTGATCTCCATGCCAGTGTTGGCAGCTGTGATGGGTTCTGCAACTCTCTCTGCAGTCTCTAATTAATTGACTGTAAGTTATTAAGAAAAGGGGCAACAAGGGACAAGATGCTTGAGTCCTACAACTGTGAGAACACGCTTTCTGCACATGCCTCTGTGAGCTTGGAAGACCTTAGGCCTCAGGTGAGACACTGCCCAGCTGTCAATCAGACTTTCTCAGCCTATGAGACTAGAACCCTTACTCTCAATTGAATCTGCTATGCAGAAAATGAGTGAGTAGCTGTTCATCTGGCCTGCCATGGCTCCAGTGCATCTGCAGACAGTGACCTGAGAGGCAGCTCAGTGCATTGGCATTGCTGGGGTTTACTTTGCCCCTGCAGCCTGTCTGCAGGCTCTTCCTTCACTGAAGTCTCAGGAGAACCAACCATTCCTCAGCAGATGTCCTGCAACTGATGCCTTGTCGTGAAGAATGCATTGCTCATGGGCCCCAGGGAGAAGAGAAAGAGAAGAGGGGACATGGTTAGGATCCCTCATCCTGGGGACAGAGCAGGTGTGAAATTACACTGGCTGAGACAGGACGTAAGGGCAAGGGGCCCCAGGGAGAAGTGAGGCAAAGCTGCTACTTCAGTGGAAAGGCCCTGGCTCGCTTTGCATCCAACACTTCACTTGGATCAGCTCCCTGCCCTCCCACCCCATGTTTATTAGCCAGAGTCAACCAAGTCATGGGCGCCAGCAATCCTCTGGCTATTCAGAATGGAAGTTTTGAAGGTTAAGAGGCATGCGATTTGAGAGTCAGGCTAAATAACCATCCCAAATGAAAGACACAGGACACATGACAGCTACGTAATGTACCACACCTTTCAGACTGTTGCAAGTGACATTGCTCATTTGGTTCCAACAATCTTGGGTATACAAGTGACTATCATTCACTTTATTTATTAAGGTGGGGTCTCAAATAGCCCAGGCTGTCCTTGAACTTGCTTTGTAACGGAGGATAACCTTGAACTTCTTTTGATGCCCTTGCCTTCACTTCTGGAATTCTGGGATTGCTGTCATGCACTACCACATCTAGTTTATTCAGTGCTGGGGATGGAGCCCAGGGGCTCACATGTGCAAGGCAAGTGCTCTACCAACTGAGCTACATCCCAGCCTCATTGTTCACCTTTCTAGGTGAGAAAATTGAGATCAAGACAAGTTAACCATGATCACACAGCTTAGGAGTGAAGAAATGGGGAAAGAAGCCAGGACCTTCCTCATAACATCCCTTGGCTCGGGCTGGAGAGATGGCTCAGAGGTTAAGAGCATGACTACTCTTCCTGAGGTCCTGAGTTCAAGTCCCAGCAACCACATGGTGTATCACAACCATCTGTAATGAGATCTGATGCCCTCTTCTGGCCTGCAGAATACTGTATACATAATAAATAAAATTAAAAGACAAACAAACAAATCCTTGGCTGACTCATGGCTTTCCCCAAGATGTGTCAGTGGTTGTCCTAGTGCCCGACACTGTATCATGGGGGCATGTCAGTGAACAAGGCAGACGTGCTCTAAGCACCCATCAGTAACCACAGATTGTGCAGGAACTGTACAAGACTCCACAGGAGCTTAGCTGAAAGACCTGCCCATTCTTCTGTGGTAAAACTCAGCAAGCTAGGTCTAAAAACTGACACTTGCTATCCAAGAGACTGGCAAGGGAGAATATTCTAGATGTGGGGAACAGCTTGGCATCTTTGTGCAAAGGAAAAGTCTGGTAACACAAAAGGGAAACATAGTAAACTAAGGAGGCAGGAAGGGACCAGGGACCTTAAAATTCCGGTCAGAATTCTGCATGATTCAGAGAAGGATGGGAGCCTTGACGTCATTAACCAAGGCTCTAACTTTCAGATTTGCTGTAAGAAAATACTAATATGACTGCGGGGTTGGGAAGAGGGTGGGACTAGAGAGGAGCAAGAGTCGAGATGGGGAGAGAAATCAGGTCACTGTGGTCATCCAGGTGAAGGGGGGGACACAGTGGCAGTGGAGACACGGGAATAAGTTGGGGCTAATCAACACGGCAGTGGCCGAGAGCGGCAGGGATTGTAGACTTGTGTTTGATTCCCTGCACAGGGGTTCTTTATGCCCCAGAACAAATGGTTCCAGCATCTTTTCCTTCCTACACAGCCGATGCCAGGTCCTTGTTCACCACCTCTGGAGCAAGGGCAGCCTAGGCAGCAGTCTGAGGAGAGCTTTGCAGAGATCTGTTGCTCTGGATCCCCACAGCAGCAGGGCAGACACGTGTGTCAGCCTGAGGGTCAGACTCTTAGAGGAAGACGTTGAACCCCTCAAGGGGAACCTAAATCACCTGGAAGCTGTGGTAAAGAGCCAATGTCTAATGACACAAGGCAACCACATTGCTTTTTCTTACCACTTGGAGATCCTCGGCTGAAGAAAGCTACTTCCTGTATACCCACACCTATATGCCTTTCTGTTCTGCATCTCACTTCCTCTCTCTGCCCAGCTACACCACTTCCTGTCTGTCTGTACAGACCTCAAGACCTCTATGGTTAGTGCTGAGATTAAAGGCATGTGTCACCATGCCTGGCTCTGTTCCCCAGCGTGGCCTTGAACTCACAGAGATCAAACAGATCTCTGCCTCCCAAGTGATAGAATTAAAGGTGTGTGTGCTATCATTTTCTGGCCTCTGTGTCTAAACTAGTGACTGTTCTGTTCTCTGACCCCCAGATAAGTTTATTAGGGTACACAATATACCAACCACATTTCCCCCACAAAAAGTTATAACTAATACAAGAAAAACTATAAACAATATATACAGTCAAGAATTACATTAACAATGTCTGGTCCGTTAACATTTGACAAATTCAGACAAAAAATTTTATTATTTATCCTATTTTGGTGAGTCCAATACAAAATTTGTATACAATATAAAGAAATCCAATCCAATGTAAAATATTTAAAACAAGTAGTTCCTTTATAAAAGTAATCAATAATCTACTTTTTTATCTTATCATCGAACCTATTGAGAACTGCTGGTAGCAAAAGACCATGGGAGTATACAGCAGTGACTACTAGAGCTCAGAAGGTCAACCTATCAGAACCAAGGGTTCTGTTGGAGGAAAGCATCATGCAAGGTGTTATGGAATTACAGTCTTTTGAATGAACTGGCTGTCTCTTGTTGTAAACTTCTTGTGCAATAGCAACTATGATATCTCCTCATTTACCATGCATTTCCATGTTATATGTAAATGTAATCTCATGATTACATCTCAATCTTATGAACACACATGATTGTGGATAGTCTAGAAGATGGTTTCTTATTTAACTGTACGATTTTTTATGATTAAAAACATACTAAAATATTCTTCATAACTAGGTCTATTGTTCCATGTGGACTGTAGACACTTAGAGGTCTTGTTCTCCATCCTTAGACACTAACAAGGTAAATATTGGCCAAAGTGTCCTCATAGAACATTCACAGAGCAGAATTGCTGGTGCCTGGCCTTGTTGGATCAAAACTCTTCAGAAGAATTATTAGTTTTTTTTTAAATCCCCCCCCCTTTTATTTAAAAGATTTATTTATTATGTATACAGAAGAGGGCGCCAGATCTTATTACAGATGGTTGTGAGCCACTATGTGGTTGCTGGGAATTGAACTCAGGACCTCTGGAAGAGCAGTCAGTGCTCTTAACCTCTGAGCCATCTCTCCAGCCCTCTTCAGAAGAATTATAGTGAACCAGAAGTGATAGTGCAGGTGTCTGGCCCTGGTATATCTTAGTCCTTCAAGAGATCAATAGCACCTATGTTGCCCTAAGCTTCCTCCACCAGCACCTTCCCCCTCTGATTCAAAAAACAATTAACACTTTGTATTTAATACAAGATTTTAGGTTTAGTAGACTAATTATGTATAGGTCCTGTGATTCAGGTGATTAACAGAAAAAGGCTGTTATCTGATATTATTAATGTTTGGATATTATTAATTACATAAAGTAGTACATGTATTCTTTGCCTTTTCCTTAAATCTCTCACTGGTTTTCTTTCTTCCCTTGTAACCCTTGTAGCTATCCCTTTAAGAGAAAGCCAGAACTTTTTACAACCTACAGCTATTGTCAGTCACCAGTTGAGCTGACCAAGTCTTTGCCAAGTGTGACTCTTATCAGAATACTTGTCCCTGAGAGTTTACTTTGTAGTTTTTACTAACAAGTTGTTAATAAATGGAGATTATGTATCCTAAAGGGTAGAGCAAATGGAGAACGAAGATGGAAAGAACTAGATAGAACAATGAGAGAACAGGAGAAGGGACAGAGAGGAGCTAAGTAGGAGAACAGAAGAGAAGAAGTGTAGATAGAATTGGTTTAGAAGAATAAAGTGAATGGACTAAAGAGCTCAGTGTGCTTAGATTCATTCAACACCCCCAAGTTTAGATCCTCAGCTGGCTGTTAGATTCTTCCACAGACCCTGGGAGAAAGCAACAGGGGCTGGACCTCTTTTGTTTTCATTAGGAACCCAAGGGAAAAAATGGGCTTAGCCAGTTTTTTGATTCCTTGGTGCTGAAAGGAAAAGTTCTTCCTTCTCATTAGCAATAAGGAGAATGGCGCTTCTGTTTGAAATCAGGTACTCATAACACATCTCATAATGTAACTTTTACCTTTAAAAGTCCCCCCCCTCCGTGTGTGTGTGTGTGTGTGTGTGTGTGTGTGTGTCTGTGTGTGTCTCCCCTATCTGCTTATTTTGTGAAGTTGATGTGGAACCTCAGGAGCATAGGACACAAACTACAAGCCAGCAGGAGAGACATGGCAGAGAGATGGGAAAGAGGCCTTTAGGACTGGGTCTTGTCAATTTTAATGGAGAATGAAGGGGTGAGTATTCTCACAAAGAGGACTTACTATCCAGCTGGGGGACAGGGAAAAAGAACCTGTGGCAGGGTCTCCATGGTAAGGGCTGTTCTTCCCAAGTCCGAACACAAGTCCTCAAATCTTGCTCAGAAGAAAGCAGATAAATAAGAAGGCTGGGGCGATAACTCCAGCAAATGTGAGCACCAGAGCTCTGATTTCCAGAGTCCCACACAAATGCCGAATACCGGATAGGCCTGTAATTCCAGCCTTCAAAAGTAACCACAGAGGATCCCCAGAGCAAGCTGGCCAGCAAGATCATCCATATCAGAGCTCGGTATTTGACTGAGCAGCCTTCTTCAGAGCAGGCTGAGGTAGGTGAGCACTGAGGATAATAGCCTACATCAAGTTTAGGCTTCTACATACAGTGCACACAAGTGCTTGTGTACTCACACATAGGTGCCTCCCCCATGTAGCATGAATCTTAAATGGTCTTATTAATAAAAACAAATCCGGGGCCAGGTATTGGGTTAAATGCTGGAAGATCAGAGAATCGGAACAAGCCATAAGCCACAGCTTCCTCACCTTGCCAATTCCTCAGCTGGTCCTGTTTTCTCAGACTGGAAGCCTCTGAGTCCTCATCCAGAATGAATCTCAGCTGAACTGTTTGTTGCTCAAAAGCCTAAAAGCTTAACCAGCCAAAAGCTTGTAGTTTCTGGTCTTCACGCCTTATATAACTTTTTGCTTTCTACCATCACTCCCTGGGATTAAAGGCTCACTTCGTGGCATTAAAGGCGTGTGTCACATGCCTGGCTGTTTCCAATGTGGCCTTGAACTCACAGAGATCCAGAGGGATTTCTGCCTCTGGAATGCTAGGATTAAAGGTGTGAGTGTCACCTTTTTCTAGCCTCTGTATCTAGTGGTTGTTCTGTTCTTTGACCCCAGATAAGTTCATTAGGGTGCACAATATTTTGGGGAACACAATACCACCACACCCCACACAAAAGGAAACATAAAAACAATCTTTTAAGGGTTTTGTTTTAGAGGAATTAGGTTGTTTTGAAGTCAGAACCCAACATGGCCACTTTGGGGTGCATAGGGTTACTGTTCTGATCTAGTCCTGTGACATTATCCATCTCCTCTCTAAAACGAATAACTCAGTGAGTTTCCGACAGCCAGCATTTGCTTTTGAAATAGCTACCACAGAAGGGCAGCCTCTGAACCCACTTTGAGGGACCAAGGGCTCCATCAGTTTTTAATCCAAGGTCAATGGTGTTCTTTGAATATCCATTCTGCCCTGGTTTTACAAAACACAAAGCTGCTGTGAAGATCTTGGGGCTGGTGCGGGGGAACAGGGGTGTGAACAATGATGAACCCACATGTAGAGGCAGCTCTCAGCTCTGAGGCCACGATGAGGAGGGGTGAGAATGAACTGTGTCAGCAAGGAGGTGGAAAGGGCTGAACTAGGTTTGAAGGGAGAACAGCAGAAATTTGCAAGACTTAGGGAACACAGGCAGGCGGGAGAAACACATTCAAGTAATAAGCAGCTGGGACTTCTGAGCAGCACCCCTCCCCCAGCCCCCAGTGGGAGTTTTGTGAACCTTTCTTGCTTTCTGGGCTGCAGAGCATTGGGCAGACTGTGTCCCCAGCTCTGTCCCCATTCCTCGCCATTGCTCAGTGAGCCCACTTTTAGCTAGTTTTGATCCGTGCTCCAACCAGATACCTATTGGGGGTTGTCACTCTTTGCTTTGAACTTTAATGGGGACAAGTTCTTTGTGTTTTATGGAGAAAAGGTGTCAGGTATTTTTAGAGTAAGACATTTTGGGTGCCCAGCCTGCAGCCCTGACCTCCCTGTGGTCCAGGAGTCTGTATGTTCATGAAGTGCTAAGCTCTGGTTCCTGTCCCCTCTTCCCTGGTTCTAGCCACGTGCACCTGATCTCTCCTGTCTGCACTGTCCTTCAGGCTGAGCAACAGCCGATTCTTGGAAAGGGACTGCCATCCCACACACATTCCACAGAAAGAAGAAAACAGGCTGGCCTATCACCCGTGATCTAGCTCTAACAGAAGCCGAGCTTCCTCCTTGGAAAAGTCCCCTCGCTAAGTCACAACCCACAGAGCCACCCGCTGATGTCATCCAAAACAATATTCGTCTTCTGAAGTATCCCATTTCAGTTAGAACCCCATCCTCCCTCCTCTGGTCCAGCACTGCAGCTCTTCTTCTCTGTGAGGGGAGGAAAGTGGAGAAGGAGCCTATGCCAGCAGCCAGTACTGAATGGACAAGCCCAGCTCACTCTCTCTCTCTCTCTCTCTCTCTCTCTCTCTCTCTCTCTCTCTCTCTCTCTCTCTCTCTCTCCTCCTCCTCCTCCTCCTCCTCCTCCTCTCTCCCTCCCACCTGCTGGGCTGTGTTGGAGAGCAGGCCCTGGTGGGGGAAGCCTCCTCCACACGCCCTCTGCTCTTGCATCTTTCCCTGGTAAGGTTTTACCTCAGAAGGGAGGCTCCCGGTCAAGATCTCCCCAGCGAGGGCCTGCAGCTCTACACTGCCATTCCCAATACTCAACTTCTACAATACTGGAGACCATTTACTCCAGCTCTCCCTAGCAGGGAACACCTCCAGGATCCGAGGGGAAATGCAGAAGCATGCTTGAGATGGAGTCCTTACAGTTTGTTCTGGCTTCTTAGAACATCCCCACAGTCAGAGGCCATGGGAATCTTAGGCATGGACACCTCAAGCTTAAAACTGGCTTGCGTCATAAAGGAATGACCATGAAGTGACCAGAGGTCATTGAGCCCCGAGTCCAGGAGGCTCTCTTCTCTCCTGGCCTGTGAGAAACTCACTTCAGAAAACGGAAACAAAAGAAAACAACAAAGGCTGTGGCCAGTGACATGCTCTCTAAGGATAAGAGCGTCGCACCCGGGAATGGCATCTGGGAAGGCCATTTGGAGCAGATATCTGCTGTGCCTAGAGATGCGTGAGGCGATCCCCTCACTCGGGCCAGTGCTGAATCCTTTCAGAGAGTGAAATGTCAGACAGAGAGAGGGCTGAGCTGGCAGTGGCTCCCAGGATAGCAGGGTTAGTGACTACAAGGGTGGGTGAATGGGAAAGAGAGTCAACTCAGCCCTGTTAGGAGATGACAGCAAATGTCTAACATTAGGAGCTGAGACGTGCCACTGAAGGTCACACATTTATACCGCACTTTGTCCCTGGTAGCTGTTGCTGGGGATATACTGACCCAGAAGTCACGTCGCAGGTCTGCACTGCTTGCCCACAGAGCCTAGCTTTCCCTACAATGAGTGAAAAGGGTAAGAGCTGAGGGGACTATGCAGCCCAGACTCACTGCCTCCTGGCTGTGTGGCCTGATCCTCAGTCTCTCTGTCTTTTCATTTCAATCCTACAACAAGGATTTTGACACCCACTCTCACTAATTCATTGCATTTGGTTTTGATCAGATAAAGATATCAAACCTGTGAAAAACCACTTGCTAGAGTCCGAATGTTGAACATTTCTCCAAAGTCCATGTGTTAAAGACTTGTTCCAGGGGTCTAGCGATAGAACTCAGTTGGTAGAGTGCTGTTGGGGTGGCTTGGAAGAGAATGGCCCCCACAGAATCATATTCGAATGTTTGGTTTCCAGTTGGTGGACTGTTTAGGAAGGATTAGGAGGCGTGGCCTTGTTGGAGTGGGTGTGTCACTGGGGTTGAGCTTTCAGGTTTCAAAGGCCCTCAGCAGGCCCAGTCTCCCTCCCTCCCTCCCTCCCTCCCTCTCTCTCTCTCTCTCTCTCTCTCTCTCTCTCTCTCTCTCTCTCTCCCCTCTCCCCCTCTCTCCCTCTCTCTTTCTCTGCCCCCATCTGGTGGATCAGATGTGGGCTCTCAACTCCTTCCAGCATGCTCTTCACCATGATGACAATGGACTAACCCTCTGAAGCTGTAAGTCCCCATTTAAAAGCTTTCTTTCATAAATTGCCTTGGTCATGGTGTCTACTAATAGCAACAGAACAGTAACTAAGACACCTGCCATACATGAAGCCCCAGGCCACGTCCCACCCTGGGACCACTTACACCGAGCAAGGTGGCACATGTCTGCTGTCTCAGCCCTCATCAGGCAGAGGCTGATGCCTGAAATCCAAGCCGTCTTCAGCTACACAGGGAGTTTGAAGACAGCCTGGCTTCCATAAGCTCCTGTCTCAAAAAACCAAACCAAACCAAGACAAGGATGCCCTCCCCTAAAGGACTCAGTGTGAGGGTGGTACTATTGGGAGGCAGTGGACTTTCAGGAGGAGAGGCCTCTGAAGTCACAGGGTGTGACATTGAGGACAGCACTGGGATCCTGGCCTCTTACGCCCTTTGACTTCTTGGCCACGAGATGAGCAGGTTGTTCTGCCTGGCAATTCCCGTCTTGGCCATCTGGCATGACTGCAAGAAGCACAGAGCACAGAGTCTGCAGGATCTTGGACTGGAAATAGTAAAATTGTGAGCCAGAACAAACATTCTCTCTTGATATGTTAATTAGACAGGCTGCCTGAGAAAAGCCTAGCTAGCAGATGTACACAGTCTGCTAGAGTGCAAACGGGCAGCTGGTAGACACGGTTTAGCTGGGGGATAGGCTTTTCAGGCTTTTGTTTTTAAACAGGAGGTTGTCTTGCTGGTGGAAGCCATGCAGGGACCTGTGGCTGCATGTGTGCTTTAATGTGGCTCCGCAGCGGGGTGGTGCTGTGGAAGTACCGTGTACACAGGCAGCTCTTGCCTCAGTCATCCCAGGTGCTGTACTGTCACCGATCTACAGCCTATTCGCCTGCTCCTTTCTCCAGAGGGAATTCAAGTGCCCCCGTGTCTGCTTCAGAACCAGCCTCTCACCCTCTCCGACACCCAGGGTGGGTGCAGTGTCTGTCCTTCAGCGAGGGTGGGATGTTCTTGAAGTCACAAGCCCCTATTTACCAGAGACTGTTGAGAGAAAGTGCTTGAGGCTGACAGTGAAAATCTGTGCAGTGGTGTCTCCTCCCTGGCTATTTCTTGAGTCTCTTACAGAGTCCA
The DNA here is from genome assembly GCF_049852395.1 of Peromyscus maniculatus bairdii. NCBI lineage: Eukaryota > Metazoa > Chordata > Mammalia > Rodentia > Cricetidae > Peromyscus > Peromyscus maniculatus. Next base: position 11,192,495 of record NC_134858.1, on the reverse strand, counting down.
CCTAACCCCCAGGAGTGGCTGAGATGCGGTCCTGCCTGGAGACTAGAGGAACGAATCTACCACCTTCTGAAATGTCAAGGTTCCTAGAGATTTAGTCACTAGACACAATGTTACCAGCACGTACCCCAAACGTTAGCCTGCTGTGGAGTGGTGAGGGTACAGCTGTGAGCGGCTACTATCTCTAGAACACAAATTCAGTCTCCCCGTGTGCATGAGTAGACTGGGAGGTGAATAATCTGGAGTAGTCCAAGTCTTGCTTTCAGGAGATCCCTGCCCCCCCCCCCCCCCCGCAGTTCCACAGCCTCACCTGCAGAGGAGGAAGACGACTGATAAACAGACTTCTAAATAGAAGGCAGAAGGGAAATAGGAAGGTCTAGGAAGGGCAATTAAAAGGAGGTAGGAAAGCTCAGTCTAACCCTCCAGTGCAGAAGCATGCTTTCCCCTCGTCCACCTGCTTGGCTGTCCTTGTTCTAGCTCCAGACAGTCTTGTGTGTGCTGTCAGTCAACTCCCATGGAGGCAACAAAATACCCAAAGCTGCCACTTAGAAGGAGGAGGGTTTATTTTGACTAGGAGGTTCATTCGCTTTCAGAGGCTCTGTGCATGGTCAGCTGGTGCCATTTGTCTGTGGTGAGACAAGGCATCCTGGTGACAGGAAGCCATGGGTCATCAAAGCTGCTTACCCTGTGGCAACCAGGAAACAGAGAGAAGGAAAGCAAGTGTCCCTGGGACACACACCCAGAGATCCGCTTCCTCTTACTTGGCTCCACTCTGAAGAGCTCACTTAGCTATGAACTCGCCAATGGACCGACCCACCATGACATTAGCTCCCTCTCAGCCCAGGTGCCTCTGTGTTCTAAGGACTCATGCTCCCTGCTAGAAGCCCTATTTATCTTCTGTACAGCAGCCAGAGCAGGCCTTCGGACCTCAAGCCTGCCTTGCTCTTTCCCTTAGTGAAACCTCTGTCTTTGTGTGGATGCCTCAGACAGTCCTATACATAGATCTTCAGCAACTCCGTTCCTACCCTCATTCCCACTCCATGAGCAAATCCAGGCCCCGCCTACCCGTCGGGAGCCGACCAATCCAGCTTCTGCTTATCTGAAAGAGCTATCAAATGACTGCGAGAGTGAAAGTCTGTACTTCTGTGCTTTCTGCTTTAGCGCCCAGACTGCAGTTCTTAGACGTGTCCTGATGTTCCTGTCACTCCACACTCACCGTCCTAGTTTTCAGGGTTTCTATTGCTCTGAAAAGACACCATGACCACGGCAACTCTTATAAAGGAAAACATTTAACTCGCTGGCTTACAGTTTCAGAGGTTTAGTCCATTATCACCATGGTGGGACAAGGCGGCATGCGGGCAGACATGGTGCTGGAGAAGGAGCTGAGAGTTCTACATCTTGATCCACAGGCAACAGGAAGTGAACTGAGATACTGAATGTGGTTTGAGCATATGTGAGGCCCAAAGCCCGCCTCCACAGTGACACACTTCCTCCAACAAGGCCACACCGACTCCAACAAAGTCACACCTCCCAATAGTGCCATTTTCTATGAGCTTATGGGGGCCAATTCCATTCAAACTACAACACTGACCCTCTCTGACATGGCCCATTCTCTAAAATAATCTCAATTTCCTCTCATATCTGCCAGTCAAAATTTCTCTCCATAGGAAATTGGCTCCTTGATTACAGTGGCTGAGCAAGAAAGAGGGCCAGGGTTTGGATGCCGAGCACTCATGTGAAAGCTGAGATAGTGGCACACCTCTGTGATCCCAGCACTGTGGAGGAGGGCTTGCTGGGTAACTGGTGAGAACTTCAGGTTACATGGGCAGCAACAGCAGGAGAAGACATCCAGTGTTGACCTCTGGCCTTCATATGTGTGCACACACAGGTGCTTACACATACATACACACTCACACACTCTCTCTCTCTCTCACACACACACACACACACTCACACACACACACACACACACTCACACACACATACATATACACACAAACACACATACACACACACATACACACACTCACACACATATATACACACACATACACACACACTCACACACACACTCACACACACATACACACTCACACACATACATACACACCTACACACACACACACACACACACACACACACACACACACACACAGTTTTAAGAATTTTCTTCCCTAGCCAGGTGTCCCATACAGGGTCTCAGGAGGGCCTGGGATTTAGGTCCCCTGTAGCTCAACAGTCTTTTCTCCAGGAACTACTGCCATGAGGCCTACCATGACTACAAATGTGACTGTCCTCCACGTGACTTCAGCTCAAAGAACAGCAAAATGGTTGAGAAACATTTCCAAGCCACCTGCCTTCCTGAGCTCAAGAGTCCAAGCCATGGCTTCCCGTCTCCCTTTCCCAGTGCACACAGTGGCAGGATGGGGATGCAGCTCTCCTCGTGGGAACCGCTGATGCACCCGTCCCAGCTGCAAGGCTGTGAGGCTGATGTTGAGGCGCAGCGAGATGCTTCACCTTACTGCACTGCCATCTTTGCAACAGCCCTGTGAGTCAGACAGACAGGTATTAATGTCCCCATCTTTAGCTTCTGAAACAAAGCTAAAAAATGTGGAAATACTGGTTCCTGATCTGTGCCAGATTTCTCCTCCATGCCGATATTTCTGTCCCTTACAATCTGAGGTAATGTGGCGGGCTGGCTGTTCCAACTCCTTCACTCTTTTCTTTCCTTCCTGCTTTCTTTTCATGATCTGGAATGCTGGGAACACAGACAAGCTCAGAGGCATGGGGCCTAATCCCATGATGACAGACAGACAGCTTTGGTAGAAATGCAGATCCATAGGAACTAGAAGACAGGACCAGGCATCTCTCAAAAGAATATACATGCCTTGTACACACACATGTGCAGGAGGGTGGTGATCATGACCTGCTTATAAGAAGAAAGAGCTTTGCTCGGTCCACCTGCCTTAGACTCTATTCAAATTTGATGGGCAGAATTCCTGAGAGCTAGACAAACAGGGAGGCACCCATTGCAGGGCCCTCTCTGGAGGCGTCTTTGAAGACAGCTAACCTGCATGGCATTGGAGGATGACTGACGCCCCTCTTCCAGGATAACCGGGTGGGGCCTGGACCTGTCCCAGCAGCCGTGGGTATGCCATCCAGACTTCTGTCCTCAGAAGCCCAGGAAAGGCGTGTGCAAACCGATCCAGGCAGGCCCTCTGTGGTTCTTAATATGAGCCCGTAGCACCAAAGGGAGGAAAAGGCTCTGAAAGTCTTCCTTTCTCAGAAATCCCCTTTCCCCCACCCAGCTCTCAGCCCCAGCTTCCTCCCAACTGTGTCCTGAGAATCATCCTCCATCCTGGTCCCTGCTTGACTCAGCTCACCCTTACCTTCGTGTGTGTGTGTGTGTGTGTGTGTGTGTGTGTGTGTGTGTGTGTGTGTGTGTGTGTGGTTTGGGGAGGCGTCTAAAGGACTCTGTGGACATCAGCAGTGGCCTCGGGACAGCTCCTGACTAGTTCCACCATGCAGGCCTGCCCTGTCCATCTCCTCTGATGTGAAATGGCCATCCCCAAGGCCTGAAGTGGAGGGAAAGGACACTAGCCCAGTATCTTGCAAATTCTAAATTAAGATTCTGCTGGTGATTGTTATCACCATGTGCTCTTTGGCTGGTTTGAGCCAGAAGATCCAGGGAACAAATCCAAATGATGTTTGGAGACAATTTGCAGGAAATAATCACCAAGAGACCAGGGGACGGACAAGCTGATTAAAATATCCCTGACCCTCAGTTGAGGGCTGAAGAGGGAAGGGAGCATGTGATATGGTGTGTGGCTGGCTCTCTTTGGACTGACAGGGAGGTAATAGGCATGGCTCAGTAGTTAATTCCCCGCCTGCTCCTGGTAGCAGCAAGCAGAAGAATCCCAGCAGAGCTCTTGGATCCTGGGTGGGTCACCTTCCCCAAAAGAACACTGGCTGTCCCACTGGCACTGCGTATTCTTAGTGGGAGTGGCAGTGCTCAGCAGGAGTGCTGACTGAGAGGAACTCATGGTCTCAGCCCTGCAGAACCAGAACAGGGCTCCAGATGGAAGGGGCTAAGACACGTCCTATGTCCGGGCTTCTAACTGCAGAACCATGCCCTGTTCAGCCACTGCATCAAGCTGTGTCCATACTGTGCAGAAGGTGCTCAGGATAAAGGGACCTGCATGATAGGTTAATCCCATCTCTTAGCATCAGTCTACTGAGGCACCCGTCCATCCTGGATGGGTTTGAGAACCAATTCAAAGCAGCTTTAAATTCAAAGCCAAGTGCAGTCTCCTAAAAACACTTACAAGATTCCCAGGTCTGAATCTAGATTTACATTTCTATGTGTGCACATATGTAGAGTTCCAAGGCTGGTGTCAAGAATGATCTTGTATCACTTTTCTTCCTGTTCATTGGGGCAGAGTCTCACAAACAAGTAAACAAGCCCGGATCTTGCTGATACAGCTAGTGTCACTAGCTACCTTCTGTGGCTTGAATTACAGGCTCCCACACCCACGTGGTATTTATGTGGGTTCTGGGTATCTGGGCTCCTATTCTTACCCTTGCATGGCAAGCCATTAACCACTGAGCCATCTTCCCAGTCCCTAGGAAGAGGTCTAAAGGAAGCGGGAGGGGGACTGAGAGGGATTAATGGAATATATGTGATGTGGAAGGTTCCAGGGACATTAGGAGTGGTCTTGGTGGGATGGAGCACAGTGGAGAGTGTGAATAAGAATTAAATATAATGATATATATGTATGAAATTGTTACTTCTCTCAGTATGCTGGCCAAAAGAAATTAATTTTAAAAAGATTTTCTGGTCTAGAATAAGAAACACACTTAGACTCAAGCTGTAACTCATCTACTTTCTAGTTGTGGGATCTGAAGTGCTTTTAAAATCATAAAACAAATAGTACTCACCTCAGTAAGATGCTGAACGTGCCTGGCACATAGCCGGCATTCAGAAAATTCCTGTGGTTCTCTATTGCCTCAGCTCAGAAGCCTACACTCTGAAGGCAGACAGACAAGGCTCAACGCTGTAATTATTTGTCCTAAGTAAATTAACTAAGTTGCCCAATCCAGAAACCTATGAGTCAGTCATGAGTTCTCCCTCTCTCCTCTTAGCCATTGGCGGAGTGTAACTCACTATTCACATATAGTTCTCAAATGTCTTTCCTGTATTTTCTTTGGCAAGGGGATCTTCATCACTTCAAACCATTTTTAATATGCAATATTAGCTTTACTATTGATCAGTTATGAATCAAAGACATGTACATCTGGCCATTAGTCTTATCCTATAAGACAACCACGTTTATTTCTAAAAGTATGGAAGGATGCTGCCCAGGCAGCTTACCTCTTACATGGATGGTTCCAAGTAGCCTGCTGCAGCAGGAACATGGCTCATGCTGTAGTTTGCATGTGAACCGCTCCCACAGGCTCCTGGGCTTGAATACTAAGTCCCCTGGTGGTGGTGTTGCTTTGGAAGGTTAAAGCTGTAGAATGTTTAGGAGGAGGAGCCTATCGGGAGGAAGTGGGTAGCAGGGTGAGGAGTGGAGTGAGTTCTCGTGGGGTGGGGGAGGTGTCACTTCCTGTTTGCTATCTGCTTCCTGAGCTCTGATGCTGTGTGACCATTGGCTTGCTCCTGCAGGCACACCTTATCAGCCACAGTGGACTGTATTCCTGACAGTGTGAACCAGGACAAAGCCTCTCTCGCAGGGTCGCAGCCATGAGCAAAGTAACACAGTGTTGAATCACCTTATCTTTTGCCAGCAGAGATCCTTTACCAGGTGCTTGTCTACAGCTTGTCCCTTGGGGCCTCCCAGGAAGCATTTTACAGACTGACCAGTTTGAATTTAAGCCACTACATTCTAGGTATGCTACTATCTCTGCTTCTGCTACCTCTTGCCTTTGAAAAATAAGATTTATTTGTGGGGATTGAGAGATGGCTCAGCACGTGAGACATACTTCAGGCACTTTGTCAACATCGTAACTAGAGGTCTGATGGCAACGCTGACCAACTCTGACTTCACAGGCTAAACCCTCCCCAAGGCAGCGCATGGAAGGCAGGATAGTCAAGCATGTTGTGCCGCCTCCCTACCTCTGGGTCTACTTCTAATCGGCCTGGGTTTCTAAGGCTCTTCATGTGGTAACAGAAACCTAATGCCCAGATTCTGTGCTGCTAGACGTGGTGGCCTCGGGGAAGTTCTAAGTCCCCAGCCTCTTCCTGATGCCTTCTGCTTTCCTTCCCAGTGAGACTCCATACCATCATGTCTAGCCAAGGCTTTGAGGAGCAAAGTACCTTACAATGCCACACTCTCTCCTGTGGGGCAAAGTACCTTACAATGCCACACTCTCCCCTGTGGGGCAAAGTACCCTACAATGCCACACTCTCTCCTGTGCTCTTTTCTTCATCCTCCTGCTGCCGACTCCCAGGGCAGCCCTGACTTTCACTTCAGCCCAAACCTCTCCATAGCTCCTGCTTTCTGGGTGGTGGCTTGGGCTCTCTCCTGTGCTGATAATGAGCTGCAAATCACCCGAGGGGCAAAGCACCAGTGCACAGCTCACTTCATGAGTGTCTTCTTCCCCCAGACTCTTCCCTTGCTCCCTTGAGTCCTGGCTGCCAAGGCAACGCCCTACCACTCAGCTGGTTTCAAATCCGCATTTCCCATTGTTGTTTGGTCTTCAGTGGGAGGTTGGCTCTGTTGCAAATTCATGGGGTGCAGCTGAAAGTAAAACCAAGGTTCCATTTAAAGAGAATTTCTAGATAGTTTTTAAGGTGATGAAAATGTACCTTAGGCATGGAGCTGTGGTAGCTTACATTTATAACCCCCACACTCAAGAGGCAGAGCCTGGAGAATCCTCATAAATTTGAGGGCAACCTGATCTGCACAGCAAAGTCTAGCAAGCCAGAGCTACATATCAAAATCTTCCTCAAAACAAGAAACAAACGGAAGAATCTAGGCATGGCAGCTCACATCTGTAATCTCAGCTCGTGGTAGGGAGGCATTCAAAATTCGTCTTTGCTGCCCTGTTTAGACAGTTCAGGGCCAGCTGAGCCATCAGAAACAGCTTCAAGAAACCCGAACCCTCAAATTACAACAACAAATAGAACCCAAACTTCTATCCTAAAGGCTGAGTCTGAGCAAGTCCCACTGTGTGTGTTTGGAGCTAGGAAGGCAATCACTTACACCACGTTAAATGCAGCCATGCTTCTGACTGGGTGTGCCCTCTCGGGCAGCTTCAGGGCAGGCCAGACTGAAAGTGACTGGGGGATAAGCAGAGAAGACCATGTTGTTGGCTCCTAAACGCCAGCGGTCTCCTCCTGTTTCATTTCTGTACGGCTAGAAGCCATCTGCCAGATTCACCAAAGAACAGCATTTTGGTTTTGAAACACCCCGCTAAGAACTCTTCTGTGCCGTTTTGAATTTCATGCAATGCTCACCTTGTATGCTAGCTTTCAAAGGCTCTCTCCGTGTCAATGGAGTTCTACCCACGGGGCATGCCTATTTCTGCTCTCAGTACCTCACAGCCCCACGCTGAGAGAGCCCTTACAGCAGGAGGTCTGTATGCCCTTGAGGTGACAGTCACCTCCCAGCTAAGAGGGGATGAAAATCCACGGCACTTTCTGCCTCCATACTGATTGTTCCTCATGCTTTCCACTCCCATCCCAACCACCCCGCCGCTTCCATCTTTGGTAAGTTTTGTGCATGAAAGATAGTCTCATGGCTTTGGTAGCATGTCTTTGGTAGCAAGAGGGCCTTCTTGTTGGTTTCATGCTGAGAAGTCTAAGGATGAAGGATGCTGGGCTCACACAAACTCAAGAAGGGCAGATCATGCTCATTGGCCACTGACCTCATGGAAGGGTTGTGAGCATGTATATACAGAAGGGAGAGGGAAAAAGAATGGAGGAAGGGGAAAATGAAAGAGAGAGAGAGAGAGAGAGAGAGAGAGAGAGAGAGAGAGAGAGAGAGAGAGAGAGAGAGAGCTGAATTCACTCTTTCACCAGGAAGAGTCCCAATTAGATTTCTTTTACTGTGGTTAAACACCAACCAAGAGCAGGCTGGGGAGGAAAGGACTTATTTCAGCTTAGACATAGACCATCATTGAGAGAAGCCAGGAACCCAAAGGCAGGGACTGAAGCAGGTGCCATGGAGGGACATTTCTCACTAGCTTGCTGGGAAGCTTGCTCAGGTGTAGTGCTTCCCAAAGGCTGAGCCCTCCTCCATCAACTAGCAATCAAGAAAATGCCCCCACAGACATGCCCACAGGATAATCTGATGGAGGCAATTTCTCAACTAAGGATCCCTCTTTCAAGATGTGTTAAGTTGACAACCAAGATTGTCCATCACAGGAACCGGTCCTTGAAATGACAGTACCAATTCACCTGCACGGGGAGACTGCTCACACTGGAAAGTCCCTGTCTCAACACTGTCCTTGGGGGCCTGTGGGGCATTTACCCACCAACCCCACAGCTCCCCAGAGTTTTCTTGAGTGCGAGCAGCAGGAAATATTAGATAGAAGGATTTATAGCGGAGAATCTTGCGGAGATAAACAGATAGAAAATAAAGGATAGCCTCGAGAGGGCCTGGAACCTATTCCAACGGGCCCGGACTGTCTCTGGTCCAGGGTTTTTATAGAGACGCCAAGGGGTGGAGCAAAAGACCTCCTCCCCCAGCACAGCCAAGTGCAGACCATCTCAGACACCTGCACTCAGGCCCGTGGTCCTGATCATCCTCTATGCGGATCTGCTGGGTAAAGCCACGAGGAACCTGAGAATGGGCTCCCACAGAGGCCAGAGCTTCCAGCATGATCTTTGGGAACCATGACATGTTTCTTTCCCACCTGCAGTGTCCCCTGTAGAGGTCTGTCTGGAAGCACTGTCTTAGTTAAGGTTTCATCGCTGTGATGAAACACAATGACCAAAAACAAGTTGGGGAGGAAGAGGCTTATTCAGCTTACACTTCCACATCACTGTTCATTGTCAAAGGGAGCCACAACAGTAACTCAAACAGGTAGGACCCTGGAGGCAGGAGCTGATGCAGAGGCCGTGGAGGGGTGCTGCTTACTGGCTTGCTCCCTATGGCTTGCTCAGCCTGCTTTCTTATAGAACACAGGCCCCATCCAAAATTGTCTGGGCCCTCCCCCATCAATCACTGATTTAAAAAATGCCCTATAGACTTGCCTGCAGCCCAGTCTTAAGGAGGCATTTTCTCAACTGAGGCGGCTTCCTCCTCTCTAATGACTCTAGCTTGTGTTCAAGTTACATAAAGCTGCCAGGGCGGTGGTGGTGCCCACCTTTAATCCCAGCACTCAGGAGGCCGAGCCAGGCAGATCTTGGTGAGTTCAAGGCCAGCCTGGTCTACAGAGCGAGATCCAGGACAGGCACCAAAACTACACAGAGAAACCCTGTCTTGAAAAAAAATTGCATAAAATTAGCCAGCACAACCACCTTCCTAGGGCTTTTGTAGTAAGGTATCACAAACAGGGCAGCCTCAGCTATAGAAATCTGCCTTATGGTTTCGGGAAGGCTCTGCTCTACCTCTCCATCTTCTGGTGATTTGTGGCAATCTTTGTCAAACCCTGGGCAGTAGAATGCCTCCCTGACTTCTGTCTTTATCGTCACATGCTGTTTCCTGTGTGTGTGTCTGGCTCCAAATTTCCCACTTTTACTGGGACACTAGTCAAATCAGATTAGGACTCACTCTGGTGACCTCATTGTAATGACAAACCTGTCTCCAAATAAGGCCACATTTGGAGACACCGAGTTTGGGCTCTAGCGTATGGGTGTCCACGTGACCCAGTCTACCAACACAGCCTTTCACTCCTACCCTGAAGCCTGGTGGCAGCCGGACTTAGGCAGTTGGATTTCCCCAGTTAGGGTCACGTGCTGGGTCAGAGACTAGAACACTGTAGAGTTGAAGCGTAAGGAAGGGCGATGAGCTCACACAAACTCACGGAAGGCTGAACATGCTCACTGCCACTGACCTCAGGAATGTCACGGAAAATGTTATAGAGATTCAATAGAAAGTACTCTGCCAACGTCTCCTTATAATCTTACTGCAAGTGACCAGGTCTCTCATGAGCCAATTCCAAGTTTGTCTTTGGTGAGGGATGCCTCATGGAAAAAGATAATGTGAGATTATTCAGCTGAGAGACTAAAAAGAGAGTATTGTTCCATTAAACAATGGAGTAAACACCGACATTGACTGCGAGAAGGTGGGGTAGGGCTAGATTCCCAGAACACGTCTTAATCTTACTCAAGTTAATCAGAAAACTGATTGATAAGCACTTTAACGGGAACCCACTCTAGAGATAACAGTCCAGTCTGATCCAGCCACAAAGGCTGTGCCTTCCACAGAAACAGACTCTGGGTTCCATCCTACGTCAGACTTAGAGGGAGATTTGTTTTGTTTGGGGCAAGGATCACTACTGGAGTTTGACCCCAAGGTGACCCCATGGGGCCACCAGACCCCATGCCCAGACCAGGAAGCTTTCTCTTACAAGGATTTCAGAACAATGCCTCTAAGAGTTGGGCTGCATCCTGAGGATCTACGGGTGCCCAGTGGTACCCTACTCCTTGGTCATTGCTCCATGCTGGCAGCAGGCCCCGCCCCTTCATTCCCAACACTCCAACTCCTCCAGGCCTTGCCGGATCCAGCCTTTCTCTCTCATCTGAGACCCTGGCCTTGGCTCACTCACTCTGTGCACGCGGGCCCGTTTCCAGTTTTAGGACTATCTCTTCACGCAGGGATTGCTCAGTGCTGGTCCCTGCCGGGCGTGTTTGGGGAGCCTGTACTTTCTCCCGTCTGGAGCTCTGTTCAGCGATCCTGGTCCCTAGAAGCTGCCCACCCTTCCATCCCGCCTCCTCCCTTCACAGTGCTCAGCACCACACACCTCTTACTGTGGCCCTTACTCCTGCTCTGGCTGTCTTAAGCTTGTTAGAGACACACGGACAAGAAACCTATCTGTGTTGCTTGCTACAGTATCCAGGCATCTGCTCTCTAAAACAGGCACTTAACAAGTTGTTGAGGAATACTTAATTCAAATGGGAAAACTGGATCAAAGGCCACACAACTTCAAGTGCTGCCTGGAGAATCCCGCTGGACCCCTTTCAGAGTCTCCTTTGTCTTTCTTCTGCATCCCGGAACTAGCATTCATTCATTCATTTATTCATTCATTTCTCTTTCTTTTTATTCCTATTTTGGGCAATCCCATATACGTATGCAACATACTGCGATTGTGATCTCCCCCATTACCCTCTCCTATCTCCCCCACTCCCGCTGGCCCCTCTTCCCAGCTGCAACACCATTTTCCTATTCCTGTGCACGCAGGTCTTATGCACGTAGCCTCAGCTTATGTGTGTTCATGATTACAGTGACCATATCACGCCCAGCTTTTCATAGCTCTCTTCCCTGTCTTCCAGCTCTTACAACCTTCCTGCTCCGTCTGATGCCGTTGTGGCCTGGGCCTTGGAGTGGGTGATAAAGATGTACGTTTGTGTATAAGTGTCTATGGTTGTGTATGTATGTGTATATGTGTGGTGTATGTATGTATATGTGTTGTATATATGTGGCTGTATGTGTGTGCATATGTGTGTACATATGGTATCTGTATGTGTTTATGTATATGTATGGTGTATGTGTGTTTTGTGCATGTATGTGTTGTATATATGTGTGTATGTGTGATGTATGTATGCTGTATGTATATGTATGCCTGTATGGTATGTGTATATGTATGGTATATATGTATGTTTGTGTATATGTGTAGTATGTATATATGTATGTGTATGCTTGTATACGTGTGTATGTGTGCTGTATTTTGGTATATGTGTGTGTTTGTATGTGTGTATGTGTGATAAAAGTGTGTGTGTTTTGTGCATATGAGTGTATGTGTAGTGTAGGTATTGGATATGCGTGTGTGTGTGTGTGTGTGTGTGTGTGTGGTATGTATGTATGTATATGTTTGTGTGGACATGTGCTTTATGTGTATGTGTGTTTTGTGCATGTTTATGTAGAAGCCCGAGGTTGGCATTGGGTGTCTTCCTCTTCCACTCTCACTGAACCCAGAGTTCACTTACTGGCCAGCCTGGCTGGCCTGTGAGGCCCTAGGACCTGCCTACTGCCCCCCACCCCCCTGCGTGCTAGAGTACGTACCACTACTCTTGGTTTTACGTGGGTGATAGGGATCTGAACTCAGGCTCCCGACATTTGTGGCAGACACGTTGCTGACTGAACCATAACTCCAGTCCCAGGAATTTCTTCCCTGTGCTTCATGTCCCCGGCAGCACTGTGATCTCTAATCGGCTCCCTAGCCTCAGATGTTCTTAGAACATCACTCAGCCCCTCCAGGACGTTGCCCACTCGGCACTTGCCCACTGTGAAGTCACCACCAGACACCTGCTCTGTGGAGCCATGTTTCCACTCCAGGGTCTTGTCACATTACTTCTCCATCCACTAAACCCAAGCCGCCCACTAACCTTCTCTGTCTTTTCTCACACCAGACTTTTCCTTCTCTGACCCCAGCCCCACTCACACTTGATTGTCCCCCATCCCAGGGTAGGCAGGAAACAACCCATCCCAGTAAAAGTTTTAGCCTATCAAATTCAAATAGATTTGTGAGGCAACCAGCTACATGCATCCCACGTTCTTGGCATGAGGTAGATTCTTAGGCCTTGCCGCTGCAAATTTGCTGCAGACTGTGGTCCTGAGGGGATCCTGAGGAGGCAAGTGGAACTGCCTGGCCTCGCCTCACATCAGATGTGAGTCTGGGACAATCTAAAATTAGCTGCCTTCCCCGCCAGCCTGAGACTCTGCTGGAGCAGCTGCAGCTGAGAGCACCCGCTGCCCTGGGGCTCAGTGGCACTGACGGGGAGGAACAGGTGATGGAAAATTGGCCCTGACAGAAGAGCCGGATCAAGTTCAGAAACTGGAACCAGAATGCTGGGTCCAGGAACCAGGACCACTAATCCGGGCTAATAAAGCCAGGGTCAAGGAGAGATAGCTTAGAGCCAAGCCAGACCTGCCCACAGCAGTTTCTGCAACTCTGGAGGGGAGGAGGTGTGGGGGCGGGGAGGTGCGAGGGGTGGGGTGGGGTGGGGGGTGGAGGGGGTGGGGTGGGGAGCAGTTAGGTACCTGCTGGGTGTCCTTGTGCTATATACAGTATCTTATGGTGGACCACTGACTTCTTCTGCCATTTGTCTCTTATTGTTAACCACGTGGAAGGCAGAGGTATGCTGCCGCTGTGTCAGGGTCACACAGCCAGTGAATGGTAAAGCCAGGATGCAGATCTAAGCCTGTGACACAAGCTCTGGCCCTTTCCTTGGACTGTTCCTACGAGTAGCAGGATGGGCATCCCCCCAGTGACTTCATTATCCCGGGTCATAGTCTAGTGATCTGGAGAACCTTGAGCATTTGTTGGGGGCCAGGAAGATGTTTCAGGGGGTCACAGTGCTTCAGGCCAAGCCTGGAGACCAGAGTTTGATTCTCAATTCCCACATAGGAGAAGAGGAGAATCAACTCTTACAAGCTGTCCTCTGACCTCCATCATGTGCCGTGGTGTGCATCACACACACACACACACACACACACACACACACACACACACGACATTTTTTTTTTTTTTTTTTTGGTTTTTCGAGACAGGGTTTCTCTGTGTAGCTTTGCGCCTTTCCTGGAACTCACTTTGGAGACCAGGCTGGCCTCGAACTCACAGAGATCCGCCTGCCTCTGCCTCCCGAGTGCTGGGATTAAAGGCGTGCGCCACCATCGCCCGGCTACACACACGACATTTTTAAAAGAAAAACATTGCTTAGGCATTAGCTCCCTGGCAATTCTGAATTAATTGTCCTGGGTTGTGCCTAAGAACAAATATTTCACAAATACCATGAGGAGGTCCACTGTGTGGCTTGGATCAAGAACTATGCTACATTAAACAAATAAACAAACAAAACCACACACACACACACACACACACACACACACACACACACACACACACACCAAAAAACCAAAACCAACCAGCTCAGTGGTGCTTTCATTTAATCCCAGCACTTGGGAGGTGGAGGCAGGGGGATCAGGAGTTCAAGGCCATCTTTGGTTATGTATTGAGTTTAGGCTATCCTGGACTATATAAATACCTTGTTTAAAACACAAGAACCATGTTGTACGCTTTCCTGGCCAGCTCCCCTGGACAAATAGGTCAACAGGGTGAATATAGATGTTGATGCCCAATTCACTTTGTTTCCAAACAGACAGGACATGCTCATAGACACTTCTCTGGTTGAAGACAATATTCTCAAATTCTCAAGTTAAGTGAAGAGTTAAAGCAGCATTCCCACAGAAAAGGAGGGAAGTCAGGAACCTGGGCTTAGAGTTCTGTAAAGCAGAACCAGATAGATAATACACTAAATGTTAGTGGATTAAACAGGCCAACAAAAGGACAATGTGAAGGTGGATTTAAAAAGGCACAGAGGCATATCTACTGTCTGTTATCTATAAGAAATTCTCTTGAATTTGCTTCTCAGTCTTTCAAGTGAAGAAATTTATTTTAAATATAAAATCAATGATTATCTGAGAGTGAATAGAGAATCAGTACTATGTGAACTGTAAGCTTATGACACAATGTTAATAACAGATGACGTAGAATTTAGGATAAAGTATTTTACAAGAAAATTGAGGACATTTATGATGATGAAAGGTTGATACATTAGTAAATAATCAGAAATTTCCAAGTACTCAATAATGGGTTCAAAATAAACAAAGCACAACATCATAGAATTAAAAAAAAATTGATATTGCTACAACCACAGATGAGATCTTAATTCCATAGCCCTGTCAACTCACAGAACAATACACTAGAACTTAACAGAGATCCAGTCTTGGTACAAGCTTGAACAACGATCTTATTATTGGTTGAAATTGTGGACCCCTAAAAGGAATGGAATCTTGCTCATGACTTTTTCAGCTGCTGTGTCCAAATACCTGACAAAGCAGCTCCAGGAAGGGGGTGTTTGCGTTGGCTCCCCGTTTGGGGTACAGCCTGCTGTGCTGGGAAAGCCTGTCAGCAGCAGTCAGTCACATTGCGCCCCAGTCAGGAAGCAGAGACGTGAATGCACTGCTCAGTTCTCATTCTCACACAGCTGGGATCCCTTGGGGGTCCTGCCCATTTCCAGGGTCAATCTTTTGGAAATGGTCCACAGATGTGGCCAGAGGTGTGTCTCCTAGCTTGATAGAAAATCCTGTCAAGTAAGAGTGAAGATTAACTACCATTTCCAGTACTCAGGATGTAATTTTATTAGAAACAGAATCTTTACAGATTTAAACAACGAGTCACAATATGTCTTTGGGACAGATCCTGAAGCTGAATTCTTGTAAAAAGAAATGTGGACACAGACACAGGTTGGGGGTGGAGGGAGCTAATGTAGAGACATATAGAGAGAAATCCATGCAAGCCATAGGCAGAGGCCTACCAGCCAAGGTAGGACAAGGATGCCCATTATGACAAGAGGCTAGGAGGTGGCAAAGAAGAATTTCCTGGGTCATGCTCCTGCTGACGGCTGGATTTTAGCACCCAGAATCATGAGACTATTAATTTGTGTAATTTAAGTCAATTTGGACCATATAGTTAGGACAGCCTTCAGAAACTAACACATTTATCAATCACCTTGACCTATGATAGTTATAGGACAGCATTCAGTAAAATATACACTCTGTACAAGTCCACATGGTCTGTGCACCATGACAGAATGTCTTAGCCATGCAGCTACCAGGCTTGACATCATGCAGAATAAGTCCTCTGACCATGTGGGATTACATTAGAAATCGAAAAGAATGCTGGGCAGTGGTGGCGCATGCCTTTAATCCCAGCACTTGGGAGGCTGAGGCAGGCTGATCTCTGTGAGTTCAAGGCCAGCCTGGTCTACAAAACAAACAAAAAGAAAGAAAGAAAGAAAGAAAGAAAGAAAGAAAGAAAGAAAGAAAGAAAGAAAGAAAGAAAGAAAGAAAGAAAGAAAGAAAGAAAGAAGGAAAGAAGGAAAGAAAGAAAGAAAAGAAAAAATAAATCAGTAAGATATTAGGAAAAATCAGGAATTAAATAACGTCTCTAAACAACCCATTGTAAGGAAAAGAAACAAGTAGACTCAGAAACATTTTATACAGAAGAGCGAAATATAACAGTTTGAAATTTGGGACTTCAGTTAAAGCAAGGATTAGTTAGAGGACATCTTTAGCTTCAAAATAAACTATAATAGAAGAATGTGAAACCAAAGACTTAAGACATCGTCTTAAGAACCTTCTAAAAGGAGAAAGTCAGGCAACATAAATCCAAAGTAAGCGGAAGGAAGAAACTATGTGCATTTTCAATCACTAAGGTAAAGGCTGGGTTTTGTTTGTTTGTTTGAGGTCAGTTCTTCCAGGATAGCTCAAGTTCTCTGTGAACTTGTAATTCTTCTGTCTCAGTTTCTTTAGTGCTGAGACTACATCCAACCTAACAATTAGAGCTTTAAAATGTTCATAAAATAGATCTTTGGACGACCAGTCAAGAAGAAGGGGAAAGAAAATACAGAGTATCAACATTAGAATTTAGAGGTTTTATATTCAAACACTAATTTTAGTAACCTTATAGAGTAAGGGTAGAAAATCAAATAGTCATCTTATAAGTTCAGTGAAGTTCAGTGCCCATTTGCAATAAAAACGTATAGCAAGCGTGAAGCAGAAGACAGCAGCCTCAATTTTGGCAAATTACTTACAAAAGACCTTCAACCCACATCATGCTTGTCAAATAGTGAGTATTTTTTCCCTAAAATTGGGGGCAAGGCAAGGACACCAACTATCACACTGTTTTTCCAATATTTGGCAGAAGAACCTGAGCTGTTAAATAAGAAAAATAAATCAATATGAGACTTGTCATTCTGAAAGACATAAATAAACCTCAGATGACGTGATTGCACACACAGACATTCTTTACATGAATTTAGCAAAAGTTACAGGACTCAAGATTAGCATGCTGGTCATTTGTATTTTTATGCAAGAACTAGAAAATTACAACTTAAAAATAATTTCATTCATAAGCGTCAAAAGGGAAATGTTTGAGACATTTAGGAGCCACAAAGGAGCAGAGCAGAATAGTAGTGATCACTGAAACGACTCAGCGCAAGTCCGCGCATGCTCACTGTAGGGCCAGCTCACCCTTCCTCCATGTTTGAAAATTTTAATACAATGTTGACCACAAAGGCAACTGGCAGGTTCTCTGCCCTCATGGATGATGTCCTGGTTCAGGGGAAAAGACGTGAGTGCCAGGAGATGAGGTCTGAAAGGAGGTCCTGTGTCCAGAAACTGACTTCTTTAATCCACTGTGACTTTGGTAGGGAACCTGAGAGCTGAGACAACACTGAGGACCAAGGTCTCCTATATCCCACAAAACTGGTGTCATCCCCTAGAACAGCCTTACTGACAAGATGGTGACTTCAAACTGTGCTAGCAGGTCTATTCAAGAAACGTGGACAGGGCCAGGCTGATGCCACGTATCCTCTATTGGACACTGACTGTGTGCCTCTCTCTAATCTAAACTTTGAGGACACTATGATGAATTGGATAAAATGGTTCCTGCCTCATTGATCTTACCATTGATAAAACTCCACCTCTCTTCTGTTTGATTAATGATAATTAATTAATAAGATAATTCTGCACCCTGAACAGAAGCCTTCCAAGTCCCTTCCTAGTCAGAGTTCAAACTCCCACTTCTACTGTTAAATTCTAATACAATATTTGATTAGATAGGGATAGTTTCTTGTTTTATTTTCTCTACAGTGAAATTTGGCACAGAGAGATAGCAAAGCCTCAGAATAGCTTAGCAAGAAATCAAATACATGTCCAGTGCCCTAGATTCCCCTCAAATGCCCGTGCCATGGAGGTATGGGCAAAGAGGCAGTCAGCTGCTCAGCTCAATCCTCTGTTCTGCTTCCAAGAGTGGGGAGCAGCCATCACCACTCAGCACCCCAGCTAGACCATGGGGTTGGCGTCAAGAGGTGGTTCCTGGACCACTGAGTAACAGCTCAACATGACCTGACTCCCATGTCAGAAACCCGATTGCTACGGTCTCTATTGAACACACAAAACCAAAACGTCCTTATGTCAATGTCCTTTCCCCTCTGGGAGAATGTGGACACATCCAGGACTGGTTTGTCAATATGACAAATGGCCCCACACACAGTTGGAGGAGTAAGAGAAAATGAAAGGCAGCCACCTCCGTTAGACAGGCCTCTTTGCTGGAGTGAATGCTTGGCCCCTTTGTGTGCCCTCACGTCCAGGAGCTCTGAGAACGCCTCAGCAAGGCGATTGTTACAAACTTCTTACCGCCCTCCCCCTGACGGGATGCCCTCCCTCCTCCCTCCTCCCCACCACTTTCCCAGGGATTATTGCCTCTCAGATGGCTAACTACCTGTTTTCTTTCCCTAGAGTGCTGGTTTTTTAGAGCTGGATTCTTGGGAGATAATGACATGGCTCACGAAGTGCGGGCCTGGCTTTCCTCCTGTGCCCCTGCAGGGAGGCGGAGGCTACTGATTGGTGCTTCAGGACTTGGAGAGGCTTGGAAACAACAGAGCAGGGATTCCAGCGCTCCACCTTGTGCGGGCTGAGCATGTCTGGGCAATGACTGTGGCTCTGGATGGAGTCACCACGGATGAGGCAGAATTGGCTCGGTCAGGGAGTACTCGTTGCTCTTTTTAAACTCCACGGCACCAGGGATGAAGTCACCTTTCTCCTTTTAAAACTGAGCTGACTTACTGTGAGTCCCTGTCCCTGCTGTTAGAACTTAGGGTTTTTTTTCCCACGGCTGGGCACCAGAACCTTCTCTCAGGTAAGCACATTTTCCTTTAGTAAGTTTCCACTCAGGGACATTGGGTTCAGGGACTTTGGAGGGCATCCTGGGGATACTGGAGTGAGGTCAGGAGACACTGGCTTGGATGGGGGAAGGGAGGTCCTTGGTCCTCACCTGTGGTGCAGCAGACACTGGGTGACTCAACTCTGAGCCTCATAGTGGAAAGGGTGCCGAGACTGGGGCTTGATTCAGGTGCCTCTCTTACAAGTTGTGATTTAATTGATGAGGGAGCTAGAAGTGACCCGTGTTGGGCTGGCGGCCTCCATATTCCTTTGCCTTTTTGACCACTGGCTTGAGTCAACTCTTGCAGAGTTGGGGTACAGAAGGACAGCAGCTCTGTGGCAAGCCCCGGTTTGTTCTTTAGCTGGCTTGACCGCCTTCCTTCTTCCCCAGGCATGTAGCAGGAGACAAAGGGGCCCAGGATCCCTGCCCTGACACGCAGGTACCTGAGTAAACAACGGCTGTGTTGCTGCATGCATGGTAGAAATGAGCAAACACATCCAAATGCCTGTCTGTGCAAGTTCTTCTAAGGAAATGGGCATGAGGTGTGTGTGTGTGTGTGTGTGTGTGTGTGTGTGTGTGTGTGTGGTGTGTGTGTGTGTGTGTGTGTGTGTGTCCCTGTGACTCCAAGGACCCTCCCTGCAGCACTATCTCTGAGTTACACTGTCACTGATTGACTCAGAGGTCTTACCACCTTTGGAAGGTTTGAGAAAAGCATCTAGATTATCACAGAGACGCCTGCAGATAACGAATGGAGTCTGGGGAACAAAGCTAAGCTATCAGCTATTCAGGGAATACTGGACGGGCAGACCTTTTACCTTGACATAGGACTCTCTCACACAAGGACTTGGCACAATCTTGAAGGACACCAAGACTGGCTCTTTAAAATTATTGTTTTATGTTTTGAAACAAGATTTTCTATGTAACTCTGCCTGCCCTGGTGTTTATTATGCCTTCCAGACTGGCCTCAAGCTCACAGAGAGCTTTCTGCCTCCGTGTCCTGAGTGCTGGGATTGCTTTTTATTTTGGGGCAGGGTCTCATTAGGTTGCCCAAACTGGATTTGAACTTACTGTAGTCCACATAGCATCCTCCAGTATCAGCTTCCCAAGTCGCTGGGGTTGCAGGCCTATGCCACCGGGCTGGGCTCGTGCACTTCTTGGCCTGGTCTTGGCCACACTGGGCAGTTAAGGACTGCTAGCTACGTTTCTCTATTCCTTTTCTCTGAAGGTTTGTGATCTCTCACTGTGACATACTGTGTGCGTGTATGAGAGAGAGAGAGGGGGGGGGGAGGGAGAGGGAGAGGGAGAGGGAGAGGGAGAGGGAGAGGGAGAGAGAGAGAGAGAGAGGGAGGGAGGGAAAGAGGTGGGGGATTTACCTGTACTTGGCACAACAGGAAGGAGGCACAGCAACAAGCACAGAGGAACACTTTGGCCGGGCCTGATAAATAGCACAGAACATTGAGACAGCAAGCAACCAGAAACTGTAACGGACACAGAAGCCACTGAGCATGTAAGAAGGGCCTTGCATGAGCTGGTGCCAGAGTGTACCTGCTGACAGAGGGAAACATTCGTGTCTAGCTCTTTTATGTTCCGAATCCTTAGAAATTTTAAACACATACAGGATTCTCTGATATTGAAGTAAGATCTTCCAGAAGGATTTGTGCTTTCTGAGTGACTTAAGGATAACCATGTTAATGCTTTAAGGCGAGCTCATTCACTCATTTATTGATTAAAGATCTGGATGTCTTCTCTGAGTGGGTTCTCGGCTGCTTTTTCCATGAAAGATGGATGGCCATTTTTTTCTCATTTGAACCTGAGCCAGCCGTGGGGAGCTGCTTGGCCAACAAAAAAGAAGACAGTGACATTCAGGGACAACCAGAGCTCAGAAGGTTTGCAGCTTCTGTCTGCACTTGTCTACCCCTCACTTGGGGAAGTCAGCCACCATGAAAAGTCACGTGCTGCTCAACTGGCCTCTGGGAAATGAACAATCAGCTTGAATTTTGTGTTGGCCAGTTTTGATGGTGCCAACACCCCCTGGGTGGCCATTTCAAGCTGCCCAAGTGGTATCCCAAGCACAGGTGGAGGGTACAGAGATCAGCTCTTATGAGCTGGTACAAGCTGGTATGAGCTGCTCTTGGACCATCATGGGGTGTCGAAGCCCACATTTCCCACATGAGTGGAAAGGCTGTGGTGAAGAAGCTGAGGAGATCTGGGATTTGCCATTCATCCAGCTAGGTAGGGACAGGAGCCTTTAGGTGACTTCAGAGCCACTGCTGTCAGAAGACTGCTGTGTGGGGAACTCCCAGAGTAGGACTGAGAACCTCCCTGCGCAGCCCAGCCACCCACAGAACCCCGGGAGATAACAACTTGTGTTGTCGAAGCTTGGGGGTGGATGTATGCAGCACTAGATGACTTGACTGGAGTGGGAGCCTCGTTTACTCAGACACCAGCCTGGGTAGAGGCCCTGAGCTGGTGTAAGGCTCAGAAAGACGCATCCCATGATATCCTGGGTTAAAAAACTCAAGGTCATTATTTGTATTTATTTTTGTAGGAAATTTTCACTAAGTCAACAATTCCTGTTTAACAAAAGTATGAGAAACTCAATAACTTTGCTAACAAGTCTTTCTTTTATGTGCACAAATGTTTTGTCTGCATGTATGTATGTGCAACAGGTGCCTGTCTGGGGCCCTTGGAGGTCAGATCCTCTGGAACTGGAGTTACAGATGGTTTGAGCCACCATGTGGGTGCTGAGTCAAACCTGGGTGTTCTGTAATAGTAGCCAGTGCTCTTAACCACCAAGCCATCTGTCCAGCCCACTAACAAGTCTTATCACTAGAATAAAATCATCGGGGAAGCTCCCTGTCACACTTACACACGTTCGCAGCATCTCCTGCCATCTCCTTCACACCCAAGTCTCTTTATGAAGAGATCACAGAAGCTCTGTCTTGCCTGCCCTTTTGACGCCATCTTGCTTGAAATCAGATTGACTGCAGTTAGAGTCAAGGTTCTGATATTTCTAGTTGGCTGACCCACGACAGTATGGAGACATTTCTTTCCTTAGTTCCCTCATCTTTCAAGTCTTGATGGTGATGTCATTGCACTATGATTCTGTGAAGATTAAGTAAGACGATGCTTGTCAGATAACAGTCATACAGCTCCCCACACATACATGTTACATAAGCAAACTTCAGCTAACTGTGGGAGTGATCATGTCGGTATGGAATGTCGGAGTGGCGCCACCACTCCAAAGCCACAGTATCTCGGACACATCCAGGGCTTCAGTCGGTCACAGTCACAGTGCCCAAGAGGAGCCTCCTAGTTGATATTTACATTCAACTGAATACTTGCCTTGTGACTATCTATCCTCATACCCAGATTTTTCCTCTTACCGTCCCAAATGCATGTCCAAAGGTTACCAAGGCTTGCTGGGCAATGTGAGGCCTTGTGTTTTTGACTTCTTATGAGTCATCTTCTAACCCTCTTCTTACCTGTGTAGCTGATAGTTGAGTAGTTTGAAGCTCCACACATTCGAGCCACTATTGTTTTTAAAATTCTGGGCCTATTTTAAGGAGGTGGTTTCATTTGTAAAGAACTCACACCATGAGGACCTAATTTCAAACCCCAGTACCCACATAAAAGCATGCCTGTAAAACCAGATCTGGGGGTGTGAAGGCAGAAGGATCCCTGAGGCTCACCAGTCAACCAGTCTCGATGAATCAGTGAGCTCTGGGTTCAGTGAGAGACTCTGTCTCAAGAAATATAGTGGAGATAGATTAGGAAGACACCCACCATCAACCCCTGTCCTTCACATGCACACACGCAAATATCCATGCACACATGCACACAATTCTATTTAAGGAGACAGTGAGGCTGGGTGACTTTACAGGGATCGTGAGCCCAGGGTGCTCCAAAAAATTTCAGTTTGCCAGCTTACAGCTTCCACTTTGGTAAGACAGTCAGTAAGAATAACATCACTCTGGAAAGCAGGCGGTAAATGTTCAAGTCACCTGCCTTTTTTTATACCTTGTGAATAACAAATTTTAACCTATGAAAATTTAATTTATTGATTAATTCTTGGGAAGCAGGTCTCATTAGGCCAGTCATGCAAGAGTTCTAGATGAAGCATGATGCAGACATTCTGACCATGACAGAATGGCTGGCTCATGTATTTTACATCTTTTCTTATGAAACATTGATAGACCCACAAGTCTGTGGTCTACTTCACCAAGCCTCACTCAGATTTCACCTTCTGCATAAGTGCAGTGCTGTAGCAGAACTGGGTCACTGATGCTGGTACAGTCCACAGCACTCCAGTGTGTGTGTGTGTATGTGTGTGTGTGTGTGTGTGTGTGTGTGTGTGTGTGTGTGTAATCGTGTGCAATTTTATCTCATGAGCTTCATGTGATTACCACCTCAATAAGATACAAAGCCACGTCATAACTGCAGACCTGTTTCCACCGCCTCCTCCTGTTTCCAGCCCCTTGAAGCCATTGTGTATAGATCATGCTGTTTGGAAAGTGTGCTGTGGAGGAATTCATGTGGTGTTGGAATGTAACCTCGAGGACCCCCAGATTTTTGCAAACATCACTGCTGATTCTTTCTCATTAGGGAGTGGCACTGCATAGCATAGATATACTGCAGTAGGCTGGCTATTTGGCATCCTGCCCGTTGGAGAAGATTAAAGCTGTTTCTATCTTTTCTTTATTACAAATGCATTAGTTACTTTTCTCATTGGTTCAACCAAATATGCAACACAAAGCAATTTGGGTTACTGTTTGAGAGATGCAGTCCATCATGGCAGGGAAGGTGTGATACAGGCTTGAAGCAGTGGTCACATCACATCTGCAGTCAAGAAGCAGAGAGGAGACAGGAAGTGGGTGGGACTATAAAATCCCGAAGCCTTTCCACAGGGAGCCACTTCCCCCGGTGAGACTCACCCCTCCTAAAGGTCCCACAATCTTCTAAAACAGCTCCATCACCTGGGAACCTGAGCCTCTGGAGACACTTCACATACAAACCCTAACATCAGGTAAAGCTGCCATTAGCATCACGTACAAGGTCTTCACGAAGGGAAATGTCCACTTCTGTCATAAATGATGAAGATGCTGTGTCTGACTCCCATGAGACGCTGAGACGCCGAACTAGTTTTCGGGAGAAGGGGTTATGATATTGCCAGTAGCCGTGTGTGACAGTGGAATTTGTCTGTCTCTTCGCCAGCATTTGCATTTTAACTGTTTCTTATTTGACTCGTTCTGACGATGGGTCATGAGCTCTACTGCGGGTTACTCTGTGCTCCCGTAGCGGGTTTTAATGTGGTTATTTGCTGTCAGTCTGTACTTTCGGCGACATGTGTATTTGTGTAGTTTGCCTATTTAAAAATTGGCAAAAACTTTACTGCATATACATACATACATAGTCTAGAAACAAGCCCTTTACCATATATTTGCAGATATGTTCCCCAAGTCTATAACCTTTTGTAGAACAAATACTTAATTTTAATAAAGTTCAATTTATCAATGTTTTCATATGATTTTATCAAGTACCTCTCAAATACGTCACATCCCAGCCTCTCAAATTTCCCTTTGCTGCATTATGCTCTTATTGATAGTTTTAATCTTTTACCTAACCATAATTTTTGAAGACTCTCCTTTATTTTTTCTAAAAGAGTTGTAGCTTTACATATTGCATTTGCATGTTTGATTTACTTTGCATTGGTTTTTATGAAGTGCTAGGTTAAATCAAAGTTAGTTTGGAGGGAGGGTGTACATTTGTTAAAATGACCAAGCACCATTTTAATTTTTAAAGGCTAAACCTCCTTCATGGTGTTAGTTTTGCACTTTGTCAAAAGGAAGCTGGGCAGGGTTTGGTGGCACAAGCCTGTAACCCTAGCACTTGGACGGCTGAGGTGGGAGGACCCCTGAAAGTCTGAGGCCTGCCTCGGTGAATAAGGAAAGTCTTAAAAAAGAACAACCTTGTATGAAATTTCACTTCCTTCCCCGTGAGTGTCTCCACTCAAAGTCTGCGTTTGTCCTAGCCCTTCCTCTGTGTGATTTTAAGTATGTGTGTGCCTTTCTTTCATAATTGGACTCTATTCATAAACTGCTTTATAATTTACAAATCAGCATGATTTTCAGCCAGTTCTTAGAGTCTTACAGTGCTAATTTGCTTTAATGGCTGTGCAGTTCTGCAGTATAACTTGTATTTTGTTAACTGTATTTTGAGGGCTATCCACACATTCCCATTATTTTAATTAGGAGAGACTGCACATACACATCTAAGAACCACCTGATCTGTAACTGCATGCTGTGGGGTAGGTTTATCAATGTAGCCCTCCCCCACTGATTTGGCATGTTATTTTTACATTTTATTTTTTTAAGTCAGAGTCTCACTATATAGACCAGGCTGGCCTTGAACTCACAGTTCTTTGCCTCCTAAGTGCTGGGATTAAAAGTATGTGATACTATGCCTAGCTTTACATCAATGTTTTTTGACAAATAGTTTATTTCAGCTATAAGAGCACAGTGCTTTATCTCCGCTTTATGGTGAGTGTTATTATCGATGTTATGTATGCATCCTCATATTACATCTGCATATGCAAAGGTAATTATTGGAAATGAAATCAAGAAACAATAACAGTTACATCTGGGGAGGAACTGTTGGGATGCCACTGACGAGTGAGATTTCTCCTCTGGATCACACTCACTACCTATGTGTTCTTCAAAGCCAAGAAACAAACATTTTATGTGCATTTCTTTTATAATGGAAAAGAATGCTTAAAACCTAAGCCTGTAGGGGGCTTATTCTGTACCTCGATTCCTCCATATTAGAATAGCTTGGGGAGCTTTTGGGAGCCATGGAAGCCTGGGGACCACCCCCAGAAGTTCCATATTCTGCTCTGAATTCAGTACATTAGCATACGTTAAAAGTCCCCTGGAAAGTTCTGATGCACAGCAGAAGATGAGAACTTCTGCTGCAGGGAATGAGAGGCATCTCAGGGTCCCCAGAAGGCTGCCATGGTGAGGCAGTCTCAGCATAGAGAGATTTGGTAACACAATTCAGAGTGAGCTGGATCTCACTTCTCTGTTGTGCTGACAGGAAACTGTACAAAATAATCACAAGGGGAGGTGTGGTGGTCAAACTGCACCTAATTTGTGCACAAATCTTCACTTCTGGGGCAAGCCTTTCTTCACCAAAGAAGGGATATTAGCTTCCTCCACATAAGAAGATGCAAAGAACCCATCCCAGCCATGACCCTGAGAAACCACACCAAAAATCACTAATGGCCGGACAGCTGTTCCCAAGCTGTGATTGGCATCAGTAAGAGTCTGTTGTTCTGAGTGCCTCACAAAGGAAGTCTTCAAACATCTTTTATCTGGGAGCCACTATTTGAATGAAATGGTTGGAGGCCTGGTCTGGGCAGGAGGTTGGAGAACTCTGCCTGGCTTACTCCCCACCCAGTGCTCCTGCTTCAGGAAACCCACGGTGGGACTGGAAGGCCAGTGTGGGTAGCTCTTCCCTCCTCTGCTCCACTCTGTGCATCTCTCCTGATGCCTTTTCCATCCTGAGCGAGTATTCTTGACACAGCTGCTTGGCTTACCTCCCAGTGGTCCACCTACGGTAGGGTGAGATTTTCCACACCAGATGACTATCGGCATGTCTATTTGTTTGTGAAGGTGTGTGTCCCTATGACTGACAGGGCCAGGGGAAGGTGGGGAGCAGGAGTAGGGAAACAAAGCCACCGTGTGCCTGAAGGAAGTGAGCTGAGAGGTGTGCTTCCTTGCTGTGGAGAGTAGATAGAGCATACAACACGAACAGCCTGTCCAAGCCACGCCTTAAGTCAGTCTCCAGTGTGTCCTAGAGGACGGATCTCAGTGGAGTGTGGAACTTCCCAGAGTGGAATAAGATGCTGAGGGAAGCCTGGCAGGAAGATGGGGTTACCCCTGCATCCCAGACATCTCCAAAATCCTGTTCTGACTGCAAGAATCTAGACTTCTCAAAGGCCGTGTCAGCTGAAAAGAGCAGAGAGATGATGTTCATTTTGCCCTTGGTGTTGTATTTTGCTTTTGTGTAGCTCGTCAACCCTTGAAACATTATTTACTCCAGTGTAATATGAAAATATACATTGGACTTCAAATCTTGTGTGATAGACAACCTGACATTTATATTAATAATGTCTTATATTGATCACATATAAAAACACTATTTTGACTATGTAGATTAAATAAAATGTATTAACTAAAATTATTAATTAACTACAATTATGGGGCTGGGGAGATTGCTTAGTGGTGAGAGTGTTGGTTGTGGAAGTATGAGGACCAGAGTCTGCATCTCCAGAACACATAAAAGATGAGTGGGTGTGGCAGCCTGCTTGTAACTCCAGCCTCTCACACAGAGATAGGGGACTCTTAGAGCAAGGCAGCTAGAGAGGAGAGCCACACTTGCAAGCTCTGGATCTGGTGGAGAGACCCTGCTTTCCTGATAACCATTGACCTCTGTGTGCAGGTAGACACGTGTACATGCACCCACCGCATGCAAACACACACACACACACACACACACACACACACCATGTACATATACATACATGGAAATAGAAAAACAAAAATATTTCACCTGTGTTACTTTTTAAAATGAGTACTCACAAGTTGAGTGCTTGTCTCCCTTCAAATTTAAATCTATATGGTCAATATCTAGTCCTCCAGGAGATGGTATTTAGAGGTGGGACCTTTGGGAGTGGGTGAGGTCATGGGGTGTGGTGTCAGGATAATAAGGGTCCTTGTAAGAAAAGGGAGAGGCAGAAGCTCCCTTCTCTCTCTCCACCTTGTGAGGACACAGGGAGTAGGTGGAAAAGAGGCTTCTCTGTGGCATAGACTCAGGCAGTTGGCACCTTGCTCTAGAATCCCTCACCCTCCAGAACAGCTAGACGTAGACGGCTGTGGTATAAACCACTCAGTTTGTGGCATTCTGCTCTATTCAGCCAAGCTTGCTAAAGCACACAGCGATTAGAGAATTCAAAATTATTATGTACCTTATAGTGCTGTTTGGATGGTAACTTATTTGTTTCCCTCCAACTCACATATGCCTGTCAAGATCTGGGTAGGAACCACAGCCTCATGCTGGAAGATCTGCCAAGACTCTATTCTTGGATTGTAATCAGAGCTGAGGCAGTTTATCTCATCTGGCTCTGCCTCCCAGATCTGTGCCTTTTCTAAGACAGTTAATCCCCTGCAGTGGTTTCCCAGCACCCCATGTCCAGTTAGTCCTGGTTGTGGCTCTGCCCCAGGAGTCCTGTGGCACTCTTCACCTCTGCTGCTCCCTCTGGATTGCTTTCCTTCTCCCCATCGAGAACTGGAACGTGGCACAGCTGCACTCTTACCCACTTTTTCCATTGCTTTTCTTCCAGAGAAATGCACTCTAGCCATCGGCCCTTCCATGGAGATAAATGGCAGCCTTCAAAGCCTCTTCCCAGTTCACTGACTCCCTGTGGGACAAAAAGGACCCAGATACTCCTTCCTCTAAGTGTTACCCATGACAACCAAGAGCAGTGGCTACCAATAGCAGTTGATTTTTTAAAAAATGTGGTCAGCATTTCTAGTGGGAACGTTATAGACATTCCCCATTTGAGTCCTATAATGACCCGATGAGCATATGCTGTGATCCCATGTTACAAATGAGAAAAAAAAAAATCAGGCTCAGTTAGGTTATCTTGCCCAAGACTGCTGCTGGTAAGTGATGACTCCGGGATTTAGCTTCAGAGCCATCCCCCAAATCCTTGCTGTTAACCACCATTTACCCTGCCTCCCACAGATCCATCACCCCACAGCTTGAACAGCCAAGTTGAAACTCAGTGCTGAGTAGACTGCGCTGTCATAAGCAAATCTGCTAAGATGAGCTGCTTTCCTTTGGTCTTATTTTATTTTATTTTATTTTATTTTGCATACCCTCTAGCTGGCATCGAGTTTTCCCAAAACTGTGTTCAAGATGGAAGAAGCTTTGTAAGCCTTCCTTCACACATTGGAAAAACTGAGTTCAGGGGAGATTCTCATGTGGGATCAACACAATAAGAAAACCTGCTGAGAACCCCAGTTTCTTCAAATACGTTTCCCTTTTCTTTGTTATCAGTTTGTATCTGGACATTGAACTGCCAGGGTGGTAGAATTTGGTGGCAGAGCTTTCGCTCTGATTGCTGGGCTAACTGTGTTATGTGAGCAGTTTCTCAGCTGACAGTGTGGTACACCTGCCTCTGCTCCACAAGCTTCAACTGAGCCTGCCTGGTCATTGTGCTCTCTGAGAGAATGGAAGGGTAGAGAAGATAAGGCTTTGTCCTGAGGAGGTCACCTCAGTGTGAGAACATCACCTGGTGCATGTGTGTGCAGGGTTGATCCTCCAGCGGAAAAGGACTCTGCCGGAAGAGCACAAGGAGTTCTGGAAAGCAAGGGGACCAGGATCTAGTCTGCATGGGAAGGTCCTGTGGTGGACAGGGTTCCAGGTTTGACCTCCATGGACTAGCTTTAGAGATGAAAAGCCTGAGGTCAGCAGAGGACTTCATAACTTTTTAACTTCATTAGGCTTCCTAAAAATACGCTTGTTATCACAGCTCCTTGGAGAGTGTTACAAATTATTTATTGGCATACTTAAAATATTAACATCAATAAATTACACTGTAGCTTTGAAAACATCCTACCCGGTTGGATAAGCTAGTTTGAAATAATGTTTTTCAAGTTATTGAAAATTTCCCATTCTATGGTGTTGGGAGAATTCTCAGAAACAAGTAAGAAGCCCAGGGAATAGCCAGCTCAACTCCCAGACACCGAGCATCTCAGACGGGAGAGGGTTCGGCCCTTTGAAGTGCTTCCCACCCGTTTATTCACAATACATGTTCACCTGTTTTTCCATAGTTTAAATGCTACAGAATTAGATTTATTTATTTTTTATTTATTTACATTTTGGGTTATTCTGAGCTAGAAGAAAAAGGGTCTTCCAAGTTTAGACATTGAGACTCATCAGAATAAACCCTTGAGGCTGCCCAAAGAGGAAAGTACCCACAATTCAACTGTGGTCTCAGTCAGTTACAACTTTCTGGCATCTAAACTTGGATTTCAGGTATTGCGGTCTCAGCAGTCAAGGAGGTCAGGTCCGTACTGTGGTCACTTTCCTTTCCTGCTTCAACTGGCTGTTCCATTTAGCTCCTGGGAGGGACCACATAAACTGATGTCACCGTGTGCCAAAGGTGCGATGCTCTTCCTACCCCTGACTCATCAAAGAATCAGGCCTAGGTGTACAGCATGGAGAACACCAGAACTGGGTGAGATGTTGTTATTGGTGGAGAGATGCCCATCTCACCTTTAGACAGCCTAGAAGGGCAGAACAGGGTCCAGGAGGTACTGGAACAGTCAGATTGCAGGGGATTACAGTCTTGTTGAAAATCTAAATATGAATTGCTTGTCAGCTGTTCCTAGATGCAGCAGATTTAGCTGGGGAGCAAGAGAGCACTGTGTCCTTGGAGTAGCTGGGAGCAAGGGAGCACTGTATCCTGGGTTATCTGGGGAGCAAGGGAGCACTGTATCCTGGGTTAGCTGGGAGCAAGGGGGCACTGTATCCTGGGGTAGCTGGGAGCAAGGGGGCACTGTATCCTGGGGTAGCTGGGGAGCACTGTATCCCCAGTGAGGTTTCAGCTCAGGCTGAACAGCTTTTCTAGGGAGCCATGAAGAAGGCAAGGCTGGGCCTAAGACCACCAGATCATCTTCCCACTTCTAGATCTTCCTGTTTGCAAATCCTTGCTTCCCTGCTGTGTACCTCCATGTTTTGTTCTGTACTGACCTGTCCAGATATGTTTTCCCAACAACTCTGAAAACTTTTTGAAGAAAGGGACAAAAATCTATCTTTCTTGACTCCAAGTGTTTAGTCCAGTGGCTTGGACAAAAGAGCATTACATAAATATTTATCCAATGTATGGGTGAATTTATATGCATGCATTTATATTTTAATTTATAGTTCAAGTTATGAGTAGTCTTACTTGCCATGGTCCTGTCTACGTTCCTTAGAACCAATGGGTATTTAAATCTCTTAGCCACAGAATACACCACCTGATTCTCCAAGCATGATACTTGTAGTTTACTAATTCTTTAACAAATGGAATCACAGGATGCCAGAGCAGATAAGCAAAGCACAGGCAGGTCTTCTGAGTTGTATTTCTAGGTCAAGTTCATAACAGCAGAAATGGCCCTGGTGACTAGGAGGTTGGTGTCACAGGTATCAGGCATGTCAAGCAGATGGGAAGATATGCGCTGAAGTGGGATTATGGGTGGGAGTATCTCAGCCAGTTAAGTTAGATGGGGGTCAGGGCCAGGCAGAGCAAAGGTAGGTATGGTATGGTGAGGTGGAGAAATCACCAAGGCAGAGCATGTGGGTGAGGTTGCTGACAGCATACTTTTCAAAGAGACTTGTTAAACCAAGATAGGCTTGTGCCAAATACAACCACCCATTCATTCATTCCTAAGTGCATTCATTTGTTCAACCTGTGTTGTTTACTCTGTGATAGCCACTGTGAAAATGTAAATATACCAACACAAACAAGGTACAATCTCTGTTCTTAGCTAATATACTAAACCTT
Source organism: Peromyscus maniculatus bairdii (assembly GCF_049852395.1). Taxonomy (NCBI): domain Eukaryota; kingdom Metazoa; phylum Chordata; class Mammalia; order Rodentia; family Cricetidae; genus Peromyscus; species Peromyscus maniculatus. The sequence goes on along the minus strand of NC_134858.1, from coordinate 11,160,994 downwards.
GCAGAGACAGTAGAGTTGTTATACAGTGTTGTAAACAGTAAGCATGGGTGCTGGTGGGAGACTCTGGGAACACACAACCAGGTCAAAAGTGAGGTGGGAAATGTAAATTGTAGTTAGCAAGCTGAGGATGGTGAGCAGCCAAAATATCCTGCTCAAGCTTTATGAATGACTGAAGATTCAAAAGACCAAGAAGGAAGCTTATTCAGGAGTTGCACACCCCAGCCACAGGCAGATCCTGCATGCACCATTGAATAGTCCTCTCTTTCTCCTAGGAGCAATGAATCGATTCAATTAAGGAGTGACATCATCAGATAGGTTTCAGAAACAACTGTTACAGCAAAAGTGTAGATAACAGAATAGAGGAGAGAAGGACCAGGACACACTGCAGTGAGTGCAGTGGGGCAGTGAGAACCAGTGTAGATGGAGTTATAGCAGGACAAAGGAGAGAAGGACCAGGACACACTGCAGTGAGTGCAGTAGGGAGTGAGAACCAGTGTAGATGGAGTTGTAGCAGGACAGGGGAGAGAAGGACCAGGACACACTGCAGTGAGTGCAGTGGGGCAGTGAGAACCAGTGTAGATGGAGTTATAGCAGGACAGAGGATAGAAGGACCAGGACACACTGCAGTGAGTGCAGTGAGGCAGTGAGAACCAGTGTAGATGGAGTTATAGCAGGACAGAGGATAGAAGGACCAGGACACACTGCAGTGAGTGCAGTGAGGCAGTGAGAACCAGTGTAGATGGAGTTATAGCAGGACAAAGGAGAGAAGGACCAGGACACACTGCAGTGAGCACAGTGGGGCAGTGAGAACCAGTGTAGATGGAATTACAGCAGGACAGAGGAGAGAAGGACCAGGACACACTGCAGTGAGTGCAGTGGGGCAGTGAGAACCAGTGTAGATGGAGTTATAGCAGGACAGAAGAGAGAAGGACCAGGACACACTGCAGTGAGCACAGTGGGGCAGTGAGGACCAGTGTAGATGGAATTACAGCAGGACAGAGGAGAGAAGGACCAGGACACACTGCAGTGAGTGCAGTGGGGCAGTGAGAACCAGTGTAGATGGAGTTATAGCAGGACAGAAGAGAGAAGAACCAGGACACACTGCAGTGAGTACAGTGGGGCAGTGAGGACCAGTGTAGATGGAGTTATAGCAGGACAGGAGAGAGGACCAGGGCACACTGCAGTGAGCACAGTGGGGCAGTGAGAACCAGTGTAGATGGAGTTATAGCAGGATAGAAGAGAGGACCAGGGCACACTGCAGTGAGTGCAGTGAAGCAGTGAGAACCAGTGTAGATGGAGTTATAGCAGGACAGAGGAAAGAAGGACCAGGACACACTGCAATAAGTGCAGTGAGGCAGTGAGAACCAGTGTAGATGGAATTATAGCAGGACAGAAGAGAGGACCAGGACACACTACAGTGAGTGCAGTGAGGCAGTGAGAACCAGTGTAGACGGAGTTATAGCAGGACAGGAGAAGGACCAGGACACACTGCAGTGAGTGCAGTGAGGCAGTGAGAACCAGTGTAGATGGAGTTATAGCAGGACAGAAGAGAGAAGGACCAGGACACACTGCAGTGAGTGCAGTAGGGAGTGAGAACCAGTGAGGATGGATTCTACTTCAGGGAGTCTCTGAAGGCCAGCGGTTGGCTGGATGTGCACATGATCAGCCAAAGAAGGCTGACCAGGCTTCTGGCCTGAGTAGCTGGGTGAATGCCTCGCTTAGGAGGCACATACACAAGAGAAGAGGATGTCAGTTTCAAGTGAATTGAGTGACAGTGCTAAATTTCCATGCATCTGAAGACCACTTTTACTCACCTGGCTCACCTCACTTTACCAAAATAAGCATGTCTGCTTTGGAAGTCTAAGACGATGTAAGGCCTGGCTGGGATCCTCACTCACTTGTCATTATTACTTATCCTTCATTTACTCAACCAACATTTATTAAACAGCAAGTATGTACTCACAGCATCCTGGTATCTCAGCCCCCAGTGTCCATGTGTGCAGATGGTTCATCTCTATCAAAGAAATTGTTCAGAGGGCAGCTAAGTTTCAAGTTTACACAGTACTGTATGCTCTGTCCCATGCTGCCAAGGACTGTCCTCATAGCTACAGCAATTTTTTTTTTTTTTGCCACTAAATTCCTATGGCTTTCTTAAATTTTAGCCCAGTCTTTGAAATTTTACTTGGGAAGAGGGTGAATACTCAGGGAAAACACTGGATAAACTGTTTTATATAGACAGAGGCCTGGAAAATATTTTCTAAGTTCTAGACTTTTAAGGGTAACCCTAGGGCTTTCTGGGACTCAGGGGATAGTGCTGAAGTTTCAGTAATAGATATGACCAATCCAAAGCCTTCCTCATGATATTTGAGTCATGTAATTTCATTTCATATTTAATGCTTGGCTTTCCCAAGCTGAGGTGTGACATTCAGGTGTCATAGACGTCAGTGGGGTCTACAGAAAGGAACCCAGAAAAGTTCAGGTGGCTAAAATTAAATTCCTGGGTTCGAGTCTAAGCCCACACATCCAGAAGTCAGTGTCTTGCAAATCCAATCCCTGGAAATCAGGGTTGTCTACATTAGTGGGGCGTGGGCAGAAGGATGAGGACTCAATTGTAAACACTACTCTCTGATCAGCAATTAAAAGTCAAACCAAGCTCTTGGCGTTTTCAGCTCCTCAAGGATACTGCACGGATTAATAAAAAAGTGATTTGGAATTTCTAGTCTATCGTAAATAAAATCTTTTTCAGAATTTATTAGTATTATTAATATTATTTAATGATCAATAAAGACATAATGTTATATATTTATTTCAGAGTCATTAAATGGCACCATTGTGAATATGGCCTAGGATTGGATTTATTCCAGAAACATATTTTTAGTTTTTAGTTTTGTTTTGTTTTAGGGGATACCTCATGCAGTCTAGGCTGGCCTGGAATTTTCTATGTAGCTGAAAATGACCTTGAACCTTTGATTCCCCTGTCTTCACCTTCCAAGTGCTGAGACAGGCTTATGTCACCTAACTTGGCTTACATTTTTAGTTTTGCACAGAGAATGTCTCTTGCTCAATAGTAGGTAACCTTTAGCTCAGTTGGCTATCTATTACATGCTTAGTCAACGAACAAATGATGCAGCTTCCGCAGTCCGCTGACATAGGAGAGAGATTGCCTTTGTGTCTTGCTTTTCTATTGCTATGAAGAGATAGCATGACCAAGACAACTTACAAATGAAAGAGTTTATTGGGGTTCTTGTTCCAGATAGAGTCCATGATAATCATGGCAGGTAGCATGGCAGCAGGAAGGCAGGGAGGAGTTGCTGAGAACTTACATCTGAATACACACACACACACACACACACACACACACACACACACACACACAAATGTGAGAATGAGATGAGATTGGGGGTGCATGGGCTTACATCCTCCAACAAGGCCATACCTCCTAAATCCTTCCCAAACAGTTCCACCAGCTGGGGACCAAGCTTTTAAATATATGAGCCTATGGGGCCATTCTCATTCAAACCACCACATATGTAAAGACAAAATGTTCTAGCCTGCAAACTTTGGAAGCCTGGACCATCCTCTGACAGCATCAATTCTGAGTTCTTTCAGTCAAAGTGGAAAAATTTAGCCTGGACAAAAGAATTTGTTCAAAGTTGGTGCTAGAGGCAGGCTCAGATCTGGATTTTGAAGTCTAGCAGGTCAGCGTGTCATATTCACTTTTGTTTGGAATTCTCTTCTAAAACCTCGAGGCACTAAAACCTTGCGGCTGAACACAGGTGTCTGGCGAGCTGTCTGGTGAGTGCATAACAATTTTTATCACCCTCAGTGCTTCATCGGAGACTTTGCTTGGTATAGCCCCCAGGAGGGCCACATCAAAAAAGCAGTAATCCATCCACTCCGTCTACAGCCCTGCAGGCTGTGCAGCGACCCACGGGGCAGCTCCGAGCTGCATTCTGCAAGGTTTAGAGACTAAATGGAGCCAGCTGCTCTGATTGCAGCAAACCATCAAGTGTGCCCATCCATTTAGGCTTCAGGGTTTCTGCCGCGCTGAGGTCTCACTTGCCACATTCACAGATGAGTCACTCAGTCATGTTCAATTATTCAAAACCCACTTTCATTTGATGCCCTGCTCCATGCACAGTGGTTGGAAGATCGCTTTGTAATGTGCGGAAAAGTCTGACCATGAGTTGTCATCAACCAAGATGCAGTTTATCTTCCAGGATGCTTCTCTGGGTAGCCAGTGTGATGGTTGGACCTTCTCATGAAAGCCAAGAGGCCTGTGACACAAACCTTCCTATTGGGCTTTGCAAATGGAAATGGAAAATTGGTCTCCAGGGTCCTTTGTGGTTCTGGAGTTTCCCTTTAACATAATATTTTTTGCAATGCTCTTCCTCATTACTGAAGCTTCTAAGGAACTGCAGAAATTTATGAAAAAAGAAGTCCAACATATTGATAGGTAGTTACAGCCTTTTAATTTGAAGGTTTTTGGTCTGTTTTTCAGGTATATATATGACTATATTCTCTCTTCCTCTCCTCTTCCTTCCCTCCCTCCATCTTTCTCCTTCCCCTGCCTCCTCTCTCCTCCCTCCCTCTCTCCCCATCTCTTTCCCTGAAAGTCTAGGAGTCTATAATACATACATGAAAGTGAAAAGGAAGTTCTTTGCCCAAGGTCCAGCAGTGATGACGGCAGCTTCCAGAGCATTTCTTAACCAAACGGTCAGAGGAGCGTGATTTGGGGATTTTAGCAGCACACACTCGGCCGTACCCACATCTTCACAACAAACTTGCCAGCCAAAATAATGGAGAGGACTGGAAATGGGTTACTTTGAACCAAGAAGGCTTCAGTCCCCAGGAGGGCGTCAGTAGTAATCCACATCCCTTCTCTATTGTCTTTCAGGCCTTTGATCTGAGGGCTGCATGCAGGAAGAACTTGGTGGAAGCATGGACCTCAGTGAACACTGGGTTTTGGAGGAAGGAAGCTGGCTGTCACACACTGGGGCTCATCACTTCCCCAGCACCAGAGCGGGTATGGCCGCTCCTCATTATTCTTGAGTCACATGGTCTCTCCCACTCCTGCCCCTCACGGTCAGTCTGTCTGTGCTTCCTGTTTGCCCAGAACTGTTGACTTTTCAAGGGCTGCTGGGCTTGGGCTTGAAGTCAAACACACCTATGTTCCGACCTCAAAAGTACTCATTATTACCTACGTTACCTTAAGAAAAACCATTGCCCTGGGGTGTAAGACGGAGTGCTCAACAGTCCTATTAATAAAAAACCGGGAGCCAGGCCGGGTGGCGGTGGTTCACGCCTTTAATCCCAGCACTCAGGAGGCAGAGCCAGGTGGATCTCTGTGACTTCAAGGCCAGCCTGGTCTACAGAGTGAGTTCCAGGACAGGCAGCAAAACTACATGGAGAAACTCTGTCTCGAAAAACAAAATAAAATAAAAACAACAAAAAAACTCCAAAAAACCAAAACAACAACAAAAACCCAAAAACCAAAACCAACCAACTAACCAACCAACCAACCAACCAACCAAACAAACAAACAAACAACAACAACAAAAAAACCAGAGCCAGATACTGGGGTTAAAACAGAGATCAGAAAAGCAGAAGGAAGTCAGCCACATTTTTACCACTTGGAGATCCTCTGCCAAAAAAATCTACTTCCTCTATACCCACACCTATATGCTTTTCTGTTCTGCATTTTACTTCCTCTCCTGCCCAGCTCTGTCACTTCCTATCTGTCTGTACAGACCTCCAGATCTTTATGGTTATCTAGTGTTGGAATTGAAGGCATGTGCCACAATGCCTGGCTCTGCTCCCAGGGTGGCCTTGAACTCACAGAGACCCAGACAGATCCTTGCCTCCCGAGTGATAGGATTAAAGGCATGTGCTACCTTTGCCTGACTTCTATGTCTAATAGTGGCTGCCTTTTTCCTCTGATCTTCATAAAATTTTATTGGGGGACACAGATAAAATATCACCACACTGGGGAGACTAGGATTAAGAACTCTGCAGAGTCCTGATGGGACCAGCAGCATTGTGGGTTGTCATTTTCTGAGCTCCCACTGTGGGTCAGGCACTGGGCTCTCGCTTTGCTGGAGTCCTCTGAATGGGCTCCAGCCACCGAGGCAGAGGGGAGAGCCGCCAGGGCCAGCAGTGCAGGCTGGCTCCCATTCTCCCATTCTCTTTGTCCAGTTATTGAACTGGTGGGGCCCGGCCTTAAATGATGGGGGCGAGGAGACTTCCCTGCAGCGCAGCATACAGATGTGAGTAGGAGAACACTGACACAAAGCTGTGGTCCTCTGCTGAGTTCAAGTCACCTTTCCATGCTCCCAACCTGCTAGAGCTCCATGGCAGTGGCTGGAGCCAGCCACTGAAGAGTTCCAAGATACCCGAGGTCCATGCTTTTTAAGAACATGCCTCCTGATTGTGTACTTACCCATATGAGAATATCATTGAGCACAGAGCAGATGCCAAGCAGCAGAAAGCTGAGAGAGAGGCGGGCGTGGGGGTGGATAGACATTGGGATCATTAGACATCACTCTGATATGCCCCATCTCTGAGATGGAGTAGCTGTCACTAGTGAGCATGGACAGGGCTTCTGTATCATACAGTAGTTCCTCTTCCCACCAGAACGACCAGAGGGAAAGCCTCTAGGTCAGTGGTTCTCAACCTTCCTAATGCTGTAATCCTGTACTACAGTTCTTCATGTTGTGGTGACCCCCAACCATAAAATTATTTCATAACTATAATTTTGCTACTGTTATGAATCATAAGGCAAATATCTGATGCAGGGTATCTGATATGAGACCCCAGTGGGGTTGCAACCCACAGGTTGAGAACCATTGCTCTAAAAGGAATGCCATATGGTCTGAGGGAGAAAACAAAACAAAATGAAACAAAAAACAACGCAGACATTTGATCCAGTGCCCACTCAGTGGTAGCTCCTGGGTGGCTGATGAATGAACGTGTGATGGATGGGCCTGTGCCCTATGGGTATCTCTGCCTCACCCGACCCTTTCACCTTGCTCTCATCATATGAACAGCATCTCAGCCAATGGCCTGAAAAGTGGAGGGGAGAAGAGAAGTCAGTGGGACTCCCTGGTGTCTTTGGTACCAGGCAATAGACTCAACTGTAGACTTTCAGAATGGGAGGACTCGGTGACCATGGTAACATGGGTGTGACCATGTTTATTGTGACCACACCACCATCACCCTCTGTATGCTCACAGATCTACCTTCCTTGGGGCAAGGCTGGTCATAAGAAGGGACTAGAGCTGTGCTGAGGTTGCTACAGGAAGGCCAGCTCTCAGGTACGCGATGAGTGCCTGAAGCTGATGGCGCTCTGCACACCAGAGGTGAGAAATCAGTTCAGATAACCAGTCTGTAGTGATGGAGACATCATCCAGGGCAGAATAATGCAGAATGACATTGGAGGACACAGCCCAGCAACAAGGGGTCAGCCTGGCTAGAACCCGAGTCCTTGTGGGCAGCTGGTATTGGGGTGATCCTCAGAGGACCTGGGCAGGGATTCAGGAAAAGTGCATGTGCTAAAGGGACAGAGTAGAGTCTGGTGAAGACTGGAAACAGGACGAGAAAACACATTCAGAAACCAACTGTACTAGCCCCTCATGGCAGAGCTAAGTCCGAACTGGATAAATTACAGAAATGATTTATTTGTTAGATGCTATTTCCTGACACTTGGCTCAGCACTTTTTGTGTAGATATAGATGATCTCAAACAATTCTTACTGAAAAAAAAATCATTTCAGTTGATGAATGAAGAAACTGGGCCTGAAGTGTTGAGCACTTGCCCGGGATCATTGAGCTCTAAGTGACAACTGAGCCTAGGTATGCACCACCAGGCACATAAGCCCCTCCCGTGACCCCCAACACTTCTCACTCTGCCTGTGGAATTTGAGATTTGGGTGGTTCAGTGACAGACTTGGATGGTGGACAACTTGATTGCTTGGTAGGCCATAGAAACAGAGGCAGAAACCACAGTGATGTTGAAACACTCAGATGTTCACCTGCACCTACATCTGTCTCTGTTTACACATTGCAAGACCTTGGTCCACCTGCTTGTCTCCTGAGGACATCCTCTCTTAGGCCATCTCCAGCCCCTGACTACTGGCAGCTTGGAGGCCTGATCCCCATGGCGGGGTATGCATTATAGTGAAGTTCCAAGGAAAGTTGTGTGAAGGCCTTAGGGCCCTGTTCTTGGCTTCCTGGAGTCTTCATCAAAAGGCAGGCTCAAAGCCGGGCGGTGGTGGCGCACGCCTTTAATCCCAGCACTCGGGAGGCAGAGCCAGGCGGATCGCTGTGAGTTCGAGGCCAGCCTGGGCTACCAAGTGAGCTCCAGGAAAGGCGCAAAACTACGCAGAGAAACCCTGTCTCGAAAAACCAAAAAAAAAAAAAAAAAAAAAAAAAAAGGCAGGCTCAGTGGAAAAGGCTCAGTCATCTTGAGTCACGGTCCACACAGCTGCTCCACTGTTCCCAGAGCTTCTCCAGGCAGCTGTTAGGGAGGGAATACCGCCGGAAGTTAGCTAGGAAGGCTGTGTGTGTGTGTGTGTGTGTGTGTGTGTGTGTGTGTGTGTGTGTGTGTGTGTGTGTGTGCAGTTGTTAGGGAATACCTCCAGGAAGTTGGCTAGGAAGACTGTGGGGTGTGTGTGTGTGTGTGTGTGTGTGTGTGTGTGTGGTGTGATTGTGGTGTTGGTGGAAGTGATAAGGAGTTTCCAAAGGAAAGTCCCTCTCCTGTTCCTACATACACACTTCCACACTTTCAAATACTTCAAAGGACTTGTATGTTCAAAGGACTTGGGATTTTCAAACCTATCTTACCACCTGGAACACATTCTCTGGATGAAATTGTATGCAATTTCTGGTACATAAAACACAAGGAGGAGGAGTGTTTGGCCACCACCCTGCTTCCGAGTGTCAGGGTACAATTTGGTCTGGCCTAGGCTACAATCTACCACAACTGCCTAGTGGATTGGAATTTGGTGCAGGGTGAACTGGCTTTTCGGGTACCCACAAAGCGTTTCCTTTTCTAGCTGCATTCACTCAGCTGTTGGGGCTGGAGGCAGGGGACTTCCCCCACCTCCTTCTTAGGGGAGAGGCAGGAAGACAGGGAAGCCTGTCAGCAGGAGGCGGGCAAATCACAGAAGGTCAGTGGTTAAGATCTCCACTGCGGTCATCAAAACAGGAAGATTTCCCTTAGTGCCCCAGGGCCAGGGGGAAGCCGGATCTTGGCAGAGAAGGAAGGAAGTGGCCATGCGGTGTACGCCAAGCACTGCTAGGCTCATGTCTACAGTCCAGAACTCTGCCCTGCCTGTCGTTTCTCTGCCAGTTTCAAAGGCCACACTCTCTGGACGCTCCACTTGTCTGTGACTATTGATGCTTTGTGTCTAGCATATATCCCATGGGCTGGAACAGAGAAGTACCTTTACCCATAATGTCCTGTTCGAATATGTCCTCCTACTCCATTTTACAAAGAGCATAGCATAGGAAGGTTTGGGGTCTTACCAAGAAGAGTGGCAAAGCCAGGTCCAGAGTGCAGGCCTCTGCCTGTCTCTGCTCCAGCACACCGAGCTGACTGCTAAGGTGGCCTCTTGAGGAAGCCATGTCAATGTGGACAGAGAGAGGCACCCAGGTAACCCAGGAAGACTCTGTGGTATCTCTAAAAGAGCAGTTCTCCCTTGAGTCCAAGACATTGGGGTGGGAATTGTGAGACCAGATTGGTCGTTGCCTGCTGGCATTCATAACCACTCTCCTGTGCACTGCGCTTCTTAGGGCTTGGTTGCAGATTCCAGTTACAGAAAGTGCATTTGCCCTAGTCCTGAAGCGGCAATTTTGTCTGATTTCAGTAGGTCCAGCTGAGTGTTAGCAGAACTATGATTTTCCTCTGCAGGGCCCTCTTTCTGTGTATTCTTGGAATCGTTTTCATTCTGATTCATGTCTGCATACATCTTCAAGGAGCATCTTGGCTCAGCCTGAGATGATTTCCTTTGATACAGTGTTGAGTGCAGAGCCTTTTAAAGCTTTTTCTTTGTACCATACTTGGCCACGGCATTGGGGGAAGGGGCTGGACACATCCAAGTTGCTTGTATGTTTCAAAAGGAATCTTGCTTTTGTTAGCAGTATCTCCTGTGTTAACACTTGGTATTTTAGGGACCCTACTTAGTGTTTTACCAGGATGAATCCTTGCAGTTTCTGCCAAGGTGACAATTGTTGTTTTTTTCAGATGTAGAATTACCTCCCAACCTATGCAGCCCATTTATTTATTCTCAAATTTATAAAGATAACTTGAAGCAGTTATCTGAGGTTTGGCTTTTATTTAAGGGGAGAGAAAACCAACTGTGTTTTCTTCCTCCTTTTCATCAAGGATCATGAAGCAAGCTTGTGCTAAAAGGAAGGAATATTAAACTCTAAGAGAAGGATGACGCCACTGGGCAGATTCAGCTCAGGAGCTAATCAGTCACCAATGACCTGCAAGCATCCTTTTGACAAGCAACAATAGCAGCAACACAAGACTGAACGCTCTACATGGGCTTGTGCTTGTCCTTGGGGGCAGCCTTCAGCTTGTCCTAGGAGGCCTGGGTGGGAGGGAGACATAGATCAGAAGCTGCCCTGGCGAAGCCACCACGCGAACATCGTCCTCCCCTGCTCCAGGGAGAGAAGGCAGGAAGGCAGTGGCTGCTTCTCCACTGTACCCTGCTCTTAGCTGCAGGGGCCTCCAGCAAACGAATACCTGCAGAAAAGATAGGCAAAGTGGGATGCCACAAGGAGGGAACAGCAATCAGAGAGGACAGCAACCGGAGTGCTCGGCTCACTCTGTCCTTCACTGGTGATCTCCCCAGGCACGGGGCTGGGAAGGCTGTTCAGATACCAGTGAGCTCTGGCCACTGTCCAATCTAACTTGTTAGGATGACATTTTCACAGCGCCCCCCCCACACACACACACCTTTTGAGACAATGTCTCGCTCTGTAGACCAGGCTGTTTTCCAGTCTGATATCAAACTCATGGCAGTCTTTCCTCTTTAGTTACTCAGGTGTTGGAATTACAAGCAAGAGCTACCATACTCAGCTTGTAGCTCTTTTTTTTGACAAGATAATTGGTAGCATATCCTGTGTTCTAGTGCTTTCTATTGCTGTGATAAAGACTGTGACCAAAAGTGAGTTGTAGGTGGGGTGGGATTTCAGCCTACAATCTATATATATAGTTCATCATTAAGAGGAAGTCGCTGCACAAACTCAAGGCAGGAACCTGGAAGCGGGAACTGAAGCAGGGACCACGAAGGAACACTGCTTACTGGCTTCCTCTCCTCTGCTTGTCCAGCCTGCTTTTTATAGAACCCAGGACCACCTGCCCAGGGATGGCATCACCTAGAGTGGGCTGAGCCCTCCCACCACAACCGCCAATCAAGCAGAAGCCCCCACAGCTGTGCCTACATGCCAATCTGGTGGAAGCGGGTTTTTCCGTGTTGAGGTTCTCTCTTTCCAGATGACACTACCTTGTGTCAAGTTGACAAAAGATGTGTTCCATGTGGCATTGAACAGTGACCACCCCCTACCCCCTGCAGACGCCAATCTAGAGGGAAAAGACTATTTCTGTAAGACACGTCTCTTTTTCTCCTCTACGTAAGTGATGAGCAGCCCTTGGTGAGTCTGCAAACTCAAAACTGCCCATACAAACTGTTCCTGGCACTTTCTTCAAGCAGACCTCAGGACAAGACTCCCTCAGCAGCGCATGCCCGGCAGGGGTTAGTAACCTTGCTGCACTGTTCAGGGCACACTCCTGCTGGGGTCTCTGAGGACAGTGGTAGTGGGCATTTTGCTAAGAACACCTCCAGCCATTCTAGAAAGCATTTGGAATGTGTTCTTAGCTCTAGAAATGGAGACTCAGGGAAGCTGTGTAAGTATACCTCAATAGTGAGAAATAAGATTCTGCTGAAATGTTCCAGATTTCTGAGGTACAATCCTTTAGACATCTACATTTCATTTAAAACTGTACAGCATTTGAAAAGTGGCCATGCTTTCTTTTCTGTGAGTTTTCAATATATTTGTTTGCTCTCTAAACAGAAAATAGCCATACCTCAGTTTATGCTTGAGAATGAAGCAACATTTAATTTATAAATATGTTGCCTTTAATTTAAAAAGCACTCTTTATTTTACATATGGAAGTACAACTTAGCCTTTTGTGTAAGTCACACCCAGCTTATTTTAACAATTCAAACGGACACTGTTTGTTCTTTGAAACAGGGTCTGGTTCTGTATCTCAGGCTGACTTCTGACGTGGTGTGTAGCTCACTTCAATTTGGGATCCTCCTATCTGAGCCAGGCATGAATTATAAGCTTGAGCCACTGCACACAGCTCACACACACTTTTAAATATGTTCAGAAGATAACTCCCAGGACAGACGAGTAAAAAGATGGAGTTGCATTTCAGGTCGAGGCTAGAGGTTAGGATAGATGGGAAGCAGGCTTTTACTATTTGTATTTGTATGTACCGAACGTACATACCTGGATCAAATGGTATAGTTTGTCTAATACTAATCACTTTTAAAGCTTCAGAAAACAAATAATACTAAGCCGAAGTCTGAAGTCACCTTCTAAAAGCCTGCTGGACAGTGACAAGGGCCGCGAGAAGCCATCATCCTGTTTAGTCTGCTTTTATGGGACCCTTACCTGTGCCACAGAAAGATGTTCTCTTTGCTGCTTTCTCGTTATGCGTCTAGCTTTTTAATATTGCTGCCCTCGACACAGGAGCAGAGACTCCCTCTTGCTCTCCGCAGGGCCAGGACGGCAGGACAGTCTCTCTTCAGCCGGGACGCAGAAAGGTAGCACTCTGAAGTGCTGGGAACCACTGTGCAGAAGGGAGGTTTAGTAGGCACCTGGTTGCCAGACGCCATACCTGCTCTGCTTCTCCCAACAGGCTAGTGAGAAAGTATGTCTTCAGGAGGCTGAGCCTTTGTGAGAGAGTTGCCAATCCTGAGAGAGTGTCCCTTCATAACTGACAGCTGAGGTGTAAACCTAATGAATGTGCAGTGTCCATGATAACTCAGCAATGCTCCCAAACCGTGGCTTCTAGAATAAGTACTTGGCGTGCGGCCACGGGAGCCAACAAGGTCCTCTATAGTGGAAACCCTTATTAGAAAGAGGTGGAAAGGGCAAAACAGATAGGTAAGTGCTTGCCAATCAGCTGTGGGGGTCAGAGTTCAGATTCTCTGAACCTACCTAAAGGCTGAATGGGCATAGCAACCTGCCAGTGATTCCAGACTCAGAAATCGAGGATGAGATTCCAGAGCAAATCAGCTGGTAATACGAATTATCAGTGAGCTCTGGGTTTGATTAAGAGAACTTGCCTCGTTGAATAAGGTTTTGGAAGAGTGATGGAGGATGATTGAAGACATCGGCCTTGGGCTTACACACACAGAGACACACACAGATATACACGGACAGACAGACACACAAAGATACACAGAGATGCACAGATAGTCATATACCCACACATACACACACACACACAGACACAGACACACACACAGACACACACACACACACAGAGTCGTATACCTCCCCACAGACACCCACCCACCCACCCACCCACCCCCCCCACAGATACACATATATACACACACACCCAGAGACACACACACACACAAAGTCGTATACCTACCCACAGACACACAGACACATACACACACACACAGAGTCACACACACAGACACACACACACAATCACACACACACACACACACACACACACACACACACACACACACGGAAAAAGAAAAGAAGGGAGGGAGGAAGACAACAGGAAGGTTGGCACTGGTCTACTCTACATCTGCAGATCAACACAGCCCTGGAAGCCTGGCAGATTCCCAGTGAACGTCTTTGTTGGTTAGAGACAGGGTCTCCTTTCGTAGTCCAGACTGGCCTCTAACTCATATCCTTCTGCCTCAGCCTCCAGAGTGCTGGGATTACAGGTGTGTGCTACCATGCCTGCCATAAACATCAAATATATGTGTGTGTGTATATATATATATATATATATATATATATATATATATATATATATATATATATAGTGTGTGTGTGTGTGTGTGTGTGTGTGTGTGATTTACTTCATAAGATGGAGTTTTTTAAGTAGCAAATATGTAAACTAGGAAATGTGTTCTCAATAGCTTCCAGTTGACTGGGAAAGGCAAGTCCCGGAAGTGCTGGGAGGAAAGTCCTCGGTTTGCATTCATCCATGTTTAGGACAAATCAAGCCCACTGCGGATTGGAGCAGTTTGGCAGAACAGCTTGGCAGGCTCCAGATCGTGATCACTTGTGGGACATTCGTCACACTCTGTCTTTATAGCTTCCTGTTGCTATAACAAAGCACTGGAGACTGGTGATGCATGATTAAAATGTACTTGCCCCATGGTTCTGGAGGCTGGCTCAAGCACATGTTGCTGGTGTGTGCTCAGCATCTGATGAGGATCTTGCTGCATCGTAACCTGGTGGAGGGTACCACATAAGGCCATAGCATGAGTTCCAGCTCAGACTTAGTTCCTCCTCTTAGGAAGCCACTAATGCCATCATGGGAGCCCCATTTACAAGTTCATCAAACCCTAATCACTTGTTAAAGGCCTTCTGCCTGAACACAAGAACTTGGGGGTCACAATTCCAGTACATGGGATGGGGATCATGTTTAAACCACAGCACTCTTCATAGAGGGTGAAGTTGTTGCCATGCAACCAGCTTTCAGCCCAATTAGTAGAACACGAGCCAAGTGCTTAATTTGAATATATTTTGTGGTGAGTGTTTTTCTTTCCATAACTAAAAATTTTAAGTGAACAAAAAGAGCCAATTGCCATGAGCTATAAAGGCTCACCACATCCAACAATAACCAACAACTTTTCAATCTTTACAACAGGCCATCTCTCTTCTTGGGATGACTGAATTAACTTGTGCTCTGACCACAAGCAGTTATTAGTTGACAATATAATCTCCATTTTTATAGGAAATCAAGGCTGGCTGAAATTGTCAGCCAACGGTGCAACTGGTGTAGCTGGGGTCTGAGTGGCACTGAAGCCCTCATTAGCAGGGACTGGCCATGAAACTGACGGCGGTGAGACTATTCTCTGCCTTGGCAAAGAACATTTCAGCAAAGCAGCCAGGCAGAAGCTGGTCGGCCGCCTCTGAGAGTAAAGGGAAGAGCCTGACTGACGCAGACGTGCTTTTGATGAATTCTGCTGTGAAGGGCAGCTAAGAAATAAAGTGGCCCCTAGAGAGAGACAGTCAAAGAAGATGGGAGTGAAATAGGAATTAGCATGTCTATACTCGTGATGGGAGGGCCTAGGGCAAAGGAAAGCATCCCTTTAGGTGGGAAAGGGAAGCTGTGTCCATCAGCTCTAGTTGACAATGGAACTGGCATTGGGTCAGGACAGGTGGTTCCTTCCTAGACCAGGAAGGCAGGGGAGAAGATGCAGCAGGAAAATGTGGAGTGGTTGCTAGGTTGGAGAGCAGAGGGAGTGTGGATTTAAGGGTATGAGAAACGAAGATTCCCACTTCATTATAAGAGCACCAGAGTGAGGCAGTTTACTCCATTTTGGAGTCCTGCATCAGCCCCTCATGGCGGCGTGCTGATTGAGCTGAGAAAACAGGTTTTAAAGCCCAGTGCATAAGCCTCTTCCTCCTCTCCTCTTTGTCTGTGTAATCCGAAGGGGACAACCTCACATCTCATCCAGGTCTTGTCTTTCTCTTTGTCACTTACGTTTGTATGTTTTTCAACAAAGCCACCTGTGGGGTCATCTCAGCATTTTACACCCTGTTTATTTCAAAGCTCTTTGGGCACGTGGTCTTGTCACACCTTCAGGTCACTAGGCTAGCGTGGCTGTTCATTTTCCACCCTAAACTTCCAGTTTGAGTGTTGGTGGAGCAGAGCATAGCTTAGTAGAATTCAGTGTGTGTGTGTGTGCGTGTGCGTGTGCGTGTGCGTGTGTGTGTGCATGTGTGTGTGTGTGTGTGTGTGTAGGAAAAGCTAAAGTGGTACACATTACAGGACTCTAGTGTTTTCTGTTCATTTGTAACTGGACATAAGCTGGCTTGAGGCACCTTTAAAAATGAACCATAGGATGGACTTTATTTGTTACAAGGGGACAAATAAATGAGAAATGATAACAATGGACCTGAAACTATGTTAAGAGATCAAGATGGGGAGTTCATGAGGGGAGTAGGGATCAGAGAAGAGATCCTGGGATGGTTCATTTAAATTCTGGTAGAGTCGAGGAGACTTCAGACTAAATAAAGGGACAGGCTAGAGAGGTAGGGGACGCAGAAGAGCAGAGTCCTGGCCGTGATAATAGGGGCGGTGTTACTCTGACAGTGGGGGCCTGGCTGGGGAGCAGGTCAAGGGTGAGAGAGAATGTCAAAGAGCTGAGCAGACCGAGGGTGAGAAGAATTCACTATGTGCAAATGGAAAAGTCTAGACTGCTCACAGGACTGTGACTGAGGAAAGTACCAGCAAGCCAGATGGCAATACCTTCAAAGGGTCAGAATAATTCCAGGGTCTGCACACGGCCAAAATGAACAGAGCAGCAGGGAATATGGTCTGTGGTTGGCAAGAAGAGCCAGGGTCAGACAGGGAGGATTTCAGACACCTTCAGCGGGGAGGCCGGAGATAATCACAGAAGCAATCTTGCTGCTGCTGAGAGCAAACGGAAGGGTCTGGAGTGTGTGTGTGTGTAAGGGTGGAGGGGTGTGTGGAAGGGTCTGGGGTGTGTGTGGGAGGGGTGAGGTGGGGTGTGGGAGGGTCTGGGGTGTGTGTGTGTGTGTGTGTGTGTGTGTAAGGGTGGAGGGGTGTATGGAAGGGTCTGGGGTGTGTGTGGGAGGGGTGGGGTGTGTGGGAGGGTCATGTGGGGGTGGTGGTGTGGTGTGTGGAAGTATCTTGTGTGGGGGTGGAGAGGTGTGTGGAAGGGTCTGGGGTGTGTGTGTAAGGGGTGGGGTGTGTGTGAGGGGTGGGGTATGTGGGAGGGGTGGGTGTGTGGAGGGTCTGGGGTGTGTGTGGAAGGGGTTGAGTGGCGTGTGAACAAGGTTTGCACATATTCAGTTCTCCAGTTTGGAATCTCCATCTTCCGTAACAGGGCAACAGTCTTGAGGATGGAGTGGCGGTTCAAGTCGGCTGCCTGGGTGGGCAGGACGACCTCTTCTCGGGGCTCCGTGGGAAGGGCAGGCTGGTGCTTCTTTGTAGTCTTCTTCAGTGTCGTGTAACCAAAGCTGAGCGTGGACACCAGGAGCTGTGTACAGGGTAACGCTTTGACCAAGACACAGGGCGGAAGGCTTCTGCAGTTACTGCCTGGTCACTTTGAACCATGGAGGGCCCCAGAAGCTCTGGGCTGCCAACTGCCAGTCCTTGAAGGAAAGAGAGAGCCAGGCTGCCATCTTCCTTCTTTGCCTTTCACCCCGCAGACCCCAAAGACTAGACTCACCCTGGCAGAGCCCTCAGTCACTCCTGGGGGAATACTGAGTGTGTGTACCCACTCTACTCAGTGATCCAGACAAGGTGATTCCCACAGCCGGAAGCTGTCCAGACACTAGTTACAATACTCAGATGGAAACCTCCATGTCTCCATTCTGTACTTGAAACCAGTCAAGGTACGCTAGGGAAAAAAGCCGATTTCTCTCCCTGCCTGTCACGACATGGAAGTCTGTGTGTCCCCAAGTTACTCAGCTCTTGCTTCCCTGCCTGTGAAATGGGGACCAAATTACTTAACCTATTTAAACCGAGGGGGTTATTCAGAGGAGAGACTAATGCTCAGGCTACAGCTAGAATGCAAGTTAAAAAGAAGGATGAGTGGAGGGCATGGGAAGCCTGCCCTGACTGCTGCCAAGGCAGTGTCCAGCTCTGGAAATCCTCTCAGGAGCCCTGGACACTTGGAGGAGGGCAGACCCGATGCAGAGGAGCAGGGGATCCATTCAGAGCTGGCAAGGCTTTAGTTTTTAACAAATGGGCAAAAGGGTTAGGGTGTAGGAGGACATCCTCTAACAGGGAATGGAGGGGAGTCAGCGAACCTCGTGATGGCCATGGTAGCCTAGCAACGGGCGGGCGGGCGGGGATGCACGCAGGCCATGGGGCCGGTTGGGCGCTTTGAGCCCTTGTCGCAGCCTCTGCGCGTTCACAAGCCTCCGCGATCTCGGAAAACTTTGGGCTTTCTCTGAGCTGAGGTGTCAGCGCTGGGTCCGGAGGACCCAGCGATGCGCCCCAGGGGCTGAGGGCAGATGATGGGGTCTCGGCCCTCGCTGCCCGGGAACTGCGCAATCCCAACCAGCAAAGTTGGTGCGCACCTGCGGGCTTCTGGATGAGTGCTCCTAGGCTGAACCGCTCCCCAAGTTTCTTCAGCGAGTCCTCACATTCAGTGGATGAGGCAGTCCGAATTCTGCGTGGATCAAGGTTCGCCAGTCTTAATCGCTGGAGAGAGCCCCGCGCTTTTCTAAGGGACCTGAGCTCTCTAGGATGCCCGATTTACTGAACCTGCATGGTTGCAGCGACTCAGTTTTTGTTTTCTGTTTTCCTTCTTCCCTTAGACAGTGATTTTGTGGACACCACTCCAGCACCTTACAGCCCGGAGGAGTTAGGTAAGTCTTTTCCTTTTTCTCGCCACTGCTGGAATTCCGTCCCGGAACCGCGACGTTCCAGAGGGAATCGGGTGGAAGGTGGATGGAAAAGACCAGGAGACATGCCGGGATGCAAGCTACATTCTCTAGGATTGGCTACCGGCCTTTCCTTGGTTGGAGCATTTTAGGGATCGCGTGCGCGCGCGCAAACACACACACACACACACACACACACACACACACACACACACACACACACACACACACACACACACCAGTTGCCACTTGCAGCACGACAGACTTCCCAACCTGGCTTCTGTGACCATCCTGAACTCCCGCTGGATGTTGAGGTGTCTGCTTCTGTCCTGCCAAGTACCAGTAGGAGGAGGACCCTGCAAGGGTATTCTTTCTCTGGAAGCAGCTGTGTAGTCATTAAATTACAGATCCTAGGGGCCCCTTCCCTCCCTGGTGTTCACTTCTCATTTAGTCTGTAGGCGTTAGGAATGGAACACTGCATCCTCCCGTGCCTGTGGCCATTAGAGACGCGTGGTCTGTGATTAGGGACAGACACTTCCCTGTGTGAAGGGAAGACGATCTTGCATCCCTGTACCCAGCCTCACTTGGTGGCCGGTAGTGGACTCGTTTCCCTTACTCTGCTCTTGGTGTTTGCTCAGCTGCCAGCAGCCTGGTTTGCCAAGGCTCTTCTGGTTGTTCTCTTACTGCCGTGAAATAAGATTTGCGGGGATGATGTAAGGTAGCAATAACTGGGAGGAGGAGATACTGCCCACAGCAGTGTTTGTCCATAGAGCCTGTTGCTGTTGCCGGCCTTATCCTGGGATATGTGTCTCTATGATGCACCATAGGGCTGGAAGTGAAATTCCACCCTAGCAGCAACTTGCATTCCCTTCTTGGTGCCAAGCACTGAAAATAGGTCAAAAGGTAGACATGGTGACTTGTGCCTGAAACCCCAGCACTTGGGAGGCTGAGACAGGAGGATCACTGTGAATATGATGCTAATCGGTGCTACAGACCGAGACCCTGTCTCCAGAATAAGAAAAAATAAAAGCAACCAGCCAAACAAACAAAAGGTCTGTCTCCCAAGGCTGCATCCTGAGGTAGGGGAGAGTGCTTTGTCTGTGCAGAAAACTTGTTCACGCAGTCGTGAGGTTGCTGCAGCTCTGTAGATGAGGCTGCTGCAGCTCTGTAGATGAGGCTGCTGCAGCTCTGTAGATGAGGCTGCATCTCCGATCCAACACTGGAGCAAAGCTGGTCTTACAGGCACAGTGGTGAATCCTCTCTGTAAATGCAAATGACATGCAAGCCGCTTTCCAGAAGTGGGTTATTAGAGGGACTGGGTCGTGTTTTTCACTTGTCCTTTCACACTGATGTCACCTCCACGACACAGTATGGCAGGTACAGTTCAGCCCCTTTGCTGGGGCTGGGCAAGAGCAAAGGCAAGCTCGCTCTGCTTGCTGGGAGGAAGGGGCTGTCTAGCTGCCAGTAGTTTGTCTGTCTCTGAAGGCCCGGGTGTTGGTCCTCTCACATCTCCACACCTCCCTCTGGGATGACAGACTGGACTGCCCTGCTGAGGCCCTCACAAACAGGAGCAGCGCCCCGAATAGGCAGTAAATGAGAAAATGGCCTTTTTTCTCTTTAATTTACAGTGAGAAAATAACTTTTGTTCTTCTCCAGCTTGCCTGAGACAAGCCAGTTTTCTCAGGTGGAGGTGAGGGTGGCTCTTCTGTTTGGGCTGTAAACAGTAATAGTGACAATAACAAAAGCCATCTATAGGCTGGGCCGTTGGTCAACAACAGAAATGTGTTGATTCTGATTACACTGTCTGGAGTCTTCTGCTTCCGGTGTCCTAAGGCATCTTGAGGGGCCGGAAGCTGAAGCTGTCTGTTGGATGTGCTCATGCTTCAGGCTAGTTGTTCTCCCTGGAGAGCTGCTCTCTGCAGGAGCCTGGATGAGTTCGTTCCACACAATTCAGGTCAGAGGGAGTTCCTGTTTCTCCTTTGGGAAGGAAGGGGCATGACAGTTGCTGGCACCTGGCTTGGACACATCAGGGAAAACACCCCTCCTGCTTCAATGAGCTTGGGAGCAGAGGTTGAGCCCTGGCTAGATCATCCCGAGAGGGAGAGGGGAGCTGGAGGAGATGATTTCTCTGCCCACCACCCCGTTGACACCCACTGGTAGGCTCCCTACACCAAGCAATTGTCCTATCCTGTGCAGATCTGACACGGTTGACCTACCATCTAATGAAATCCTGCCATTTCTTACCAGACTTAGTGTATGGTGTGGGTTCAGTCACACAAGGCTGTTCCCTCTTCAGATGCCAATTGCAAGCAGTAGCTTCACACTTCCAAGTGGAGTCACTTGACTACAAATTGACAGTTCCCACCACATTTTCCTCCAGTGATGTGGAATATTACTTTAACTAGGCAAAGATGTGTTCCATTTGTTTATGCTGCTTTTGTTGAACAATGTAAAGGTGTGTTGCTTTGCCTGCCTAAGGCACCTGATCGATCTAATAAAAAGCTGAACGGCCAATAGCTAGGCAGTAGAGGAATAGGAGGGGCTGGTGGCCAGGGAGCAAACATAGGAGGAGGAATCTAGGCTTGTGAGGAGAGAGAACGAGAGAGAGAGAGAGAGAGAGAGAGAGAGAGAGAGAGAGAGAGAGAGAGAGAGAGAGAGGAGAGAGAGACGCCAGCCAGGCAGCCACTAGCCAACAGACACCATGGAGTAGGACATACAGAAAGAAAGGTGAAAGCCCTGAGGCAAAATATAGATGAAGAGAAACAGGTTAAATTAAGTTATAAGAGCTAGTGGGATGAGCAGAAGATAAGACTGAGCATTCATAACTAATAAGAAGTCTCCATATCATGATTTGGGAGCTGGTTGGTGGCCCAAAGTCTGCCACACTCCAGTTCAATAATAGTCAATGAAACTCCAGAAAATGATAAAGAATACGAGGGAAGAGTCAAATGAAGAGCCATATAGGGCAAGATGTGCAACAGTCCTACGCACAGGGCCATCTGTCTTGGAAAGTACGCTGCTTCCTCACGTGGGGGTGTGATGGATGGCCAACCCCAGATCTCTCCAAATTTCATTTAGTGTTTAGAGAGGCTCTATTTTGTGTAGGTATGATAGGGATAATCTTCAGCTATTGGTGACTATTAATTTCTCTTTTGTTGTGTGATAAAACACCATGACCAAGGCAACTCATAAGGGAAGGGTTCATTTGAGCTCATGGTCCTAGAGGGGGAGTTCATAATGGTGGGGCAGGCACGGCAGGAGGCTGCTTGAGTAGGAATCTCAGAGATCACATTTCCACCCATATGTAGGAAGCAGAGAGCAAGCCATAAATTCTCAAAGCCTCCAGTGACATATTTCCTTCAGCAAGTCTCCACATGTTAAAGGTACCATAACCTCCCTTAACAGCACCACCAACTGGGGACCAGGTGTACATGTATGTAAACCTGTGGGAGACATTTTTCATTCAAGCCACCTTAGTGACTGACTCAATCTTCAGCCCCTCCCCCTTCCCAGGGACCAGGTAGGATCCTGGGAACTGAAAAGAGCTGCATCCAACCCAAAGTTCCCAAGTTCTAAAGATAGGGTGGTTCTGCTGACCATCAGCTCCTACCTCTGGTAGCTATGTAGGCACTTTCCATTTCTAGTACCTGATTAGAATAGACTTAGAAAAGGATTGTCAGCTCTCGGGAAATTCCAAGGTTTCTAAGAACTCTGTACCTGTGTTTGAAAAAAAAAAAAATGGCCCCCAAAGGGAGTGGCACTATTAGAAGGTGTGTCCTTGTTGGAGGAAGTGTGTCACTGTGGGGGCGGGCTTTGAGGTCTCTTTTGCTCAAGCTTCCCTCAGTGTGACAGTCAGTTGACTTCCTGTTGCCTGCAAGATGTAGCAGTCTCAGCAAGACATTTGCCTGGATGTTGCCATGCTCCCTGTCATGATGACAATAGACTGGACCTCTGAAACTGTAAGCCACTCCAATGAATGTTTTCTTTATCAGGGTTGCTGTGGTCCAGTGTCTCTTCACAGCAATAAAACCCTGACTAAGACAGAAGTTGGTACCAGGTGTTGCTGTGATAGGCCTGCCTATGCTTTTGTTTAAAAGAATATGGATTTTGGAACTGTGGATCAGAAAGCAGTTGATCGTTTTAAGTGCTGCAATGGGCCATACTAGGGAAGCAGGGAAGACAGAGGTGCTGACTGTGACTTGTTGAACTGTGGGTGCCTGGATCAAGAGGTTTCAGAGGAGAATTTTAGTATGATGCCTAGTGTTCGGATACAGCGGGAGGTTTTGGCAGGTAGGGCTAAGACGCCTCACAGTGGATGAGAGACAGAGATGCTATGCAGATAGCACTCAGTGAAGAATTTTATTTGATGGGGAAAGAGAGAGAGGGGAGAGGGAGAGAGAGGAGAGAGGGTGTACACCTTGTGGGAATAGAAAGAGAGAGGGTAAGGGATGGAGTTTCTCCTTAAAAAGAAGCGTTTATGTCAGGACATAGGGCAGTGCCAAGGGGTGGGATTTCAAGGGGCGGATCAGAATACTAACACCTAGAGATTGTTCTTGTAATATTTTGGTGATTTTTGCCCTTATCCAAAGAGTCTGCCTGAGGCTAAAATGAAGAGTTTTGGATTAATTCTGTTGGCAGAGGAAATCTCAAAACAGCCTGGTGTACACTCTGTCATGTGGTTACTAGTGTTCATACTTATAAAGATTTTTAATAAAAAGGAGCAAGCTGAGTAGAACAAATTACAAAATGTAAATTTTGAGGAGAAAACACCAGGAAGTGAAATGGAGCTAAATCCAATGTTCAAGAAGATAAATGGATTAAGACATATGGAATATAGGGAGTAATGACCTCAGGGTAAGATCTCATCTAGTTAAGTTTCCAACTTGTGAAAATGAACTAAAGAAAAGCTTAGAGCTGGGTATGGTGGGGCACACCTTTAATCCAAGCACTGGGAAGGCAAACGCTGGCAGATCTCTGAGTTTGAGGCCAGATCTCTGAGTTTGGTCTATAGCCTGGACAGCCAAGCTTAGGCAGTGAAGGACAGAAAGCTGGTGAAGATGTAATTGAATGAGGGGGCCATGTTCAGCCCTAGTAAGCAGCAGAACTTGGCGGCTTTGGCCACTTGGTTCTGGCTTTAGAGTTAATGATAGAAGAACCAGGTTATGGAATTTGCCTCCGCACCTAAAGAAAGCTATGAGGCCAGGCATGTGTCAGGGGTGTCCCTGAAGGCCTAGTAGAGAGGCCATTGCATGAAGCTGTGAAGTTTGAAGTCTGGATTGCCTTGGAGAACTCAAGATGTTAGTGATGCCAGAGTCATGGGATACCTGCTGAGGAGAGCTGCTAATAGGGAGTGGAACCAACTCAAGAAAGGAGTGTGTTGCAGTCAATAAAGCTGAACAGAATTAGAGATCTGAAGAGTGTTTTGACATCATACATAGAGATGCAGAGTTTGGAGTTTGTCCGGCTGGTTTTCAGTCTTGCTTTGGTCCAGTGTTTCCTTACTATGGTAATGTATATCCCATGCCATTATATGTTAGAAGTATGTGATCTGCTTTTTGATTTTGATTTTTACAGATGATTACAGTTAAGAGATTGCCCTGTGTCTCAGAAGAGACTTTGGACTTTGAAATAAGTTTGACACTGTTATAGACTATGAGGACTTTTGAAGTTGGACTGAATGCAATTTTCTATTATGATATGGCTATAAGCCTTTGGGGGCCAGGGAGTGGAATGTGATGGTTTAAAAGAAAATGGTCCTCAAAGGGAGGAGCGCTATTAGGAGGTGTGGCCTTGTTGGAGGAAGTGTATCACTGTGGGGGTGAGCTTTCAGGCCTCTTCTGGTCAAGATTTTCTCAATGTGACTGTCAGTTGACTTCCTGTTGCTTGCAAGATGTAGCACTCTCAGTTCCAGCACCATGTCTACCTGTATGCCACCGTGCTCCCCATCATGATGATAATGTACTGAACCTCTGAAACTGTAAGTGACCCCCCCCATTAAATGTTTTCTTTATAAGCATTGCCTTAGTCATGGTGTCTCTTCACAGCAATAAAAACACTAAGACAACAAGCAAAGGAAGTGAAGACCAAATGTACATTTATTATTCTGTACCACGTCACAGAAGTCCTTAAACACTTGGTTAGGATTTTTGTTGTTGTTGTCCATTTGAAAGACTCTGATTTACTATACTTGAATGATGGGATTGCTTTTATCAAATGTTCCATCTAGTAGCTAAACTATTTTAATTTCTGGAAGTCTCCTCATACCCTATCTAACACCCAAATCTCTCAGTTGAGGATGGTGATGAGGTCAATGGATTATCTAGGGACTTGTGTCCCTAGAACAGTGTGTGGAATGATTTTCCATCTGAGGTCTTCGGTGGCAAACTCCATTACTTTCTTGGCATATGATTGGTAGTCAATCTGCCTCTGAATTTTTATATCAATCTGCTAACAAATTAAGAAGAGTTATTTTCACTGTTGCAGATGGCAGGTTTCTCTAGTGTATAATGAAATTAAGTCACATAAACCAGAGATTTTGAAAAGGCAACAGAAAAAGGAACACATCTGCTGATGAATGTTAGTGGAAGGTTCGATGATGGGTCCAGACATCACACCCTCTCCACTGTTGGAGTTTTCTATGGAGGGAAATGACCATTCTGCAGTCTTGCATCCAGTGAATTTGATGGCTTTCTGTGGGAGAGGATAGCAAGGATGTGTGAGACTTGGAATGACCCTAGGCTTCACCACGTCTGCCCTTGTATAATGGTTACATTTCTTCTTGCTGTGTCAAAATATCCAATAAAGCAACTTAGTAGAAGAACAGTTTGCTTCAGCTCAGGGTCTGAGGAAGAATACAGTCAGTGGGGGTTGGGGAGGTTTGGTGTTAGGAACACGAGGCAGCTGGTCATGTTGACCCATAGTGAGGAAGCAGAGAGCAGACAGGAAATGGTCCCAGGTTATCAGACTTCAAGGCACAGTGACCCCGTTCTTCCAGTGAAGCCCTACTTCCATAACATTCCAAAACAGCATCATTAGTGGGGACCAAGTGTTCGCACATGAACCGTAGGGACTTCGCACATTTAAATCACAGCACTCTGCTTAATTGCCTGTAACTGGCTCTCCTGTAAACTAGGCCCTTGGTCCAACACTGGAAGATCTCTCAGATGTGCATTCTCCCATCCACTACAACATTCTAGTTGTGCTGGCCAGTTTCCTAAATCCCTTTGTTTCCTCTGCCTGCATGTTCTTCCTCCTCCCCCTTCCCCCCTGTAACTTGGATCCATCCTTCAACTCTGTTTCCATGTGCCATGCCCTCCTAGGACATCTTAGTTACTTTTCTGTTGCTGTGAAGAGACAACATTTGAGAGACAAGTGATAGAAGAAAGTTGATTGAGGCTTACAGTTTGAGGGTGAGTCCATGACCATGATATCAAGGGACTGGCAGCAGGCAGGTAGTAGACATGGTGCTGGAACAGTCACTGAGGGCTTACATCTGATCCATAATCAGGAGACAGAGAGAGGGAGAGGGAGAAACAGAGACAGAGAAAGGAGAGAAAGAGGGAAAGACAGAGACAGGGGAGAAACAGAGCAGAAAGAGACAGGGAGGAGACTCGAGACTGAGACTAGGAATGGTATGGGCTTTTGAAACCTCCAAGTCCACCTCCAGTGACACACCTCCTCCAACAAGGCCACACCTCCTAATCCTTCCCAAACAGTTCCATCAACTAGGGAACAGCCATTCCAATATATGAGCCTATGGGAGCCATTCTTAGTCAAATCTCCATGTAACAGTTCTCAGCCTTGGCTGAACATTGGCTTCTTTTCAAATCCTGAGACCAGTTCATAATCTTGAATTTCTGCAACACAACCCTTGGAGGGGAGACCCAAGAATCAATGTTGTTTTTCTTTGTTGTTCTTGTTTTGTTGAGTTACACAGTCCAGTGTGCAGGTAAAGCTAACATCCACTACACAGATCGTGGTTGTCCCTTCACCTTTACAGAATGCTGGACATATGTAAATCTTTAATAACTGCTTATTGAGTAGGCATAGGGAGGATGAGTCACCCCTATGGGACTTCCTTTCCTGGGTCGTTTTAGATCTCTAAGATTAATTTGCACTGGATGCAAAAGTGTCATGAGATACCACTGAGGGTGATTCTTCCTTTTTATTGTCCACCTAACCACTTGATTAGGTTAAGGGATGCTAAAGGTGTCACTGAGGCATACCCTTGCAAGTGTCTGTAAGAGTGTTTCAGCATTTCTAGGGATGATTAGCTTAGGGAGGAGACTTGCCCTGAAGGTTATGGAGCCGCCCTATGGTTGGAGTCCCTGACTGAATCAGAAGGGAAGAAGGAGAAAGCCAGACAGCCTTTTGTGCTTCCCCTCAGCTAAGATGTGAGCAAACAGCTTCTGCCAGCGTGTCTTCCCATCATGATGGGCTACATTCCCACCCTGAAACTCCATAGTGACAGAGGGAACTGGATTCCTGATCTACTATCTTCTTTATTTGTTCCTTGTGATTATTCAGTTTATTTTGTATCTTTAAAACTGACATTTTAGCCGGGTGGGCATGATAGTGTATGACCTTAGTCCCAGCACTTGGGGAGGCAGAGGCAGGAGAATGTCTGAATTCAAGGACAGCCTGATCTACAGAGGGGTTCCAGGACAGCCAGGGCTATACAGAGAAACCCTGTCCTAAAACAAAACAAAACAACAACAACAACAACAAAACCCAAAACAAAAAACAAACAAGAAATCCTGACATTTTAGAACTTTAATGTCTTAGTGTGCAGGAATACATGCTTATTTTAGAAAAATTGGACCTTGGGAAGAAACCCACTGGCACCCAAAGCAGACTGTGCCCATTCTCTGTTCCCTGGTTGCTTGTCCTGTGCAGTGGCTTCTTGTCTCGGCCCCTGAGTGAGCCTCGTTGGTGTCTGCTCAGACCCTGTGAACTGCCCTGGGAGAGTGGAAGACGAGGTCCCTGAGAACAGCCTTCTTGGGAGCCATCAGTATTAACACCCCAACACCCCCACCCCACCCCACATGGGCCAGTGTACCATGAGAAAGGGTTTGCACATGCTATTCTTGCCTGCCTTATCCGGGCAGGATGTGTGGGACCAGTTAAGGGAGAAAAAGATAGCATTTGTGTAATTTCCTTAAAATAGTAACTTAAATGTTCGCCCACCACAGCATCATAAACGAGGGAGGGCTTTGGAGCTGTGTAAGAGTCTGTATGTTTGACTCTGGATAGGCTAAACCCGAATGCCAGTGGCCTAACACAGGAAAATCTTGTTTCTGGCTTGTGATTGAGTCCAGCATTGGGATATTAGACCTCACTCCACACAGCATTGAGAATCTAGGCTGCTTTACTCTCTAGTATCACCATGAGATACCAAGGTCTTGGGGTTTATAAACTCCACTGGATCCTCTGTGTCCATTTAACAAAGAAGTGAGTCAGGGGTGTTAGGAAAAGAGTACACTCACCCTTGACAATCCTGCCCGAAGACAGAAGTACTCTTTCCCTCATATTCCAGCGGAGACCAGGGCTGTTACCTCTCTGGAAGGAAGGGCTGGACAGTACAGTCTACTTTGGTGCCAGAAGGACAGGGGAACTCATACACAGATGATCGTCCCAGCAGTCTTAGTTCTCTTACTGCTCAGACTGTGACCCAAGTCTCACTTTGGCCATAGACAAGCGTGGCCTCTTTGTTACTTGGGCTGCTCTCACGAAAGCCAACATGCATATGCTTAAACAGGGTCCAGGCTAATTTCCCTTTCCCAACAGGTATCAGCAGTCCATGACTGGTGGGGCAGTTTCTCCATGCTCGGGATCCTCGGGGGCAGGTCCACGCAGTGGTCAGAAGGAGCTGACTCCGATCCCACAGCACATCCACACTCCACAGGGAGGAAAGAGAAGGCTGAGGCAAGGCCTGAAAGCAGCACACAGCTTTCCTCTCTCCTCTGCAGCCTGAATCTCAGTGCTATTGCCGTTCCCAGCTCTGAGCAGGCTGGAAACTGACTAGACGAGGGAGAGAAGGAGTCTCTTATCGGAGTGGCGGGGTAGAGTAGAGAGAGGAAGAGGGGTACTGGGTAACAGCAGTCCTAACAGATTATGGGCAGTGTGTCTTAGAGGCCAAGAGTATGGACCAGAGACACACTGTGTAGGTTTGGATATTAGCTTACTTCTTACTTGCCTTGTGGTCTTGGGCAGGTTCATCAGTATCCACATCTCATAATCAGTAAGATCAGGTGCCAGCTATTTTCAGACGTATCTCCAGACCTACTCATCAGTCTTTTCCACTCTGTTCCGTGCCTTAGATAATTTCTCTTTGTGATGTGTTTCTAGACTTCCACCTGGACTGGGCTAATGAGAAGTTCTGGATGCATCTGGGATGGGGATGGGGACATTGGGAGTGTCTCTTAACCCAATCAAGATAGCACTTCAAATTAGCCGTCACAGGGACCGTAGCATCCCCCACTGTGACCAGCACTGGGTGATTCATTCTAACTCCTTGCTTTTCCTTAGCCTTGAGCATTACAGTTTGCTAAGCAGTCCTTCTTCAAATTCCCGTCAGTTACTCCTCTTGAACCTTGATTGATGCAGTAGGATAATAATGGTGCTGACCTCAGGCCATAGTGGTGAGCAGCATCTGAACTCAGCAGCTGACAGCAGGAACTCACCTTAGACATCTTCCTGGCCCTAAGCAGGGACTGGGACACTTTTCAGCATGATCTAAAATTTGTAAACATTTAATTTTTTACATTTGCACTTAAAATAATATTGCCACGTCTTCCCCGTTCTGTGTCAAGGCTTTAGAAATCTTGCACAGACCTCTCTGGGAGAAATCATCACAGATCTGGTTTCATCTTTCCCACTTATATGAGATGAGCAAAGATACAAAAGAACCAGACTTTCCAAGCACTTACGCTCTTCACGGACTTCACATAAAGGAACCATACCACCTCATCAGTGGGATTTAAGCCATACTCCCACCCCCACATTTGGTATCCCCAATAAAACAATTTCCAAGGACTCTTCAGGCACTTGACTTAAGTAACCATGGCTTTCTTTCAAGTTACCATCCAGTTTAATGTCCTTTGAATCCTCAAGGGAGGATGATGGCTGTGGCAGCATTGTGTCCAGAGATCAGGAAGCCAGTGTGCCTCACTGGATCCAGGAAACACCATGACCAGGTGGTGGTGGCGCACACTTTTAATCCCAGTACTCAGGAGGCAGAGCCAGGTGGATCTCTGAGTTCGAGGCCAGCCTGGTCTACAGAGCGAGTTTCAGGACAGGCTCCAAAGCTACACAGAGAAATCCTGTCTTGAAACAAACAAACAAACAAAACAAAAAACCCAAAAAAATCCCCAAACAAACAAAAACAAAACAAAACAAAAACCAACAACAACAAAACACCATGGCAAACAGTTCATGACCTCTCTTCTACAAAAGTGGTGGCCACTTGATGCTGGCCATTGCCCTTGGTGTCCTTGTTTACATCCAGACTTAGAGCCTTGGTCTTGGTGTGCTCAGTGCAGGCTGGTTCCCATTGTCCTGGGTTCTGCTGGCTGCAGGCATGAAGATTTGGTACCCAGGATCCTCTTGCAGTTTCAGAAAGGGCCTAGTCCTTCTGATAACTGCAGAAATCCAGCTCATCCTGGGGCTGAGATCCACTTGGCCTTCTGCCTAGCCTGAGCTCTCCTCCATCTCCACTCCTGGATCCAGCCCAGCTGTCTCCACCCCTGGGAAGCCTGTGGGTCTAGCTGTCTGCCTTGGAGGCATCAGACGGAACCTATGGGGGGCGGGGGAGATTTTACTCCAGATGAATTTTTTGTCCAAATGATTGACAGTGGAAAATTCAGTTCCCTTCGCAGGAAACCTCACCCTACCACAGGGTGTGGTCCAGCCTCCTGGCTCTAACAGAACAATCACAGAGGACTTCACATGATTACTGTCGCCCACACTGAGCTAAAGTTTCTGCTGACTTATCTTTCTGGGCATAGCAGCCTATTTCATCCTCAGACCAACTCAGTAAAGCCCACTAAGATATTTGTATTTTATGGAGAAGAAATAGAGGCTCAGAGAGATGGAATTGTCTGCCAGAGACTACCTAGCTAGTTAGCAGATTAGACATAGACTCCCTAGTTTTGGGGCCAATCTCACTTTCCTGGGGAAAAGAATACACCTTATCTTTTGGGGAGATTCAGTTGAGAGTTTAATAAAACAACAACAACAAAACACACACACACACACGCACGCACGCACACTTGAACCTCTTTACTTACTGATTTCACATTTATGGACTCAACCACCTGTGGACAGATTTTTTTTTTAAATTGTGTCTTTATTGAACATATATGCACTTCTTTTCATCATTCCTGAGACAACACAATGTAACAGCATTTAACAGTGTTTGCCTGTGTTAGATGATGTGAGCAGCCTAGACATGATTTAAAGTTTACAAAGGAGGACATGGGTGGGTTATGTGTAAAACCACACCCTTTTACTTGAGGGGCTTGGGACTTGAGCATCATGGATTAGGGGTGGTGGTCCTGAAGCTACTTCTCCCAAGTATGGGGAGAGGGGCCGTACCTATTGAGGGGCCTGGTCATACGTGGCTGTTTAGGACACATTGTTGAAGAGGTGGCAGTTGCTCAGAGCCCTGTGTTTGGGACCATCCAATAATAATAAGTATGCTCCAAAGGCATTTTCTCTGACAAGGTGGAAAGCGGCAGCTGCAGAAACTTCTCTGAGGTTCCTGTGCCGCTGCAGAAGGCCCTGGAACTGGAAATTCCTCTGGTTCCTGGTGATGCTGACACCCGTAAGGGGAGCGGAGCAGGGTGGGTGGGGCTGACACTGTGGGAAGGTGCTGGTCCAGGGTGGGGCTCAGCAGGCCTAAAAGGAATCCCTGTTTTCCCCAGAGATCTCTTCACAAAGTGTGGCCCAGGAGGTGACAGTCCCAGCTGGGAGTAAGAGTGGGCTGAGAAGGGGATAGTGGCTGAGCGTCCTAGAAGATGAGTGGGTGCCTACGATGGAAGAAAGAGAGAGAAAGGAGCAAGGGAGAATGTGGGATCATGGGATAAGCGCGCAGAGGAAGGAAAGAGCCTTTCCTCTGCCAGGTGGATGTTTCTAGTAGGAATGAATCGGACTGTGGCCAGTTGTTCCTGAATGTTCAACCGGAGTGTGCCCCCACAGAATCGCTGGTATTGTACCAATCGTTAAGCACTCTGGGGGGCTGAGGAGTGTGAATAACTGGTCTAGTCTTTTCTAGGGTGCTGTGATCATGGTTTCTGGGCACACTTGTTGAGGCTCTTTCCAGGTAGTGCCCTGTCTTATCAGGTGGACACATTAAGCTGACTTGCTTGTCACATGTTGCCAGCCCCCCTCCTCCTTTCCCTCCCTCCCTCTTCCCCTCCCTCCCTCCTGCCCCTCCTCCCCTTCTTCCCTCCCTCCTGCCCCTCTCTCTCCTCCCCTTCTTCCCTCCCTCTTTCCCTCCCTCCCTCCCATCCTCACGCCCTCCCTCCTGCCCCTCTCTCTCTCCTCCCCTTCTTCCCTCCCTCTTTCCCTCCCTCCCTCCTCCCCTTCTTCCCTCCGTCTTTCCCTCCCTCCCTCCCGTCCTCACGCCCTCCCCCCTCTCTCTTCTCCCTGCTTTCCTCTATCTCTTTCCTTCCCCCACTTCCCTTCCCCAAGTCCCTCCCTGTGCTCAGCTTCTCTCTCTGCTCAGGCCGGCCCCCTCTCTTACCTCTTATTCCTTCCCCTTTTCCATTCGAAGCTGGATGCCTTCCTAGGGCCCCCTGCCAGAAAGTAGAGCAGGTCAAATTATAAAAGGGGATTTAAACAAGAATGTTCCTTGGCAAATGGGGGAAACAGATGTTCAGGGCTGGCGTGGCTCTCTGGTTGTCTGCTGCTGCACATCCCTTCCAGGATCTCTGGAGATGAGCATCCATCCCCAGAGCACAGACATGTGTTTATTTCAACACCAAATGTATCTGAATATTTATTACTCCTGAAGTCTCTTCTCCCTTGGAACCTTGGAGCCCTCGGTCTGCCGTGGACATGGTGACTGGCCACTTGGCAGAAGTGCCATTTTCTGCTTGTTTTTACAGCTTTTTTAATGCTGGACAGAGTGGCTCCCTCACCTCTGTCCAGGCTACTCGTTACCAGGAAATGATTTACGGCAGCTCCTGCTTCTTGATAGAGCAGAGGAGTCTGGGAGTAGAACCTGGGCTGCCGTGGGGACCAGGAGTATCAGTTTGGTTGGGGGATAGAGGAGGCTTCCATATGGTCTGCTGCTGAGAAAGGGCGTTTGTTTGAGACAAGATAGTCTAATCTCAAATTGGCTACATAGTTAAGAATGGTCTTGAACCTCCTGTGTCCGCCTCCTACATGCTGAGACTGCGTGGGTGCACTACCATACCTGTCTGTGTGCGTGTGCACGTGTGTGTGTGTGTGTGTGTGTGTGTGTGTGTGTGTGTGTGTGTGTGTGTATCTATACATACTGGGCTTGTGGATCTGCCAGAATTCCCCTGTTCTTGTCTTCAAGACCTTCAGGAAATAAGAAACTTCTACGATTGGCTACTCAGCTTACTTAAATTTTTTTTTTGTGGAGGTGGGGGAGGGGAATGGGATCTCATGTAGCCGAATCTGGCCTCAAACTCACAGTGAAAACTAAATGTTTTAGTTAGGGTTTCTACTGCTGTGATAAAATACCGTGGACAAAAGCAGCTTGGGAAGATCCCACACGTGTGTTCCTGCATGCCAAGGGAGCCCTCTCCCAACTGAGCGACGTCCTTCTTAAACATAAAGCCCCCACCCCACCCCACCCCCGAACTCTACAAACTCTCAAAGGGAGGCCGCAAACTGATGGTTCACTGTGGAGACAGAAGAGGCAGGCAGCTCCAGGTCCCTGTCAGACAGACCCTGGTGTGGCTTAACCACCAGTGCCCAAGCCGAGGCAGGTATCTCTGTATTCCTAGCCCGGGGCATCAGTAAGTTTGGATGAATGAGCACATCTATAGCACAGCCCACATTCAATAAACACTGTTCTCCTCTTCTACTCCACTGCATTTAAATTAAGTTAAATGGATTGATCTATTTTTAAATTTTTTATCATCTATCTATCTATCTATCATCTATCTATCTATCTATCTATCTATCTATCATCTATTATCTATCATCTATCTATCTATCTATCTATCTATCTATCTATCTATCTATCATCTATCTATCTATCTATCTATCTATCTTTTTTTTTTTTTTTTTTTTTGAGACAAAGTCTCACTGTGTAGCTCTGGCTCCTAGACTTGCTCTGTAGACAAGGCTGGCCTCGAACTTGTGGAGAGTCATCTTCCTCTGAGTGCTGAGATTACAGGCCTGTCCCACCATTGCCTTTTTTTCCTTTTCTTTCACCACTCCCTCATTACTTCCTTCTCCAAGGTCCATGCTGTTCTCCTCCCTGTTCTTTTCACCTAGTGACACGGAATGGAGAGGAATGGGCAGGGGCAGGAAAAACAACCGCCACACCCAAACGCGCGTGGCTGTGCCGACCTCACAGGACTCAGGGAGGAGTTACTCAAGATGCTGAGTGCTAAGTGCTTAGTGTAGAGTTTATACTTCCCTCATGATTACAGTTGCTCTTTCGGGTGCATAGAGACTCTCAGGACTCCAGGGAAGAGGAAACAGACTCAGTCACAGAGGTGAGGGGACACTAAGCTTCGAGGATGAGGTTGAGATGTGAGTGGTATGGAGTAAGGCAGAGGATGTGAAAAGCATCGTGTCTGCCCTAGACCGGCCATGCCCTCCCTTTGAGCTTCTTTCACCATAGTCCAAGGACTGAGTTCAGGGAGGCGGGGGCAGGGGGTGGGGTGGGATCGATAAGGCTGAGTTTTTTTCCACATGCAAACCCAGATCAGCAGGGAACTACATAATGACCCCATTGTGTGCCTCCCAAAATGCTGTTGTGTCTTGATGCCCGACAGACTCTGTTTGTCACCCTCTCAAAAGGCACCCAAGTTTGACTCAGGTTCAGTGGGACAAAGCTGTCCTCACGTGTTTCCTACTGATTGAGTCACTCAGTTACAGACATTGTCCCTCTGTTACAAACGTTACCACTGGGCTACGGTTATCAGCTTCTTGTGGCTGACAGTCCACTGCTTACTGAGAGCTATTCCTCTCCTGGACTCTTCTGTGATGTCTTTGTTCATTTGTTTATAGTGCTGCTCATGTTAACTTGAGTTCAGGGCCCATGGATAGGCTGCCAACAACTCTTTTATCCTGACCCTTCCTGAGGTTTAAGGATATGCTCAGGATGAGTAGGGATTTGGCAGGCTCAGAAAAATAAAAGGACACCAGATTTATTTATTTTAGGTAAGATGATATCTGGGACATGCTGTGTAAACACTTCTGTTGCTTTTCTGAATTCAAGCCCTAGTGGTCTTCAGCTTTACCCAGCAGCCCTGGCTATGGGAACCCCTCTGGGGCTGCTGCGCTCTTTTTACTGGATTTTCTTTCTCTGTTAGCAGATGTGGCAGAGATGACTCAGTGCCATATCTCAGGATTAGATGTCACCTGACTCAGTCAGGGGCCTACAGTAATCAAACTTGATTTTCAATGGGCTATTTATCACCTTGATAAGACAATTGAAGCTAGACATCAACTCCTCCTACGGAAACCCCGGGTAGTCGGGGGTTTGACGTGGGTCACGTTTTGTGTGAACACAGGAGATCCTGTGATGGGGACGTTTCCGACTGCTGTCGTGAAACACCTGGCAAAAGCAACTTGAGGGGAGAGCTTACTTTGGCGTAGTTCTAGGTACAGTCTGCCATGGTGGGAAGGCGCGGCGCAGGAGAATGAAGTGCGGTGCAGGAGAATGAAGCAGCCGCGCAGGTGGCCTCTGCAGCCAAGAGGCAGAATGGTCACTGTGGATGTGCAGACGGCTTCCTCTTTCTCCTTTATCCAGTCCGAGACCCCATGGGCTGCAGCTCCTCAGTGACTCCTCTCTGGGAGCACTTCCTAGGTCCTCCAAGAAAGAAGTGTCTTCTGAATGGTTCTCAGTCTGGTCAAGGTGACAGGAAAGATGAACTGTCTGTCACAAGTCCTCTGAACTGGTGACAGGTCTTCTTGGATATTAAGATTCTGATCTTTTTTCTTCTTTTCCCTATCCTTTTAACAAAAACCAAGGCTGAGCTGCTCCATTTTGGAGAAGGCAGAGCATCTTAGTGTCCCCACGGGAGTGAGCCCCAGGACATCTTCCTTACTTCACACTCAGCATCGTCAGAACATCTGACAGGATGTCGTGTGACAGGGAGAGAAAACCCGGTCTGTCGTTGTACAGTGATAGTTAGTAACAAAGGTCGTAGAGGATTCTAGCTTGATTTCCTGTCTCCTTTGCCCAGTTGTCTACCTTCTGTCTTCTACAGCTTTATATATGTAACACACACACACACACACACACACACACACACTGTGTCCTAGCATAAGGATACATTTCCCATTTGTCACCACACATGTAAATATAAATACACACTAATTAAACAGAAATTCAGTGGAGTAGAAATTACCCTTTAAAACATATTTATTTTAAATGATACATATGTGCATGGCAGGAATATGTGCAGATGAGTACAGGCACCCATGGAGGCCGGAAGAGGATGTCAGAGCACTGAAGCTGGATTGACAGCTGTTGGAAGCTACCCTGTGTGGGTCCTGTGTGGGAGCAGCACCTGTGTTAACTGTGAAGCCACCTCTCTAGCCCTAGTAATCACCTGCTTTTAAGATTTCCTGCTTCGGAATTTTCTGTGATGTCCTAGTTCATTCATTTACAGTACTGGTTACTTGAAACTGAATTTATGGTCCATGAATGGACGGCCAACTACTGTGTAAGATACTGCATCAGATCCCTGTGGAACAAATGTCGAGTAAGTCTTAGCTCTTTAGACACCCAAAGCCAGGCATTAGATCATGTCGCAATCTCTCTTCTCCAAGCTAGAGGTGTTCTGGGTGCTCTGTCCACTTGCCTCCTGCCCAGCATCTTCTGAGTGCCTTGTCCTTAGGAATGTTCGCTGAAACCTGCCTTCTGCACTGACCACACAGCCTCCTGCATAGCTTGACTTATGTGTGGCTCAGTTAGTGGGTCATCAACCCCTGTCTGAGTTGCTATCAGCCCACAAATTAATTCTGATTTATCAGTTCACCCAAAATAGCTAACCTAGCCCATTGGTCCCCAGGGTTGTCTTTTAGGATATCTTAGGATATTTTCCTTACTTATGGGGATGGGGGTGGTGAATATCTCAAATCAACATGGCCATCTTTCATATTTCTTACAAGTACCCCAAACTCAAGAAGTATAAAAAGGAATCTGTATCTACCACAGTCTGTCCTGGCAACAATTAAAACACCTGTAAAATGATGCTACTTGATTAAAAAAAAAAACAAAAACAGGTTAATAACAACAGCTAGTAATTGTGGAGCACCAGCTGTGAGCCAAATGTGTAAGCAGCTGTGTTTGTGATAGCTGAATCTCTCAAAGCCTCTCAAGGCAGATACACAGGTCACCACTACTAATCAAAGGAGAAAACTCTGAGTTTTATGTAACTAAAGATCATCATCAAGTAACTAATAAATGAGAGGGCAGGGAGTCTATTCAGGACCATCTGAGTGTGAAGTCTATGTTTTAAAATATGCAACTGCTTCCTGCAGAGGAGAACATCTCTAGTGTTTTTGGGGCAGAGAGTATGTGGTGTGGTAGGGTCCTGCGAACATGAGGTCTCCAAAGATTTTGCTCCTTCCCAGAACAAGAGGAAGAGACTGAGATGGCCATAGGGACTCACCATTCACCCTCTGTTGCTGATGACTGCTCTAGGCAGTAAGATCTGGAGTCCTGGAGACTGACTGTCTTGGAAAGGTGAGCTGGGAAGGCTTGTAACCATGAGGAAACCTGCTCTGTCCCATGCTACCATGAGAGTTTACCTACCTCTTTTCTGTCTGATAATCCTCATAGTTAACCAGCCCTGCTGGGTCCCCGCACTGATAAAACCATCACGTGTACAATCATAGGACATGGAGGAGACAGTATGTGCTAGCTCAAGGAAGAAAGATCAGGATTTGATCGCTTTGTTCCTGCAACATCACTTGTTTGAACCCTCATTTAGACTGGGATTCTGAGAGAGTGACATGAGGAGCCCCCAGTGTCCTGAGCCAGTGGTTCTCAGCTTGTGTGGTACCTTGACAGGCAGCCTCAGTACCATTGGGAAACTTGTCAGAAATGCAAGTTGAGGCCCTGCCCAGACCTACTGAGTCAAAGCCAGGACAGACCTAGCGCTGCATTCACAAGCCTTGACGACGGCTCCCAGTCACTGAACTTTACCAGGGACTTCCCAGCCCTCAGAGACCACAGGTCTTTCTTTCTTGGTTTCCACTTCAATTGAATCTGTGTGTTCTCACTGAGCTGTACTCTGAGACTCCCTTGCCCATTCTGTGAATCTCTGTTCAGGGATTCATTGTCCCTAACTGTGTTCCTCTCTCTACCATGTCTTCTACAGCCTCTTGCTCTTAGGATGATGCCGGCTCTATCTCAGACACAATCATCCGGCTCTATTGCAGACATACATACTTTCTGATTTCTACATGGATAACTTAGAACATTTATCATGTCAGCTTAACACTTCCTCCAGATTTATGCTGTAAAATGATTCCCCCACCTTCTAAATTGAACTATTCCTAGTGGCTGGAGCCATTAGGAACAGTGGGGTGTTCCCTACTTCCTTATCTTAGCTTTTAAGGTATAAGAGCTGCTGGTCTGTAGTGTCCATTCTAAAAGAGGAGATAAATTGTACCGGTCACAGAGAGGCCGGTCCCTTCCATTGTTCTCTGGCTGTAGGTTAAAAAGATAGGTTTTCAGAATGAAACACCCAAGCTGAGCCTAATCCCTTGTAAGGCCTCAGCATGAACACTGTGATTGAAGTCATCTCTCTCATTGTGAAAATTCTTGTTGGTTGTGCTTGGATAGCCCTGGTCTAGAATTTTTGTTCCTGGGATTATAGGTGTATACTACCATGAAAGGTTCAAATCCTTGCTTTTAACAGTAGCTTAATGTTTTTAGAAACTCAGTGTGTTTTCAGTTTTATATATAAAAATGTGTATCACCACTAGGAATAAAACAATAAACTGTTTTCTTCAGGTGAGATATAATCATAGGGTGAACACAGCTGAGGTTGTTTTCCATCAAGGAAGGATCAATACAGAGAGAGGCCCAGGGGCCTCTTTCTCTATTAAGCAATGTTAATTAATTAACCAACTCAGTAATTCTCAGCCAAGGGCAGCTTAGTGCCCTAAGGTACAATTAGCGATGTCTAGAGAGCTTTTTTGTCTTCCTTCCTTCCTTCCTTCCTTCCTTCCTTCCTTCCTTCCTTCCTTCCTTCCTTCCTTCCTTCCTTCCTTTCTTCCTTTCTTCCTTTCTTCCTTTCTTCCTTCCTTACTTTTTTTTTTAATAAAAAAAAGATTTCTCTGCTGTATGTGTGTGAGGGTTTTGCCTGCATATATGTATGTGCACCATGGATGTTCAGGGCCTGCAGAAGCCAGAGAAGGGTGGATCCCCTGGAACTGGAGTTACATATGGTTTAAGCCACTGTGCGGGTGCTGGGAACTGAATCTTGGTCTCTGCAAGAGCAGCCAGTGCTCTTAAATGCTAACTTATCTCTCCAGTCCTGTTTTCTTAACCAGGCATCAAGAGGTGGTTGCTACTGACCCTCCTGCTACAATGTACAGAGCTGTAGCTCACAATGAAAGCTACCAGCCCATTGTCCGTCAGTGCCTAAGCTGAGAAACCCTAAATCAGAGCAATCAAGCCATAAATCAGAAAACTATCAGGAGCTCAGACCCGAGGGTTCTGTAGTGATAGTCTCAATAACAACCAGAATAGCTTAGTAATTCCAGTGCTCAATTATCTGAATAGTTGCTGCACCAAGCTTGTACCCACAGCTACTTGTCCTGTTCAGCATCCCCCAGGGTTGGTTTGTAGCCAGTTTTCAGAATGAAACACCTTCTACTCCTTCCCACTACTTTCCTATTGTAGATGCATTTTCCCTGGCCATGGTCTTATCTTCTTCGTCTCTCACATTTTAATGGATCCAATTACAGGCTTAGCGCATATTAGATAATAACACCCCCAGGAGGAACTGATGAGGCAAGAGGCCAGTGTGTCACTGAGGGTGGGAAACCGAAAGCATCCGGATAAACAGGCCTCAGACATAACTTAGTCACTGAGCCAAGCTCGCTGTGGCAGTCGTAGCTCAGAGCCTGGCCTTCCGTCAGTCTGTCCCAAAGCCTTCAGTGAATTTTAAATGGAGCAAATTTCCAATTGATGGAGTCTGTGCTGGTTGATTTTCTGTCAGCTTGGCACAAGCTCCCGTCGTCTGGCAGGTGAGATTTCTCAGTTAGGAAACTGTCTCCATCAGATGGGCCTGTGGGCATGTCTGTGGGGCATTTTCTTGATTAAAGATTGATGTGAGAGGCTGAGCCCACTGTGAGTGGTGTCACCCCTGGGCAGGTGGTCCTGGGATGTATGAGAAAGCAGGCTGAGCAAGCCATGGGGAGCAAGCCAATAAGCAGTGCTCCTCCATGGCCTCTGCATCAGTTCCCGCCTCCAGGCCCTGAGTTCTGCCCTGACTTCCTGTAATTCATGATGGACTGTAAGCTGTAAGATGAAATAAACCCTTTCTTCTCCAAGCTGCTTCTGCTCATGGTGTAGATTCTTTTATGTCACCGTTTTCTTAGGAGCAGCTTTCTCGTCCTTGGGCACAGTTTCCAGAACCCCCGAGGTATCTGACCCTGGATATCTGTCCTCTTTTACCTCCTTGCTCCTCCCACTCTGCTTTTCATTTTTCCACAGTAATGAATCTGGCCCTGGCAAGGGACCTTCTCCTACCTCTCCTCCTCTCTCAACACCCAGCACCCTATAGGCATTGGTCCCTGAATCATGGTGCTATCAATACTTCACAAGGTGGGGGCAGAGCATATGCCTGGCTCTGGTAGGAGGCATGCATGGTGTAAGACTTAAGAATATGATTTTATATCTGGAAACAAGCTGGGGAGGGAGAGACAAACTACTATCTTTATAAAACGCACCGATTGAATGAAAAGCTTGGGGAAATCTTTTTGTCTGTGGAGAGTATGGTAATCCAAAGAGGCTTGGGACCAGCCTGCCTGTGGGGCTGCCTCCTAGCGTGGCAGCTAGTTTACACTGTCAGCTTGATTGGGTTAAGAAGCAGGCAGGGCACCAATGAAGCATACTTTTGCCTGTGTCTGTCAGGGCTTTCCCCTGACATCAACTGAGGGTGGAGGACCCACCCGGAATGTGGGCGGCGCCATCCTATGGACAGAAAAAGAGTAAGCCAGGTGAAAGCTGGAACCCTCTCCCCCTTTCTCTCCTTCCTGACCTGCCCAGATGTGGCCAAGCAGCCCCACATTCCTGCCACCATGCCTCCCCCACCAGCAATGGTGTGACCTAAAATAAGTATTTTCTATCTTTAATTATGTCTTGCCAGATCTTTGGTTATGAAAATGAGAAAAGTGGCTGGACGATGGTGGCGCATGCCTTTAATCCCAGCACTCGGGAGGCAGAGGCAGGCGGATCTCTGTGAGTTCGAGGCCAGCCTGGGCTATCAAGTGAGTTCCAGGAAAGGCGCAAAGCTACACAGAGAAACCCTGTCTCGAAAAAACAAAAAAAAAAAAAAAAAAAGAAAAAAAAAAAGAAAAAAAAAGAAAATGAGAAAAGTAATTCACATGTCTACATGTCATATGCTTTTGCCTACACACATATATATATGATAAATTTAAATCATATAATAAGCCTATTAAAAAACTAACAATAATAACAATAAACTAGGGCACTGATACAATATATTGTTCAACCTGCTCAGAATGCCTTATATTGTAAGCACTGATGGGAGGGTAATGCATCCTGTGTGGATACACTGGACAAAGGAGGGTAGTGAGACATCGTAGTACTCACAAGGGTACTCGTAAAGCTTTTTTTTTTTTTTTTTGGAAACTTGCCATGTAGTAGTTTTGGACTGCAGTTGACTAGGTAAACTGAAACTATAGAAAATGAAATTATAAATAAGAGGATGCAGCCAGGCAGTGGTGGCACATACCTTTGATCCCAGCACTTGGGAGGCAGAGGCAGTCAGATCTCAGTGAGTTCCAGGTCAGCCTGGTCTACAGAGTGAGTTCTAGAAAGGCCAGGGATATTGGGATTATATTGCTAGCAATCCATGGAGTCTGTTTAATGATCAAAGGAATTTATTTGGGGGCTTAACTCACAAGACAGAACAAAGGAATTTGTCGCAGGATCCTGGAAGGGTGAGGCACAGTCCAACAGTGTTATCTGGCAAGCTCTGCCTTGGCCTGTCCCAGCATCCAAAGCCACGAGGTAGCAAAGAGAAAGAGCCACATATGTGCATCCCAGGTCTTAAGGGTCTTCCTTCCGCAGTGGCCACACCCCAGGAACATGTACCTCAAGGTCATAGGCAGGTGTAGCAGTTGCCTGCTACCTCACTAGGGATGGTGCTTCAAGACATGGGGCAAACAGCTCCCACTTCACAGGGCTACACAGAGAAACCCTGTCTTGAAAAACCAAACCAGCAACAGCAAAAAGCAAGAGGATGCTACCATGCATGGGTTCCTCCAATCCAGTGTTAATGTGGCCATTGTATGCTTGTGAAAAGAAGAGATCCAAAGGGAGAATGCTGAGGAGCAGATTGGTGTGTGCTTCCCTTTCTGGTGTCTAAGGCTTTGTCTGGAATATCTTCTTTTCAGTCCGGTGTGATGGGGCGCCTGTAGTCCCAACACTTGAGAGAAACAGGACAGTATTACCACGAGCCCAGCATTAGCCTAGGTGACAGTGAATGCCAGGACATCCAGAGCTATCTAGCAAGGGCCCTGCCTAAGACAACACGAAACCACCTGCAAACAGTGACAGCAGCGATCCCCTTCGCGGTCCTTCGGTCCCTTGCAATCCTTTGCGTACATCTGCTCTGTGCCTCAACGGTCCCTTGCTTGTGGCTTGTGTGTGTCAGCCACCACCCTTTACCTTCAGTGACTTGAGTTCTGGTGTAGCCAGTGCTTCTGATAGAATTGTGAGAGTGCCAGCACCCTGGTAAACATCTGAGAGACTCATTCTGAGCTCCAGCTCATGCTGACATGTTCTGAATTTGGAGCTAGGATATGGGGAATTCAAATTTCTACATGCATTCAGAAATAACAATTTGAAAAGTGCCGTGGAGCTGGAACCTTAAAACAATCTTCCTAGAAGGAAAACAAGTCACTTTAATCAAGGCTGCCTGACTGAAAGCTTCCATTGGTTTGTTCTTTTAATAGTCACTAACTGTGACCAATGTGAGTCTCTTCATGGTCATGTCTGCGGACGGCCCTTTTGTCCTCATCCTTCTCTTTCCCAGCAAGCTCAGCCTTCCTCTTTGGCTGCTTGGTGTCCATCTAGCAAGGCACAGGCCGATACAGACTTAGAGTGTGTATGCAGCTGAGTGCGCGTGGATGCAGAGTATTTGCATGCTAATGGAGTATTGAAAGTCCTTTGTATTTTGAAAATCTGGAGGGAAAAGAACATCGATATGTTATCTCAGCCCTCAAAGCAAGCGTAGGAGGTCATGCTGTGGAGAAAGCTGTGGTTTGCAGTGTTACCTTCCTAGTCTGGAAGGAGGTAGAAGTTAGGCTAGCACTCAGGTCTTACCCTAAGGCCGTAGTAATTCTCTATGTGGATGTCACCAGCAACTCATCCTCCCACCCTGCTGGTCTCCTACTGGCAATATCCAATATCCATCCTGTTTGGTCCCAAAGGGCACTAATGGCTCCATCACCTTCCCCAGCAATTAGCAAATGAAAGATTGAGTCACTTTAGAATGGATGTTGACACTTAGTGTGAGTATATAGATTGCCCCCAGAAGCACAGGTATAAATCACTGTTTTGCTTGCTAGTTAAGACAAATTATTTTATATGGTGATATTGTGTTCCCCAAAATATTGTGCACCCTAATAAACTTATCTGGGGTCAGAGAACAGAACAGCCACTAGATATAGAGGCCAGGAAATGGTGACACACATGCCTTTAATCCTATCACTTGGGAGCCAGAGATCCATCTGAATCTCTGTGAGTTTAAAGACTCACTGGAAACAGCCAGGCATGGTGACTCATGCCTTTAATCCCAGGAAGTGAGCCTTTAATCCCAGGAAGTGATGGCAGAAAGCAGAAAGGTATATAAGGCAGGAGGACCAGGAACTAGAACTGGTTAAGCATTTAGGCTTTGAGCAGCACAGTTCAGCTGAGATCCATTTGGATGAGAACTCAGAGGCTTCCAGTCTGAGGAAACAGGATCAGCTGAGGAAATGGCAAGGTGAGGTAGCTGTAGCTTGTTCTGTTTCTCTGATCTTCCACATTCACCCCAATACCTGGCTCAGGTTTGTTTTTATTAATAAGACCTTTTAAGATTCATGCTACAATTTTAAGCAAAATCTTACTAGTCACCATGGCTGGCCGGCCATTCTCTATGTGGGACCAGAACTTGCTGTGACACCCCTGCCTCTGCCACTCTAGAGCTGGTATTATTGGTGTGTACCATCATTTTTTATTTTTATCATCATCATCATCATCATCATCATCATCATCATATCTTGTTTCTGTTTGGCTCAAACGAGGCATTGGAATCTGCAGATAAATTTTCTTTGAAACATTGCAGAGAAAGCAGTGTTGGAGCTGTGGGAGCTGCAGCCTTTTCTTTCAGCCTATAGTTTCTGAGCAATAGATTCAGATGCATTTCATGTAGAAGTTCGCTCATGTCTGCATCCGAGGTACAGATTAGAGCAGTTGAGAGGGTTAAGACACGGGCTGGGGAAGCTGGCCTCCAGCAGGGCTCTCCGTTTGGGCTGCCATATGTGGCTACTTGGAGTCAATGGAGGAGTGTGGAGTGCTGGCGAGACTCACCTAATGAACTCCCAAGCTTCTCCGGCATGCAAGCTGTGCCCTTAGAGAGCTGAAGCCCTGGGCTGAAGGAGCAGCCTTGGAACCTGGCAGACTTTTCT
Organism: Peromyscus maniculatus bairdii; assembly: GCF_049852395.1. Classification (NCBI taxonomy): domain Eukaryota; kingdom Metazoa; phylum Chordata; class Mammalia; order Rodentia; family Cricetidae; genus Peromyscus; species Peromyscus maniculatus. The sequence goes on along the minus strand of NC_134858.1, from coordinate 11,116,262 downwards.
TTCTCCAGCCTCTTCCTCCCCTAGTTTGATTTGGAAGCTTGCTTTCCGTATGAAGAACTGGTTTACACACTCACATCTTCTCTTTCCTTCACACTCCTGACCCCAGCGTTTCCCCCAGCAGACAGTAGGTCACTTACGTTTCCCTCAGACCAGCCTCTCCACTATTCTCATGACTCACTCTTCCCAGAAGGGCCCTTTCCTGTGCCTAGGGCTCCAAATCTCTTAAGTGTGTGGTTTTTCCCCTGGGATAGACATGTCAGTGAGAATGAGATCTCACTTCAGAGGCTGTGATCTTTATTTGATATTCCCATCCTCACTTTAACTTCACCCTCATCGCTGCTGTAGAGATCCAAAATGTCCCCATCCATGGGCTTTGGGGAGGCTTCCGGAACATCAGCAAATATATGCTTAGATACATTCTACTTTATATTTGTAACAAAAATGTACTGACTCCATATGTTTCAGTTCCCTTTCTGTTGTGACAAATGCCATGACCAAAAGCAGCATAGAGGAGAAAAGGATTCACTTCATCTTACAGATAACAGCCCGTTGAGGGACATCAAGGCAGGTACTCAAGCAGGAACCCTGAGACCAGGCCTGCTTGCTGTTCCGAACCGCATTTACCACTGACCGAGGAATTCACAGTGAGACAAGTACAGCAGGAACCCTGGCGGATGCCGCTTGCCAGCCGGCCCACAGGCCACGCTTCTAACTTTATAATACCAATGGGGACTGTTTTGCCCAGGGAATGGTGCCACCCACAGTGGGCCAAGATCCCCCTTACATCAACAATCAAGAGCTCCATTTCTGTTCATTACCTCTTCTCCATGTCTGTACTAAGCTTGTGGAGGCCCAGATAAACCAATGAAGCAGTTGCTCCCTCACCGACTGTAGGGCACAGACTCGGCTCCTAAGCCAGCACTCAGCATTAACACTGTGTGGTAGGAAGCACACGTGGGGTTCCACCCCTGACTTTGCCACTGAACTTGTTCTGTGACGTTAGGGAAGTCATTCCACAGCCCGACAGGAGTTTCCTCATCAGCCAAGCGAAAGGTGTGGTACAGTTTCTTCCATTCTTTCCAGACCTACACTTTTGTGACTTGTTCATCTTCCTTAAGCCAGCTGTCTCTTCCTTTCCCCCATTTTTACTTTCTCGCCAAGCCCTGAACCTTGCCAACTCTCTCTGGGATCCACTGCCCGCCCTGCCAGCCTCCTTTTCCTGCTCCTCTGATCTCCACCCCTCCCCCCTGCACTCTTTCTGCACAAGGCTGGTCTCTCTCTCCTGTCCAGACTTCTAACAAGTGAGGACCCACTACCCTGCCTTTTCTGTGCACATATCTTGGCTCTGTGTGTCGTACAAGGGCAGATGACTTTAAACGGAGCCTCTGCTTGAGAAATAACTTCGACAATTACATTTGGGCCCTCTGTCTGGGGAGCAGAGGTTGCCAAGTCAGAAGGCTGTCATGGAATCTGAATGAAGCCCGGGCGTGGTGTGTGTGTGTGTGTGTGTGTGTGTGTGTGTGTGTGTGTGTAAAGCTGTGAGCAGCTGAGTTAGGGAGCTGTCACAACACAGCCACGAACCCTTTGATGGCCTGGTAAGAAGGGAGAGAGGAGACAGAAGTCCTGATATCCCCTAACCCTCCAACTAAGGGCTTGGACTGCAGCCTCTCCTCTCCGAAGACCAGAAAGGTCCCAGGACATGGCTTCAAAAGGCAGCGAGTGTAATCCAGTATAGTGGTCTGGGTACGGATGTTGCTTAGGAAAGAGAGCCTGCTTTCAGAGGTGGGACAGAGTCAGAAATACTGTCCTAACACTTAGAATTCTTTGCTTCTGCTTGAAGAGATAACGGCCTGGGGATCGTGGCCACAGGATGTGCAGTCCTAGGAACTATTGAACATTTAAGGCTGTGAGGAAGGTCTGTTTAGGCCCTTCCTCTCTTCAGCAAAGCAGATCACAGCCCCTCCTATCCTGATCCCCCTACCTGATGGAAGTACTAGGGCCAAGGCAACGCTGAGAAAAATGTGACCACTTTCACCAGGGAATTCCACATAGGAGAGAGTTGACCCTAAATGGAACCTAGCCAGGAGTTCGGAGGCAGATCCTAGCAAAGGAGTCTGAGGCATTCAAACAGAAACGGTGAGTGTGTCAGGAATTCCAACGCGGCGGGGGACAAGACAGGGGAAGCCAGCTCCCTCCTTGGTCTAAGGGAGACACGTCAGCTTGAGCCCCGGCAGTTTCCGAGGTCCCGGGAGGGGCTACGGGAAGCTGGGGACGGGCTTTAGGGCCCCGCGGCCAGGGCCGGGGCGGGGTGGAGTGTAAGGTTACAGGGACCGGACTAGCGACCCTCCCGGGCAGCTCGGGCGGCCGGGAGCGGAGCGCCGGGCGCTCAGGGACCCGGCAGCGGGGTGGGGTGGGTGGGACTGGAGGGGGAGCTGGACATCCTTCTACTTCCCGAGCATCGGGGCGCCCCTCGCCGCGCCGCCCGACCGCCATCCCCCTGCCGCCATTCCCCTGCCTCCGCTGCCCAAGCCAGGATCGCTCCATGATCGCCCATGCGGAGGGCAAAGTCGCGCCGGGGACCTTGCGAGCCTGTGCTGAGAGGTAACCAGCTCAAGCCGGGGGCTCAGGGAGGGCTCCCTCGGACTGGGCCGAGAGTTCCCTGTGCTTCCTCCCGGGAGCCCAGGCTGACATCAGCTCCTCTCCAGATGTGGGGACTTGGGCAGTCAGGTCGGCGCCAGGGCCTCCGAGTGTCCGGTGAGGGATCCAGAAGGTTTAGTAAGACAAAAAACAGAATCCAGTTCCCTGCCACCCTCGGAGTGCCCAGTACCCACGGGGCAGATCCTCACGGGAGGCCGAGGACTGGGGTCCGCACGGCCCCGGACCCGGGACTGGCCTTTCCCGTGTGGCTGGCGGGTCCCGGTCGCCGGAGGGGCGGGCGGGTTGGCCGGTGCCGCTGTCCCGGAGCAGACAAAGGCGCTCGGGGCGCCCAACTTGGACCCCAGGACGCGCCCTGGCCGGGAGGCTCGGGCCCCCTCCACCCCTGAGCCGTCTTTGTTCTCCCCAAACAAGTTTCTTGCACAAATCGGGGCTTGGATCCGGCTTTCCCTGGCCTGTTGGCACTGCCTTGAAAAGAATCTGGTTTCCGGGAGGAAATGTAAACTTTCCAGGGGGGAGTTGGTTGAACTTTGTTGGAACGTGACATTTGTGGCTGGCGGGAGAGTGGCACCTCGGCCCACGACGGCCCTTGACAGCCCAGAGGACCCGCGGGTACTGCCTCCTAGGGAGCCATGCTGGGGGACGAGGTCCCCTGGCCTCGAATCCCAGGCCTCCCCCCTCCTCCGGCCCCTCTTTTTGTTTTTGGAAAATGTTTGCCTTGCTGCCTTTGTCGTGGGTGTGTTGTCCCCATTATCCGGACTGCGGCTTCAGGACACAGGTCTTGATTCCAGGGCCTTGATGCTTACATTTTGTGTGGAATTTGGCCCCCCTGCTTCCTGCCCCTGCCCACATGGCTCTTTCTTCCTCCTCTGAAGACTGTTAAAAGTTTGGCGGGTTTTGCTTATAAAAGTCCTTGGTGGTGGTGGAGGGTGTGTGATCCCTCAAAACAGTGTCAACTCGTTCATCAGAAATGAACACAAGCAGACTGAAGTAACATTAAACAGCTGCAGTTCCAGAAGACTCCTTTTCAGGGAGTGAAAAGTCAGGGCTTGAAGATGGAACGCTCCTGGCTTCCAGCTTCCAAAACTCGGCTGTGGCTCCTGCCAGACTGCCTAAGATTCTCCCTGGCGGCCTACCATATGGGGCCCAGGTTGGCACTGCCCCGTCTAACATTGCTGCTTAAGGGTCTCTGTGGTTCAAGTTCCTGACGATGCCAGTCGAGTACAGAAAGCACTTGCTAGGACCCTGCTCTGAACAGTATGTGATTTCCCTCCAAGATGGCTCTTTATGAGAATACCGAGGGAGCAGTACTTAAGTCGGACAGTGTGGGAGGAAAGCAAAGGACCAGAATGCATAGATTTGAGCAGAGAGAGAGAGAGAGCAGGGCATAGACTAGAATGTTCTAAAGACTTCTTACTTGGTGGGGTTCCTGGTGTGTGTGTGAGTGTGTGTGTGTGTGTGTGTGTGTGTGTGTGTGTGTGTGTGTGTGTGTGTGTGGTGGGGTCATGAAGGGAGCAGGGCATAGACTAGAATGTTCTAAAGACCTCTTACATGGGGTTCCTGGTGTGTGTGCGAAGGTGATGTTTAATTTTTAGGTGAGCTGGTTTTTGTTTCTTCTTGCATGCCACATTTTTTCCTGATGAGGAAAACTTTGGCCCACCTGGAGGTGACCAGCACATGAGAAGGGGCTATCCCTGCAGCTCCCCTCCTCTCCCCTTTTGAAAAATGTCTAGGTGGTGTTTCCGGTTCTGTCGAGAGGGTGTGGGCCGGAGCACACTGAGAACACATGGAGACTGAAGATTTCAGAACGCATCTTTCATCAACAGTGGTACATGAATGTAGCTCTGCCCATGAGTGGAGAGGGCCTGCTCCCAGCCAGCTTGTGTGTCTGGAGCTTCACTGGGTGGCACTATGCTCCTTCTGATGTCCAACCCCACCCAGATGTGTGAGCCTAGAGCCTAGGAGGGGGGCTGAATTAACTAAGGGGAGGCAGGGCCTCTGCTGGGAAACGGGAGTTGCCAAAGTTCATCCTCCAGGTGTGCTTGTGTCTTCTGGGGGTGGTGGAAGACCACAACATGCTGCAGCACACAGGACTTTAAGTACCCAGTGACAGATTAAGGGAGATATTAGGGGCACTATAAAATTTTTCTTTTCACATCAATAAGTTGAGCTTTGTAAGAATTGTTTGCAATTCTAACATTTACCAAAGTTTTCTCAAGTAACACTCCTTCTTGGCTGGGTTCTGTGTGTGCCCGTGCATGTGGAAGCTCAGGCTAGGAATTTTGTAGTATTTTGAATGTTTTTGTTACCACTGGAGGGTTCTTATCACCCAGAATTCAGTAGGTGACAGAATCCTTGAAAAGCAGGAGGTGGGGGAGGAGGTCAGGCCAGAGGATGTATTTGATTACAAAGTTTGCTGGGGATTGTCTGAGGTTATTGAGGTTTTTCTATTTGTTTGCCTAGAGTTTTTAAAGTCCTGTTGGTTTGACTTTGCTTTGTCTCGCAGGAGTGGTTCTGTGTACACCTGGCCATGGTGAGCAGGCCAGTGCACTACTGTTTCTGGAAGGAAGTTGTTGGCACTCTTGGATGTTGTGCAGGGTCTCGGTTGAGCCCTTCTGTCACTTGTGAAACCTTAGGGTGCATTTGTCTTAAGCTCCTGGTGGAACCCCCAGCCTCCCTAAGGGGCTTGACATTAGGATTTTTGTGTTGGTTTATTCGTTTGTTTTATTTTTCCCCCTTTCTTTTTAGGAGGAAGTAGAGGAGTTGGAGTTAGGAGCTCGTCCCTGCTAAGTCCTGGGTTCGGCTTTTTAAACGGTGTGCAGCTGAGCATGTTTGACTGTGTTTGGGGTCTCACTGGGCAGCTCTGCAGCTCTGCTGACTATATTCCTGTTCGTCGTCGTCTTTTAAGTATGCCTGTGCTTTACTCAGCCTTCACTTTCCATTTGAAATGATCGTAGATAGTTTCAGAGGATGTTGCAAGAATTAGTAGCGAGGTCCAGGGTACTCTTTCTCTTCTGCTGGTGACCATTACATCACCATGGCACCTTAAAAGAACCGAGGTTACGTGAGTGGAATCCTCAGAGCCTAGACAGGGGTCTTCAGATTGCATGCACATATGTGTGTGCTGTGTGCACACCTCCCATGCACTGTGACTCCAGCTCACACTCAAGATGCATGCAGAGCTATTCCGACTCTTGAGGCTCTTCCTTGTTCTCTGATTATGGTGGTACCCACTCTGTCCTCCTCCCCTCTGTCCCCGGATCACAGTCATACTTAACCTACTCATAATTCTCTACAATTCTGTCATGTTATGTTTTATGTAAACAAATCCTCGAAACATGGAACCTTTGAGATTGGCTTTTTACCCTGCGCTGTTTCCATGAGATCCACCATATCTTGCTTGTATTGGTGGATTGTTCATTCCCATTGCCAAGTAGTATCCCAAGGTCTGGATGTGGTTTGAGCACTTCTCTGTTAAAGGACACCTGGGTTGCCTTCAGTGTTGGTTTATCACCGATAAGGTTTCTGTGGATGTTCACAAACAGGGTTTGTGTGGACATGTTTCTTCACTATTTCAGGAAAGTACCCAGGAGGCTAGATTATAAGGCAACTGTGTGCTGTTAATAAAATAATTGCTAAAGGCTTCTCCAGAGTAGGCATTTCATTTTAGATTCCTCCCTGCAGTGGAAACACCTGGCTTTTCTGCATCCTGACCAGCATCTGATGGCACTGATTTTCATTTTAGCTGTCCCAATAGGTATTTTGATAAGTGCTGTAAGCTTACTGTGGCTTTAGTTTGTACTTCCCTGAGGTCCACAGGCTTGCACACCCTCTCTGCATATGCACTGTCTGCATGCCCTCTTTGGGGGAAGGGCCATTACTTCACTGCCTTAAGCTTCTTTCCCAACCGGGTTGTTTATTGAAGCACTGGGCTCCGAGCATCCTGAGTGTGCCCGGCTGCGCCATGCATCTTCTTCCCATAGTGGGTTTTGTCCTTTTATTCTCTTTCTGGAACCATTTTGAAAAACTAAGTCCATACTTTTGGTAAAGTCCAATTCACTGATTTTTTTTTTTTTTTCTCTTTTTATCCATGATGCTTTTGGTGTGCATTGCTCCTGAGGATGTCTTGCCTGGGCCTGTGTCCCAAAGACTGTGTATGCTTGCTTCTAAAATGTTCACATTTTATGTTTAAATTGTAAATTAGGTCTTTTAGAATCTGTGAGACTTAGTGTTGACCTTTATTCATTCTTACATTTTTGAAAAGAAAAGTGATTCCTTGTGTGTGTATCTGTGTTTGCATGTGTGGGTGAGCGTGTGGAGGTCAGAGGACAACTTGTAGGAGTTGGTTTACTCCTCTGCTGCATGAGTTCCGGGGACCGGACTCGGTTTGTCACCCTTGGCAGCAAGCACTCTTACCCACTGAACCCCATTTTTAAGTAAATTAGCATGAAAATGTGATTTGGCTATGATTTTCACACATTTTGTTTTGTTGGCAGTGTTCTCCCACACTCTTGCCTCCCATCCACTCCCCAGAAAAGCTCCACATATGTCCCATTATGACCTCTCTTCCCTTCCCCCTCCTTAAGTCCACCCCACCCCCACTCTGGTGGTCCCTTTTCTGGTTTCATGACCTGAACCTCCCATATGTAAAGCCTGAAGTGTAGGCTCTGTCTCTGACTCACAGCAATCTCCACTTCTAGTCCCACGTCTCTGACTCACAGCAATCTCCACTTCTAGTCCCACGTACTAAGGTTACGAGCTGCCAGGGCCAGCTAGTTGAGAGCTTTTTGAACAGCACATGAAACAATGGCGTAAAACACAGGTAGAAAGCATAGTGCTTATAATTCAGTAACACAAAGACTCTGAAAGAGTTGAATAGATTGAGTTAGGATATATTTAAAAACAAGAAAAGATTAAGAACAATCTTAACCTCTACCACCTCCTTACTGTGTGTCCACAGGGAATTTTGCCTCCGAGGTAGAGTGGGATGAAGATAGCTCCCATATCTCAGAGTTGCATGAGGGCGAAATAGATAACACATAGGTCACACTCAGCTCAGTGCAGACACATTGGTACCATTATTATTAAAGATGGCTACCATTATTATTAAACCATCAGAAGTGCTGGTGAGGTGCTCACTGGGTAAGGACACTACCACCATGCCTAATGACTTGAACGAGTTCCCTAAAGTTGTCCTGTGACCTCCTCATGGGTGTGGTGGCATGTGCCTCGCCTCCTTCCCACTAAATAAAATAAATGTAATAAAAAATTTACAGAAACAGTAGAAAAGCAAACTCCTTCCTAATGTTGTGTGTTCTCATGTTTACCTACAGAAACTCACCCTTCTCTGGCTTGCGGCATTGCTTCAAGCATCACATATGATTGGTCATGTAATATTGGAAATGACGATACTGTATTCACACTCTAGTTCCGACTCTAGAACAGGCCTTTTCCTTTTTTAAAACAATGAGGGAGTAGAAAAAGATAGCCTTTCTGTGCTGACCTCAGCAGGATGCATGGCCACTGCCCCAAGGTTGGATTCAGCCAGGATGTGATCTGAACCTCCTGACCCACAGCTGGGCTTCCTCTTCCTCAGTGACTTCATTATTTTGTTTACAGATGAAAAAAAAAAAAAAAGGACAATAATTCTCACCCTGAGGGTGAGCAGCAGAGCCCACTGGAAGGCTTGTTAGAGCACAGGGTGCTGGGCCAGCCCAGGAATTCTGCTCCAGTGGGTCACAGACAGGCCGCGGACTGTGTTTCTAACACACCTTTGAGCTGTGCTATTTGAACACACAAGAAGAGGCATGGCCACAGAGCGGGGGCCCTTTAAGTGGGGTCTGGCCTGAAGCAGCCTTCTTTGGAAGGAGTTTGTCTCTAGTTGAGAGGTTACATTTGGAATGGGCTGGTTTCTGAGGCGATTGGTGGGTGTCCCTGTGCTTTCTCCTCTGCTCTCAGGTCATACGCTGTCCCACACCCTTTCCCTCTCCCCACCTGTCTCTTGTCACTCAGAGGACATTCCAGGACTGGGCCTGTGCCACTGTAGACAGGTCATATTGCCTGAGAAAAGTCAGTTGGCCTCTGTAAAATAAATGGATTTGCTAAATATTTATATTCTAAAGTTAACATGGAGTTTAAGTGGAATAATGAGTATGAGAGTTCTACTAAGAGACAAAGGTAAGATACTACACAATCAGGTTGAAAACCATTTTATTTTTTAATTAATGTGTATGCACGTGTATCTGTGAGAGGCTATGTGCAGGAGAGTGCAGGTGCCCACGGAGGCCATCAGCCAGCCTTGCATCTTCTGGGGCTAGAGTTACAGGGGGGTCTGAACGTCCTGACACGGGTGCTGAGACCTGAACTCGGGTGCTCTAGAAGAGCCGGAGTTGGTCCTAACTGTTGAGTCGTACTCCAGCCCCTTTTTAAAAGTGATTTTGTGCATCCTTAATATGTCTTTGGAGCAGTGTTTTTGGAGTTGGGGTGGGCCATCTCTCCAGATGCTAAGATGGCGACCACCCACCTCTGCACATGCCAAGCACCATTGGTCACAGGTGCATAGACATATGGGGAGAATTCCGGCAGGGGATGAGCAGTTGGCTTGGGTGTTCTGGGCTTCGACACCAAGATGTTGTGAAGGCACATTGACAGATGGCTACAGCAGCAACCGGAGCAGGCGCGAAGCCTGGAGAGGTGGGACGTGCTGTTCCCTTGCAGGTCAGAAACAGGGTTCTGTGTGTTTTCCCCCGTCAGTTTAGGACAGATGAGATCTGTACCATATCTGTTTATCTTTTTCTTTTTTAAAGATGTAGACCTCTGGTGTTCCTAGACACCACCAGCCCCCTTAAATCAGTGGCTGCTTAAATCAGTGAAAAGCTGAAAGCCCGGGTCTTCAGCTCTGCTGGCCACAATCCAGGCTATAGTAATTATTTCCACCGTTACAGTAATTTCTGCCCAGTGAAGGTAGCTGTCAGGTGACAGCCAGGAGCACACTCAAGGAGAGGCTGAGCTGCTCTCTTGGAAGCCAGCTGCAGCCAGATGGGGAGTGCTCTATCCGTGGATGTCTCCCCAGGCCACTCTTCTCGTCATCTGCAGGACAGATGAGTTGGTATCTGTGATATGCCAGAGTGTAGCTCACAGGCTCTTATCAAAAGGTGCCTTCTGTTTCTAGGGCTGCTCAGCTCACGGGATTCTCCCAGGGGCTCCTCCTAGAGATGGATAAACAGAGGGCTGGGTAGAATTGGCACAGAGGCCCTTCCTTCTAAGCAAGGGTGACAAAGCTCCCTCGGCCACCCCACCGTGGTCAGCCTCACTGTTGAACCAGCTTTGGTCATCCCGAGCTGGGGGCTAGCCCGGTTCCGCGGGCAGTGTCTGGACTTGCTCACATCACTGCCGCGTGTGTCATCCTAACTGTTACGTCATTTGAGAGTCTTGTGTAAACTGTCGAGTTCTTCTTCTAACCAACCTCTCATCCCCAGGTCTCTGCAGATGACCTCTGAAACAGATACTTTGTACATACTTTCTCTTCCTTTGGTGACTAGTCTTCCTGGCTCTTGTTAGCCTCAGGCACCTCTGGGACAGGCTTCTGCCGTTGTCTCCCAGGCCTTCGGGGCTCTTGTCCTTTCTCTGTTTCTTCCCTCTTTTCCTCCATCATCGCAGAACAGGCCCAGCAAGAGAAGAGGGCAGACGGCTTGTCTTACAGGCTTGCTTTGCCAGCAGCCAGCGAGGAAGGAGGCATCTCCCGTTCAGCTGCTGCTGGTCCTCTACCGTTAGGGTAGCCTTGGGTACTGTGGCTCAGGAATGGGCGCAGGAATACAGGTGAGGGGCAAGCCTCTCCCTTCCGGAAGGGCTTTGGAACCACATTTCTTGTGAGCCAGTCTCCTCTGTCTGGGGCCTTGTGAAAGGAGTACTTCTCTGGTAAGGTCTGTTTCCCTGGGAGTGCTCCCTTCCTCCTTGAGTATCTGACATTGCTTCCCTAGGGGTTACCCCTCCCCACCCCCACCCCCCACCCCCCGTAGCTCTGATATTATTTTCATTGCTCATTCTGGAGATGTAGGGGAAAGTTGAAAGGTTTTTGTTTTGTTTTGTTTTGTTTTCTAAAACAAGGTTTTTCTATATAACAGTCCTGGTTGTCCTAGAACTTGCTCTGTAGACCAGGCTGGCCTTGAACTCACAGAAATCTGGCTGCCTCTGCCTCCCAAGTGCTGGGACTAAAGGCATGCGCCACCACCGCCAGGTGAGAGTTGAAAGATTTAAAGACAGGCGTACTAGGAATGTCCTTTCGTAGAGCTGTGGGGAATTGGGGGCACTGGAGAATTGAGGGTAGGTAGTCCAGGGCTGTGCTGTTCTGAGTGACAAATAGATTTACACATGACCCTGGGGAGTGAGAGCAGGAAAGCAGGAATAGATCTAAAAGGCCTACTCTGAAATACATAATTTCCTAGTTCCAAGTTTAAAAAATGAGATTTCCCAAAACTGTGAAGTTTCTTACATTTTCTCCAAAGTAAATTCCAGGAGTTTGTGGCGGGGGGGGGGGGGGGGGGGAATGAAATAAATACACATATTTATATTCTGGTAACATTTACTCAGTGACTTAGGTTATTTTATTAGTTTAGGAGCACAAAGCAGGGATTTTAATAAAAGCTGCTTGCAAACGAACAGGTTTTGCAGTATTGAGGTGGTTTGTATGTGTGTGCACACCCGCTCATGGATGTGGGTGCCAGAGGGCAATGCTTCCTCCATTGGCCCCTCCCCTGTTTCCAGTCTCCCACTGAATGTGGATTGGCTGGAATTGGTAGCCAATGAGCTCCAGAGATCAGCCTGTCTCTGCTTCTTCTGAACAGAGAAAGCAGGCCCTCTGGCCTGGGTCAGGTTTTGATGTGGATGGTGGGTGGGGATGTGAACTCTGGTTCTTACAGGGAAAGCAGGTCCTCTGGCCTGGGTCAGGTTTTGACGTGGATGGCGGGGATGTGAACTCTGGTTCTTACATGTGACAAGGACTTTTCTGACTGAGCCACCTCTCCAGCCCAAGGTTAGCCGTTTTTTATTGTAAGACCGCCATTACAAATACGTTCCTGGAATTTGCTTGGAGTATTTTCACTTTCTTTTGTGGACAAAGGTATCTGCCGAGCATTTCTGAAGTGATATTTCTTGTTTTTAGACAAATTAAGCAAAAAGTGTACAGACGTTTGAATGTGAAGTGTCCCCATAGGTGTTTGAACACTTGGTCCTGAGCTGGGGTAGATGTTCTGAAAGGGCCAGGGACATTTAGGAAGTGGAGCCTCACTAGAGGAAGTGAGTCGCTGGAAGTGGGCCTGGAGGTGTGGTACCCAGCCCTACTTCCTGTGCACTCCTGCTTCCTGATTGTGGGCACATTTTTATTACTGCCTCAGAGCTGCTCTAACCGTTCCCTCCGTGGTGGAAACCATGCACCAGATCGTAAGCCGGAATAAACCCTTCTGCCTTTAGTCCTTTTGTCACACGATAAAAAAATTCCTGATTTCAGAAGTATTCACTCTAACGGTGTCTGCCGAGTGGGTGAATCGACTGTGACCTCACCAAACATGAATAGAGACTCAAGTGACAGCTTGCTGAGGAGGGCGCTGATTACTGGGAACTATCAGTGTGACCCACCCTAGGATCACAATGAAGAACCGTGTGGACCAGGTTGCCTGTGGGACACTGTCTTGATGGTTGACTGACCCAGCCCGCTGTGGGTGGCCCCATCCCCTAGTCCGGTCCTGTTTAAGAGTGAAGAACGCTAAGTGAGCAGCCAGCAGCCAGTGCTGGTGCATTTGTGGTCCGTGCTCTTGACTGGAGACATGGTGTGACCCGAAGTCTCAAGGTCCTGCCACTGTGACTTCTCTTCAGTTACGGACTGTAACCTAGAATTGTAATCCAACAAATCTCTTCCTCCACCAAGATGTTTATTGTAGGGATGTTTTCATCACAGCCACAGAAATGAAACAAGAACAGTCACTGCGGAAACGGTGTGTCTTTTTGATATTCAAGGTCTCCAAGTACCAAATACTGGATGAGTACCAGCTCGACGTCCTCTGCCCCCATGAAACCTATATTTTTTAACTGTTTTTTATGTTTATATATTTTAGTGTGCATGTGTGTGCATGCACGTATGCTGACATTCACACATATGCATGCATGTGCATGTGGAGGCTGAAAGTCAGCAGTCAGATGCCGTCCTTAATCATTCTCCACCTTATTATGTATTTATATTTTTTTCTGCCACCAGGGATTGAACCTAGGACCTCATGCATGCTGGTCAAGTGTTCTGTCACTGAGCCATGGCACCCAGTTTTCTCTACCTATGTTTTGAGACAAGGCCTCTCACTGAACCTGGAGCTACCAGAATAGTGTTAGGCTCGACTCCCTGGCCAGGGGTCACTGGAGGCTCCCCATCGCACCTCCAGCACTGACAGCATATGTGTGCACCACCACGCCTAGCCTGCATGTGGCTGCCTGGGACCGTCATGCTTGTATGACAAGTATTTACCAAGCACGCCGCCTCTGCAGCCCCTGGAACTTATATTCCAACAGGAATTCAGTGTAGGAAGACACCAGAAAATAGACTGGGTGGTCTCCCCAGCCCAAAGCAAGAGCAATTTTTGTGTCTTGTTTCTCATCCTGGCTAGAACATTTCAAGGCTCACTGTGTGGGGGTGCTGAAAATTAATTACCACAAGTGTTATGATTCTAGAAACCTGCTTTTAGCCTCACACATTTAGTTTCCCCTATGTTGTCAGTGAAAGGGACTGAGTCACTTCCTCAGGGAATGCAGAGTACAGATTTGACATTGACCTTTATCTCAGTAGATCACTCATGAACAGAAAAATTATAGAGCAAATGTTCAGGAGAGGGCTGGTTTGTTTGTTTTCAATGCAGAAGGCCGATCTGTCCCACCCCACCTAGCATCCTGTCAGCACCAAGCTGTGAGGTGCTGTGAACCTCAGAGCCTGGCTTCTAATGGCTCTGCAGACCCCTTGACTCTGGGCTTATATGACACAGTAGCTGCACAATTTGGGGGCTTGGAAGAGTCTTGGGGGAACGCCAGCTATTCCTTTCTTTTGGTCTTTGCCAGCAGGACTAGAGCAGCACCGTGTCGGAGGAATTGTCAGGGTAGCCTTCCCTCCTAGTCCCAAGTCCTTAGAAGTGGAACTGGTTTACGTGTGGATTGTTAGCTGGCTGAAAACTCTGACCTCAGTGTGACCCTGCAAGCTTGATCTGCTGAGCTGCTTTCCCCTGCTCTTACAGACCTCACTGACTTCTCATCTTTATGTATATGAGTTCATGTGTGTGCGCAGGTGTGTATGCATGCATGTGTGATTGTGCATACAGAGACCATGGTTGACATAGAATGTTTCATCAGTAGCTCTCCATTGTATTCTTTGAGACAGGGTCTCTCACTGAACTTGGGTTCATGAATTTGTCAGGAGGTCTGCCTCTGTTCCCCAGTGCTGGGGTTTTAGACGCACCACCACATCTGGGTCTTCCCCTGGGAGCTGGTATACTAACTAAGGTCCTCATACTTATGTGACAGGCATTCGCCTGACTGAACCTTCTCCCCAGCTCACTGTGATCATCTTGTGAACAAGATTTTTACTGTTGATTTCCCCATTTTCATAAACTAGATGTATCTTTTACTGAGCACTTACTCTGTACAGGAGCACTGCATAGCCCTTGTCTCTTTTAGTGGACACATCAGCCAAAGTAGGAGTTGTATTATTTGCATTTGCTGTTAGGTAAAATCTGAAGTCTGATGTCCCGTAGTGATAGCCAGTGAAGTGACTGTCACTAAGCAGATTTGCCAAACCAAAGCCCAAAGCATGCATACCTTTGGCTGTTTTCTCCCGTCTTCATCTTTCTAATACTGGTGTTTTGTGCGGCAGGGTCATTCTCTTTCCTCTTCTTCTGTCCTCGTGTCCGTCCCCATGTCTGGGACTGTCCGGGACTGTCCAGGACTGTCCTGGCTTCCTGTTGGATGAGTCACTGCAGTGACTTTCCCACTTCCTAAGAGCAGAGTGTGTCACAGAGCCCTGCTTCACCCTGTGAAGTAGTCCTTGTTGGCTTACATTTTTGCTCATGAGCCTTCCCGCAGGGTCGGCTGGGCAGCTGTCTGTCTTAGGCTGGGCTGTCCTGAATCCACAGTCCCCTCATCCAGCAGAGTTCAACCGCCCTCAGCCCACCTGCCTCAGTGTTCGCCTGGAGGTCCTAGGCCTCCCCCACTTGCCTGGGCTGGGAGGTAACTCACTTCTAATTAGAATCTGTTTTTACATTTTCATCTTAAAATTCTCTTACATTTCACATCTTGCAGACATAGCCCATATAAGGGATGGGTAAAGTGTGTGTGATACAGAGCAGTGTTTCTCAAAGAGGTCTCTTTGGAACCCTGGGAGATTCCTGAGACTTAAACACCACCGTCCCAGTAATCCTGGTCACTGGCACTTTTTTCTGCATGTTGACGTTTGTCCTGGGTACAGAAGCGATGCTGTAGCAATGTTGCAGGGGGAAGAATGCCACACTTAAGTGACCAGTTTATTCTGCACATACAATAGAAGACGAAATTTAAAAGCCTGTTTCCCTCAAGAACACTCTAGATGGAGCAATGCAAATGATTGATGTAGTCAGATCTCAAGTTTGAGTACCATTTACTGTCCCATGTCCAGGAGGAACTGCCTCTGCCATAAGTGGAGAAAAGTACTTATGCACCTGAGATGAGGGACGTTTAATGAGCTGCTTTCAAAGGGAAAGTGTTTTTTAATCCAATACACATTTATTGTATGTGCATGAGTGTCTGCCTGCGTGTTTGTTAAGTATACCATGTGTGTGCAGTACCCACAGAGGTCAGAAGAAGGCATTGAATCCTCTGGAGCTGGAGTTCCAGACACTTGTGAACTACCACGTGAGTGCTGAGAATTAAACCCAGGTCCTCTGTAAGAGCAGCCCATGGTTACTGAGCCATCACTCCAGCCCTGAAAGTTGCTCACGGTTACAAGTTGCAGTAATAGTCTCCCAGTTCTGTTGTATTGTGAAAATAGCATCCTAGTACTGTGAGAACACACCCGTAGATGCTCAGTGTAGAGTCCGCTGCTATAGTTTCCCCCTTCTCTGACCCTCAGAGAAGCTGCCCTGGATTATCTGTTGTTGATATAAGAAGAAACACTGGTGCGACTCAGTCCCACGCTCTGCATTTCCCGTGCCACACAGATGTCCCTCCAGTTCCCCCTGTCCCCTTTATCTAGGGACTCCACATGACAGCCGCCTGCCTGTGTGCGGTGATTACCCCTGGATCTGCAAAGCCTCTCGCTCCTTTATCAGAGCCCTGGCTGTCCAGCAGAATCTGGGCAACTGTGCGTGTTGTTCAAGAAGCAAATCCTAGTATCTTAGGGGCAAGGACGGACTCGCTTATTTCCTTGTATTTACAGGTCCTGTCGCGCTCTTCTTGAACATGCTCAGCACTTTGGTTCACACTGATAAGAGCTCAGAGACATTTCTAAGCAAGCACAGCTGAGTTAAACTTTAGACAAGTTTAAAGCCACTTATCACATGTCATTTGGAGGGAGTCTAAATTAAGCAGGCGTCACTGCATTGGTTTAACATGTTTTCTGGAGTAGATGGCTTGGTCCATGGAATAGGATTCTTTTGATGCCGGTTTGGAAGATCATGTATGGGGCCGAGAATCTTGGAAGCTTCATTCATTACTTCCCACACTAAATCCCGTGTTTCCAATCATGTTTTTTAGGGAAAAAGAGAGTGAGAAAGCCTATTCCACTGTGCATTTCCTCTTAGAAAAGTACATATTGTGAACAGGTTGTGTGTTGTTCACAGGTATGTGTTTGTGCATAGATGTATATTATGAGCAAGTGTGTTGTGTGCAGGTATGTGTGTGTTGTGCCCAGGTGTGTGTTCACAGGTGTGTGTTGTGTACAGGTGTGTATTATGTATAGGTGTGTATTGTGAGCAGGTGTGTGTTGTGCCCAGGTGTGTGTTGTGTTAGGTGTGTAAGAATGAGGAGGACTTGCTGCCTTTACAAGTCTCGCCTTGTCTCAGGTGCCTACCGTATGGCTTGGCTCATTCCTTGCTTTCCGACTGTGTTCTTGAGATTTCCAGCTCCCTTTCAGCCAGTGTTTCCAGGCATGCGTCTCCTTGAGTGGGGTGCCCCACACCTCAGGAGAACCTCCAGTCCTGCCTGAACTAGGCACCAGGTCCCTGGCTCCAGCTACAGGCATTTGCACACTCAGCTAATTCCTTAGCCCTTCAGAAGCTGAGGCAGAAGCTGCAGTTGGTTGTGGTGGCTGAGAAGCCTTTTACACGGTTAGAGGAGGCTAGATGAGCTGGAGTGAAGCAGCTTTTAGGGGCAAGGGAAGCTTCAGATGATATGTAACAAGAAGTTTGACGTGTTGGTGACATCTGGGAGTCATCTTGCTGTCCCCTGCAGACCCCAGAGAACCAGTATTAGCTGCAGAGGGGACAGAAAGCATCCCTGTATTTTAGGGAGCCGAGGGGTGCAAGGGATTATCTGGAACTCAAAGGCTGCTCAGAGAGGGGGCCTTAGCATTTTCTCTCAACTGTGTGGTGCTGAGAGTGTCCCAGAGAAGCCTGCTTTGTTCTCTGTGTGCTCAGAGACTGTGCCTAACTGTATATGCTAAATCCACAAGTGCACAGCCCATCTTCAGAGGCTTCGCGGTCTCATGAGGGTGGTGGCACCGTCCTATCTTAAACAACACTGTCGCCACGTCCAGGGCTGTGGTGTTAAGGGTTAAGTTTTGTATCCTCCAAGCATAGGCTGCCGTGGTGGCTGATGGAGGAGTGTGTGCAGGAGAGGAGAGGGGTTATATGCAGGGGAGGGGAGGCCCTCCAGAAGAGGTAAACCTAAATAGAAGTAAATCTACTGAGAATTTAGAGCAGGGGGAAGGTGTGTGTGAAGCTAGGGGGTGGTACTCGGAGGATGAGGTGACATGCACAGGATGCAGGATGCTGCAGGATGCAGGATGCTGTGGCAATCAGTGAGATGATGGACAGCCAGAGGAGGAGCTTAGTGATAGACAGCCAGGAAACCAAAGACCAGAAGGTTATGTATGAAAGAAGTGGCATGTGGAAAGGAACCTAAGGACAGGGGAGTCTCAGTGCCACCCTCTCATGTGTGTGTGTGTGTGTGTGTTGGGTGACAGTAGTGTGACTGATGCCTGGACTTTAAACCTCAAAGTGTCTTCCGAGCCTGCTCAGTTGACATGGTGATGGATGCTGGAGCTGCCTCTAAGGAGTCCACCAGTTGCCATGGGAACAGAGTTGAGATGCTGCTTACAGTCCCTTGCCCTTCCTCTTTCCTCCCCTAGAAAGATGGTTTCATTTTAACTCTAATTCATTTTTCTTCAATGATGAGACCCTTTATCATCTCTACGGTTAGTGAGAGGAAAAATCTTGGTCAGGTTGCATCACCAGCCGGCTTGGAAGACAGTCACAACGAAAGGACAACCTAGAACTGTGGAGGGACATAGGTTTCTAGTGCCCCCAAAGCAAGCCAGAAGCACCTGAGCTCTGCAGAGGGGTGGGGGAGGGGGCAAGATTCTGTGGCTTGTGGATTTTGTCAGCCAAAGGAACGGCTCTTGGTGAAATGGGTCTTGTCAGTGTAGGGAAACATTGAACTTCCTAGAATTTCCTAGAGTTTCAGGGCATCAGCCTTTGTTGGTCACAATAGAGAAGACCCTTGCTTTTCTTCCAGTCAGGGGCACAGGGAGTTGCATGGACCTCCCTAGACCACCTCCCCAGAGACCTGGCACCTCACACTGAGCTTAGCCTCCTTTCCGGTGCTTTGGCCCTGTCTCCAAAACTCTCAGCAGAGGGTCTGGTTTACAAGAGGTTAGGTAACTTAGATCAGGGGGCCTTGCATAGAAGTAGTCCTTATGATGCCCGCCCACACAGCATGCTGTACAGCCATGCTGGTCAGATAGACTGCTGAGCCAGCAGCCAGAAGAGGCCCTTGATCTCCCTACTCCGGCAGGGTTCTTGGTCCCCGGGTCTGAGCCAGGCCTTACAGGGGCCTTCTGGGTGGTAGTGGCATCTGGAAGGCTTTTGTGGCTTCTTGCAGCTCCTGCTCCCCGTAAGGAAGTGCCAGCAAAGAAAACAGCATTCTGCTCAGGCTGTGCATCTGCTTCCAAGTTCTCATTTCAAATATCCTTGGTCTGGCGTTTTGCTTAAGAAAATAGAATGAATTTTTGCTAGAGAAGTCCCCTGTGCAAGACAATGAACTAACACAGGCAAGAAGGACTAGGAACACAGGCGAGGGAACACCAAGGCCTGGCAGACATTTTCTGTTTGACCTGGGAGTGCCGTCTGGGCTTTGAGACACGTACCACTGCCGCTTCTCCTGGCTCTATGTGAACTCTGGTTTCTCAGGGGGTCAGTGCTGGGGTAACCCCACTGTCTCTTGCTGGGGTGGACTAGAACTACCTGGGCAGCCTGTTCACCTGTAGGGTCTGTTCTCTCATTGTGGACCCTCTTGCCTTCCGTCAGCACCCAGAACCCTGGCAGCTGCGAAAATGTCTGTCAGCGAATATATGAGCCCTGAGTGTATGTGAAAGATGTCTTGAGTGACCATAGACCTGTGATCATAGCCAGACACAGTGTCTTGTGTGTGTGCGTGTGTGCGTGCGTGCGTGCGTGCGTGCGTGTGTGTGTGTGTGTGTGTGTGTGTGTGTGTGTACTAGTTCTTTCATTGACGACCATGTAGTAAAAGGCCGTGTGACTTTGGTGTCCTCTGAGGACAGGTTCCTTTAAAGACTGCTCTTCCATGGCATGCTCACTTACTTGGCTAGCCACGGGAAAAATGAGAAGAGTGGTTGGTCCGAACGCTGTTGCGGCTGTCATGGCTCAGTGCAGAGCCCATGGTGAGAACTATTCTAAAACCGCACACATTCTCTCTCCCCTATGTGCATTTGTATGCACACTATTGCTCTTATCGTATTCAAAGTCTGATCTCTTAGTCACATGACTATACAACAGCCTGTAAAGTTGCTGCATGCTGTCCCACAGCACTCCTGACCCAGCACAATATTAAGAAAACACCAGTTTGATCGGAGCACATGAACTCTTGACTCCAACCCCCACACTTGGTACGTGAGCTTTCAGTGTGGGGGTTTTGTGGGTTACTCTTTCCCCTGATATGCCCTGCTTTCCTCTAACTTTGGGACCCCCAACATTCAGTCCATATTGGAGTCATTCTGAGAGCTTTATAAAAGACAGCCTGGTGATACATGCCTGCAAGCCCAGCTACTCTGGAGGCAGAGGCGGGGGTGGGGAGGTGGGGGGTGCGGCGGGGGGGATGGCATGTTCAAGGTTTCCTTAACTACAGAGTTGAGTTGAGTTTAAGACTAGTCCAGGCAACTTAGTAAGACCCTTGATCAAAATAAAAAAAAAATATTTTAAGAAGCAAGAAATAGATATATCTTAGTCAGTGGTAGAATGCTTCCTGGTGTGCCCAGGACACTGGGTTCAGTACACATACACACACACACACACACACACACACACACACACACACACACACACACACTACAGTTGCTTGGGCCCTACCCTGTACTGGGATTTGAAAAGTACCCCAGGTCTCTAATATGCAGCCAAGCCTGGGCCTTGCTCCCTCTAGTTTGGCGCCCATCTGTGGGTAGAAATTAGGTCAGGATTTGACTGTGAGCAAAGCCGTATAGAGTCGCCAGTTCTAACCCTAGCTTTCAGATTTATAGGTCTAAGAGATGAGGCCCAGGAAGAGGTCTCATTTCTCTTCTCTTCAGGGCGGTCATTGCACATGGCTGGAAGGAGACGCCTCGGGCATTAAGACTGTGGTCTTAGACTGATCATGGTACCATATATCTTCTATGCTTAGTGTGTAATCATCTCTAACGTGAGAATCCCAACTGAATTTATTTATTTTAAATTTATGAGATAAGTATTTCAGCTGTGGGAATCATAACTCTATCTTTCTGAGCTAGATGTGCTCATTAGCTTGAGAGCACACTAACACATACGGATGCTGTTTTACCTGTGAGGGACAAGCACTCAGGGAGAGGCTGCGTTCTGGTTTTTTGGCCCTTGGTGTCATAAGTCACTAGTAGCTCTGATCTTGTGCAAAACTTAAGAGAAATTTCAGATGCCTGGTTTAAAACCATTGCTGAAAATTGTCTTGTTTTTGTTTTCCAACATGGAATTATCTTTCAGGCAAGTAGGCAGGGATTTTAATAAGAAATAAGTAATAACACGAGTCTCCAGAGTAAAGTGGGGGAAAATGCAGAGCTGTAATCCTGATGTCCACACAGAGGTATCAGAGCAGGAAGGGAAGACAGCCCAGTATGCCAGAGTCCCATGGCCCACACATGTGCTGTGGGTATCCCTGAAGTGGGAGCTCGCGTTTGGTAGCTGTGGGTCCGAGTTTGGCTCCGTGTGTGTGTGTGTGTGTGTGTGTGTGTGTGTGTGTGTGTGTGTGTAGCAGATAAAGGAGCTGAATGGTCATTGCTTGGCTGAGGTCCAAGCCCAAGCCCCTGGTTCTTCTGCAACGTGAGACTCAGCCACTTCCCAGGGAGCCGGAGCACGCGGGGCCCCAGCCTGGGACATTCTCTTGCCGACAGCTGTCCTCCTCACCTTCTCTTTCTGGTCTGCTCCACTCCCCCTCTCTGTCCTCTCCCTTGACCATTTCAAAGGTCGTGCCTCTTCCCGTTCCGCTGAGGACGGCGGGTGCTGCCACTGTGACAGTCTCGCGCCTTCTTCACTCAGCAGGTCTTGAGGACTCCTGGGTCAGCATGGTGGGTGGCTGGATTTGGGGCAGTTGTGAGAAGTACCTCTGGAATTTTATGAATGAAACAGGCAGACTCACTGCCAGTTGCCATGTGGGGGACGTGAGTCACGCAGGAAGGAGGGCCACGTGATTGGCACTAACACACATGGCTTTCTTTCTCCAGCTCCTCCCCGTGTCTGCTACAACCCCAGCAGTCCTGTGCAGATTCTAGAAGAGCCCGCCTACTTCTACCCAGACTTGCAGCTCTATTCTGGGAGGCATGAGGCATCCGCTTTGACAGTGGAGGCAAGCGGAGGCCTGAGGGGGAAAAGCGGTGAGTCTTTTTGCTGTCTGTGTGCTAGGAGCACGGAGGAGCAGAGTTTCTCATTTTCAGCTCTTCTGCAGTAAGTAACCCCTGTGCCTGTGGCTTCACTTTCCACCACTCTGCTTACCCAGCGTCTATGGTGATCTGAAGTATTAATTGAAAAATGCTAGAAGTAAATAGTTCATAAGTCTGAAATACTCTTAGGGCAGTATGTTGTCATAACGGAGCTATTTTACTATTGTCTATCACTAATAATCTCTTGTTACGAGTAATTTGTGTTCATTTTCTACATGTACACACACACACACACACACACACACACACACACACACATACACGCACACACAGGCACGTGGCATTTCCTGGATCTGGCACTGTCCTTGTTTTCAGGATTCCTCTGAGGGTCTTAGAATATATCCTTGAGGACGAAGGAGGGGCTGTTGTGTTTCAGACATTTCCTCATTCTCTAGCCTGGGGTCACCATACTGAGCTAAGAGTTGTCTCATGCTAGGGGATTTATTTTAATTTCACGTTGTGCCATGATGTTAATAAGACCATTTGGGGCTGGAAAAACAGCTCAGTTGGTAAGTATTGTCATCCAAGTACTAGGGCCTGAGTTGGATCCCAGAATGTAAAGAAACTGGGCGTGGTGTGTGCTTATCAGCCCAGCTCTGGTGAGGTGGAGAGAGGCAGGTCCCTGGAACTCACTGGTCTAGTTATTGATTCCCGGGTCCCAGTGAAAGATTGTCCCAAAAGACCAAGGTGACCTTCTCCCCCACCCCAAGGCTCAGAGAATATTGCGGGAGAGAGGGCAGAAACGGTGAAAACTTGGGAACAGGAGGGGTGGAGCTCTGTTCTCATGACATGGCTGTGGCATACTTGAGCCCCCAGCAGCTGTGGGACCCGCACAAGGCCAGCCCAGCTCCATCAGGCAGCATCCCAGCTGGCAGCACTGAACTTAGCAGGTTACAGAAAGTTAGAAGAAAGAAAGGGAGAGGATGGCAGGGTGGGTATGAAGAGATGGCGCCCGAGGTGGGTAGTAGGATCGAGATACACCATTTATGTGTATGGAATTGTCAAAGAACAGATAAAGGATATTCTGTTAAGAAAAATAAGTTCATGGTTCCTGAGGAGCAACGCGTGGAGTTGTGGCCGCCACACACACAGGTGTACCCAAACAAGCATGCAAATTCACTCCTATACACACCATAAAAAAGACGATTTCCTATGAGATTCTCTCCAGGAGAATCTTCATGTCTTCATACATAGGCGCTTCAGAATTAAATCCAATTATTCTCTGCTCAAATTCTAAATACGTTCTCCTGCCTGTTCTCAAATTATTTGCCTCTTTTCTTCCCTTCTCTGCTTTCATTTTTTTTTTGTTTTTGCAAATAAGTCAGAACTTCAAAATAAACCCCAAACCTTAGTAAATAAGGGACCTCCTCCTTTCAAACAACTTTCTGGTGGCGATGTCTCGGGGTGATGGAGAGAGTAGTGAAGCCATTTCAGGAAGGATCCCAGGGCTCCTGACAATGTGACCCCCTTTTCCAATGTAAAAAGAATTCAGTGATTTTCTTGACAGGTGAATGAGATGGCCGCTGAAATCCACAATGGCCGTCTCCCCTTGGGTTCGTTTGTTGTTACTGTTTTGCTGTCTCTCTGTGTAGCCCCGGCTGGCTTGGAACTGACTATACCGACCACTATACTGGTGGTCTCTGGGACAGGGAGGGAGACAATAAAGATTTTGTGGATCCGAGACAGAGGAGGTCAGAAGCAAGAGGTTTGGGGCTGTTTGGAATCTCCCAGAAACTGGTTAGCAGAGCCTGGGCCTGGGGAGGGGAGAGCGTGGAAGAGAGTTGAACAGAGCAGGTTGGGACAGAATCTGGGCTTGCTTCTGCTTTCTTACTGTCTGTCACTAGTGTGAAATTTCTTGAAAATAACCAAGAAACGAACAAGACACGGGATGCAGGAGTTGAGGAGGGAAGGACCGTGTGTTGGAAGTGCTGTCAGCTGCCATTGCTGAGGCGGGACCTTGACTTGGGAGCTGAAGACAAGCGTGGACATTTTGTTCAGTGGAGCTTGGGACATACAGACTAGAAGAGGCAGGAAGTGTAAATGGAGCCGGGAAGGAGGGTACTGAGGTGGTGGCCTGGGTGCTAAACCGGAAGAACATTTTAAACAGAGGGTAAACAACCAGGTTGAATGTTCTAGAAAGGTTATATGTGTAACATGAGTCCCAAAACTCAGGTTGGATTTGGTTACTAATCAGAGCAGAGTGTGTGATATTTGGAACAGGGGGACAGCCAATGTGGGTTGCCTTCTGTGGACAGCCCTGAGAGAAAGAAAGGAATGATGGAGGACCATCATTAGAGATCTGGCAGAGGGCCGTGGGTGGGAAGACGTAGGTCAGTTTCTGCCACAGCAGGGCTGTTAAGAAAGGGAAAGGTAGATCCAATCACAGAGGAGACAGGAAAGGGACCGAAGGGGCGAGCTGAGTCCCGCGAGGCATTGCAGGGGGGTGTAGGTGCTGGCACCTTCGGAACCCGGTCTTTAAATGACACCCTATGGGTGTCTCCTGGAGACAGCCTGTTAGCTCGGTTCCTGTTTGTCTTTCAGTGGAGGACCCTCTCTCCAACTTCCACTCCCCAAACTTCCTGAGGACCCCAGAGGTGGAAATGAGAGGTTCTGAGGATGTGGCAGCTGGAACAGTGTTACAGCGGCTGATCCAGGAACAGCTGCGCTATGGCACCCCGACCGAGAACATGAACCTGCTGGCCATTCAGCACCAGGCCACAGGGAGTGCAGGGCCAGCCCACGCCACCAACAACTTTTCTTCCACGGAAACCCTCACTCAAGAAGACCCACAAATGGTCTTCCAGTCGGCCCGCCAGGAGCCGCAGGGTCAAGAGCACCAGGGGGACAATTCGGTGATGGAGAAGCAGGTCCGCTCCACTCAGCCTCAACAGAACAATGAGGAGCTGCCCACATATGAGGAGGCCAAGGCCCAGTCTCAGTTCTTCAGGGGACAGCAGCAGCAGCAGCAGCAACAGCAGCAGCAGCAACAGCAGCAGCAGCAGCAGCAGGGACAGGGGTCCCTCGGCCACACTTACTACATGGCCGGAGGTACCAGTCAGAAGTCCCGCACGGAGGGGAGGCCCACGGTCAGCCGGGCCAGCAGCGGACAGGCACACAAGGACGAGGCCCTGAAAGAGCTGAAGCAAGGCCATGTCCGATCCCTCAGCGAGAGGATCATGCAGCTGTCACTGGAGAGGAATGGAGCTAAGCAACACCTCCCTAGCTCGGGAGATGGAAAGGGCTTCAAAGCTGGAGCAGGGCCATCCCCGGCCCCGCCTGCCTCGAAAGCACTGGACCCTCGTGGCCCTCCGCCCGAATACCCCTTCAAGAGCAAGCCAATGATGTCCCCAGTCAGCAAGAACCAAGATCACGGCCTTTACTACAGCGACCAGCACCCTGGAGTGCTCCATGAGATGGTCAAACCTTACCCTGCACCTCAGCCTGCGAGAACCGAAGTGGCCGTCCTGAGGTATCAGCCACCCCCGGAGTACGGGGTCACCAGGTAACGATCAACTCCGCTTTGCAAGCTCAACCATGTCTTTGTAGTTTAGTCCTCGTGAGGCATGTTAACTTTTTTATCAAAGCTTTTCTCTTGTTTGTAGTATTTAATAAGCCATCTGGGGGCTCAGATACATGGAAGGTAGAAGCAGAGGGCAGCTGGGAATGAGTTGTGTGCGTGTGCACACATGTATGTGTGCACACATGTGTGTGTGAGAGAATGTGGTTATACATGTACAGGTGCATGTGGCAACCACAGGAAAAAGTTGGCTGTCTTTGGTGGTGTTCCTCTGGCACCGTCCACTTTTTTTGTTGTATTTTAGACAGGATCTATCCAGAATTCACCAGTTAGGCTAGGCTGGCTGGCTAGGGAGTCCAGGGATCTACCTGTCTCTGCCTACCCAGCATAAGCATGGGCTGTCACACCCACTTTCTTGATGTGGGTTCTGGTACTGAGCTGGGTCCCTGTGCTTGTAAGGCAAGGACAGCCATCTCTCCAGCCATGAAGTTGTTTTGTAGTTTTTTCTGTTATATTAATAGACTACTCCCTCTCCCCTCCAAATTCCCCTCCCCACCCCCCTCCTTCTCTTCCTCTGGTTACTGGGTCAAGGTTTTACTAGGTAGCCTATGCTGGTCTTCAACTCATGAGCCTCTTGCCTCTGCCTCTCAAAGCTGGGATTATAGGCATGCACCACAATACCTACCTTTAAATTTTATCATCATACAATTTAGAGATGCCTTCTCTGGCTTTCATGGGCACTCACACACATTACACACTCACACACACACATACACACACACACCACACACTCACACATACACATCACACACACATCACACACTCACACACACATATATCACACACACACACATACACACCACACACATCACACATACACATCACACACATCACACATACACATCACACACATCACACATACACATCACACACACATACATCACAATTCACACACATATCACACACACACATCAGACACACATATCACACACATACCACACACGTGTGTGCACACACACATATCACACACACACACACCTCTCTCTCTCACATACACATATCACACACACACATACATCACACATTCACATACACAACACATACACACATCAGACACATCACACACACACACCTCTCTCTCACATACACACATCACACACACACATACATCACACATTCACACACACACCACACACACATCACACACACATATCACACACACACATATCACACACACACACATCACACACATCACACACACACATATCACACACACACACACACACACACACACACACTCACAGACTCTGGATGCTAGAATGGAGGCATTAACAAGACCATGGAAGGCCCTTAGTCCCACCCCTTATTCACAGACGTGAAGGTAAAGCATGGAGATCTGTGCAGGTGCAGAGCCTGTAGCTGTGGTAGCAAGGCCTCGGCTCAGCATCCAGCTTCTTGCTCTTTTGTTCTGTTCCATCTTACTGTAGTGTAAGTGTGCCTGCAGACTGATGGCCAGATTCAGCATTTCTTCCTGCGTGTGCCCTCTGTGCAGCCTCGGTCCACAGACACAGACGTGGTCCCTTCCCCAAAGCTCCTCGAAGTGTTGTCTCTGGGGAAACCGGTATCGGAACGGAACACATCGCTGCCGTTAGTGTGGTGTTCAGCCTGGAAATATGCAGAAAGCACTACTCGGTCGGATAGGATAAAAAGATTCAAAGTCAGAGGAGGATTAAGGAGGCTTCCCAGAGGAGGCAGCATTGACTGGGTCTCAAAGGATTAATAAAAGCTGTAGGTAGAGTAGAAAGGCATCTCTAGAGGCAGGAAAGCCACGGGAATGGCAGAGCCCAGGGGATAGGTGTGGAAAGCTGTGGCAGAGAATGTGTTTGCTCTCTGGACATTATGCCAAGGAGTTTAGCGTTAGCCTGTTAGGCGTGAGAAGTGTGGTGTTTTCAAGCAGATCCTGCATGCTGGTGTTCAGTGACGGTGGTTCAGGTTAGACAGGGAGATGGGGGGTGGGGTGGGGGTGGGGGTAGGGAAGGGGGGGCACGAGGCCTTTCCAGGAAGGTCAGAGAACTGGCAAGGGTGTCCAGGAGTAGAGGAGTGGTCAGGGAAATAGAACTGAAAGAACTGACTGGCATGTGTTTGAGGCATTGGGCATGTGGCCTGGAGAGAATGTGGGAGGGGCCAGCATTGGAGGGAAGAGCACTGTCCCTGAGAAGCCAGGTGCCACCTGCTGTTATAGGATGTCGAGGTTTGTCTGTGTCTAAATTGAATAAGTTAGAGCTCCTGATGGGACCCCAGTGTTTGAGTAGAGGATCCACCTGGCTCTACATCTTCTGGGAGGGGGCTGGGTGCTGGCACCTACTCCCCAGCTCTGACACATTTGACTCTAGGTGGATTTGATTGTCATGTTTCTGTTCCTGTAACCAAATACCTGGCAAAAAGCAACATGTAGGAGGGACAATTTATTTTGGCCCATGGTTTGAGAGCATGGTATCTGTCATGGCCGGGAAGGTGTAATGGAGTTGGAGTGGGGTGGGGTATGGCCTGACCTGTTACTCCTTACATCTCTGTGGACCAGGGTGCGGAGACCCTGGGCGGGGGTCGGATGCCAGCACTCAGCTGATTTTCTACTTAAATCCCTCTTTGTTCAGTCTGGAATGTGGTGCCACTCACATTCCGTGTGTTCCCGCTTCACCTAAGCTTCTCTGGAAACACCCCACACATGCCCAGAGGTGTATCTCCTGGGTGGGTCTAAATCCAGTGTAAATGAGGATGAGCCGTCGCCGTGTGGAACGGTCGTTGGGAAGCAGCCTGGCCGCCCCGAGCCCTCAGAAGCAGCCCATTGCATTCTTCCAGCATGGGCTCGGCCTGACTCTGGATGGAGCCCAGGAGTTCTCTCAGCTTTCCCCTAAAATCGTCACACTTCTGGTGTTTGTATCACACTGCCATTTCATAGATCACCCCAACATTTCTCTCAGCCTCTAGAAAGTCTTGATCATGATGGAAAATCTTTCCAGATGAAGTTCCTTCTTCCTTGCTGGCCTACAGTTTTTATGGTTTTGTTTTACTTTTGTGTATTGTGTTTTGCCTTCGTGTATGTCTGCACTGCCCCTGGAGGCCCAAAGAGGGTGTCGGAGTCTCAGGAACTGGAGTTGCAGATAGTCGTGAGCCACCATGTGAGTGCTGGGAATTGAACCCGGGTCCTCCATAGGAACAGCAGTGCTCTGGCAGAGCCGTCTCTATCAGCATGTAACCTGGGCCCTCTTTATTTCTTGGCAATAAACCATAATGTGAGGTGGGTCATAATGTGAGGTGAGGAGCAAATCACTTCCTGGAGGTAACCCTGGTGAGTTGGGGAGAGCACCACTCGTCTTGAAGTTCTGAGGTCAGAGACAAGAAACGTCCCAAGGATTAGAGTGCCCTGCTAAGCTTGGTGCTGGAATTTCCATGCCACATCAGAATATCTGAGAAGACGTAATAGACTGGCCATTGAGACTGGCCCCAGGGCTAGAAGGCCACTCTGTGAACACAGCCGCGGCGAGCCAGCCTGGCTCCCGCAGTACAGCCTTTGGCCAGCTACGTAAACAAACGTGTCTTCACACTGCCTGCTCCAGACATGTGTCGCAGAGCCTGAACTCTGGGGTTTGAACCTGAGACTCAGTGGTGTGCAGCATTATGCATGACCCAAGAGACAAGCAACCCTCCTAGGGGTCTCATGGGGAAGTTCCCTTTTCTGGTGCTTCAGGGGGTTGTACATTTGTAATGGCGATGACTTAGGATGCTGCAGGCTATTGGGTACATGCTACATACAAGGCAGCATAGACTTCCGAACCAGGATGGGCCCTGACTGAGCTCCCTAGGCCATCTTCCTGCCTGATGCTGCAAGAGGCCCTGCTTGGATCTAACGGATACCTAGAAACTTGGCCCCACTGATTACGTTTTGAGACTTTCTCTTTCTTGCCTACAGGCAGGTCTGAAGAGTGTGTGCTAGAACTTGGGTTTGAGCCCTAGTCACTTATAGAACTCTTTGCCTGTTCTGGCACACTGAAGGGGGAGCTCTTGGTGGTGATGTCATCCCTTTTAAGTCCTGTGTAAACTGCTAAGAGCAGTCAGTGGCCCACAGTCATCCTGCAGCATCGTGGTCATGGTCCCTTCTGTGAATGAGCTCAAGCAGCCACAGGAGGACAGTGCTGAGAACAGGAGAGCCAGGGCTGGGGCTGCTCCCAGGAGGTGGCTCTGTTCTTCCTGGGCTCCAGTTTCCTTTTCCTTCACCTGGAAATGAAAGTGGGTCACAGCGAGGACAAGATGAGACCAGGACTGTCCCTGTGAGGGCGGTGACTTCCTCCACCCCCAAAGCAAACATTTGGCTATTAATTCTGACTCACTCGTGGCTTACGGAGTGGGCACTGTTAATGGACACGAAGGCCCGAATGACGTCCAGGCATGGCTGGGCTTTTCTACCAGAGCAGTTTGGAGTCTATCAGTCAAGATGCAGCTTTGTTTTCCTAAGAAGTCTGTCTATGCTTTTAAAAAAAGAAAGAAAGAAAGAAAGAAAGAAAGAAAGAAAGAAAGAAAGAAAGAAAGAAAGAAAGAAAGAGAAAGAAAGAAAGAAAGAAAAAGATAGAGAAAGAAAAAGAAAGAAAAAGAAAAAGAAAGAAAGAGAGAGAAGAGGAAGAAGAGAAAGAAAGAAAAAGAAAGAAAGAAAAAAGAAAAGGAAAAGAAAACTAGAGCTGCTAAAAATTACATATTAATCTTGTATTTCCCAATAAACCACTAATATTGTAAAACATAGGATTTACAAGCTAGATGTAATCAATCTTAAATATTTCTTGTTCCTATGATTTATATACTTTAATCAGGATCATGTATAAAATAAGACTGGAACCTATTTCCTCTAATAGCTGTTTCAATTTTCCATTACAAATGTATGGCACTCAGTCACCTTAGTGGAGCACTCAGCGGGCCATGGAGCACCGTGGCAGGAAGGCAGAGTTTTCCCCAGGCCTACTGTATGCAGACACTTGGTGTGGCTTCTCTTCCTTAGCCTTTGCAACCATTTGAAGAAGTAGGGACTAGGGTTGGGGCGACTGGGCGAGAGGTGCATCAGTGTCTGTGGCTTGCTCCCATTTGAGTGGGGTCTGTCGTGGAGTGTGGTCAGCACCGGCTGTAGACTAATGACTGTTTTAGTAAGAGCCACCTTAGGAAGAGGCGGGCAGCTGTTGGTGAGGGACTCTGGAAGCCTTTCTTCTCCGCCCGCCGAGCCTGGGCATGCCTTTGCCCTTCATCGTGGCTCAGTTATGTCTGTTCAGCAGAGGGGCTTTGATTTCTAGCTTCCCAGAAACAAAGGAAAGGCTGCTGCCTGTTGGTCGGTCTTCTGCTCGTCTGTGAATGTACTGACTTGACTTTTGGTAGGTAGATGCCTGTAAAGCAGGGGAGGGTGGTGTCTGGCCCCAGCCTTCTATCCCAGGCTGCTGGAAGCTCCGAGAAGCCAGGAGCTGTGGTTTTCCTTGGACAGGGCTGGCTTCTTGCTTCTTGTCAGAAGCATGGCATCACCATCACCTTCCTCCTCATTCTGTTCAGTGAATGGGCACTGGATGTCCTGTGCTGTAGCTGGGGAAAGCTGCAAGTTTGACCAGATTGTGCTGCTACTGTGGTCTCTATAAAGATGCATTGCACATTCCTTCCCTAGAAATGTGATGTGCAGGGTCATTGTGCTGGCTAGTTTTATGTCAACTTAACACAAGCTAAAGTCATCTGAGAGGAGGGAATTAAGAAAATGCCTCCATGAGATCGGGCTGTAGGCAGGCCTGTAGGACATTTTCTTAATTAGTGATGGATGTGGGAGGGCCCAGCCTATTGTGAATGGTGCCATCTCTGGGCTGGTGGTCCTGTGTTCTATAAGAAAGCAGGCTGAGCAAGCCATAAGGAGCAATTCAGTAAGCAGCTCCCCTCCATGGCCTCTGCATCAGCTCCTGCCTCCAGGTTCCTGCCCTGTGCGAGTTCCTGCCCTCACTGCTTTTGATGAAGAACTGTTATATAGAATTGTGAGTGGAATAAGCCCTTTCCTCCCCACGTTGCTTTTTGGTCATGGTATATCATCAGAGCAATGGTAGCTCTAACTAAGTCACCCTCTGGGAACATGACAAATGGCATTCCATGGAGGAGAGGCATGCTCAGGAGCGTGTGACAAATGGACAATCACAACTGTGTAACCAGAGGACAAGTTAGCGGGAGCACGTACCTCTGAGTGTGAGCATGGAGGGTCTGACTATGGGCCAGTGCCGTGTTTGCCAAGTGATGGATTACAAGAAGGTTGGAGGCCCCTCTTATTGTAAGTCAGAAGTAGCTGGAAAAGGGGTAGGGGGAGAATTTGGGGAGTGTGTTTCTAAAGTGGTGAATTAGGATTTGTAGTTTATACAGTCATGAAAAGGAGCCAATGCCTGGGGCCCACAGGTAAACCAGGCCCCTTGGCTGCTCAGTGAAAACTATACATTTCCCTCAGTGAGAATGAGGCCATGTAGCTTCACTTAAGTTCTCCTGTGTAGGTCAGACTCGCTGTCAGGAGTATCAGCCAGCCTTGGTGGTGCTCACCTGTAATTCTAGCACTTAGGAGGCGGAGGCAGGAAGGTCAGTAATTCAGCCAAGGTCATTATTGGCCACATGGCAAGTTTGAGGCTAGCCAGGGTGACATTAGACCCTGTCTTTTAAAAAAAAGGAATTCAGTAATTTAGTAATTAGTAATTCAGGCTGAATTCTGGCTGGGTACGCCAAGTATAGTGCTGCTTTCATGTGTCCTGAGAAACAACCCTTCGGTGTGGGAATTTAAAGAAGCCAGGGTCAAGTTCAGGTCACTTTCCCAGGAAACCTGACACAACCCCAGCTGCAATGCATAACGGGGACAATTTCCTCACACAGAAGGGCCGTCTTCCCACCCACATAGCAGGGATTCTGAATTCGGCTGACTGAGAGTCAAGCCTTGGGACCTGTGGTCGTCCGCAGGACCAGAGCTGCAGGTGGGGACTTCTGCTCCTTCACTTTGCAGAGCTCAGCATCCTTTCTTACTTGATTGTATCTTTGAGGGTCTTGTTGTGTTGCCCAGCTTGACCTTGAGCTCCCAGGCTCGAGCAGTCCTGCCCCAGTCAGCCGGCTGAGTGGCTGGGATTAGGGGTGTCCTTTGTGCCAGCCGTCCTCATCTGTGTCATGGTATAGACCACAACTGAGTTGCTTCCTTACATAAACATCATGTTTATTGTAGAAGTTATATGTATGTCTTTCCTGCTAATTTATCCCACAGAGAAAGAAAATATTGATCTTCTCCATTTTCCTGTTCAAACACAACCTGTGTTAAACACTCTATTCAGTACATTGCTTTAAGGAACAGAAAGTTTTGAGAAAATACTGTGAACTGCAAGGCTTTTTAAAAGTGTGATTTTTTTCTTTTTTTGTGGCTTTTTATTATTTCATCTCATTCTTTTTCTTAATTACTAAAATAACAATGCTGATTATTTTCATATTTACTAATTTTTACATAATATACATGTATTGCTTAGGCAATAATTGTATTAGTTATTTTCTCCTCATCCTGACCAGATAACTGAGAAGAAAGAAATTGAGGAAAGGAGGGGTTTATTTTTGGCTCCTGGCTTACTGAGAACTACAGTTCCTCATGGTGGGGAAGGCGTGGCTTCCAGACTGTGAGTCTGCAGTCTGTGACTCTGCAGACTGTGTGTCTGCAGTCAGGAAGCAGAGAGAGATGAACACAGATGCCTCTCTGGCTTCTTCCTTTTATCCCTTTTATCAGTCTGAGCCCCTAGTCTGTGCAAGGTGCTGCCCACATTCAGGGTGGGTCTTTCCTTGGTTAAACTACTCTGGGAACATCCTCGTAGACACATGCAAAGGTGTGTCTCCTAGGTGACTCCAAATCCAGTCAAGTTGATGAAGATGAACCACAATATGAATTTTTAAAAAACTAGCTACATATATCCAATGAAAAAGAATAGCAAAAAGTAAAAGAAACAAAGGAAGAGCCATAGTTCCACTAACTGGAGACAATCCCTTTTATTGTCTGTTGGGCTATGCAGTAAGATTCTGTCTCATAGCAGAGGACACAACAAGAGTCCCAAGAGAACTCTTGAAAAAAAAAGTTGTGTAATTGCTTGTTGTGCTGACTTATTAATAGATACATTCAAGACTTGCTTCAGTTTTTATTTCTGTTCAGGTTTATGTTGGAAATTACACATTCCATGTTTTCACTTTCTCTTTTGTAAACTATTTTACCACATTCTCCATCTGTTTTCCTACTAATTTTTATTTCCTGCTGTATTTCACAAAATGTTTGTCAGTCAGACAAACCATTTTTTGTAAAGACTGACCTGTAGATACACATAGAGTTTAATGCACAGAATGTAGCATGCACTTCCCATTCTGCTCATTCATGGTCTGAGGCCACATGGGGACAGCTGGGCATTTACCACTGAATTCTGGATTGGCTTCCAAGGAGAGGCTGGTTGGTGTATGTGCAGTTTGGCCCTGTAGCAGTACAGGGGAGGGCCAGTGAAATGACTTGGCAGGAAAGGCACTGGCCACCAAGCCTACTGACCTGAAGTGGAAGGTCAGAGCTGTCTCTTCAAGTTATCCTCTGACTCTAGCACATATGCTATGATACATGCATTCACATGCACACATATATACATATACATGCACAGCACATTCATATACCTGTACAACACATACACGCATGTACATACACATGTACATACAGAGGCATGTACACATAATCAATAAAAATGTGATAGAAATACTGTATGGGCATGTATGTCATATAAAACTTTCCAGCGTCCCCTTTCATAGTATATTTTTTATTTTAAAACTCTATCAATTTGGGGGTTGGGGATTTAACTCAGTGGTAGAGCACTTGCCTAGCAAGCGCAAGGCCCTGGGTTCGGTCCTCAGCTCTGGAAAAAAACAAAAAACAAACAAAAACAACTCTATTAATTTGAATTTGTATTAGTTTGTGAGATAACATACTGGAATATCTAAAGCTCTAGAGAACTCATCTGATTTCTTCTCATGGTTAAGATGTACTATTTGATTGAACTAATCTATTTTGAGAAACTAGGATTTGTAATTTGGATGCTGGTCATCTCTTCAGTTGGAAGCCTTCATACATTCTGCTTTGGACAATTATTTAACACCTTTCTATTTTTTAAATTGTGTGTGTGTGTGTGTGTGTGTGTGTCACATGTGGTGGTTGCCTACAGAGACTAGGAGATGGTGCCAGATCCCCTGGAACTGTAGTTACATGCAGTTGTGAGCCACCCAATGTAGGTGCTGGGAACCAAACTCTGGTCCTCTGCAAGAGCAGAATGTGCGCTTAACCACTGAACCACCTCTCCAGCCCCTTTGTAAAATATGAAAAGATACAGATGAAATTTACTTAGAAGTCTATTTGTTGATTAACTTAAAATATTTGAAAGACACGTTTGTGCTGAGGGGATGATTCAGTAAAATGCCTGCTGCACAATTTGAAAATTTGCATTTGGATCCCCAGAACGTGGTGTGGTGGTGCCTGCTTGTAACCTCAGGCTGGAGGGCAGAGACGGGATGGTGGCCCAGCTGAATCGATGTATTTCAGGTTCAGTGAGAAACCCTGTCTCAAGAATTGAAGGCAGAGAGTGATTCAGGAAAGACACTGGACATTGACCTCTGGCCTCCAGACACACATGCCCCCAAATCTTCATGCACAAATCCACACAAACAAATATGTATGTAGCACTTAGATATAACAAAGTCCAAACAACAGACTCCTCACACTCTAGCTAATCCAGTATCCAAAGTATTATCTTTCAGCAAGTAATCAGTCTCAAAACCATCGAGATGTTTCTTCTTATTTCGTCTTGACGTTCTGATGACTTTCCTCAGAGCACGTGTTCAGCCACCTCTGCATCTGACTTGGACAAGCAGGAGTGAGAGCTGAGACTGATGACATGTTCTGATGTGTCCTGGCAGTGCCCTGCCTGAAGTGGCTCTGGTTTCTTGCCTCCATTCTATGGTGCTGACAGAGGGGCCCTGGTGTGGTGGGAGTGTGTGGTTTGGGAAGTGTTTTTAACTTTGGACAGAATGTCAGCTCTGTGATTCTCTGTAAATCCTGAGAGCCTTAATTTGCATACTTATGAAATAGAATAATGCTGCACCTGGTGTGGGAACAGTGGATGCCCAGGTTAGTGAGACGCAGATTAAACCAGCGCTATTCATGCTGCAGCTGTTTGCTGGGAGAATGTAAAGACTTGTTTAATATGCGTCTGAAGGCTGTTCTGTGTTGAGAGGAACATGTTACTGACAACTTCTTTCTCCAGACAGAGTAACACAGGGGAAGAGCAGAGTCACTGTGTAGGTGTCTTCATGATTGTGTAGTCTAGGTGATTGTGGTTGGAAGGAGACGACTGGAAGGGGTTATCCCTTCATCACAGTGTAGAAGGTTGTCTCTTCTTTGAAAAGCAGTCAAGCAAATAGGAACCAACTTGGTCTCAGAGCTGGGGATTAGATCAATGAACAGAAATGACTGCATGTCAAGTCACTCTGAGTCGTAAGCGTCTTTTGTTGGGAAAGTTGCACACTAATAATTAGATAGAAGAAAAGGCACTCGCATAGAATATTAAGTAATATTAAAGTATAAATTCGAGAGTAGAAATAGAATAAGGCTGTGGCTGCCACAGGCCCTGCCACCCCTGCCTGGCGTGGCTGTGGCTGCCACAGGCCCTGCCACCTCTGCCTGGCGTGGCTGCGGCTTGCACGGGCCCTGCCACTCCTGCCTGGCATGGCTGAGGCTTGCACGGGCCCTGCCACCCCTGCCTGGTGTGGCTGCGGCTTGCACGGGCCCTGCCACCTCTGCCTGGCATGGCTGCGGCTTGCATGGGCCCTGCCACCTCTGCCTGGCATGGCTGCGGCTTGCATGGGCCCTGCCACCTCTGCCTGGCATGGCTGCGGCTTGCACAGGCCCTGCCACCCCTGCCTGGTGTGGCTGCGGCTTGCACGGGCCCTGCCACCCCTGCCTGGTGTGGCTGCGGCTGCCACGGGCCCTGCCACCCCTGCCTGGCGTGGCTGCGGCTGCCACGGGCCCTGCCACCCCTGCCTGGCGTGGCTGTCTGCCCACAGTGCTTTGTATGGGTTTGCTTTCTTCTGCCGAGGGATGCCGGCTGGTGCGAGTCCTGGCCGTAGGCCTTCTGCGCTGGCCAATTCTTTCCGAAATGGACCTTCCCCCACTTCACCTTCCACCCAAGCCACTGCTCCCTCTTGGCTGCCTTGCAGACTTCAGCCCGAACTCCTGCCTGTCAGAGACTCTTTCCCTGACCTCTCGCATAGAAATGGCTTCTCCAGAATTCCGTTCTTTGGAGGGTAGGACTCCACTCTCAGCTTAGTCTAATTCTAGTGTGGCTTGCCTGTCTCTCCCAGAGAGCAGAGACTGGCTTGTCCACTGTCGTCCCAGTAGCCAGTGCTGGTGAGAAGAGTACAATAAATGCCTCTGAGCCTGAACCTGTTGCATGTGGGGAAGTGCATGGGTGGCCCCTGCCCAGGGAAGCCCCGTCACTGCCTGTGCTGGTGACCTTCCTTCCTCTCCCTCTGGAGTCTGATGCCGGGTCCTCTCTTCCCTCACAGCCGGCCATGCCAGCTCCCCTTTCCATCCACGGTGCAGCAGCATAGTCCCATGTCCTCTCAGACGTCCTCCATCAGTGGGCCCCTGCACTCCGTCTCCCTGCCTCTTCCGCTTCCCATGAGCCTGGCAGCTCCACAGCCTCCACCGGCCTCCCCCAGCCAGCAGCTTGGACCAGATGCCTTTGCGATTGTGGAGCGAGCCCAGCAAATGGTGGAGATCCTCACGGAGGAGAATCGTGTGCTTCACCAGGAGCTTCAGGGCTGCTATGACAACGCCGACAAGCTTCACAAGGTACGTGACATGCTGAGGTAACTGGATGGGCCGTGGGAAGGAGAGAGGTAAATAATGGGCGGTCATTGGTGGGACACCATGGGATGCTTGGGTTTCTTTTCTGAGCACAAGAATGTTCATAGAGATCTTATGAGTCTGACGGCCTGGCTTGGCACTTCCTGTTTTGAATGCAATTCAGAGGAAGGAGTATTCTTGGCAGCCATACCACGAACACAATTCAGAACACACCAGCCACTCCGGATAGGTCTGGGAGAAGCAGAAAGGCATTGGTGAAGAGTGGGTGGAGGAAAGAGCCAACTCCCGCATAAGGAGGCCGAAGGGAGGACCATGGTCCCAAAGGAAGCTTGCTCTCTCAGCTCCACCCCCCTTAGATGACATGTCTGCTCCATGGAGGGACTGAAAACATGGCTCTGACCTTCTCGTGACGAGGGTGATGCCACAAGGGCTTTTCTACCCCAGAGCTTAAGGCTCTGACTTCAGCAGTCACCCGAGTTCACGTGTGCGCGTCTCTTTTGGTCCTTTTTTTTATTCCATTCATCTAAACAACTTTTGTCGGTTGGCTTACAAACTGGTGGGTTCCACCCTAACATTTTCACACACCTTGACACTTGCTTACAATCCTTTACCCCCATTGCAAAGTCTTGTCCCCTCCGATGAGTCCCTTTCTCCCCACACAGCTCTTCACATTTCATGCTCTATACACATAAATTAAAAAAACAGAACTAGAGTCGGTTATGAGAAAAAAAAAACATATTGTTGTGTGGTTCTGAGTATGGCTTACTTCACCCACACCATGTCCCTGCAAATGATATAATTTCATTTTTCTTTATAGCTGACTAAAGCTGCACTATATTAAATCACATTTTCTTTACCCATTTGCCTGTTGGATGGGTGTCTAGACTCGTCCCATGTCCTGGCTGTCATCTGGTCTGCGCTACACAACACTGCTAGAAGTTGTGAGTTTCCACTTGGAAACGCCACCATGCTGGGCTCCCATTGTGACAGTGCCAGCCTTGCTGGATCTGTCTTCACAGTAGGTTAACGTGGTAAGATATGAACAAATGAGCTCACACCTGCAGTTTCAATCCCATCCCTCACAGTCCTTCATATGTAGAGGTTTTCTACTGCACATCTGTTTACAGTTAGGTTCAAGTGCATTCATTCTCCATAGAGCTGTTCCACAGACAACGGTCCGTAATGAGCCCAGCCTGGCGTGGAGACAGGAGCAGGGTCTCTGGAAAGGACAGTGTGTTTAGAGTTTGGAGGTCTGAGTTTTAGTTGGAATTCTTGAGTTTTCCCTTACTTTAATATCTTCCTTATGTGAAATTGGAACTTCATTAATCATTATAAATGATAATACAAAAATAAGATATTTAGGGGCTGGAGAGATGGCTCCGTGGTTAAGAGTGCTCTCACAGAGGACCTGAGTTCTCAGTCCCCGTATTGGGTGGTCACATCTTCTTGGAACTTCAGCTCCAGGGGACCCAACACCCTCTTCTGGACTCCTTGGATACACACACACACACACACACACACTAAGCAAATAAATCTTTTTTTTTTTTTTTTTTTTTTTTTGGTTTTTCAAGACAGGGTTTCTCTGTGTAGCTTTGTGCCTTTCCTGGATCTCACTCTGTAGACCAGGCTGGCCTCGAACTCACAGAGATCCACCTGCCTCTGCCTCCCAAGTGCTGGGATTAAAGGCGTGCACCACCACCGCCCGGCCCGCAAATAAATCTTTTAAAAGGGATGTTTCAGTTATACTTAGATGCACCCCTGACTCCTGTCAGTCCTGGGAGACTTTACTGGGTGATGTTAGACAGCATGGCCCTATTTGAGAGACTGTCTCTGCAGGGTCACGGAAGCTCTTACAGGGCAGGAGGAGGAGCAAACTGGAGTAGATGTGAAACTGGAGACCCAGAAAGGCGTCCGGGAAGATGCAGCCTCATACTCAGGGTGCTGTGCAGCCAGCGTTACAGACACCCTGTCACAAATGCCACTTTGATACGAGGTCTTTCTTACAGTTTGAAAAAGAGCTGCAGAGGATTTCGGAAGCCTACGAGAGCCTGGTCAAGTCCACCACCAAGCGTGAGTCTCTGGACAAGGCCATGAGAAACAAGCTAGAAGGCGAGATCCGGAGACTTCATGACTTCAACAGAGATCTCCGAGGTGCGACCTGGTCTCTTACGCTGTTACTGTCAGGGGTCTTCCATGGCCATTCTCCACCTTATTTTTAATTTTGTTACGTGTCTGTGTGTGTGTGTGTGTGTGTGTGTGTGTGACTCTCTGTGTGTCTCTCTGTGTGTGTGAGTGTGTGTATATGTGTGTCTGTGTGTCCCTTTCTCTGTGTGTATATGTGTATGTGTGTGTATTTGTGTCTGTCTGTCTGTCTGTCTGTCTGTCTCTCTCTGTGTGTGTGTGTGTGTGTGTGTGTGTGTGTGTGTATGTGTGTGTCTCTGTGTGTATGTGTGTGTGTGTGTGTGTGTGTGTGTGTGTGTGTGTGTGTGTGTTTACTCCAGAGGAGAACTTGTGAGTGTTGGTTTTCTCTACCTTGTTGAGGTATGGTCTCTCTCGCTGTTTCTGCCATAGTTCATGCTCCAGGCTACCTGACTGATGAACTTGTAGGTGATTCTCTTGTCCCTCCACAAGAGGACTGGGGTTATAGATGCAAACCACTGCATCTGGCTTTGTTGTGGGTCTGGGAATTGAACTCAAGTAGTCTGGCCTTCATGGTTAGCCTATTTACCTGCTCGGCTGTTTGGCCAGCCTCACCCTGCTTTTCTTTTTTGAAACTAGGTCTCTTGCTGAGCCAGGCGCTGGCTGATATCACTAGGCTGGCTGACCATCAGGCCCTGGGGGTCCTCCTGTCTCCACTTCCCAGAGCTGGATGACAGATACAGCCTTTACCTGAGTGCTAGGATCAAACTCAAGTCATTATGCTGTGAGAATGAACTTTACTGAGCCCATTCCCAGCCCCACAAGGTTTTTCTTATGACAACTTGGCGAGTACCCCCAAACCACACTGTCTGTGCCCTGCCTGATCATCTCTCTTCACACGCAGCTCTTGGTGCGGACCGTATTTCTCCGTGGTGTGATGACTTGGGCTCATTTCTCCTTTGTAGACCGACTGGAGACAGCCCACAGGCAGCTGTCCAGCAGAGACTATGATGGACATGAGGACAAAGCTGCAGAGGACCATTACATGTCCCAGAGTGAGTCTGTGTGTCTGCAGGTTTCATTTTTAGAATACAGGGGACCGAGGCAAGGGTCACACTAGCTTCCAGTAGGTTTTGTGCTGTTTTCTTTCTGTGAGTTAATTTAGCCTGTGACCTGCCGTCCTCAGATGAGAGTCTCCTCAGTCAGTCAGGGGAGAAGCCCGGGCTGACAGGCCTCAGCTCAGTAATATTGAGCCTGTCTGCGTATTAGCTAGTCTTCTGTGGCCGTGACAAACACCTGACTGAAAGCGTCTTATGGGAGGAAAGGTTTATTTTAGCTCATGGTTTGAGAATACAGCCCATGATGGTGGGGAAGGGCGTGGCGAGGGGTGCATGAAGCTTCGTGTTCGTAACTGGGTAGATCAGGAAGCACTCTGCTTGCTTTCTCCTTTTCCTCTTTTCATTTAGTTTGGGACCCTGGCCCACATTCTGGGAGGGGCTTCTTTTCTCAGTTGTTGCTCTCTGGAAGTGCCCAAGGTGTTTCTTAAT
The DNA here is from genome assembly GCF_049852395.1 of Peromyscus maniculatus bairdii. NCBI lineage: Eukaryota > Metazoa > Chordata > Mammalia > Rodentia > Cricetidae > Peromyscus > Peromyscus maniculatus. Next base: position 11,075,265 of record NC_134858.1, on the reverse strand, counting down.
CTAAAGAAGCTGACCTCCAGCTCCTCACTTGCCCATCATCCCCTCCAGGAAGCACGGTGCTTCCTGGACTCACTGTTTCAAATAAGTCATGACCTTTGCTCCAGGAAAGGACAGGCACTGTTAGTGTCACCACCCCTCGGGGGTGCTCTGGACAGGCCAGGGGTCCAGGCCGCTGCGTCCTGTACACACTCCATGTGAATCACCGCACTACTCATCCCCCGGCCTTAGTGTCCCGGAAGTCTCTGAGTCCATTTCATTTAGGAGTAGGGACAGTGTCTTTGTAAGCCTCCAGATTTATTGGGAACATATTTTATTAATTGTGCCAGAGGCAAATGATAGCATCAAATGGATTTGGAAAAACCATCAGCCAAGGTTTGAATTTCTGCAAACTCATTGCATGAGCCAGAAATATAAAACTGCAACTGTCATTTTTTTTTAAAGCTGTTTAGAAAATTGTATTCTGGTGTGTGTCATAATTCTTAGCAACATCATGAGGAAGTGCTCACAGCTTAAAGACAATCCAAAACAACGAAAATTACCATATTCAAGAAGTAGCCATCCATCTTCCCATAATTGTATCCTGATGAGGTTTGTCAAGCCCTAAATTCCTAAGGCTGAGAAATAATTCGCTGAATTTTGTGATTTTCGGTAATTTGGCCTAACTTCCTTTCCAGCTCCCAAACTGACTCATGATTGGATCCAGTTTCAAGCCCCGCCTTTATTTAAATTCCCTCTTTGACAAGGGCTCACTGACCAAGCAGGCCTCTGCCTCACATCCTTTGCAGTCTTGCAGTAGATGATTGCCGTATGCTCCGGAGTCACAGAAACAGCTGTGACTCTTGGACCTTTAACTCTTGCTTTACGGAAAGAAGGTGTCAGTTCATATTGATGTCATGTATTTGCTGTCTCATCTGAGCTTATGTTGGAAAGTTGTGCTGACTGGTTTTATGTCAACTTGACACAAACTAGCGTCATTGGAGAGGCGGGAACTTCAACTGAGAAAATGCCACCATGAGATCTGTAGACAAGCCTGTAGGGCATTTTCTTAATTAGTGATTGATGTGGAAGGGCCTAGCTCATTGTGATATGTGGTGCTCCCCCTGGGCTGGGGTCCTGGGTTCTATAAGAAAGCAGGCTGAGCAAGCCAGAGGAAGCAAGCCAGAAAGCAGCTCCCCTCCCAGGTCTCTGCATCAGCTCCTGCCTCCAGGTTCAAGTTCCTGCCCTGACTTCCTTCAGTGATGGACTGTCATCTGGAAGTGTAAGCCAAATCAACCCTTCCTCCCCAACTTGCTTTTGGTCATAGTGTTTCATTGCAGCAATAGAAACCCAGGGCCTCTGTGCTATTTGCGTGGACGGTATTGACACCTTCATTTTGGATGACTGTGAGTCTTGACAGAAGGAGATACACTGGTTGTGCTCTGTCGGGGTGTAAGTCTATCATGTAGGTCAGTCATGTCATGAAATGAGCATTCCTTAGGTCTCCCAGCCAAGGCTGATGCTGATGGAATAATAGGGTCTGGTGTTGGTGAGCTCACATTCCTGAAGACTTTCGCCTCTGGCTCAAAGCTGAAACATCAGCAATCAGGCATTGAGGCCCTCCTGGATTTATAGGGGATGATTTGTTCTGCACAAACATGCCTTGCTGGCCTTCAAAGGCATAGGCAAAGAGGCCACAGGCATTTGTCAACTGCTTAGAGGTATCCCAAGGTTGATGTGTTAGGTTGAGTCTAGGCAGGGCATTTCAGACAGTCTTGGCAATGGTGCTCCTTAACTAGTCCACCCACAAGTAATCTTCACAGCACATCTTCCCCCTTTGCTCAGTGTTCCAGGATTCAAAATGTTGTGCTCTTCTGGTGTGGCTAAGAGATGGACCCAGGATGTTATTCCATATTTACATAGGACTTTTTCCTTAGTGAACCCTGAGAACCTTTTGAGTACTGAGAAAATTAGCACATCCCTGAGTTACAGTGCAGGCATTCCCAGGTGTTTGTACTTGTAAGCATTTTTAGTGCTGGAGAGTGCCATGCATGTATGGTGGCTTGAATGACATGTCCCCCAGTCTCAGGAATTTAAGTACTTGGTCCCCAGCTAATTTGGGAAACTTAGGAGATGTGTGGCCTTGTTGGAGAAAGTATGGCACTAGAAGCAGGCTTTGAGAGTTTAAAGACTTTCACCTTTTTGGATTGGCTTTCTTAACTTCCTGCTTACAGTTTGAGATGTGAGCGCTCAGCTGGTCCTGCTGCCATGCCTACTTCCTGCTGCCATAGTTCCTGCCATGATGGACTCTTAACCCTCTGGAACCATATAAACTTTAAGTTGCCTTGGTTGTGGTGTTTTATCACAGCAATATCAAAGTAACGAATACAGCAAGCTACTGGAGTCAAAATAATCTCAGTCTCACCTAGCTGGGAACCAGCAAGCTACAATACCAACCTGCCTGTCAAGATAAGTCCACAGGTGCAGTAGTGGCAGAAACGTTGTGGGGCAACCAGCCACTCTCAAACATTAGATTTCAGGCCCACCCACAAGATGTGATCCATGCCTCACACTGTTAATTAGGCCAAGAACATGTGGGACCTAGGAGAAAGCATGCTACATTATTCTGCTAGAAGAAAAATGAAAAAAACAAAACAAAACAAAACAACAACAACAACAACAACAACAAAAAAGCTAATGGCATACTCTTGTATCCATAGACCAGGGCATCACTCAATACTCATCAGAGAAGCTTCTCCTTACAGTAGGTGGTGACTGATTATGATGTTTGTTATCTTACAGATTTTCAAGTAACTGCACTTAACACTTTCCAGGGTTTATGTCATGTTTCGACTTCTTTTTAGTTTTAGGCCATGTTAGACATAAATCTAAATTCAAAACACTGTTCAACAGCGTCTTCTTAAAAGATGAGTGTGATCCCACTGTTGATGTGTAATGTTTTGAAGGCCAGCTAGGTAGGCAGAGTAGATAACAAAAGAGGAGGGACTTAACCTTAACCAGGGAGAATAGACACTTTAATATAGGGGCACTTTAGTGTCCTCTACCTAGACAGCAGCAGTCAGTAATGGAGACTGGGGCAGAGAAGCAAATGATACATGACTAGGGATTGGTGGCCAATTGGGTAATGGCAGTATGGAGCAGATATGACCAAACAACCAGACAGATGATGTCATTAGTTACTTTTCCCATTGATGTGGTCAGACACCTGTCAAGAACAATTTATAGGAAGAGAGAGAGGTTTATTTTTGGTCCAGGTATGAGAGGATAAAGTCCATTATGGCCAATAGGGCGTGGTGGCAAGAACATGGAGTGGATGGTTGCATGGAGGAGACAATCAGGAAACAGGGAGAGGACAGGAAGTGGATATAAACCTCAAGGCCCACTCCTGAGTGACTTGCTTTCTCCAGTAAGGTCCCATCTTCTGAAAGTTCCACAGTGTCTGCAGATAGCACAACCAAGTGTCCATTTTTCAACTCCTGTTCAAACCCTTACTAATAAGATGCAGGAAGTACAAGTTTGGGTCAGATGATGAGTTAGAGCTGAGCTACGGAGTCTCCCCCTTGCACCTGTAGCCTCGGAAACAGCTGTAAGGAAAGATGCAGAGATGTGCAGGATGTTGCGTGGGAGATTCGCTCCACCAGGCTTTAATTCAGCATGTGGATACAGAATTACAAGTATAAAGGACCATATCTCTGCCTTGTTATTACCATGTTCTGTTATACGATATTCTTCCAGAAACCCTAGTGTTAGAACAAAGGTCATCAAACCCTAGTCATCATAATTCCAATATCACTCATTCAAGGGGCAGCATCCTTTTCACACTAGTCCTTTGGAACTCCAGCATTTGGTTCAGAGAAGGGCAAGACAGTCTAACATTAGTAATGACACATGGATACATGGATAAGGGCTGGGGTGTGGAGTTGACAGCCACCTTGGCTGATGCAAAAGAGAGGGAAAGAGAAGGTATGTAGGAAGTAGCTTCATTTTTTTGCTTGGTGTTCACCCTGATGCAAAACATATAAGTACAAAGGGACACACACACACACACACACACACACACACACACACACACACACACAAGAAGAAGGAGGAGAAGAAGGAGAAGAAGAAGAAAAAGAGAGAAGGAGGAGGAGGAGGAGGAGGAGGAGGAGGAGGAGGAAGAGGAAATGGGAAGGAGAGAGAATGCCTGTAACACACAGCAGCCTGAGTGCTTTGCTGAGCCCTTGCTAATGTTTAATGGCAAAGCCAAGGCTAGAATTGGGGTTTGCTTTTCCTTATCTTCCCTCTTTTCCCAAAAGTCAACTCTTAGTGCTGGGGTCTCTGACAGTTTCACAGTTTACCCTGAGATGCATCCTGGGGCGTGAACACAAAGTTCATATATTGGAAGTCTTGATGCCCTGAGGGAACAGAGAGAAACTGAGTGCCTCCCAAGTGGGTTCTGGTAGAATTCACATGCCACGCTCTCACTTCATTGATCTCCCACTCAGGTCCAGTGAGAACAAAACATCCTCTTCAGATGCTCCCAGTAAAAAATATAGACCAGAACAGAATTTAGAGTCTTTAAAAACCAGTTTTCTCAAAATGTCTGTGAAAGCAAATGTACCCCACCCCTGGCAATGACATAAATCAGATAGAATATGGGAGAGAAACTCTGTACCCTGTTCTTTTCCATTAGATTTTGGAACTGTTTTTAAATTAATGAATTACAGTGAGAGCCCACAGCTATATCTCAATGGAACCAGAGAACGCTGGAGAGGCAAACGATTTTTTAAGTTCACAAAATCTGGTCTTTACCATTAAAAGCAAATGTGCATCCACCACTGGTCTTCTTGCTTACAAAGGAAAAGATGGCAAAAAGTACCTGTTCAAAGAGCTACCTAGATTACGGCGGGGGGGGGGGGGGGGGGTGATTTCAGAAGTTATAAGGAGGGATGGTGTTTGGTCACTGCAGAAGTTATAAGGAGGGATGGTAGATGGTCACTGCAGAAGTTATAAGGAGGGATAGTAGATGGTCACTGCAGAAGTTATAAGGAGGGATGGCGTTTGGTCACTGCAGTGGGACAGAAGAAACCCAAAGTCGAGCTCTGCTCTGGGAGTGGGTTTTGATGACCTAAGTCACTGAGCTCCTTTCTAGGAAGTACACCCTGTCCCCAGCTGAGCAGTGGCTGTCTGTCTCCCTGAAGCATCCCGCCCTTGGGACCCACTGACATAACTTGTTCAGTTAAGTGAGAAGGACACCCCAGTGGGTGCCAGGCACCTTGGGTTCCTGCTCTGCCTCAGAGGGCAGTGGGCCTGGACACAGGCCTTTGCTCCTGGTCCTCCTCTCCTTGCCCACAGTGCTAAGTGTGCTCGGTTCCTGTGTGCCCCGTGACTTTCCCTGGTGACTGGTGACTAACAAGGGTAGCTTCAGCCTCTTTAGTCATCACGCCATATATCCAAACCCACCTTTTCTGCCACTTTGGGGAAACACTCTTTCAGTTGCTGCTCAGCTCAAGGTGGTGGACCTCGGTGTTCGAGGGCTGCTTGTTAATCCGTGAGTCATCGCCCGTGGAGGGAAATGTTTGATGGATGAATGCACCCACTGCAGCATGCTGGCTTAGCTTCCGGTGTGTGTGGCTGGTAACAGTCGACAGGTGGCGCAATACAGAGGAATAAATCCTGCTGAAGCTGCTGTCGGAGTTTCGTGTTTCTGTTCTATAAATATGAATGTTGTGTATATGGTTTTGCTAATTACCTTTTACCAGGCCTTCTCATTTGCTTTCTGTTGCTGTGATAAACACCAGAACCAGCAGTACCTTGGGGAAAGAAAGGGTTTATTTAGTTTACAGATTACAATCATCGGGGAAGCCAGGGCAGGAACTCCAGGCAGGAACCTGGAGGCAGGAACTGAAGCCTGAAGCAGAGGCCATGGAAGGGAGCTGCTGACTGACTTGCTCCCCATGGCTTGCTCAGTTTGCTTTTTATACAACATGGGATCATCCGCCCAGGGGTGGCACTGCCCACAGTGGGCTGGGCCCTCCCACCTCAATCATTAATTAAGAAAAAGTTCCACAGACTTGCTTATAGGCCAGTCTCATGGAGGCATTTTCTCGACCAAAGTTCCCTCTTCCGAGATGTCCCTAGCTTGTGTAAATTTGATGAAAGACTAACCAGAAAACTCATCAACCATGATGGTTTTTTACAGTATGAGTGGCTGCATGGGGTTCTTTTGTAGGATTTAATAGTTTAAACAACCCCTTCCTCTTTTTTTTTTTTTTTTTGCTTATAATGGAGATGGAATCTAGGCATGCACATCCTTAGGCAAGTGCTCCAACCACTGAGCCATACCTCAGGCCTTCTTTGATTTTTCTTTTGAGGCAGGCTTTCACTTAAGTCACCCAGGCTAGCTTTGAAGTCACTGTGACCCTGCCAGGCCTTGAACTTGTCATCCTCCTGCCTCAGCTTTCTGAGTATCTGGGATTATAGGCCTGCACCATCTAGCCTGGCTCCTTGATTCTCACATGTAAAATTCTTTTTAGCATTTTCTTACTGTAGAAAGCATATCTAGAGAATGTATTTTTAAAATGAAAAAAAAAATACTGCTTTTTTAGCAAGAAACATATTTTCCATAAGAAACAATTGCCTCGTGACTGTGGTCGTTCCTGTTCTTTGGAAGGCTGATCAGAAAGGTGGAGGAAGGTGACTAGGTCACAGCTCCCTCTTGCAAAGACATGTGATCATCATCTTTCGTTTAGTGGTTTTCCTAAATCTGAATTTCCTATCCCCTCTTGACAGATCTAGGGGGAAATTTGGGGCCCTGCATAGGAGAAGGGGGTCAGGCTAGAGGGCAGAGCTTTCTCCTCGTCATGCTGCAGTGAAAGAACCCCTCTCTAGAGACCTTGGTTTACTGTCCTGTGGGTGGGAATTTTAATATTATTGCGAGTGGTGCCTGCCCTTTGACCTGAGGCTTGAAAGATGCAGTAAGGGAGGTTGGAAGCATGCGGTGAGATCGCAGAGAAGTGGGTCCCGGGGAACTGGGGGCTGTTGGCTCCTGTGTGTACTTTCCTCTTCCTTCTTGCTACGCTGGGATCAAAGCTAGGACCTTGTGCATGCTTAGAACATGCTGCCCCACTGGGCTGCGGTCCAGCACCTCATCACTGGAAGCACGTCCCGAGTAGAGTTAAGGGTGGGTTTGAGGAAGTCCTCACTGCACTCGCCCTCCATTACTGCCTGCCAAGCAGCAGCAACAGAAACTCACTGCCATTTGCATGTTTTTTATTTCCAGTCCTTGCCAGATGTGGCCTGGCAGTGAGCCTGAGGCTGAGCACTTTCTGATGGAGCTTGTTCTGCTTTTTTTCCCCTTCCAGACAAAGAATTCTTGAAGGAAAAGGAAAAGTTGGAAATGGAGTTGGCAGCAGTGCGGAACGCGAGCGAGGACCATCGGAGGCACATTGAGATCCTGGACCAGGCTTTGAGCAATGCCCAGGCCAGAGTGATCAAGCTGGAGGAAGAGGTGAGACCAGCATGGGGAGGGGGCAGAGGAGAGACAGGAGAGTTGTGGGAGACCATCCAGATGCAAATGAATAGAAGGTTTACCCATCATGGAGCCAGGCAGAATCATGAGAGACATGGTCCAAGAGCCCACAGCCTGCCCTGTTGGTAGGCAAGTGCCCAGGGCTTCAAATGATTGGCATGACCAGAAGCCATTAGTTCCTGTAAGAAGAGACTGCCTTCTGCAGAAGGAGTGACTGTGGCTGGGTCTTTGTGCTCCCAATTCTAAGGCAAAGGATTGGTTGGGTGGCGTTGGGCTGGTGCTCCGCTGACCCACTTCTGTGTCTAGGTTGGCCATGCCATGCCGCACACCCGAACCCAGGGTTAGCAGCTTGTGATGACTCCAACTCGTTAGCTTAGCTTGTTCGTTCCATTGACTGTCCCTTTTACCCCAAGAGAGGAATCAGAAGAATCATGTGCAGGGTTCAAGCTAGGGACTGTGGGCCGTAAGCTGAGACAGGAGGAAGAGAGATGTTATCTACAGGGCTGCTTGTCCCCTTGTGGCTCCCTGCAGAGGTGGCTGGCACCTCTGTGATGGGGCATCCTAAGCAGAAATCATCTTGGCAAGGAGATGCCAGGAAGTCTGGAGGACAGCAAGAGAGCATGCCAATACCGAGCTTGGAGCTTGGCATAGAAAGCAGCTAGGGCTGTGCCCCTTGGGTTCATTAACCCTATAAGTCCTGTGTAAAAGCTCAAGTTTTAGTATAATATCAGCAGGAGAATCCTGAGTGGCAGCCAAGCTCTACCTTGTCATCATAGAAAATGCCCTTTGACCTTGCTGACAGGAGGTCTGCTCTGAGCAAGGGAGGCTTGGACCCCTGTATTGTTGGCCTCAGTGAAATCATTCTTGAGGCCTCATCTCCATGCATGGAGCTAAGGGAAATTCTGTTTTGTAAACTCTTTTATTGCTCCCTTTTTAAATGTGTTATTATGGTGTGTGCATGGTGTGTGGAGGACAATGCCATCGCACGCGTGTGGAGGAAGACACATGTCATAGCATGCATGTGGAGCTCAAAGGACAAGTTCATGGAGTCGGTTCTCTCCCCCAACTTGTGGGTTCCAGGGCTTGAACTCAGCTTGGCAGACTTGTACAGCAAGCACCACTGAGCCATCTTGTCAGCCCCTTCATTTAGTTTTCATGTTCCTTCTAGAAGTGAAAGCCGTTTATGGGCCGTTGAAGATGGGACTGATCACTGTCATGGCCCTATCACTGATTCCCAAGCACTGTCATGGTCTTTTCTTGGCCTCACTTTTACATGTCTGTGTTTGGAGGAATGAAGCCCCTCTAAAACAGCTCAGGAAGCCCCTCCAAAGTGGCTCAGGTCTTGGCCTGTTTTTATACAGGTTTCTTTGGAAGGTTCTGATCCACCCCTGTGTCTTACACTCACTACTCACTCAGGTCTATTTTACCGTGGCTGTTAGAAGAGGGGTGCAGAGCCAGGCTGCTGAAAGTGGAGCCCACAAGCTCCCAGACATACCTGCTATGTGACTATGACCAAGTCATCTGGCCTGTTTGCCTTTTCAGCCTCCTCAGACCCCAAGTGGAGGCAGGATAGAATGCTGCTTCTTATTGTCCTGGAGGATTAAATGAGATACAGCTTACAAAGCATAGTGCCTAATGCAGGATTGCTCTGAAAATTCCAGCAAGCAGAATGGCTGTCATAAATCATCCTCATTGGGAAATACTCCTCGCCAGCCTTAAGGTTGAAACAGATGTAGGGACAGATCCACACATTCAAGAATCCTGCAGATGCTCAGGGATACTCTCTCACTTAACGTTACACATTGAGTGCTTGATGTGTGCTGGTCTGTGCCTGGTATTGGAGACACACTGCTCACTGTCCAATAGACACCTAGACAGACAAGTCTCATGATGGCTGTATACTCAGTAAGTAAGTATGTATGGTGGCACACCCGAGGCATTTGCTCCATCGAGGCCGCTAGACCCAGGAACCTGCCTAGCAGACTCTCAGAAGCCTGCTAAAGTAAACAATCAAAAGCACCATGAAAGAAAATTGCCCTGAAGTCGGTGGTAGCTGTCCCCTCCCGGCGCAGTCGGAAGGGCTCTGTATTATTCCAGTGGCTCTGACAGGGCTGAGCAGAAGCAGGCATGGCTCAGGGCAGGGCGGCTGCACAGCCGGAGGCCGCCCGCAGCAGCAGGCTGCCAGGCCGGGCTGACCGGCATGATGCAGCCTGCCTGTGTGATTATGCCTCAGCGCAGGGCTGAGTCACTCAGAGACAGGAAAACAGTGTCGCTCTCTTCTTGCAGTAAATGTTCTGGCATGACTTCTTGGCCCGAGTTGATTCCCAGGAAGCTAGAAAACACCTGGATTTGTGAATGTGAGCCAGACTCCCAGAGCAGACAGAGTGCCAAGTACTGAGGGTTAGGGTTGGCACTGTGGGCCACGACACTAAATCCATACCTGTGTTATGTTTATGTAATCAGTTGACATTCGTTTCTGCTTCCTCAGTCATTGCCTCAGGTGTTCACTGTGCCCTTCCTGTCCCTGTAGGAAGCTATTCAGCTGCAGAGGAAAAAGTTACTCCATAAGCTGCTGAAGCAAGACACTCTCTATTCACTAGCAAATATACAATATGTGTGTATGCATATATACAAATCATATGTATATATAATTTATTGCATGTTGTATTGTTTCATTAATTATATTTGTCATGTATTGATTATATAAATATTTATTTATTAGAGAAAAATTAGAAAATAATAAATTTCTTACTATTCTTGCATAAATGGCTTTTCTACCATACAGATAAACATGACAAATACTTTAAGGATCTTTCCAGGCTTTTTTTTCACAGATCTATATATAGGTAGACAGATACAGTTTGTGATAATGTAAATAACTTCTGGTTTATGATTTTTTATTTAACTTTAGAGACTAAGCATTTCTATACACTAAAACCTTTTTATTGGTCTCATTTCCAATGGCTGCAGGTGCTATGATTAAAAACAAGTGATGAGAGAGACTATGAGCTGTTCACAAGGCCCAAAGCAGGCACCCCAAGGGGCCTTCCATCCCTGACCTGGCCTTCTTGCTGTACCTGCCACAGGCTCCCGAGAGATGGAGTGGGGTGGTGCACACACCTGCAGTTTGCCTGGGGGCTCCAGCTGTCTTCCCGCCCAGTTGCAGCACTCACTGGTGTCCACTTTTCACTATCTCCCCTCAGTTACGAGAGAAGCAAGCCTATGTGGAGAAGGTTGAGAAGCTGCAGCAGGCCCTGACCCAGCTGCAGTCTGCATGTGAGAAGCGAGAGCAGATGGAACGCAGGCTGCGGACCTGGCTGGAGAGGGAGCTGGATGCTCTGAGGACACAGCAGGTGAGGGACAGGCGGCTGAGGGGCTGGTGAATCAGACCTTACGCCCCCTGGGGGCCATCCAGTGGACTCCGTGCACCAATGTGGCCTCCAGAGGGCCTGAAGTCTCTGACTTGAGGGTAGAAGTGGGGGAATGCACTTTAGTTGACCTTACATAGCGGACGTTGATTTGATGGACATGCAGGACAAGAATACAGAGGCCGAGGAGGAGGACATGTAAAGGACAGGGCCTTGAAAGTGTTGCAAGGCCAGGGCAGCTGGATGCAACTCTGTGAGGGGGCTTTTGATGAGGGGATGCCCAACCATGGGAGGCAATTGGCCAGATGCGGAGAGTGGCTTTTTCCTGTAGCCAGTGGAGAGCCAGCGCCTGGGAAGAAGTTCAGGTTAGGGAGCCTGTGGTGGGTCAGGGAAGAGCCCTCACGGGGCTAGTGGTAAAGCCAGGGGCTTCCCCGGGGTCTCCAGTGGTGACATTGGGAAGCTGAGAGGGAGCTGCAGGGAAGGGGAACAGGAGTCACACTGAGCACTGAGTTCAGTTGAGGAAGGAACTCAGGGTCCCCTGCAGTAAGACTGGTCAGAAACTACAGCTCTTCCTGTGTCTGCTCTGCTGCTGACCACTGGTCATGGAGCTCAGCTGTGAGGAAGCACAGAGGGGAACATGCCAACCCGGGGTCCATACATGTCTCAGCAAAGAGAATTCCCGAAGGAAATGCCAGATCGGGTGAGCCGGAGGCTCCTGCCTCAGATGTGCTGGGGCTTGCCCGGTGAACTGGGTGGGTGTGTGTCAACTTCCCACAAGCTGGAGTCATCAGAGAGGAAGGAGCCTCAGCTGGGGAAACGCCTCCTTGAGATCCAGCTGTGAGGCATTTTTGCATTTAGTGATCAATGCAGGAGGGCCCAGCCCATGGTGAGTGGTGCCATCCCTGGGCTGGTGGACCTGGGTTCTCTAAGAAAGCAGGCTGAACAAGCCAGGGGAAGCAAGTCAGCAAGCAGCTCCCCTCCATGGCCTCTGCATCAGCTCCTGCCTCCAGGTTCCTGCCCTGTTTGAGTTCTGCCCTGACTTTCTCTGATAATGAACAGCAATATGGAAGTGTAAGCAAAAAACAAAAACAAAAACAAAAACCTTTCCTCCCCATCTTGCTTTTTGGTCGAGTGTTTCGTTGCAGCGGTAGAAACCCTAACTAAGACACCTGGCTTTCGAGGGAGGTGGGGGAGCTCTCTCTGCAGCTTTCTGGGATATATGCAAGGCAGGCTCCATGGAATTATCTACTGGATAGGCAGAGAAGTTGCGGCTGCACTTGAAAGTACGTCTTCAGGTCAGCTTAGCTGCAGAGCATGGCAGGTCCGTGCAGTCCCCTCTGGAAGTGTGCCTTTGGCTGAGGAGCACAGTGCTGCCAGCGCTTTCTAGAAAATGGAGAACTCGTCCCTGGCCTCCACGGCAGGTTCTGGTTTGTAAGGAAAGGGCTCCCGGTGTTTATACCGGGCGCTCACTGGCCCAGGACAGAGCCTGTTCTCCATCACCATTTTCTGTTGCTCAGCTGCTGAGCCCTCCATCTTCCCACTGAGGGCAAGGCTGGTACACAGATGGTAGACCTTGCGATCTCTGGCTGACAAAGGGAGCTCATTTGGAACCAGAAGGGATGTTCTTTTCCATTTAATGTGCTTCCAGCCCTGTGGGTAGATGGCCCATCTGTGGATCTTTCACTCTGGGTGCTGTGAGACCAGACTCAGCTGTAGAGGACAGCAGTGTCAGGACTGAGGCTCTCTGGGGAGAGCACCCAGCCTGCACCTGGGGTCTTGGCGAGCTAATAGTGGATCTGCATGCATGTGGCTGACATGAGACCAGGATGAGCAAGGCGCTCCCCAGAGCTGAGCAGAGCTTGGTGCTCAGCATCACTGTACAAGTAATTAGTGTTGCCCTGTGTCCTGCAGATTTTTAACTATGGCCCTTTTGCCTGTTCACCCAAAAGATAAGCATTGGGTTTTTGTTGTTGTTGTTTCCTTTATACTTTTTCATTTCTGATTTTGCTAGTGAGCATACATTGTTTTATGAGAAATGGTTAAAATGGCCTTGCAGAAATGTCCAAATAAACCTTGGTTTTTTGTTGTTTTTTTTTTTTTTTTTGAATCATTCATGGGGCAGATGTTATAAAGGGCACCAGTTCACACCTAAGGTGTGAAGCCCAGGGACAGGCAGGAGCAGTTCCACCCATGTCCTCCAGTGCGACTCGATCACCTCTGGAACAAGGAAGCTCAGCCTGTCTGCAAAAGGCTAGCCCAAAGCCTCTGACCCCCACCCACCCCTAGTCACCAGGCCATAGCCCCACAAGTGCCTGGCCCTTCCTGGTGCCCACAGGGCAGCCTAGGAACAACTTCTGAAGCAGCCCATACCACACCTTGCTTTTTATGCTTTGTGGCAGCAAGGCTTGTATCTGGTCCCTTTGGGAATCATGCTGAGGTCATAGGGTGACCAAGTTCAGAGTCATTAACACCTTGTGAAGGGCAAGACCAGGCCACCCTACTGTGGAGTGGCTTGGTGTCAACATGCCACAGAGAAGCTCTGTCTTAACATGGACACTGGGGCACAGCTGAGTCTCCACCCCTCAGCAGAGGCCACTTGTTCCTCTGCAGTGTCCTGCTTGTCTAGGGTGCATGAGACCACAGGACATTCCTGCTGCTCTTTCTCTCTGAGGTTCATTTACCCCAGGTGACAGTGGGTCGGATTGAAGTGAGGAAGGGGGAAAGATGGGTTAGGTATACCTGAGTTAAGGAGGAAGTCTAAAATGTGACCTTTCTCAGTCCCAGAGACGTCCAGATAGTATCCACCTTATTTCCTCTCTCTGAGAAAGGAATGGGCACACCCCGCCCTAAAGATCACCTCCTCATGTGTCACCCCATGTCTCAGGCCTCCAGCAGGGCAGGTCCTGATGCCTTCCCAGGTGACAGTCTGGCAGCCAGAACCTGCGTGTTTGGGCATCTCACTCTTCTTCCTGTGCCTTCTGTTTTCATCTTCTAATGTCTGAGGAGGCAGTTTGGAGCCACTCCTTGGAATCTGGAGGAAGAGCTGAGGCCAGGACTAAGTCTTGTCCTCGAATTTGTATATATTAATGGCATGGTTTACATTGAGCTGTGGAGCCAGAGCTGGACTTGGAACCCAGCTCTGCTGTGCATTAGCTAAGGACATCATGAATACGGTCTCTCAGGCCTTAGTCTCCCCGTGTAAAACTGGAATAGTATGTGTTCTATAGAGCTATGTGGGCACTGGTTGAAATAGAGGGACATGGAGGTGGCATGGGACAGGGACCCCCTGAATTGAGGTGGTTCATGCTGGAGAGGGGGAGCATGGGTCTGGCTGATGCTGATGTGTAGACACTGCAGGACTGAAGAACCCAGGGTCCCTCTTCAGGTGGTGGCAGGCCAGGTTGGTGCGATCCATCTTGTGGCCCATTTGGAGCATCATGATGTTGTTTTTACTTCTCCAGAAACATGGAAATGGCCAGCCAGCCAGTCTCCCGGAATATAATGCCCCGGCCCTCATGGAACTTGTACGGGAGAAGGAGGAGCGGATCCTAGCCTTGGAGGCCGACATGACCAAGTGGGAGCAGAAGTACCTGGAAGAGAGCACCATCCGGCACTTTGCCATGAGTGCTGCTGCCGCTGCCACAGCCGAGAGGTGCGAGGTGGTTCCCCTGCTCAGGGCTGCAGATGGGGGGGGGGGGGCTGGGGGCGGAGCTGACTGTGGAATCCCAGCACTCAGAAGGCTGGGCCACAAGGATGAGGAGTTCAAGAGCAGCCTGGGCTAGAGCTAAACTTTGTCTCAAGAGCAAGTAAAAAATTCAGGGGGCCCCAGGAGGTCCAGGGAGGCCTATCGCAAGGAGCAGGGTCTGCCTTTTTTTTTTTAATTTTATAAACTTTATTATTAAAAAAAAAAACTTGCAAATTAAAAACATCACACAGGAAAATTAACCAGACCCAAAGTCCATACAACTCAATGAACATCTATACAATTAGAATTGGTTTTCAGGATGGACGGGAAGCTGCAGGGCTTTATATTAGATTTATACTTAAAAATACCAAATATATTTTATACACATATCCACCACCCACACCAAAAAAAAAAAAAATCCATGACAGAATTAAAAATAGAAACACTATTAGTTTATATCCTCTTTCTTAACTCATGTCCATTTTTCTTAAACAGTTGTATGTGTGTGTGTATGTCAGTGGGGGCACACACACGCCATGGAAGACATAGGAGGGGATGTCAGAGAACAGTGTTGGTACTCAGCTTCTGCCTTGATTGACACAGGATCTCTTCACACTTTCCCATGGAATACACCGGTCTAGCTAGCTCAAGAGCTTTCAGGGAGTCTTACGTCTCTGCCTCTCACCTTACCGTGGGGGTGCTGGGGTTACAGACATGTGGTACATGGTACAAGCCTGAGACCTACATGGGTTCTGGGGGTTTATACTCAGGTCATGCCTGCATGGCAATTGCTGAGGCGTCTGCCCAACCCAAGGTAAATTCTAAAGCTGCAGTGCTACTTGAAGACAAAAAAATTCTAGTAGATGGAATGGCATTCCGCTCCCACCTGCCCAAACTCCAGCTCCAGGGCATCCTGCACCCTCTTCTGGACACCCTACACTGTGTGTCTGTGTGTACATATGTGCAAGCGAACTTACACACACAAATGAAAACAAAATAAATCCTATAAAAACAAGACAAAAAAAACAAACAAAAAAAACCAATTTGGTCATTCCAACATGGTTTTCCTGATCCTCCAAGGGGAAAAGGACAACACAACCTATTTTGAGAAAGATTAAAATCTTGAGTACTGTATCCATGCTGATTGGCTGCAGATAAATGGGCAAAAGTGACTGTTTACTGCCATTAAGTCCTGACTTTTCAGTCAGGTGTGCACGTCACATTTAAAAGCACTGATTTTTAAACAAACAATATGGTCTTTTATATACCAACTGGTTTTGCTGCCTGGCGCTAAAATTCTTACCCTGGGGGAAATGTGAACATCATCTAGCCCTCTTCAGAAGGTTTCATGGGCAAACCATGGCCCTCCACCAAGGCCACCCTGAGAACTTACAGAGCGGGAGAGGGGTACTCTCTATCCTCTAGCCCTTCCCAAGGCCTTGGGCCATGTGTAGTCAGGGCAGAATTGCAGACAACTGTTTAGGAAGCGTGGTCTTTGGTTGCAGGTCTCATGACCTTCCCCACCCCCTCCTCTTCCAGAACTATCAACAAGCCTAGCTGACATGGGAGATGGACAATCTTTTACAAGTAGACACAGCAGGCCTTATAAAAATGGTGGTTGACCTACACAGGTCTTTATTCACCTTGACCGCATTGGCTAGAATTTTGGAGAGGAGGTTTTTGTTTTTGTTTTGTTTTGTTTTAATGTGTGGGCAAGGTTTTAAAACTTCACAAATCTCAAAGCAAAGTAGTGTTTGTTCAGAGTTTATGGACACTTGCTATCTATGTGGGTTTGACTAAAGTGCCTGCCGCCTCAATCAGCAGCATAAATATGAATTTTTAAATTTGCCTCTGGTGCCACAAGAATTTTGTCAAAGTAACTTGGTAGGAAATGTTTCTAGCCCCTAGTCCCTGTGTAGCTGTTTCTGTGAACCCTGGGGTGTTTATAATTCTGTGTAGCAGTTCAAAGTGTTCTGCCTGCTTTCTCCATGATTTGCTTTTCTGATGTATTCACAGCCACAGTGTTTACTTTTCTGGGTCATGTTCTCACTCCTGACCTTTCGTGTGTTTGTTTTATCATGATGCATCTTTGCTGAGACCTTCTTCCTAAAGACAAATGGAACTTGGAACCATGCTGGGCGTGGTTAAGGGCTCCGCAGTCCTTCGTCTCTGGGCCTGGGTCCCTTTCTATCACTAACAGTGTCCTAGAAGTCAGCCAATCCCAGTTTCACTGTCTGTGAACACACTGTAAGAACGGACACCACATGTACCATGCACTGCCGTTCCCTGAATGAATAAGTGCTTGCTCATCAGTGGCTGCCGTTAAGGAGGGTAAAAGGCCTGTATGTTGAGTAGCTACCAACCCCCATGCAAAATACGGAGATAACAGCACATAGAGGCAGAGCTTCAGCTGTGACTGGGAGACTGAGCGAGGATGAGGGCAGAGTAAGTTCAAGGCCAGTAGCAGTTGCAGCACTGACAGTATCCATGTGTCGGCAGACCACATCTACAGGCACCCTTCCACACCTCATAACATCAACAGAGCTTAGCAAACAGCCTTGATAATAGAAGCAAGGGATTTTCATTATTGAATATTGTTTTCCTGAGATAGTGTCTCTTTTGTTTATTTATTTACATGATTTCACATGGGTATAATGCTTTTGTTTTGTTTGGTTTTGGTTTTGGTTTTGGCTTTGGTTTTTCGAGACAAGGTTTCTTTGTGTATCAACCCTGGCTGTCCTGGAACTCTCTGTGTAGATGAGGCTGGCCTGGAACTTTCAGAGATTCTCTGTGCTGGGATCAAAAGCATGTACTACTACTCCCGGCTTGAGTATAATGCTTTTAATTTTATCTATCCCTCACCATACCCAACTTCTCCCAGAACCCTCTCTTATCCATATGCCTCTCTAGAACTCAAGTCCTCCTCTTCTGTGCACACGCGCACAGGCACACACACACACACACATACACACACACACACACACACACACACACACACACACACACACACACCTACTGAGTCCAATTAGTGTTGCCTGTATCCACGTGTAGTGCAGGGCTGACCACTGGGGCATAGACAAGCTAGCAGGACGTTTGTCTCTAAAGAAAACGGACTCTCTCAGCAGCCCTGGACTCTTCCTCATCCACGCTGGGATGGTCCCTGGCATGGTCTTGTGCTGGACCTGGGCAGGCAGCCATAGCTGCTGAGAGTTCATGGGTGCCACTGCCCTGACGTGTCCCGAAGACACCATTTCTCAGCAGTTCTCCAGGTCCCCTCGCTCTTCCAGTCTCTGCTCCCTGGGTGTAGGGCTTGTTCTAGTGCCCCATCTGGAGACGAGCTCTCTCAGTCAATCACTTACTCGCTGTACTTCAGCCCATTGTGGATGCATGTACCACTCTCTGCCTGCTGTGGAAAGCAGTGTCTTTGATGAGAGGTTAGAGCTGCAGTAATCAAGGTCAGTGAGCATGGCCCTTAGTCCCTTAATTCTTTAAGTTTAGAAAGAAAATCGGGCCAAGATTTAGGACAATCTGGCAGACAGCAGTCTTTTCTGGGACACTTTCCAGCATGTGGCCCTTCGCTCACATTTTTTGAAATGTTTACAGCATTGCTCATTCCAGCCTCTATCGAGACTGACCCCCAAGGTGGGATAGCGGAGGTAGAGGACTGTTGGTTTCCTCTAGAATGCAAAGCACACATCCGTTAGGAAGTAAATCCCACTCTCTCCATTCCGAGTGTGTTTGCGCGGAGGACCCAGGGGAAGGCTTGCACCAAAGTGTGTCTCATCTCCCCAGGGACAGCACCATCGTCAACCACTCGAGGAACGGCAGCTATGGTGAGAGCTCCCTGGAGGCCCACATCTGGCCGGAGGAAGAGGAGGTGGTGCAGGCCAACAGGAGGTGTCAGGACATGGAGTACACGTAAGGACAGCCATGGATGGCCACCAGATCTAAGTGGAGATACCTGCTGCTGGTACACTCCTGCCAGCCTACCCCCGCCCCCCAGGCACACTGTTCTCTGTTCTAACTGGCATGAGCCTAAGGACCCCCAAGACTCTTGTCCTGGAGAGAAGAAGCAAGCGGCTCCATGCAACGGGTCTGTAGGGAGACAAGTGAAGACGAGCTATTTATACCTGGAGAATGTATGTCCCTGTTAGTTCAGGCATTTGTTTCTATAACCTCCACAATACTGTGAGCCGAGAATGAGAAGGAAATTTCACCCCCGAGGTCCAGAGATTTGTAGCCAGAATTACTATTCCCACCAAAGACAAAAAGTTTTAAACAGTCAGTGTGCGATCCTCTGATGGACACACAATTTCCAGCGGGGGTTTTTATGTCATCAGAACGCCTATGGACCCCAGTCCTGAGTCTCCATGTGCTGAAGTGAAAACAGGGCTTCCAGACTGAGCCAGAAATAGGCTCAGCAAGTATCTATCAGAGTTAGTAAAAGAACTCAAGGCTTACTGCTTGTCTTCAGCCATCAGTGGGGAAGTCATCTTCCCTCCAAGAACCTAGCCATTTCTTCCTTTTTTTCCACTGTAGAAGTTACCCTGCAGTTACAGCTTACCTTTGGGCCAGAGCGCCTGTGCTCCCCAGTATTCCTACCTCAGTTCTTTCCTCTAACTTCTTTCCCACAAGCAGCTTAGTCCTTGGAGTCCCTAGCAGATAGCTACAGTCATTCTCACAGCCCTCCCAGGAGTCCTCCGGTCTCCCAAGGCACTGGGAAAGGTGCATTGTTTTGATCTACTGTGGAGGGCGCAGCTTGCAGATTGCTTATGACCGACAGCTTCTGTACACCAACCCTGTATCTCAGAATTACTCTGGAAATCCCTGAGATAAGTGTTCCAGAGTTTTTTTTTTTTTTTTTTTTTTTTTTTTTTTTTTTTTTTTTAACTAAATGGTATTTTAATCATAGTTTTGTTCTTCTTTGGTTTGGTTTTACAGTATTAAAAACCTCCATGCCAAAATCATAGAGAAGGATGCCATGATAAAGGTCCTTCAGCAGCGGTCCCGTAAGGACACTGGGAAAACAGACTCTTCCAGCCTGCGGCCTGCCCGCTCTGTCCCGTCCATTGCAGCAACCACCGGGACACATTCCCGCCAGACTTCACTTACCAGCAGCCAGCTAGCGGAAGAGAAGAAGGAAGAGAAGACCTGGAAGGGGAGTATAGGTGAGATGCAGACCCAGAGAGCAGGGCACTGGCAGGTGGTCTCCCGTTCACTGCCAGGACTCAGGATGTCACCTCATCTCAATTTTTAAAAATACTTTATTATGTATACAGTGTTCCGTCTGCATGCCAGAAGAGGTCACCAGCCCTCATTATAGATGGTTGTGAACCACCATGTGGTTGCTGGGAATTGAACTCAGGACCTCTGGAAGAGCAGCCAGTGCTCTTAACCTCTGAGCCATCTCTCCAGACCCCCGACTCCATCTCAATTTAAACATTCTTCAAGTGAGGAGGAAAGCCAGTCATGTTAGATTGGAGAGTTAAATCAGATGCATGAAAGCGCTGTGTAGATGCTGAAGGTTATGCAAGCTCTTGGGCTTACGTTGATTCTTACCAATATTGTTGACAGGAACTACATAAAATGTCTTAACAGGACAAACCTAGAGCCCCATGTCTTAGTTAGGTTTCTATTGCTGTGAAGAGACACCTTGGCCAAGGCAATTAATTCTTATAAGGAAAACATTTAATTGAGGGGGCTCACTTACAGTTTCAGAGGTTCAGTCCATTATCATCATGGTGGGGAGCATGGTGGTGTGCGGGCAGATGTGGTGCTGGAGCTGAGGGTCCTACATCTTGCAGGCAACAGGAAGTTGACTGACACACTGGGTCATATCCTGAGTATAGGAAACCTCAAAGCCCGCCCCCAAGTGACACACTTCCTCCAACAAGGTCATACCCACTCCTACCTAAGAAAGCCACACCTCCTAATAGTGCCAATCCCTGGGAGATTATAGGGGCCAATTACATTCAAACTACCAAACCCTCAGAATGTCACTCCATCCTGGGCCATGTCTGCGACTGCTCCACAGTGTGTCTAAACCTGTGGGACATGAAAAGGCTTGAGCAAATAATGGGGAAAGGGTGCCCAGAGAATCACTGTCAAGGACAGGAGTCTTCTCGTGTTGTACAGGCAGAATGTTTCGAATTATCCAGGAGTGGTCTTAGCTGGAGTGGTATCCTAAAGTAGACAGGATTGCTCACAGGCTGGGCCAGTGGGCTTGGAGAGCAAGCGTCCAAGTCCTCTGTTCCTTTCTCTGCTTGCTGGCAACTCCAGGGGGCTGGCCTTCTTTGGCATCTGTCTCTGGCTCAGCACATGTTTTCATTTCTCTGCTCTGCCCAGAGTCAGTTTTTTCCAGCACAGGACCTCAGAGGGAGCTGGCTGATTTGTCCTACACGCTATAAGGGTTTCCAGATGAACCCACTGAGCTGAGGGAATCAAAGACTCTCAGCCAGAGCATCTGTTTGAAGTCCCTCTACTGGTGGACCCTATAACCTCAGCTCATCAAAGAGATTTTGTGGGGACAGCAACTATGATAAAGACGATCCCAAAGACACTTAGCTCCCAACCCAGTGAGAGGCAAATCTGGTTAAGAAATCTGAAATTATTCAGTTCTGATGGAAATGTCTCTAGGATAAATCTGTGACATGCATCCAGGTACACATCGCTGATGCTTGGGTTTGTATCTCAACATTTAGCAGGTCAACACAAGGCCTGAGAGTTGGGCACTGTGGCCTAAGGAAGACTGCCATGTTGTCTGCACCAGTATACCTCTTTCTCAGTGTATTGGTGCCCACATACCAGTCACAGAAACAGGAGGGACTCCGAGGGTCAGGAGGCCACCTTCACAGACTCCTGCACAGGACCTCAGGTTTTCCCATCTCGCACATGATGGACTTAAAGAGGTGTCGGAGACGACAGTGTCCACCTTCCTAATTGCTGAGCAGATGCCAGGAGAGATTTATTCTTCTCCCACATCTAGATCACTGTGTCTGAGTCTGGGCAGTGGTGAGGTGGGATTCATGTTGGCGGGGCTGAGTGGCAAGGGTCTTTTTTCCCAACTATGGTTTTCAGTTGTTTGAGTTTAGAATACAAATACCAACCCCACAAAGAATGTAATTTCCTAGGACAGGGGACATAATATAGGAGTATTTCTCATTTCATTAAGCACACACACATGTGCTGCTTATTAAGGGTTTAGTGAATAAATAAAGTAATCCCTAGTCTGGAAAAAAAATGAATTTTCTTACAAAAGGAAATGGAGGGAAACAGATCATCCTTGAAAAGCCATTCTTCTTCCCTCAGGATTCCTGCTGGGGAAGGAGCATCAGGGCCAGGCCTCTGCCCCTCTGCTGCCGACCACACCTGCCGCTGCACTGTCGCCTCCGGCTTCCGGCACGTCGGCCGGCAGCACCCACGCCAAGACAGGCAGCAAGGACAGCAGCACCCAGACCGACAAGAGCACTGAGCTCTTCTGGCCCAGCATGGCTTCCCTCCCCAGCCGCGGCAGGCTGAGCACGGCCCCTTCCAACAGCCCCATCCTGAAACATCCAGCTGCCAAAGGCACCGTGGAGAAACCGGGTATGTGGCCCCTACCTCTACTACGCTTCGAGTCCCCATGACACTGTGTGACTTGAGGGAGGGAATCTAGATGGGAGCTGTGGAAAGTTCAGGAAGCCCAGCCGGCTCCTCTGTTCCAGTAGTGGTCGTCACAGTGACTTTCAGACTGTGTGTGCTCTTCACTGTTAGAGGACTAAAATGTGTCTGGATGTGCTTAGTTCATTACTGAAGAAGAGGAGCCCCCAGCTCGAGTGACCTGGCCATATGTGTGTTCTACCCTGCCCAGGGGGTAGGTAGAACAGATACCTGATAGAAGTAACTTGGGGATGGGGATTTACTGTGGGCTCACGGCTTGGGGGAACAGTCCATCACAGCAGACATAGCAAGGCAGGACTGAAGTGTGAGGCTGCTTGTTCACATCTTCACAGACAGGAAATAGGGGAATTTGGGTCTTCAGCAGCTTTCTCCTTTCTTAATGTTTACTCAGTCCAGAACCCTGAGACACTGTCTTCTCTGGGAGGCCCCCACCAGTCATTCTGTACTCCCCACTGAGATATTCTCAGCCTCCCATGAGCACACCAAGGTGGCTGAGACTCTCAGGCAGGCCATGATGTTAGAAATGCTTGGGAACCAAGGCACCTGCTCCTGGTGGCTGATGTTTTGCCCTCGGTTTGACAGAGAGCTCTCCTGGCCATGGGAAGTCGACAGACCACAGAAGCCGTGTCAGCAGCTCATTGCACAAGCCCGAGTTCCCAGATGGGGAGATGATGGAGGTGCTCATCTAGCCCTCGTCCTGTGGAGTTTCACACCAGCATGCTGACGAGAAAGATGGCTGAAAGAAGAGAAGACCTAGATGGTAGTAACTGGGAAACCAGGCAGTTGTAGACACTTCATGTTACCAGAGCAGCCGCCTCACAGGACTGCAGGAAGGGGGAGAAGATGCATGCAGACTTGGAAGCAGAGTTGAGAAGAAATAGGAGTGAGATTTTCCATTGTAGAGAAAGTGTATGTCATGGGAGGCTCCATGCTTCCCCTATTCTTGGCTTATAGACAGATGAAGAAGAGCTGGGCCTTCCTTGGAATCACCCCGTCCCCTTTGCCTCTTAGAAGGTTTGGTTTAAGAAGAATCTGCTGGAAATCCTGAAAACCCATCTTGGCATAATGTAGTGTTGCTGTGCCATCATGGGATTGCACGTGCGCATGCGTGTGTGTGTGTGTGTGTGTGTGTGTGTGTGTGTGTGTGTGTGTGTGTGTATGCGTGCGCGCCTGCCCTTCGAAGATACATCCAGGGTAATGGGGAATTCCACAGGCAAATTTTGGCACCCACTCGGCTGTTTTGGTTTGTGGGCTCAGTGTGAGGCTGTGCTTGTCTGAACAGGATGGGAATGTTGTGACCACGTCCTCACCCACCCTAACTCCTTGGAGCTTGTCTCTGCCTCTGCTCTATTTCCTTACTTACTTTGTTGTGTTTTTCTCTGTTTTCTGAGACATAGCAGATTTCCTTACGTATGGGACTTAGGAGACTATCACCTTTGCTGTGGTGTTCAGTGGGACAGAGCCTCATGCTGACACCCTGGCTGCCCCCACCCCTCACCTTTGCTTAGCTGAGCTGCAGCTGTTAATTTCACTATGAGCCGGGAAACCTGGATGGGGAGCAGGAGTCCATGAGTCACTGACGTCACATCATGCCTCTGATTTGGTTTTCACTCACTCTCTTGTAAAAATGCCTGAAAGTTAAGCCCCATTGCCCTGCTGGGAAGACCTCAGTGTGAACAGGTGTGCAGGTTCCTGATGGTGGTTTACACACAGCTCCCCAGGCAGCTGCCAAGATCTCACCAGGCATCCCAGGCCACTTTCTCATATTTGAGGTTTTCGGGTCTTTCCATTGGTCTCCACCGTCCCCTTCTGCCCTGGTTGCTGTTGGTGAGCACAAAGCCTTCCCTCATCACTTCTTTCCTGTGGACTTGCTTTGTAATCCAAGATTGGTAGACACACAGTGTGGCCAGTGTCTCACAAGAGATGCAGCTTACCCGAAGTGAGGCAGCCATGTCATGGAAATGAGCCACCATGAGCAAGGGGCAGGGCCCTGGCGGCCACAGTAAGGTCTCCTGCACATTGCTGTGGATGCTGCTGGCTTCCTGCAGGGCACAAGAGAAGCCTTCCAGGGCACAGATGGCCGGCCCTTCAGGCTCCTGAACTTTCCCCAGCTCAGTAGGATTTGTTTTCCAAGTCCCTTTCCTCATCACGACTTTTCCCTCAAGGGAAGAAAGAAGAGCGCTAAGTCTGTGATTTGTAAAGTCCCTCTTAAACGCAGCACTGAAGATGGATCTGCTCGGGTCATTTGCTCAGGACTTGTCCCCAGGGGAAAACCTGAGTGAAATGGTGACCTCCCCAGTTTGAGGTGGTGCATGGATTGTGAGAGGTGTAGCCTGGAGAAGAGATCAGATCAGATCAGAGGAGAGGTGGTGTTGTCCAACACCTGAGCCATCTGACAGGACAAAAGAGGTGGGGCTGGCCTCCCCAAGCTCCACCTGGCAGCGGACACTGGGCTTGGAGCTCCCACCAGCCCCTTACCTCCTCTTGTCTCACGTCTCTGGCGGCCTGAGTACTGAGCTTGCCCCGTGTCCTGTGGGGGAGGGGTGAGAAGACAGTATAGGAGACCTTGCCAGCTTCGAGGAGCTGGAGGATGGATGCAGGTCGGGGTGGGGACCGTTTTGGATAGGGCACGGAGTTCAGTTAATGGCAACTAGCTCTCTTAAGAGCATGTTGTCTCCAACCAATGTTGGGGACAAACCAGAGAGGAGAGTGTATAGAGGTGGGAAATTCGTGAGGGCTTCCAGCCCTGTGCCATGTCTGAGCCCCTCTGCCCAAACTTAGGTGGCATGTCTCCCAGCACGGGGTGAAGCACTGCCCCGTTTACTCCCGGTCTAGTCTGAGTGTTCCAGACACACTGCACAGGCGGGCAGAAGGTCCCTGCTCTAGCTCTCCCTCCTGCACTGTCAGTAGTTCAGTTGTCAAAACAGAAAGGGGACGCGGACAGTTTGGGGGCTTTAACTACATGTGTACTGTGGCTTTCGTCCATGACTCCATGTTGAGAGAACGCCTATGGCTTTAAG
The DNA here is from genome assembly GCF_049852395.1 of Peromyscus maniculatus bairdii. Taxonomy (NCBI): domain Eukaryota; kingdom Metazoa; phylum Chordata; class Mammalia; order Rodentia; family Cricetidae; genus Peromyscus; species Peromyscus maniculatus. The sequence continues at coordinate 11,050,023 of NC_134858.1, read as the reverse complement.
GCCAAGGCCCTCTAGTCTTCCATTATGTAATTCTCTTGGAAAATACAGGACGAAGGAGCTTTAGCACTCAGCAGCCATTCCGAGCTCTGGGCTGTCCACAGATCTGATCTTGACACTGAGAACAACAGCACTACGTAGGTATTTTAGTGCTGGCGGCATGCAGGACTGGAAAAAGTGCCTGTTAACTGGTTCGTAAAGCACCAGGAGAACAAGGCGAGGAGCAATCTCCTGAGCGCACACACAGATGCCGAAACTGGACCCAAGAGGCTTACAGCCCGTCTCCCAGCTTCAAAGCCGACGCTAGGACTTAAAGACTCAGAAGAGGAGTGCGCAGCCTCGAACATGATGCACAGAGCTGTGCCGGGGTGCTCTGTGACCCCATTTGTGATAACTTGTGTGCACACAGGGAAGCTGTCACACCTCTTGGGGCCTGAGAACAGGACTAAGCCCAAACCTGTAACTACCAAACCCCACCACCCTCAGGTGGGGACAAAAGTCTTCATGTTCTATTAAAAGCACAACTACAAAGCAGATATTTTTTTAAAAAGCCCTTCCTCATAGAGCAGATGTCTAGTCTTCAGGCATCCCAGGAGCATTTGACCATAGGATCTGAGGCTCTTGTCTCAGGGTAAAGGGTGAAGGCCATGGCGTTTAGTGATAACTTGACCAGCATCCTGCTTTGTCCTTGAGTGGGCCATGCGGTGATGTCTGTCTGCTTCCAGGTGTCATGTAGGACATGAGAAGTGTAGGTCAGGTCTCTGCCACTGGGTGGTTTCATTAAGTGATGGTTCTGTATGTAAGAACTCATCCTGTCTGGAGGTTCACAGCACTAGGCTGCCGGGAAAAACACATTAATTCCCAAAGAATTAAGAGTGTGTGCTAAACACTTGACATTGTTCTTTCTGCTTCCCAGAGGCTGTTGACCAGGAACTGTGGAGTGGCCAGCATGTTCCCACTGTGCCTCCTGGGTGGGGCTGCCCTGCTGTACCCCCAGCTTTCCTTAGGGGTAGGGACAAGGCCTGGGGGACCAGTCCTGTTCAGCTCTGCAAAGGTCTCTCTTTGGAGCCCTTGTAGCTTGACCTTTCGCTTTGAGTGGATCAAGAAAGTTGTTCCAAGTGAGTTTCTGGCCTCAGAACAGAGAACCCGGCAGTTCTACAATCAGGAAAGCAGCTGTGGTGTCCCCTGCAGAGAGGCCACATACGTGTCCTGTGGACTGTCCCCTGCTTGGCCTCAGCCACCTGCACATACTAAATGTAGTGGCTGAAGTTCCTCCTTCCAAGAGCTGATGAGCTGGGTCCTCCTCTCCCTGCCACAGACTAGAGACTCTTAGGAACTGTCGGATAAGGCTGAAGGCCTGGAGACAGTAAGGTGACAGTGATTTCCAGGGGTTTCCAGGCAGGTCACTCGTGTAGGCTGCGGAGAGCTGTGCTGAGTGGGAGGGTGCGTTCTCCACGCACACAGCCTCTTCCTTGTCTGCATTGGAGTGCAATGTTTCTCTGCGTTGTCGGGGTGATCGCACACCCCCTTTTAAGCAAAGGACTCTTGTGGAGTTGGAAGCAAGATCTGGCAAATGTTCTTAAATGGCGAAGCCAGAGAAAAACCAGTAACTTCCCCAAAAGCGGAGTCAGCCAGTCTCCAAGTATATATGTTGGCTTTCTTATACTCTTTCTAATTGATTAATGTGTTGTTCTAAATGTCTTTAGTTGGTGTGAGGATTGTTTAAAGCATTTGCTTGTGGGGCGGCTCCATGGGAGATAGGCTGTATAGTAACAAACCTCAGAAGCCAGCCGGCTAGCAGTATTTTTCCCTCTTATCAGTAGCATACCCTTTCTTGTTTAGTAATTTAATAGTATATTACAATGTGTATATCTAAGTGCATACATATGAGGTGGAATTTCTTAATATCCAGAAACTCCTACTGTTTGCCATGAACTTCCTGCTTGGGAGGGCCGCAGCCTCCCCAGGTAAATCAGTTGTTGACTTCTCTAGCAGAATGGCCTCCAGGGTCTAGCACACTCCCCTGATTCCCCGTGAGGTGAGAGGTCCTTGTTTTTCGAAAGTGGATTTAAGTATGAACACAGAGGGCAATGAGTCAGAATAAGAGTCCCAGGGCCAGCGAGATGGCTCAGTGGACAGGGAATTGCCACCAAAGCCAAGATCCCCAGGACTCATGTGGTAGGAGGAGGGAACCAGCTCCTGCAAATGCTCCTCTGACCTACACACACACACACACACACACACACACACACACACACACACGCACGCACGCACGCACACACACACACACACACACACACACACACGCACGCACACACACACACACCACACACACACACACACACACACGCACGCGCACACACACACACACACATACGAACACACGCATACATGCATGCACGCGCACGCACACATGCACACACTTTTTAGAAGACTATCAAGACATGTAGGAAGAGTCATCAGTACCTGTGACCTCTGGGGCCTTGTTTTCAAGCCTGTTTCTCTTGCCAGGCCTCACGCTTCTACTCCCCCCTGCCCCCTGCATATGCTACAGACCTAAGCACATATCCGTCAGTATGAACACCCAGTAGGTATTCTGTGAAATGGAGATACACTTAAGTGCATGTTATTGTCGTGTGTGCTGTGACTGAGGTGTGTCCTCTGCCCTCCCTCCAGGGCAATGCATATTCAGCAGTTTCTAGGATCAGCTTCTCTGTTTTATCGCCTGTGGTGTGTTTGCCCGTGACTTTGCCTGGGGGTCTGCCCTCACATACACACCTGTGAGTATTTATTACAAAGCAGAGTGGGGACAGGCTTAGCCACAGTACTTGTATTTGAATGTTTTCTAGGAGGGACGGTGGCGCCTCCTGCTCAGTGAGGCACTGACAGAATCTGTGTCAGACTCTGTGAATCAGCCAGCACAGGCACCAGCATCAGCCTGAGTGCCCTGGGGCCACTGTCCTTTCCGCCTGCCCTGTGTGTGGGGGTGTGGTTGTGTGTGTCCCTGTGCTGGGGGCATGTGCCGCCCTGCCCAGCACACTCTGGTATCCACATGTAATCTTTGGCATCTTTGCGTCTGGACTGTATTGAGAGGTGGTGTACAGATCTGTACAGATGGGTCCATATGCAGAGTGGGGGAGTCCCCCACAGTGAATATGGATACTGTTGGTCAGCCAAAGATTTTCCTGTTCTTTGCTGCTTAAACTTTGTGCCTTAATATTGTAAATAATAAATGGGTAAAACAGCAAGGTGGCTCTTCTTTCCCTTCCTTGTACTGTTTTTCTCCACAGGACATAAAGGAAGCGCACACGTCTCATGTTGACACCCTGCGCATGCGAGCGCCTCTTAGTGCTAGCTCCAGAGCCTGCGGCTGCCCCAGCGGCCCTCAGCCCCCACAGACACAGGCTCATGAAGGAGACACTGAGTCATAGCAGCACTGCTGGAGTTGGCAGCCCACACTCCCTGCCCGGAAGATGAATGAGGAGGGGAAGGAAGTGTGGGAGGCTGGGGGGTGGGGGTCCTCTCTGCCTATGCAGGCACCCTCTGAGAACTCATGGATGCTGGCCTGTGACTGTGGGAAACCGTGCTCACTGCCTTGGGGATTCACCCAAGCAGCCTGGATGCCAGGGAGCAGACCACAGTCAGACATGCTCTGTGCCCCGAGATGCACAGGAGAAATGGTGGCTGCTTTGTCACAAGAGAATTGGCAGGGTGGGGGTTAGGGGGTGGTTTGATAGCAGTGAGTCACGTGATAAACTAGAATTCTGGCAAGGATCCTCCGTGACTAACACTGAACAGAATAAACCCCATGAGAGTCCACACAGCAGGCAAAGGCACGTCTGGTGACTTGAGAAAGGGGCCATGTCCTCTGTTTGTCTCTGGCCATGTCTCCTGGAATAAAAATCTGTCTCCATCCCAGGTCCCAGCGTGGGAGGGAATAAAGGAGGGAGCTCCCAACCCGCATAAGCACGGTGTGGTCCCTTTGAATCCTCAAAGTAGTGTAGTCACTGTCCGTCTGTAAAGACCAGGAAACTGAGGCTCAAACAGAAGCCAAAGTTAGCAGGGCGGAGATGTCAGCTCTGGTCTTCTGACACAGTTGGCAGACTTGCTCTCTGTGGGTCCCTGGAGGCGCAGAGCTCAAGCCTCTGTCTGCCTCGCTTCTGGCACATCCTGCCTTCTCTCCAGATACATACATCCTCTGAAGAACTGTTTCCTTTTTGGAGTAATTCTCACACACTCATTAGGAATTCAGTCACATAAAATGGGACCAGCAGCTACTTAAGAGAGATGCTACTATTGGGCTGGGTGTTAGGTCTGTTACCTTGTTGATGAAGGCAAACAAGGAGAGGACAATAGTTCTCAAAACGGAGTTTCAGACAGGTGCCACGGAAGAGCACATTAAGAATGCAAACAGATTCGTGTCACATCCAGCAACAGGCAGCACCCTGTGTCTCTGGTACCGGCATGCCAAGGAAAGGGTTCTGAGGTTAGCCACAGTCTGGGACCCAGGAGGCCAGGCGCTGCTGGGCTGGCACACGGACACTGGGTGTGGTACATCGAGGAACTGGGCTAGGACCTCTCTGACTGACTGCTGGGTCCAGTCTCTCCAGGACGCTGGGAGTGACACCCAGTGCTGGGGCAGAGGGGCCCACATGTGCATTTCACTAGTCAGAGCACCAGTACAGAAGCCCCTGGACCCTCTAAACAGAAGCTATGTGGAAATTGCATGTGTGGATAGGTGGGTATAGACAGGGATGCAAAAGAGGTCAACACCAGAACAACATCCTTCATTCTGACACATCCTCTCTTTCTCTGTGTTACTGTGAACCTAGGCCCTTCCTCAACAATTGCTCTTCATAGACCCATTTACACCAAGAAACAGGTGCTTTTTGTGTAAAGAAAACATGGAGACAAAAGATTACTCAGTGATTAGAGTGTATACTGCTCTTCCAGAGGGCCTGAGTTCAGTTCCCAGAACCCACGTTGGAGGGTTCACAATATCCTTTTACTCTGGCTCCAGGGAACAGAGGTTTGGGACATATCATGCCTCTTCCAAGGAATGCTGTCTGGAGCTAATGAGCCATCGTGGGTGTTTAGGACCTAGGTAGAGAGGACCAGAAACAAAAGGGATTATCATAGCCTATGAGCAAATAATGGCACTCTAGCTCAAGCCGTGAACACCATGGCACCTTCCACAAGAACAAAGCCAGACGAAGGAGAGAAAGAAATGAACTTAGCTGGGAGGCAAGCGTAAGGAGCTAAGTAGGTGAGAAAGATCGGTCCATCAGTGGTTTGGAATGGAATCTTCCAGTCATTTGGAGCAATCACTCCTGGCTAGATGTTTGGGAAATGGCTGTTTCATAGGAAAGTGTTTTTTTATTCCTGTTTCTGATTACCATTTAAAACATTTCAATTTCCATTTCAACATCCCAGTTAATAGTTAGATATCACAGAGAAAAACATAGTAAACACTGAAAGTCTTTGTAACTGAGCAGATGCCACTGGAACTCCACACAACTGTTCCCAGACCACAGCAGACATCCTTAGTGTTCTGTAGTTGGACAGATTGTAGCGAGCATCTTCCCCTTTCAACGTCTGCATTAGGTTTCTGCCACTGCATTAAAATGCCGAGGAATTCAGCTCAGAGAAGGACACATTTGATTCATCGTTCTCGAGGCTTTGCTCTATAATTGTTTGGCACTCTCACGATGGGCCTACGGCAAAACGGAACAAAGCTGGCAACTCCTGGGAGGCAGGAACAGCAAAAGAGAGCAGAAGGAAGGGGCAAGACCAAAACCCGCCATTCAGAGGTGTGTTCCCAGTGACCTGCTTCCGCTCTGCCCCGCACTGTAACTGGGCCCCACCTCCAAAATATCATTAGCTGGAACCAAGCCTTCAGCACAGCCTTTGGTGACATTCCACATCCAAACTATAGCATCCCGCTCCTGCTCTCAGGCTCATCAGGCACAACACAGTCTGTCTCCAGGAAACTTCATGCACTTAACAGTTTCAGTACTGTTGGAAGGTCAGAGGCTAAGACAAGACTCTTAGCAAGTCTGAACAGATTAAAAAGTCCATTGGAGTGGGCAGTGGGTGGTGATGGCGCACACCTTTGATCCCAGCACTTGGGAGGCAGAGGCAGGTGGATCTGTGAGTTTGAAGTCAGCCTGGTCTACAGAGTGAGTTCCAGGGCAGCCAGGGCTGCAGAGAGAAACCCCGTCTCAACAAAAAAACAAAAACAAACAAATCTATTTGCATACTTCCAACACAAAATGGCACAGAATGAAGGTTTCCATTACAGGAGGGAATTGGGAGTGGGGGGTATAAAAGGGAGATAGAACAAAGCAAAACCAAACCCAGCAAGACAAATATCCAATCCTATAACTCCATGCAAGCATCTGGAGCATGTGCTGATAGGATTGTACTTCCATAGGAATGTGGCAGCATCATCACTGTGGCTGCTTGCGCTCACCCTGCTCATTGTGGTACCTTTCCTCGGCAAGTGGCTCCATGTTCCGGCATCTCCACCTTCCCGCTCACCCTGCTCATTGTGGTTCCTTTCCTCGGCAAGTGGCTCCATGTTCCGGCATCTCGACCTTCCTGGGGTCTCCACTGCAGCCCCGCTTCACTCTCACAGCTCCGTGTTCTGTACTTTCCAAGGCTCCCTTACGGCACGACACATGGCCTCCCAAGCTTCCCTGTGGCATTTGGGTGAAAATCGCTATGATCAGCTCTTGCATTTTCCATGTCCATAACACTAGTGTCATGAAGGATGCCAAGGTCTGCCAGCAACTCGGGCAATCAGTGGGCCCACTCTGACCATGGCTGCAGTAGTTCCTGTGTGGCAGAGACGGAGCCTGGTGAAGTAACTTCTTAGAGCCAATTCTGGTCAGTCCCACGTGAGCTGCCCTTCTCAGCGTTCACTCCTCAGAGCAAAGCCTTTCAATTTTGCACTTTTACTGCTTGAGACTAGCCAATTCTTGAGATGCCTCAAAACATGCTCCCAATTGTCCTCGTCAAAGCTCCTGGCTTCTTTTTAATGACACCAATCTCCTCAGCAACACCACTCACTGTCTTTGGCCCCGATTTTCTGGGCACTTTCGTGTCTAAACTGCAAAGTCTCTCAAGTCTTTCCACTCCGCTCTTTGTGTTCCATTTTCATTATAAGCCTGGCCAGTATTCTAGTAGCCAGGAGTGCCCAGACCCCATCAAGAATGATTGTCCTGTCTTAATTTGCTCCACTAGATTAATACGTTCTTTATCACAATGTAATATGAATGACCTCTAGAACAGTTCCCAGTGGAGCCTTCATTTGCATATGAAATCTGATAGCCACGCCCTTTTAAACCAATTTCCTATTAGCCATCCATTGTTATAAGAAAATAATCTGAGGCAAACAATTGAGGAAAGATTTATTTTGCTCACAGTTTCAGAGATTCTCATGCTTGGTCACTAGGCTCCATTGCTGTGGGCCTGAGAGAAAGCTAAATGTCTGGGAACATGTGGTAGCAGAGACTAATCCCTTCCCAACAGCCAGGAAGCAGAAAGAGCAAGTGGGGAACTCCATTTCTTCAAGTTTCTATGGCTGCATAAAGGGGGGCTCTTGACAGACCCCCGGGTCTCTCGGGACTAGCCCAGGAAGATGGCCTGTACATTTGCAGTGAGGAGTTGGATGAGCACCTTCTGAGTTGCCTTCCTACATTCTCCTGACTCCTTCTCCTGACACAGTGCTGGCAGCTCGTGTGAGGCATCCCTGGGATGCTCACCTTTCCCTTCATCCTTTGCACTCTGTAGGTGAAAAGCCCTCATTCCCAAAGTTCTCTTCCAAGCAGTACAAGGTGCACCCTAAAGGAAGCACGGTCTCTGTGCTGAGATCCCTGCTGGACACTACGGAGGACAGCAATGCTTTTTAAACTGCCTGTGCTCAGAAGTTAGCTTGCAAGATAAATCAGGAGCTATGAAAGATCTTTCTGTTGCCAAAAGATGTTATAGGTGTATGTGTGTACACGCGCGTGCGTGATGCTTCCTATATCCCAGCAGGCCAATATTTCACATTGTATCCAGGTGAGGCAAAGCTCCATTTATTCCTGACAGGTGTGTCACTCTTCTGACATGAATGATTTTAAAAGCTGAACTGGTGGCTGGGGAGATGGCTCAAGGGTTAGGAGCACTGGCTGCAGCCGGCTGTGGTGGCTCACTCCTTTAATCCCAACACTCAGGAGGCAGAGGCAGGCGGATCTCTGAGTTCGAAGCCAGCCTGGTCTACAATTCAAGTTTCAGAATGGCCAGGCCTTTTACACAAAGAAACCTTGTCTCTGGGTGTGGCGGGGGGGGGGGGGGGGGGGGGAGGGCGGGGGGGGGGGGGGCGGGCAGGGGAGGAAAACTGGCTGTTCTTCCAGAGGATCCAGGTTCAATTCCCAACACCCACATGGAGACTCACAACAGTCTATAACTCCAGTCTCAGAAGATCCAAAACCTCCTTCTGACTTTCTTGGACAGTGCACACACATGGTACACAGACATACATGCAGGTGAGACACTCATACACATAAAATAACATTAAAAGCAAAAAGGCTCAACCAGAAGCTTGTGAGAGCCTCTCCACCTGTGAGGCCTATGGAAAGGTAGCTTTGCCCATGTTCTTAGACACTCTTAATTAATCTTTGTGTATTATGGACTCATGGGCTGCATTACTGAGTCATTGGGAGCATAACATGAACCTCCACCCCAGGGCCTTCAGTATATAGCTATTCAAGCTCTATAGAGTGACCCAGGCTGGCTTCTCCCCAGCACTCAAGATGGGACCTGGTGCTTAAGACACCCAGAAAAACATCACTATGCCTAGAAATTTTTGAACATTTCTACTCCTCCTGTGCCCACAGGGTCCACTGTCTGGAAAGCTCTCTGGTCATCTTCCCACATCTAACCTATTCTGTAGTGTTCAGATGGCCAGGGTCAAAGTCGATTGCTGCTCTTGCATCATGAGCTGAGTCCCTTAAGAAAGCTGTTGCAGGACACAGAGCAGACATCATGTCTGTTTTCCCACTACTGTGACCCTGGTGCCTAGTGAGTTCTGACCCAGAGCAGGAGCTCTGCTGACTGAGTCAGCCCTGGGGATCTGACAGGGACGAGTTGTAGGGTGCAGAAGTCGGCCAGTTCCATCACAGACACCAGTGCTGCTGCATGCCAGTGGTCCAGCCCTGGCCTCAGCTCACCTTTTGTGAACTATTTACAGAGCATCTGTCGGCTGATTTATCTGGGCTAGGCATCCTGGATTGGACCCAGAGAAGATGCTCATTAAAAGCTGAGCTAACTGAGCCAGGTGGTGGCACTGCCTTTAATCCCAGCACTCTGGAGGCAGAGGTGGGTGGATCACTGTGAGTTGGAAGCCAGCCTGGTCTAAAGAGCAAGTTCCAGGACAGGTTCCAAAGCTACACAGAGAAACCCCGTCTTGAAAAAAAACAAAAAAACAAAAAAGCTGAGCTAACTGTGAAATGCCCTAAGCTTCTCACTACATATGTTCAGTGCCTGTGTTATGGAAACTGGAAGAAGACATCCTGGAGGAATTTTTATTTAAAATGTTTATGTGAGTAATACATATCTGTTATGAAGCCAACAAAACAGTATAGAAAAAAAGCATTCCTTCCTGTTAGTAGTCATTATTACCAGCTTGGAGGATTTGCTCCTAGACTTTTCTGCAGATATATACAAACAAGTAGTCATATACAGGGCTCTGGATAAACACATAGTAATCTGAAACAATAGATCATGTTAGTCCAATAACATGGTTTTCATTGACTACCACACACAGCCTTCCCTGACAGCACATGGAGATCTGTCTTTTATGTTGAGCTGTCCAGACAGCAGGATGGTGAGGGTGACAGGGGCATCTCCGTGGAGACGTACCGGAGGAAGGGCATCTCCGTAGAGATGTACCGGAGGAAGGACATCTCCGTGGAGACGTACCGGAGGAAGGGCATCTCCGTGGAGACGTACTGGAGGAAGGGCATCTCCGTGGAGACGTACTGGAGGAAGGGCATCTCCGTGGAGACGTACCGGAGGAAGGAGGCTTGTTCTACAAGCACAGCTGCACCTGTGAGACAGCATGAGACCCCACAGGTTGCATGCTCACCTTCCTGCATCTGGAGGGCCCGAAAGGCTGAGGAACGCAGTTTACCTAAGGAATGCTACTGAAGATGGCCAGTGTCAGCTCTGTGGAGTTCCCCAGGGTGTAGGCAGTTGGGTGGGCTCCTTACCATGCAAGGGAGAGTCTCCTGCAAGAAGATCTGCTTTCCTCCATCAGGCAGCAGATAGGACCTGAAAGACTATGGCAGAAGCTGAGCCACTGGGCTCCGTGATGAAATGTGCAGAGAACAGAACAAGGTGGATAAAATCTCAGGAGGACAGAGTGTAAGCTCTGCAGATGCTGACTGACAGCTATCCTGCACCCAGGAGGCGATGCTTCCTACAGGAGTTTATCCCGAGAGGTCCTGGCTCTGGCTACTCCACTGGGATCAGGGCATCTGAACTCTTCATGCCAAGGTGAAGGTTTCTACACTCAGAACCTGCTGAGATGAGTGATGGGAGTCTTTCCCTTTTGTTTTGAGGTGAACTGCCCTTCTTTGTGCTTAGATTCAAAATTCCAAATTTACAATTTAATGTCTAACTTTTATTCAGTGGAGGAGAAAGTGCTGAGAGAGTCTCTCACTTGGCACCCCTGGCTGGGCTGGCCTTGCTTGCACTCACCGAGATCCTCCTACCTCTGTGTCCACAGTACTGGGATCACAGGCACACGCCACAGCACTTGGATTAATAGTTTCTTAATAATAATAAAAACCACTGTATAATTCCCACTATGTCTATGAGCAGTGAGATGTTTTAAACTGCAGGAAATGTGGCTTCGCTTTAGAAATAGCTGTCCATCTCTCACGCTGACCTTGGGGAACACTAACATTGTTGTCCGCACCACGCCCCTTGGGACACCAGCTGTAACTCTGACTGAGCTATTTAGAAGTATTCTAAGTGTTTAGTAATGATAAACAGCAGGCCAGGCCGGGCTCATTGGTACCTGGGTTCCTCCATCCCATCCGCACACTGCTCTTTTCTTGTCCACACACTGTTGAGTAACTGTCGTAGCAACTGACATTGCAATCCCCCAAACTCCACAGAACCCCAACTTCCCTCATGCAATACAGCTTGTTCAGCTCCATTCCTACCCAGAAAGCCTCTGGCAGCTCTCTCAAGGGCGGATTCTCCATGCCATGTCCTACCCTTTGGCCTGCAGAACGTAATTCAGCTTGGCCCTCGTCCAGCCCAACTGCGTTCAGTGAGGATTCAGTGAGGATGTGCACACTGACCACTCCCTCATACCCACTCTCACCCTGCAAGGACCTCTTGGAGGTTTTGTGTTCTGTTTTACAGATGTTTACTTTAGGAGTCACTTGTAAAAAGGCTCATTCATGAGGAAACTGGGAATTGATCACGTGTCCAGCATGTTTCAGATCCCGGGTGGATGCAGATAATTCGGACCACCTTAGCAATCTTGAAGGAAGCAGAGGGGCACTGGGTGAAGCACATTAATCCTCACAACAAACCCAGTGGGAGTCAGAGAGGCTCAGCAAACTGCCAAGGGACACATCCAGGTGACAGGGTGTTGTCTGAGAGGAGGCTTGGGTGACTCCCAAAGCCAAGGCTTCCATTGTAGCTTCCAAGTCTGAGGTCACAGACAAGTACAGGAAACTGTTTCTTGTTGACTGGAGCATTCCCCAGCCTCAACGATAGTGTGTGACCTTTGGCCTGTCACTCACCCCTTCAGGACATCAGTGTCTAACCTATCAAGAGAGAACATCAGTGCCCTTCTCATGGAAGTTTCCGGTAGAAGGGCGTGACAGGTCTGTACTCTGTGCAGACCGGAAACAGAGCACTGACCTGAAACTCCAGCCCTCCCACCCCAGGCCATGCGTGCCCCAAGATCCAGGTGACAGGAAGGCCCCTTCTTCCTACAGTGCGTTTCTGGAAGCTGCTTCACAGGTTGACACAGATCTTCCGAGGAGCACATCACTGTTATCTGTGAAAACCTGTTTTCTTCCTCTGACCCTCGCTGGCCTCTTCCCAGAGGGGCTGAACCTGAGTCTCTTACCTTCCCTCCTTGTTTTCAGGCTGAGATCTTTTCTGAAGTGCTTGGAGGTGGCTCACAGGAAATCACACAGCAACTCAAGACCCTCGACATTTGTGATTCTGAGCCCACTGGGTTAGTCTTTAACAACGCTGAAGATCGCTGACATAAAACACCCAAACCAAAATTGAAATTTCCTGAAATTTGAGCCCCCTGGGACAGTCCAGCTATCTGCTGGGCTGTGCACATTGCTCCTACCCTCCCTCTCTCCAAGGCCAGTGGCATCCAGTAGGGCAAAGCTGGCAATACATGGTCCCCTTCCTGTGCTCACAAAGCCCAGCCAAGACTGTGTTAATATCAAAGGGGCTTGAGCTCACTGGCAGCAGCTGGTGGATTTCAGACAAGACTGGGCATAGACAGGTGACTGATTTCTGTGGATTCATTTTTCTTACTTCTCTCCTAAGGTGTTCATAGACACATCTTCAAAATAAAAGTATTTCAAAGGACAAATCCCCACAGTTTCTCCTCTTGGCTAACAGGTCCCCAAAGCCCTGTGTCGAAGTCTGTGTTTAAACCTGACTTTTAAGGGAGTCAGTCAATCTGTGAGTGCTGTGTGGATGCTGGGAGGAAAGCAGCAGCCCTGGAGGAGATGAGGAGTGTTCTCCATCCCTGGAAGTCACAGAGAGATGGACAGTTAGGCAGATACGGTGGCTTTGTGTCCCAGATGAGGTGCCCCAAGCCAAACATCCACTCCCTCTATAGTAAGGGGTGACAAGCTGACTTTGTTCGCGGGGAGACATTACCTCATCCCTCAAGGTGGCTAGCTGCAAACGCAGCCTTGAGAAATGGCCCAGGAAAGAGTAGTAGGGACCTTGCATTCTTGAAGTGCCTACTAGGGACCTGCAGAGGCGCTCAGCAACCATGAAGAGAATGCAGGGGCCACGTCTAGACAGGCCTCCAGAGCACACTGCCCACCGGTCCTGGGTTACCATGGGCAACCAGGACGGCTAAGCTGCTCTGCTCCAGCTCTGTCGCTCCCTCAGAGAGCTCTGGCCCAGTTCTCTGGATGCAGTCTCTGACCTCTGACCTCTGATGTGACAGCCAAGAGCAATAGGGTGGCTAAGCTTCCTGACATCCCGCAGATGTGGTGTTATTTCCTTTCCTTTCGCCTATGAGGAGACTGAGGCTCACAAAAGTGAGAGAACTCACGGCTGGCATCCAGGTGGTGCCAGTGGAACTGAGACTCTTTCTGGTCAGCTTTGACCTCTGACCTCTGGCCTCTGTTCCCTACCTGGCTCAGAGTCAGAGGTTCTTAGGGGACTCTGAACTAGTCTGTCCAAATGTGTTGTAGAGGGTGCCTCTAAACACAATGTGCTTCTAGAACAATCTAAAGCTACTGATGGCTACTGTAACTTAGAAAAGGACACTCTTCCTTCAAGACATTTGATTGTCATTTGTTGGCAAACCACCCACAGGCACATCTAGGGAGATGTCACACTCATGTCACCACTGGCAGTTGGGTAGTGTGTAACCTGTCAACCACGCACAGTCATGCTGAGTCACATATGTGTGTAACCTGTCAATCACGCACGGTCATGCTGAGTCACACATGCATGTAACCTGTCAACCACACACGGTCATGCTGAGTCTCATGTGCTTGTCTCGGGCATGTCACCGCACTCTCTGAGGCTCGGTGCCTTAGAATGGAGACAACATCCCGTTCCTTTCATGCCTTCCTCCTTCCTCCTGCCCCACATGACTCCCACCTTCTGCCCCAGGTCCCCTCACTCACAAGGTTTGGACCAGAAATTAGGAAAGACACGGTACGAGTTCAAGGAGAAGAGCTGCTCCTCCTGAGAGACCCGGAAATGTTGAAGAGAGACGGCTCCCGGAGGATGGGCAGCCTTCCGGATGACACAGCTTCAGGAGACATAAGTGAGGTCCTTCTACACTGCTCCGTGTGTTTCGAGAGGAGCTTGACTGGAGTGAGGTTGCTCTTCAGGCTCCTCTCTTCAGAGACCCAATCCTTCCTCCATGCCTCCGTTCCCTCTCTCCACTCTCCTTCCTTCCTCTTCACCATGCCTGCTTTCAGAGAAGGACAGATGAGGCCTCCCAGTTCCTTGGAAATTTGCCTCTAAATAGTTCTAGGGTGAGATCCTAAGTCTAATCAGTGAATGAACGCTAGCCTTGGGAAAGGACCTTTTGGTGGCAAGGCTTGCATCAGAAAGCTTGCCATCAGGAGCATGCATGCCTTCTGGAAGCTTCTGAAGATGAGCAACAGTTCTCCCCGACTGTGAGAGCCGACCTCCTGCACTGGGCCAGGCTAGCAAACATGGTCTTCGCTTCTGACACTGCGTCCCCTCTGCCTGGACTCAGGTGTTCACCCACAGAATTGAAGTTTCTAACAGTAGTTCTTGGGTACGGAGACTGAGGTGGCATTGAAATCTTTCCTAATGACCCGATAAGGAATCCTTATGGCTACAGGGATTTAGTCAGCTCACTGCTCTGAGAATGAGGCCACATTATGAACTTGAGAAGTGTGTGAGGAAAAGATATGGAAAATCCTTAAGTGAGTCCTGAAACATGAGCACGTTTATATTCAAGGCACCAACCCTGAGCAGGCTCTGGTGAGTGCTAGGACAAACCTGTGGCTTTGTTCTTCAAGGGGTCGGCATCTAAACTCCAGGCTGGCCTGCAAGTCCACCTCAGGACACATAGTCTTCCCTCTGGACACCAGTTGCTCTGCGTGCCTTTTAGGAACAGCCCTCATTTTCAAGAGCTTGAAAGGCTGACTTTGAAATCCAAGGAATCCCAGAAGCACCTTCACCCTATAAGGGTTTTCTTGACACCATGTCAATACATTGAGGATTCCTAGCCAGCAGGGTCTTTTTGGGATTTAGAGCAGAGTCTACAGGGTTTATGTTGTGAAGTTTCTCACAATTCTGCTTTCACTTCTGGGTCACACCATGAATAAGTTGAGAAACGTGTCAGGAATATTCCTGTGGCTCCTCCATGGAGTTCACAAGGACAGAGAGAGCAGGGTGAGAGGTGCCCTGCCGGTGAAGTCCCAGTCATGTGAGAACACTGTCCGGTGGCACACCAACAAAAAACTCACCGTGTATTCTGCAGGGGAACATGGTGGAGACACTCTGTCAGAAAGAGACTCAGCATGAGGCGCACCCCTCACACCTCAGGCTGCACCTCGGCCGTCCTGGAGGAGTCTACACGGCTGTTTGCCCTCTGACCTCCAGCAGAAAGGGCAGAGTGCTCCTTGGGGCCTTGAGAATGCCCTTAGTTCATCACCCTAACCTGGAAGGAAGTGGGATTTATTTCCGGGAGCTTTCACTTCAAGTAACTCTTACCTCTCCACCTAGTCCTATCCCTACTTGCTATAAACGTAAACTCAATCTCCTCCAGTGGTAATAGAGTGCCTAAATATAATCGGGAAGAAAACCCAGGGTCTGTGGGGCTGCGTGACAGGCCATGCTGGACTCTGTTGGTCAAGGACTCCCAGATTTTCTTAATCCTGATTAGGAAGATGTTAATCCTAGCTTAAAGGACAAGGGGCCAATGAAATCATCATAACCTCTCATCAGTTCCTACCTGCTCTCTCACGGAGAGAGAAAAGGATAACAAAGAACAGAGAAAGCTGTGGAGGTTTTCTTCATTGGGGAGTTATCAACCTCTACCTGACAGGTCTCTTTCTTAATATTATATTAAAACACAATGGAGACAGAATCAAAAATTCATAGCCTCTATTAATTCAAGCCCCTTTTGAAAAATCAAAGTAGGGGATGGAGAGATGGCTCAAGAGCATTGGCTGTTCTTGCAGAGGACACTGTTTGGATTCCCAGCACCCCAAAAGTGACACACAACTGTTTGTAACCCCAGTTCTAAGGGACCCGACTTCCTCTTTCAGCCTCTGTGGGCATTGACATGCATTCAGGCCAACCACCATACATCTAAAATTAAAAACAAACCATTTGGGGGCCAGAGAGATGGCTCAGCAGCTAAGAGCACTTGCTGCTCCTCCAGAGAACCTAGGTTAGATTCTCAGCATCCACATGGCAGCTCACAACTGTCCGTAACTCCAGCTCCAGGTGATCCAGTGCCTTCTTCTGGCCTCCTCAGGCACTGCATGGATGTGGTACACAAACACACATGCAGGAAAAACACCCGTACACATAAAAATAATAACAAAATAAATTCTAAAAAAAAGAAAGAAAAGTCAAAATAGAGTAGCTCTGGATGCATTCATAGCAAATAAGTGATCTGATGCGATCAAGATGTCAGTCCCAGCAGAAGTGAGAGACCACACCAAGGTCTTCACTGAGAGACGCCGAACTCAAGCTGCTTCAAGAGAGTCCAGTACTGGGCATAGTGGCACACGCCTTTAACCTCAGCACTTGGGAGGAAGAGGCAGGTGGACCTCTGTGGGTTCGAGGCCAGCCTGCCTAGGACAGTCAGAGCTACAGAGTGAGACCCCGTCTCGAAAAACAAACAAGCAAACAAACACAGGTAAAGGAAGGCTGGTATACCGGGACACCGACTAGGACAAAGTGAGAAAGGCAAGGCTGACACAGGTCTCCTAGTCCAAGTGGCAGTGTTGAGTGCGGGTGTAACGCCCGTTCGGAGGACAGAGGAACGTTGAAGGCTTTGGTTCTTTAGAAACCCTGACCGAGCTCACTGCTGCTGTCATTGCTCACTGCACGAACGCTGCTGTGAGACGACCCTGGAGAGTCCGTGGGTTTGCCACACAGCAGGTGCAGCACTTCCACCATGGAGAAAGAAGTGACCATTCCTATAGGTATGTCCCGGGACGCCCTGAGTCTAAAGCAAAGCCATTCTCCCCTTGTGGTTGGTGACAAAATGAGTGACATGTGACACAGGTTGACAGGCTTCTTTGTATTCATTTTGTTCCCAAATAAACATGTGCTGTTAGAATATTTCCCGTGCTTGTAACTTCCTCCTCGCAGTGAGCCAAATGTAAAACAGTAAATATAAAGTCATTAGGAAAATCAAAAGCATTATTTTTATAACGAACTTTGAGAAGTATGTATGTGTTTAATAACATTCCTTCTGCCGAGGGGAAAGAAAGAAGTTAGCTATCTGTTCCACCTTTTGATGTTTTGACAGAGTGTTAGGAAGTCTTGACACGGAGGAAAGGACCGCCTGTGAGCTTTTGATGGGCTGGTGCTGGCGCCCCCTAGTGGTCAAACAGGGGAATGACTGTCACAATCCCTGGGATCTTAACCTGGGACTATGGGGGCAGAGGGAGCCTGAATGGAACTTTGATGTTCCTGTAACCTTTGCATGGCTTAGTGCCAAGTTTCAGCTTTTGTGTTCGATTGAAGACAGTTGATTCTGGGGATGCTCCCACAGCTCCCACATTCTCAGGACAGGGCAGGGTATTACATTTTCTCTACTGAAGTTTGGTAAGTCTGACTGCCAGAGTGCAATGACTTAGAAAGGGAGACAGTACAGAGATGGAAAATGAGCTGGCCTTCTAGTCTCTGTTCTTGCAAAGAGCTCATCCTAGGAGTCTTTTTGGTTGCAAATTACTTATGGAAAATGGATCTAAAATGGTCACAGAGAGGCCCTTGGGCATTAAAGAACATGAATACCGGGAAGCTTACTATATATATCTCCCGCTCCTCAAGTGCTCAGAACACCAGTTTCCATCCTGCATGCAAATTTTAAGAGCATTTTTAGGGCTAGAGAGAAAGATCGGGAATTAAGAGCACTTGCTGCTCTTACAGAACACAGTTGCTTCCTGGCACCTCTAACTCCAACTCCAGGGGATCCAGCATCCTCCTCTGGTCTCCACAGGTACCACACACATGTACACACACACACACACACACACACACACACACACACACACACATCACAGAACTAGGTGGCACAAGGACGTATTTCCTGTTGGGCTCTTGGGAAGCAGATGCAGAGATCGAGTCTGGGATGTGAGTGGGTGGAGGATTGAAGGGAGGAAGACAGAACTGCACTGTGATCCTATCAAAGCCTTGGGCAAATGGATGCGGGTGCAGGAGAAAAGTGCCTGCTGTGAGTTTTCCAGTCAGCCTGGACCGATGGCCTCTTCTCCTCCCCGCATGCCTCCCGGTCACTGATGTGGAGCTGAAGGTCGGGAAGTGTCTACTGATAGATAGGCTCCTCCCAATTGGGCGGGTCCTTCTTGGAGGGGGCAGAAGTATGGTTGCTTCAGAGGGAGGCTTCTCCATTGCAAAAGCATCTAAACCAAGACTTGAACAGCAAACTAGCGGGGGGGGGAGGGCAGGATGGCCGTGCATTGGCTGCTTTTCTTGTTGGTGTAACAAAACACCCGGCAAAGCACCTTACGGAAGGAAGGGTCTTTGGGGCTGCGTTGGAGGGTAGAGTCTATGACAGCAGAGAAGTCATGGTGACAGAGGGTGGCTGGTCACATTGTACCCGCAGTCAAGAACCAGGGAGATGAACGCTGGGGCTAAGTTCATTGTCTCCTTTTTATTTAGTCCGGGACCCAGCTGACAGAAAGATGACACCCACATTCACCAAGAACCACCTTGTCTGGGGTGTGTCCATGGTGATTCTAAATACAGGCAAAACGGCAAGATTAACCATCCCAGTTCCACTAGACACTTAAGCACATCACCTAAGTCATAATATTCATTCTCTGGCCTTCAAAGTCTCATTTTCATCTCCTAATGCAAAAATGCATTTAGTCAGTCTCCATAGTCCTTAACAGACCCAACACCTTAAATGCCTAAAGTCTGTTCTGAGACTCAAGGCAAACTCTTAGATTAAACCCCAGTAAAATAAAAAGCAAATCACATGCTTTCTTTATCCAACGGCACAAAACAAACAGCCGCCTCCCCAGAGGAGGGATGGGAGGATAGCACGTGAAGACTGGAGCAAAGCCAGACCCAAATCCAGCCAGGCAAATGCCAAACGTCAAACACCAAATCATGTCTGGCATCTGGAGCTTATGATGGAACCATCCCACTCCATTAGGCATAGGTAGTCTTGGCTTTCAGCTCTACCTGAGGCACACAGATTTTCTCTTAGGCTGGGTCCACATCGTGACTGTGGCATTCCTCAGCAGATGGCCCATGGTCCTGACATTGACCACATCCTGGGACCTCCACTGCAGCTCAGCCTTCACCTCCCCACCTTCATGCAATGGCCTCTCGGGGCTTTCTTGCAGGGAGTCCAAAACTGCCACACACTGCCCGGCTTCAGCAGCTTTCTGGAGCTTTGGTGCATGTCTCCAGGATCCCTTCGTTCGTATTTCATGCTAGGAAACCTGTGCAATGTGGACACTGCTGGCGAGTTGAACTGCCAAATCTTTTTACTCATCATGAGAGGAGAGTGACCCATAGGAGAGTGCCACCCACATTCTCATTATGAGAGGAGAGTGACCATAGGATAGTGCCACCCACATTCAGAGTCTTTCCTTCTCAATCAAATCTCTCTGGAACCATTCAGACACACTCTGCAGTGTTTCCATGGTGACAGTGAGGATTGTCACAGGTATACAGTGGGAAGTGGTAGAAGAAGCAGTTGGTGTAGGGGCTTGGGGGAAGCAGGCGCAGGCATGGTTGGGGTCGGAAAGAGGCAGAGTTAGAGTAAGCAATAAGGCCAAGGTACAGGGATGAGAGTGGAAAGGCTGAAGGGTCAGAGCCTCGCAGGGTCACTTGGCAAAGAGTTTGCATTTGATCCTCTTGGTCTGAAGATGCATTTAGGAATGTTTGGGCATCACTTGTGGCCTCTATATGAACGGTAGGTTGGGAGGTGAGGACAGTGTGGTACCCCGAGTGCTGGAAGCAGATAGCCCTATTAGCAGATTGTAGGTCTTCAAAGAATGTCCCGAGTAAAGGAAGCTTCCTGAGAAGGTCTGCCCTCCTCACGGATGGAGAGTAGACTGGCCCAGGATTCCTGTTGGTCATGAAGAAGAGGCAGCAGAGCCCTACACCTCAGCAAGGCTGGGCAGTGTCTGCTTCTATTCTTTTGGACGGAATCCGACCCCAGCACCATTAACAATGCCTGGAAAGGCCTTCGGCTCCTCCTCCATTTTTTTTCTCCTATAATTTGGAAGCAAGCCCCAGATGCTACATCATTTTATACCCCTATTTCAAGGTGCATCATTAAAAATGAGAATGTGCTTTTAAAAGTATAGCCTCAGTACCGTGAAGATACAGGAGAGTGGGGTGGTAGAGAAGAGCTTGTCAGCCGTGAGGGGCAGAGACAAAGACTGCAGGATGGGAGAAGCAGCTGTGTCGGGGATGATGAGGGATGCAGAGCTCATCTTTCGGGGTGGGATGGACTGTTCTTTGGTTTCTCATCTCAGCCTTGTTCCACCGGAGAGCATGCCTTAACCCTGAAGAGATAAAATGTCATTTCGTTTCAGGAATATAATGGCACAGACAAAAATTAAGAATGAGGTTGGTCCTGCTAAGAAAGTAAGATCCTCTCCGAAAGAAGCTGAAAACAGGAGGCAGTCTGGAGAGGAGTCACAGGAAGAGAGAGAGAAGCACAGTTCACACTCAGCTGAGGGCGGGGAAGAGAAAACAGGCAACTGTAAAACCATGTTTCAGCAAAGGAAGACAAATTCTGAACAGGGTGCTCAGAGCTGCTAGAAGATGCAGGCAGTGGGAAGAGCCACAGGAAGGTGAGGCCCTAGGCAGGGACTTTGTGCAGAAGGAAACACAGAGACATGTTTCACCACGGAAACAACCTATACAAATTGTATGTGGCCCACACCAGTGCAACCACACTGCAGGATTTGAAGGTGTCATGTGGTAGGGTCTGTCTACCCTTTCTGGGTCACTTCAGAGAGAAATCTGGAGGCCAGTCAGAACAGAGAAACTCGTTTGGCTACACTCTAAAGAGCATCTTTCTGATAGAGCACTGCATGCAGAAGAGAGATGGCCCCCTGGCTTGGAAGATGTTCTCAGGTAACTCTGGGGGCTACCTGCTCAGAATGTCTGGGTGGCAACCAGCCTGGAGACTCAAGGGAAGGCCCTGTTTACCTCTAAGTCTCCTAAATTCCTTCATGTCTGAAGTCCTGTGGGGGTTTACATAAGGATGCCCCCATAGACTCATATATTTGAATGCTTTGTCACCAGGGAGGGGGACTGTCTGAAAGGATTAGAAGGATTAGGAGGATTAGGTGTGGCCTTGTTGGAGGAAATGTGTCCCACCAGGCCCAGTCTCTCTCTCTCTCTCTCTCTCTCTCTCTCTCTCTCTCTCTCTCTCTCTCTCTCTCTGCCTGCTGCCTATGGAACAGTATGTAGCTCTCAGCTACTTCTCCAGCTGTGGGAGCCCATTTTCAGGTTCCTCGTGGCTTTACCCAGCAGGTCTGCATAGAGGGGATGATTGTACCGCAGGCCTGAGTGCAGGTGTCTGAGATGATCTACACTTGGCTGTGCTGTGGGGGAGGTCTTTTGCTCCACCCATTGCCATTTCTATAAATACTCCAGGGCAGAGATAGTCAGGACCCATTGGAATAGGTTCCAGGCCCTCTCAAGGCTATCCTGTTTTTTTCTGTTTATCTCCACAGTCTAAATCCTTCTATCTAATATTTTCTGCTGCTCTCACTCAAGAAAACTCTGGGGAACTGTGGGGGTGGTGGGTAGCTGCCCTGAATCCATCACCCTGTCTGCCTTCATGTTGACATGCTTCCCTCCATGATGGTAATGGACTAACCCTCAAAAACTGGAAGCAAGCCCCCAATTAAATGGTTTCCTTTTATAATAGTTGCCTTGGTCATGGTGCCTTTTCACAGCAATAAACAGTATTTAGACAAGTCCTATTCCTGGGAAAGTAAACCAAAGCCTGATCCAATTATAACTTGGCCTCATTTGCTTTATGTTGTTCTCATAATTGGCCCTTCCTTACCCAGAACCCTCCATCCTGCACAGAGACACAGAGTACTGGGAATTCAGTCTGATAGGAACACGCTGAAATGAAGGCAATAAACATGAATAAGCTACCTCATGTTCAAAATTCTCCAGCCTACTCATTCACTTACCCCTCAGTGCAAACCCAGGGAAGGGGACGAAGCAGAAATCTCTATTCCTGCTCTACAGAGAAGGGGTCTCCAAGAGAGCCAGGGCTGTCCAGCAGCACTCAATTTTTGGAAGGACAAGCTTGCAGCTCCTTGCTTTCTGCAAGCGAGGACACGGGTGGAACCAGGAGAGGTGGTGTATGCCTATTATCACAGCACATAGAGATGTCCTTGGATCTAACAACTCCAGCCCCTAGAACAGACAGGACACAGGTTGATATGGCATGACCAGCTTCTTCTGGGCAAATGAGGGAGGAGTCTACAGGCATCTCCCAATAAATGAATGAGATTCTGATGCCCCATATCTTTGTGCTGTGGATATCAGAGCCTCCAACACAGAAGAGAAACAAGAAAGATCAAAGGCAGGGCCAGGGCTCAGAGAGGAAAGAAGCCAGGCCCTCTCTTCCACAACCTTTCCCAAGAGAACATTCCAAGATCCCTCCCATCAACACACAGTTGGAGGCCCAGGGATGGCCCTGGAGGCTAGGCATGGAGCAGTGAGATGAACCTAAGATCTAGGGAGGAAAGGCCTAAGCTTGTTTTCAGCTGTGTTACCTCCAGTAAAATTGTCTTCTGAGCATGCTTCCTCATGGGTAAGTTGGGATGGAGACCTCTGTTTCATCTGCTTTGTGGGACCCTGGTACAGGCCAGATTGACTCACCAGAGTGAAGATGCTCCCTGAACTCTGTGTGGGACTGGCACATGCTGCTGCTGCTGGTGAAATGATCAGGAGACTCCATATGTTCAGTTTTTACTTAGTCAAGGATACCAGGGCTTTGCATGTGTTATCTCTTTGAATCCACTTGAAGTGGGTTCCATTAGACACCCCTCCCTTATCTGGCTGAGGTAACTACCCATGGCCATTATTATGGAGTCAGAAAGCACCATAGCCACAACTGAGTTATGTTGTTATTGTCGTTAGTATATTCAATATTTTTCCTTCTATTGAAAATAAATTATTTTCTCATGTAATATACCCTGATTAGTTTCCCCACTCCCTACTCCTCCAGTTCTTCCCCACCTCCCCTCCCATTCGGGATCCACTCCTTTTTTGTCTGTCATTAGAAAGGAATAGGCTTCTAAGAGATGATAATAAAATATAACAAAATAAATATGTTAAGATAAAATGAAACTATCACATCAGAGTTAGACAAGACAAACAAGGAAAAGAGCCCAAGAGAGGGCACAAGAATCAGAGATCCACTCATTCAGTCAGGATCCTATAAAAACACTAAACTGGAAGCCATGCTATATGCACAGAGGACTGTTGCAGATCATGCAGGCCCTGGGTATATTGCCTCAGTTTCTATGAGTGAATATGAGCTTCGATCATGCTGATTTGGAGGGCCTTGTTTTCTTGATGTCCTCTATGCCCCTCTGGCTCTTACCCTGTTACCACCTCTTCTTTCTTGTGGTTCCCTGAGCCCTGAGCAGAGGGATTTGATGGAGACATTCCATTTAGTGCTGAGTGTTCCAAGGTCTCTCACTCTCTGCATATTGTCTGGCTGAGGTCTCTGTGCTTGTTCCCATCTGCTGCAGGAGGAAGCTTTTCTGATGATGGCTGAACAAGGCACCTATCTATGAGTATAACAGAATGTCATTGGATTTTATCAGTGTTTTTAGATTAGTAGTATTCAGTTTTACTGTAGCTGGAGTATTCCTGTGTCCACCCGGCTCCTGCAGCCACTCAGACCCAAATAAACACACAGAGACTTATATTATTTAAACTGTTTGGCCTAATGGCTCAGGCTTCTTTCTATCTAGATTTTACATCTGAAATTAACCCATTTCTATTAATCTATAAGTTGCCACATAACTTGTGGCTTATCGGTACTTTACATCTTCTCATGGCAGCGGTGGCTAGCAGCATCTCCTCACTCAGCCTTCCACTTCCCAGAATTCTCCTCTTTCCTTATCCTGCCTACACTATCCTTTCTGCCTGGCTACTGACCAATCAGCATTTTATTTATCAACCAATCAGAGCAAATCCTTCACAGCATACAGAAAGACATCCTACAGTTATGGAGTTCAAGACTACCAGGAACAAAAACACAGATGCAATATGGATTACAATTAGCCAAATTTATTAATTCTGCTAGCAAGATAGCCACCTCTAAGTCAATAAAAAATGTGCTGAGCTGAAGCAGATAGGGGAAAGGGTTTTTTTAAGGCAAACAATTACTCCACTTCTTTGGAATTTACAGATATATATATATATATATATATATATATATATATATATATATATATATATATATATTTGCCCCACTCCTCCAGCTACATGAAGAATTGCCTCAACTCCCCCTAGCTACATGAGAAACTGCCATTCCTACTGCATACAGCAATAATTGTATTTACAGGAGCCAGAGCAGGCAGTTATTCATTTCTCAGGAGTTACAGAGTTTAGGGGAGGGGGTAAGGGACCAAAGCTTTCAGAAATTCAGGTCAGAGGTCAGTGGCTACTAAAGTGGGTGGCTGGTACAAATGTAATTTCCTTAGCCATCACAACCCGAGAGCCCTGGCTATCTAGTCCTGGTTCTCAGTCACCCATGCAGTGTCTGGTATGAGTTCCATCTCATGGAGTGGGCCTTAAGTCAAATCAGATATCGGTTGGTTACTCCCACAAGCTTTGCTTTAGTATGTCTTGCAGGCAAGGCAGTATTACAGACCAAAGGGTTTACATGTGGCTTGGTGCTTACATTTCTCCTTTGGTAGCATTCAGAGTATCTTCCTGTACCAAAGATACTAGCACATAGGGGTGAAGGCTCTGTGTATGCAACAGCTTGACTTCTCTGTGTTCAGTGAGTTGTGTAGGTGTTGACTTCAGTAATGGGGTCTCACTGTCAGTTTGTGGAGAGCAACCTATTGTCTTGACAATAGTCTAGGTTGTTTGGGGATTCCCAATGGACCCCCTTTTCCCAAAACTCAGTTATTTGTAACCCAATCCCCAGTACTGGAAGCTTCATTTGGTTACAAGAGATGTCCAGTTGGGGCTCTGTCTCCCCCATTATTTGGTAATTGCATTTAGATCACCTTCATATATGTGTATATTCTAGGAGGCTTACACTGTATTAGGTTTCTATTCTACCCTCAAATATCCCATAATTTTAGTTCTCTCCTTATTCCCTCACATAACCTCCTCTCCCCTCCCACTCTAGATTTGATCCTCTCATTCCAGCCCCCCATCCATCCATAACTATCTATTCTATTTCTCTTTCCTAAAAAGATCTATCTGTACCCTCTAAGCCCTTACTCTATACACACCCTCTGTGGTTCTATGGATTATACCTGGTTGTGATTGACTTAACAGCTAATATCCACATATAAGTGAATTCATACCATAATTGTCTTTCTGGATCTGAAATACCTCACTCAGGATTATTTTTTTTCTAGTTCCATCTATTTACCTGCAAATTTCATGATGTCATTTTTTTGATGGCTGAGTAATACTCCATTGTATAAATGTACTACATTTTCTTTATCCATTCTTCTATGGAGGGACATCTAGGTTATTTCCAATTTATGGCTACTATGAGTAGAGCAGCAATGAACATGGATGAGCAACTCTCTCTGTGGTAGGATAAAGCATCTTTTGGGTATCTGCCCAAAATTGGTGTAGCTGGATCTTGGGGTAGATTGATTCTCTTCTTCCAGAGGTATTGCCACACTATCCATAGTGGCTGTACAAGTTTGCACTCCCACCAGCAGTGGATGAGTTTTCCTCTTTTCTCCAAATCCTCACCAACATTAGCTGTCACTTCTGTTATTGATCTTAGCTATTCTGACAGGTGTAAGATGAAATCTCAAGTAGTTTTGATTTGCCTTTCCATGATGGATAAGGATGTTGAACATTTATTTGTTTCTCAGCCATTTGGATTTCCTCTATGGAGAATTCTCTATTTAGAGATGTACCCCATTCTTAAAAATTGGATTGTTTTCTTCATATCTAGTTTTTTGAGTTCTTTATATATTTTGGATATTAGCAGTCTTTCAGATGTGTAGTTGGTAAAAATCCTTCCCCATTCTGTAGGCTGATGATTTGTCCTAATGATGATGACCTTTGCCATGCAGAAGCTTTTCAGTTTCATAAGGTCCCATTTATTAATTGTTGATCTTAGTGCCTAGGTTAACAGTGTTCTCTCCAGAAAGTCTCCTCCTGTGCCAGTGAGTTCAAAGCTATTCTCCACTTATTTTTCTGTCAGGTTAAGTGTACCTGGTGTTATGTTGAGGTCTTTGATCACTTTGGAGTTGAATTTTGTACAGGGTAATGCATATGGATCTAACGGATTCTTCTGCAGCTATCCATTTTGACCAGAACCATTTGTTGAAGATGCTGTCTTTTTTTCAGTGTGTTTCTGCCTTCTTTATCAAATATCAGGTGTCCATAGGTGTGTGGATTTACATCTGGCTCTTCAATTCAATTCCATTGACCAGAGCATCTGTTTTTGTGCTGATGCTGCTTTATTACTATTGCTCTGTACAACTTGAGATCAGGGATGGTGGTACCTCCCACCGTTATTTTATTATTTAAGATTATTTTAGCTGTCCTGGCTTTTTTGTGTTTCCACATGAATCTGAAAATTGTCCTTTGAAGATGTGTGAGGAATTGTGTTGAAATTTTGATAGAGATTGCATTGAATCTGTAGATTGCTTTTGGTAGGATGGCCATTTTTACTATGTTAATCCTACTGATCCATGAGCATGGGAGATCTTCCCATCTTCTTCTTCAAAGACAACCAGGTGTGGAGGCCAAACAAATCCTAAGGCTGTACCAAAGGGCATCCCCAGGTGGACCAGCATGCAATCTGTACATCTTCCCTGTAGGAAGACTGAACTATGGGGAGAAAAGACCTTCATTGCAGGCTGATACAGGCTAATGCAACACCAGGGACTGTTAAGGCAGGAACTCAGGACTCCTCAGATGCATCGTGTGGACCAGAGCTGCAGCAGTGCTTACCGGTCACTTAAGGCCTGGAGGAAATGTTTCACTGCTGGCCCAATGGCTGGGATGGCATGGGCTGAGTACTCCAGTATTATGTTATCTTTCTCTTGTTGGGGTGAAAAAATGCTTGACATAACAGCCTACCAGGAAGACTTATTTACTTTGTATCATAGTTTGAAAAGTTTCAGTCTGTAGTCCTTGGCCCCATGGGTTGTAGGCCTATGGTGAGGTAGAGCATGGAGACAGGAACAGGGGGCAGAGACCACTCAGCTCCCAGCTGACAGGAAACAGAAAGCAACAAGAGCTGCATTCCTGTGCTCAATCTCTATCCCACCCTGGTCCCTAGCATACGGATTGATACTACCTGTGTTCAGAGTGACTCTGCTCCCCTAATTAACCCTCTGGAAACACCCTTGCAGACTTGCCTGCCATACTTTCCCAATCTCCTCAATACGGTCACGGTGGTACTCAAAGGTAACCATCACAAGGATGGTTGCTTTCTATTCTAACTTACTCCTAAGAATGCTGGGCATTCCATGGACAGCAGCTTTTGGCTGGCTGGTGGAGAGGGGTGTGTCACAGAAGCATGTGGTCATCTCTATGTGCATCTCAGCCAGGCTGCAGATGAGCACCCTTAGAGACAGCCCTGAAACACTCTGCAGAAAGAATGTTGTGTGTGTCCTAGCCAGGTTCCAAGAAGCACAGCCCAATACATTTAATGAGGGAGGTTTCTTGGGTGAAGACCAGAGGGAGAGAGGCTGGAGAGCCAATTAGAGAAGGAAAATGGAATGAGTACGAATGTGTTCTTGGGGAGTGCCCTGAATCCAATACCCGGGTGGAGGGTGCTGTGCCATAAAGACCACCAAAGAATTTCCCCTTCCCCTACGAAGAAGACACAGCTATATTGAAGAGCCTGAGGGCTGATGAGAACGTTGTAATTGTGGCAGGCTAAGAGCTTTCCTCAGTCCCCTTTCATACTGTCTACCTCCGTGTTTGACCTCACACCCTCATGACTTCTATAGAAAACTCTTGGGATGTATGCTAGGCCTGCACTTGGCCTCCACGAGCCCAGGGCTAAGAATGTGATGAGGCACATCCAAATCTCGCTCAAGAGATCTCCCTGCCCTGCTGTAGCCCTGATGGCCCTTAAGCAGAACTTTTAAACTCATCAATTCATGGTGTTTTTGTGGAATTTCACAGTGGAACACATCCCATCAGGGTAACTTGACGATATCTTGCAGGGTCATGGTCACTCATATTTAGCTCAGAATAATCCTTTAAAGCAAGTGGTTATTTTATGTCAATATTCTAACACCAGACCAAAAGGGCTAGCTGTTGAGTTTCCACTTCTCTTAGTCATTGGCTGTCAGCCAGAGCAAGGACTTCCTAGGCCTGGGCTCCTGCTAGCCAGGGTAATGTTTTGGGAAATTAGCGCTATCAAAGAGGGCAAATTATGTTTGGTGAGTACTTCCGGTGGTCAGTGAGAAGTCTGCTATTCTTCCCTACTCACAAACTCAAGATCTAGCTTGCCACAGTTGCATGGCTCCTTGTAGAAGACCACAAGTTTGTTTGTCCAACAACAGCAGTGTCCAGGGCATCAGATCCCTATGCCAGTTCCCGAGCTCTGATTCCCAGGGTCTCTCTTAACGAGCTGTGAGCCAGGAGAAGAACTCAGCAGCAGAAACCCGTCTTTTATGATGAGCGCTAAACATCCTTGCCCTTGGCTCCTGGGGGAGACTCTAGTCCTTTCCTCAAGGCTGTTCACTACATACTCGTCTTCAAAAAGATAGTCTGGAACACAAGGCAAAGTTGGCATTATGTTCCAACACAAAACATTTGTGTGCCCACAGACACCATATGGGCTTGTTGCTATGATGAGCTATATTTTAAAATGTAAATTTTAAAATTGAAATTAAATTTGAAATTGAAATCCAGGGCAACTTGCTTAAGCTCCCACCTTGAAAAGCCAGGAGTCAAACCTTGTTTAAGGGCTTAAGGAAAGAATTATTCCCTCTTCATGGGGGTGGGAATTCTTTTTTTTTTTTTTTTTTTTGGTTTCTTGAGACAGGGTTTCTCTGTGTAGCTTTGCGCCTTTCCTGGAGCTCACTTGGTAGCCCAGGCTGGCCTCGAACTCACAGAGATCCACCTGGCTCTGCCTCCCGAGTGCTGGGATTAAAGGCGTGCGCCACCAACGCCTGGCTTGGGAATTCTTTAAAATGTCATAGAGGTTGTGATCCTTGACCTAAGTCTCTTACAGGACAAGTAGATGGTCGACATAGCATTGGCATTTGGGATTGGATAGGGTGGTGTCTTAGTCAGGGTTTCTATTGCTGTGGTGAAACACCATGATCAAAGCAGCTCGGGAGGAAGGGTTTTGTGGCTCACACTTCCACATCACTGTTCTTCATTCAAGGAAGTCAGGACAGGAAGTGCAGCGGAGACTGGAGGCGTGAGCTGGCTGAGTGTTTCCACCTGTGATTCTCACACAGTGATGTCATCATGCTTTGCCATTGTTTCCCTCTCTGTCCTCGAGAGCTGCCCACCTCTCTTCTAACAGTTTTACAGCTGTTTCCAGGCCCTTCCTCAGGCCCACTAACTTGTATGACCTGAAGATGGGATCCACTGACCCTGCCCAATGGGTTTGGAAGCCTTAGGATCAGCCTCAATTTCTCCTAAAAAAAACTTAGTAGAATTAATTCATATAGGAGTTGTGGGTTGGCAATCTAGTGTTGGTGTGGCCCCGGAGTTTGGTTTATGTCTTTCCTCAGGACAATAAGGTTCCTCTTTGGATTCCTGAGCACTGAATGCACCTTGTGGCTGCTGCTGAAGCCCAACATGACAGAGACCTAATGGGTCATCATGAAAAAAATCTACCCTTTTGATGCCAATGGAGATTGAGAGCCCAATATGGCCAGCTTTGGCAAGCATTAATGTAAGCCTAGGAACTGTAGCCATGAGATTGGATTCTCCAGAAGAGCTGCCAGCCAAAGTCATGCTGGGATCAAGAAAAGTGGGCCTTGGCAGTTCGTGTTCCTGGAGTTGTATCCATGCCAGTGGATGTCCACACAATCCAGAAGAGAATTTGACATTGCTGCTGCCGCTGTTGCTGTTATAACAATGACGCACACTGCTGCTACTGTTTCTGGGACTACCATTTCATAATTGCTTACTACAGCTAGCACAGTGGAGACCCTGGCAACAAAAGTAGCTACCACAGTTAGTTAATCTTTCATTCTATTGGGCATGATAAATTTAATTCAGTAGTAATATACATCTCGATTGGCTTTGAAAATTATAAATTTATAAACTCAAGTTCCAGTTGCTTTTGGGATACTATCTTACAAGGACTCCAATGTACAGTATGGCTCAATAAGGAAGGGAATGGCTCAGTTGCCTTTAGCCTACTGGCTATGAGTGAGATAGGACCTCTGTTGGCCTTTTCTGTATCGAACACACAGATTGCAAGCCCAGTGCCACTTTGAGATCTTTGGCAGCAATTAACCATGCAGCTCACACACAATTGAGCCGGTATGATAATAAGTATTCAGAGACGAGTAATGCCTGGGGGGCACTCACCAACCTAAGACAGAGCACCTATGTGGCCTGGGCAGGCATCTCCATGACGGGTAAGGTGACCTGCTGACGTCCCATGCAACCCAAGTCATTTTTTAATAAAAGGGGGACCTGCAGGGCCCTGGCCCCCGTTTTTGGGTAACTGTTGCCTTGCTTGCAGACCTTGACCTTGATATCCTCCCAATGTTAATTTCCTGCCAGGTTCCACCCTCCTGAGTGCTTAAGGGAAGTTCCTTGTCTGTGTATCCTGAATAATGGGCATTAACAGCTTAGTTGCAAGATTGTAAAACATCAGTAGTGAACTTCTGCCCTCCGGGGTCCTCCCATTGTGCTGTAAGCCTGTAATTAAGACCTCCTACCCCCTTCAAGAAATGACATTTGACATTTAAAATTAAATATATATATAAAATTGAATGAATACTGCAAAAATGTAATCTATGAATACCACAAATGTGATTATTATCATGAGTGTAATTTTAAAAATTACTTAATTAATTAATTAAAAAATGTTCCACAGCGTAAAAAAAGAGTCATGGGTTGGACTTCATATAACCTATCATTTCCATTACGGGGACAGGTAAGTGAAAGGTCTCAGGTGAGCATGGTCAAAAAGACTACAGTCAATAGGAAATGGGACAGCTAATGCCGGCCTTGATGATTCCAGGCCATAATCCTATCCTAGAACGTGAGAGGATAAGGCAAGAACCTTTGTCAAGTTCAAGGCTGGCCTGGGCTACACAGTCCACAAAAGAAGGAAGACTTTATAGGCAAGGATGGAAACACAGATGTGACCTGGTCCTTGTCCTCTAAGCCAGTCTTCTCACACCTCGTACCCGTGGCTCTGGCAGTTCAGGCTTCCTGCTCCATTCCTGCTTCGCAAACCTGCAGAACTCTACATGTCTGCTCTCCCTGTTGGGGGCCCCTTCCAGGAGTATCTCATGGCTGGATTCTTCTCATCACTCAGTTCCATTCAGATGTAATGCCTCATGCTGTAAGCCCCTCCTCTGCTGTGATGGCTAATTCCACGTGTCTCCTGGGACAAAGATCACCAAGATATTTGGTGAAACATATAC
Source organism: Peromyscus maniculatus bairdii (assembly GCF_049852395.1). NCBI lineage: Eukaryota > Metazoa > Chordata > Mammalia > Rodentia > Cricetidae > Peromyscus > Peromyscus maniculatus. Next base: position 11,018,260 of record NC_134858.1, on the reverse strand, counting down.
TGAGTATGTCTGTCTTTCTGGGTGATAATAATTGAACTGTAGGGCCACCAAAATGAACTCCCAATTGTGCCTGGCCCCAACCCATCCAGGGAAGGCTGAGGTGGAAGCAGATTGCTAAGCAAGGAAGAATGCTGTCTCCTTCCCCCTCCCCCCACAGACAGGTTTCTCTGTGTAATTTTGGTGCCTGTCCTAGATCTCACTCTGTAGACCAGGCTGGCCTTGAACTCACAGAGATCTGCCTGTCTCTGCCTCCCAAGTGCTGGGATTAAAGGCGTGTGCCACTGCTGCCTATTGTTAATCTGTGATATCAGTCTTTTATTTTTCAGTCTCAGTCTTGAACTGAAACCTATACATTCTGCATCCTGGCCCTCCAGCCTTTGGACCAAGACTCGAACCATCAGCAAGCACTCATGAGTCTCCAGCGTGGCAAACAGAGATCATGAACTTCTGAGACTCCGTAGTTCCACAAGCCAACTCCGTGAATGAGTCAAATGTATGTATATTGGTCCTGCCTCTCTGGAGAGTCTAAGCTGCTAATATACCTGCTGGAAACCACTACTCACCACCACCCCTTGTTTTTGTTTTTTTCAATCATTGTCATGGTGATTACTGCATATCTGCTCTGTTGGCTCACTTATCATCTCTGACCTCTGTCAAAGCCAAAAGGGAGGAAGGCATAGCCCTGAGGACTAGATTGTCTCCGGAAGTGATGTGGATTTGTGTGCATGGAGAAGAGTCAGTGGGTTGGTTAGAAGTGGGGAGTTTGCAGCTGGAACTGCTTTTTCTTTCTTTCTTTCTTTTGTTTTGTTTTCAAGATAGGGTTTCTCTGTTAGTCCTGGCTGTCCTGGAACTCACTCTGTAGACCAGACTGGCCTCAAACTCAGAGAACTGCCTGCCTCTGCCTCCTAAGTGCTGGGATTAAAGGCGTGCGTCACCACTGCCCTGCTTGGAATTGCTTTTTCACTGGGGGGTTGGGGGTGGGGTGGGGTGGGTCTCAGTCAGTGAGCTGAATGGGGAGTGTGCAGCTCTGTGCCTAACTAGCTCCAGGGAGACAAACTTCCAGTTTAAGTAGATCATTCATGAGACAAAACCCACAGACCAAACAGCAAACCCAGACTGTGTGAGAGCCTTTATTTGACCTCTCAAGATGTTTTCCACCTTGCAGAGTCTCTCTGGAATCCTGATAGACTGGCCAGCGAGTGACCAGCAGCAGGCTCAGCTGATGGCTCTTTGTGCTCCGTCAGATCCACAATGCAAAGGAGAGCAGATTTACCAACGTCAGGTTTTATGGTTCTGATGACCTTCAGCATTATCAGCCTGCACTTGAAGAGTATCTGGACTGACCTCAGTCCAGGGATGGGAAATTTTCCCTGAACCTGGGAGGAGACACTGATGACCGGGCAGTTGGGGCTGGTTCTCTGACCCCAGTGCCCTCCCCAGGGAGCTCCGATTTCTTTTCCCTGCCTATTTCTGGGAACTGTGCCTCTAAATATCACTCTTCGCTTTCAAAGCTTCTGAATTAAAGCCTGCTAAGCCAGGGGGACTGTGGGGCACAGCTGGCTCCTCTTCTAACATTTACCTTCCAACCTTCAAAAGTGAGGAAACCTGGCCTTCCTCTGACCTCAGGCCCTACCAACAATCCACCTGGGCCCGGTGTCTCCAGGCGATGCTCTCAAGATGCTGCACTCAGCCAGTCTCCCTGGATCCTCTCGAGACTCCACAGAATAGCCAGGACACACACTGCAGCTACAAAGGCAGAGGCCACAGCTCAGAGCTGGTATCCTGTGGAGACAGATGACCAGTGTGGAAATGAGGTCATTCCCAGGCTCGCTCTTGCCACAGAGGACAGGCCCTGGCTCCACACAGTTGAGTCTTCTGGGAAGCCGCTATGCAATGGGAGCCTAGACTTTGGAGAGAGTGCAGGGAAATTCAGTCTGAGCCCATCATGTGTGACCTAGGACTCAGACTTCCATTTACAAAATGGGATCTATGCCCCATGTTGATCACTTAAAGTGAGTTCTCACCCTCACACGAAGTCAGGGCGAGGATGCCTTGGTCACCTCTGCCTCTCTGGGGTATGGTACAGCTCAGCTGGCTAGTGGGAGAACTGAGCTTAGGAAAGCAATCTGGTACAGTACCCAGTGGTCCCCAAGAAGTGGCAATGACTTTATTTACACTGTGTGCTGGGGCTTGGTGTGGGGACGGAGTGGGGTGGGAGCTGATGAGCGATCCTGGCTAGCAGCAACCAGAGCTTGGTGGAGCTCGCACAGCCTGAAGCAGTCCACCTGGCCTTGAAGCTCACATGATGGATATGAATGGCATGAAGTTACCCTGGGTTGGGAGAAACCCGTGGGCTCATGCCTCCATGTTCCCTCCAGTTGAGGGTCATGTCATGATTCCTTGGTGAATGAGGGCAGGAGAAGCCTCTGAAATATAAGCCCGAAACATCTCAAATAAATAGCTTTAATGCTTTGCAACTCTGGGTTTGAATGAGGCTCTAGATGTCTCAGGAATTCACTAACTTGTGCCCCAATTAGCAGGGACAATGGCAAGCTGTTGCTGTTTGCCCCTGTTCTGAGCCAAGCTGTGGGAATTTGCAGATGCTGCTGAAGGGTGATTTGGGCATGATAACAGACCTGTTCTCTACTAGTGACGTGTGGTATAGATGCCTGTAGGCCTCGCGCTTAGAAATGTGTGTGTGTGTGTGTGTGTGTGTGTGTGCCATAGTGCGTGTGCAGGGGGCAGAGGCCAACTTTGTGGAGAGGTTCTCCCTTTCTACCTTTACGTGGGTTCTGGAGGTTGATTGGGGCTAAGCTTGCTCAGCAAGTGTCTTTATCAAACAAGCCATCTTGCTGGCCTGGAAGAGCTCTTTAAAAGTAAATAAACAAACCAACAAATCAATAAAGGACTAGAGTACATTCTTTACTCTTTGGATAGTTACAGGGCCTTACTTAACTAAGTTCTGACAGTCCATCCATGAAGAGAGTTCCTCTGGCCTTAAAAGCCTCGTCTTTTCTTGTGATATAGCAGAAGCCAGGTAAGCCCTAGTCAGTGGGTCGGGCGTGCCGGAAGTGGGAAGGAAGTGGTTACTCAGGTCTGGAGCGTGGGTAAGTGAAGCGTGAGTGACCATGGAACAGGACAAAGTGAAGGGCTGAGGCTTAGCTCAGGGCTAGAGCACTTACCCAGTATGTGCAAGGTTCTAGGTTCAATCCCCAGTACCTCAAAATAAAAGTAATACAAATGAAAGTAAAAACAGAATATACAAACCGGGAGGGGCGGAGGGAGGGGAAAGTGCAGTTGAGATGTAATGTATAAGAGAAAATAAATAAATTAAAAATCAAAGAAGCTAACTAATAAACTTTGAAGTGAGTTAGAAAAAAAACTAGAGCATACAGAGCTCAGTGAGTGATTAAGAGCATTTGAGGTTCTTCCACGCTCCTCAGGTTTAATTTTCAGCATCATCAGGGAGGCTCACAGCCATTTATCTGTAACTCTTGTTCCAGGGGATCTGGCGCCCTCTTCTGGCAGATGTACATGCAGGCAAAACACCCATATTCAAAATAGAATACAGAATATACAAGGGGCAAGCAGGGCTCAGAGTACCATAGAGGAAGTTGAATCATACAAGTAAAATGAGGAGAACATGGAACGTATAAACAAAGGGGAAAAGAAACCAAGAGGGAGCTACAAGTGGATTTGCATCTGCTGGATTTGGTCATCAGGTCCATGGAGAGACAGCCTCACTGTGGCCCGGGACATCCAGCTCTTGGGATTATGGACAGAGGGAGATGTAAGTAGGCCTCCTGCCTCCTGTCTTGAAGTTCCCTGGAGTACTACTTTGTTGGCTCACTTCATCCCAAGACAGCCACAAGAACTGGGCCTGTCTGAGGCCCAGAAACTCCCATAACTGACATCCCCCTTTCTTTATGTAAACCACTCTCCTGCTTCTGTTTAACAGTTTCCACTGTTGCAGGCCTCATTCAGGAAAAGGGACACCTCTGAGACAGGACAGCAAGAAATTCCTTCCCTTCTCCTCAGGTCTGGGTCGCTGTCTGCTCTCCTAACCCATGTCCTTGACTCCCTGGAGAAGCTCAGGCAGAGTCAGGGCAACCATGGAACCAGCAGCAAATGGAGCATCTCTGCTGTAGGCCTGTTTTCTGAGTAAGGAGTCCCCAGGGCCTGCTAGGGGGTCATTCTGCCTGAATCTAGCATCTCATGGGTGAGCTTTTATTGGTCTCACAGTCTTTTCTTTAAGGCAACTGTGGTAACTTTCACCTGGATAGTGGCTGCTGAAGCTGGGTAGGATTAGTGTAGACTTCTCAAGAGACAATTGCAACCAGACTTATTGAGATCTCTCAGTCTGAGCCCAGTGAAAATGGAGCTAGATCAGCCTCGTGTCTCTTCAAGAGTTTTATTGTCAATACAGCCTGGGACTCTGGGATCTAAGATTCCAGCTACTTCCTTGGCAGGAGGGGAGAAAAAAAACAGAGAACCTACCACATGTAAGGATGTTCTGTGTCCAATAGGGTCAGGCTTTGTTCAGGACACAGCCATAAAGCACATTGTCTGGGCTGCCATTCAAAGTCTGTAGACCCTACTCAAGTGAGTTGCCTCCTCACCCCATGCCAGTAATGGGCATTGTCATCCAACAAGCATTTTTAGCATCTTTTATGCATATATGTATGAATATTTAAGAATTCATAATCTAGACAAGGAAAATCCATGAGCAATGTAATATAGAACACAAGTGGAGGGAACCAAACATCTGGGCTCTATTTCCCTAACAAGGGAGGGAACATCATTCTTAGGCTTCTGAAAATGGCTATTGACACCAAAGGCACTCAGGTCACTGGAAGAAGGGCCTGGAACTCAGGATGGTATGACTTCAAGGTACAAGTATTATCTCTGAGTTCCAGGGTCTGGTAGTCTCTTCTCAGCGAGCATGTGGTATATATACAGTAAGCCACCTGTCCATGGTGCAGAAGCAACTGGAGTCGTGCTAAGGGAGGGGTATGGAGAAACCACCATGCAGGGGAGGAGACATAGCACAAATGTCTACACATGGGGATGTGTGTGGGTTCCACCAAATGCCAAGGCCAGCAGAGAAACAATCTGAGAGAGGCAAGAAGGAAATCCGGTTCAGCACGGCCTAGTTAGTGGTACTGGTTCAAACATTCAGAATCTGACTCCGTGCAGTTTGTTTTAGACATACTTAAGTACAGTATAGTTTTGGGAAAAAGTTTCCTGCTAACAATTTTATCAATCCTATGTGCACAATAAAGCTTAAGGCTTGACTACATCGAAACTGTTTTGCAAAGCATAGGTGGCCTCTTTCCAGGAAGACTGGTTTTATGAAGGGCCTAGGATGTGGTGTGGTCACTAGACTATAAACCAACATCCACTCCCAACCTTCTGGATGGAAAACAGGCATACATACATATCTCTTCTGTTTAACAGGTAAGCTCGAATGCTTAACATTCCTGGTTTCCCCGGTGCTTATCTATGAACTCAAAGACCTCATGTCCCCTAGGGCTGTACTTGTATGAGCATTTCAGGTATCAGGACTGATATTCATTTTACCTGTGAATACCTGCCTTGGTATCTAGACCAGACACACGGGATTTTACCATGTTGACTTATGTGAAAGTCAGCAGTGGGGACTGAAATATCTAGCAGGTGCTCTTCCTCTTTTGAAGAAGTGTTAGTATAGTCCACTAGAGGAACAGGACAAAGACCTACACTAACTTACTAAAGATATATATGTTCTGCTATGGTATATGTTGTGTGTGAACCAATGACAATATGCATTTGAGCTCTCCAATTTGCAGCAGAAACATACAAATATTTGTTTATTATAGTCCATTTGAAATTTGGTAGGGAAGGGTCAGGGTTTAGTGGATAAAAGTGCTGTGCAAGCCAGACAGTCTGAGACTGAATCCCTGAATCCCATGAAAAGCTGAATTAAGTGGCATCGCTGTGTAATCCCACCAGAGACAGGTGGGTCTCGGAAGATTAGAAGACAGCTAGCCTGAGTGTGCAACACAGCAGCAAAAAGAGACCTTGCCTCAAAGTAGGTGAGGGCCAACAACCAAAGTTGTCCTCCGACTCTCCATACATGCTATGCATGCTCATGCCCTCTAAACGAACTCTCCATGCATGCTCTGTGTGCTCATGCCCTCTAAACAAACTCTCCATGCATGCTATGCGTGCTCATGTCCTCTAAACAAACTCTCCATGCATGCTATGTGTGCTCATGCCCTTATAAACAAACTCTCCATGCATGCTGTATGTGCTCATGCCCTCTATACAAACTCTCCATGCATGCTGTATGTGCTCATGCCCTCTATACAAACTCTCCATGCATGCTGTATGTGCTCATGCCCTCTATACAAACTCTCCATGCATGCTGTATGTGCTCATGCCCTCTATACAAACTCTCCATGCATGCTGTATGTGCTCATGCCCTCACAAACACATAAGGGTGTGTGTGTGTGGGGGGCAAGAGATTTAAAAACTTAGGTAAAATTCTTCTTATTGCCAATTAGATATTTTCCTGGACATCCTTATACATTTATTCTTTTTGTTTAAGATGAGGTCTCACTATGTAGCCTTGACTGGCCTAGAACTCAGAGATCCACCTGGCTCTGGAATCAAGGACATGCTGTACCATCACAAACTGATTCTAATGGAAAAATTTTAAATAATCTCACTCTGTAGACCAGACTGGCCTCAAACTCAGAGATCTATCTGCCTCTGCCTCCCAACTGCTGGAATCAAGGCATGTGCCACCATGCCTGGCTTCAAATACTAACTTTTTAAAGGTGTGAACCTACTGGAATTGTGATTTCTCTTGGCTGGGGAACTAACCATTGAGTCTTCCCACTTAGGAAGGTAGTTTTAGTGTCCCATGAGAGTGTTAGGAATATTCTTCTGAGTTCCAGCACATTTTTGTTAAAGTTATGACGACATGCTTTCCATTTTCTGTAGCTACGGCGAATGGCCTTGTTTCCATTCCATCTTCTGAGTGGTGGTCACTCCTGTGGCGTAGGACCACTGGTTGCTACATGGACACTGCCACCCCCTGCTTACCCTTGGTTTTCTGACCGGCAGCTCAAGTTCTCCCTTGTGGCTTTGCAGAAGTAATAAACCATTCAAGGGAGAGACTCAGCCGCCAGTTCTTAACATTTTGGAAGAGGCACAGGACCAGGGGACTTTCAAGGAGTCCAAAGTGTTGAGGAAATCTTAGTGACTTCAGAATCTTCCTCCACCCGCCTCAGGCTATGACTCTTGCTAACATGGGTGTGCTGAGGCAGCTGCTTCTGATTAGCTAACCACCTTTCCCTATCATCTCCCCTTTGTCAAAAAGCAAAGGAATTTGAATCACAGATGAGGAAAGGTCATTTTCGAGAGGAAATCTGGCAGGCATTCTTCTTCCCTTCTCCCTTTACAGTGCTCTGAGACCCAGGCCAGGGGAGAATAGTGTATTTTGCAAAAATGAAATGAAAAATCCCTAACAGAGCTTGCATGTAAAAATGGTTTCAGAGCTAGAGTGTACTCAGTGTCAGAGGCTCTGCAGGAGTGTAGTTTATGAAGAGGCTAGGGAGACAACCATGACACAAATAGGGAAAAGGAGCCCTACCTACCCTTTACAAAGACATCAGAGGATGCTGTGGGATGGAGGCCTAGTTCCCTTCCCAGCTTCACTCTCAATTCAGGCAACCCACAAGTGTGTAAACTCTACACCGGGAAAACACTGGATGAATTCACCACATTTCCTGTATGTGTCTGGGTGTAGTGCACGAAGGCCAGAAGGCCAGAAGGCATGAAATCCCGAGACTGCTGTTACAGGAATTGAAGGCCTCTGCAAGAGCACCGAATCCTAGTAACTAATGAGTCAAATTAACAATAAATTAATTCTCCTCCCCAAATTCATGTTATGTTGTTGTTTAAAAAGAAAATGACTGAAGAACACAGGAAATGAGACACTCTTGTTTTTGGAAAGTCTGAGCTGGCCTGGTGGCGACACCTACAAACCCCAGTATTGAGAGCTGAGGAAAGGGGCTGCGGTTCTGAAGGAAGCCTGGGTGGGCTACACAGAAAACATTTTAAAAGTAAATAAATGGTTTCCATTTGGGAAAGGCTCAATTTGTGGTCCCAAATTTTCTATCAAAATGGCACATTTAAAGCCACATTTCTCAGAAATGATGCTTTTTATATTTCTCCCTCTGACTTTGCACAGGACTATCTTTCATGATCATAAGCCATCAAAGAGTTGCTTTGTGTTGATGTGAAACTGTTCAGCTTTGCATCTCCGAGTGTGGACAATACCTGACTCAAGATAAGCACCAAAGGACATAAATGAAGACACGTAGGAACACAAAGAAAAGAACTGCAGGGAGGACTGATATGGCAGGCATCTCCTGATCCACCCCGGGTGACTAATGGTGACACGTTCCCTGAAGTGGAGCCCCCGTACCCTCTACCACTTACAAACTACAGTGCTGCGATCTACCACAGACCTCCACTCAATGTGAGAGAAGGGGAAACTTAATGCATTAAAAACAACACACAAAGGTACTTTCCATTTTGAGAAGAAATTATGTAACTTTTTATAAGCTGCATAAATTATAGCAAAAAGTTGGGGACATGGTTTACTTAGGTTATTTATTACGTATTCCAAGCAGATTCTCTTTCCCCATATTAAAAAGAAAGTAAGACTAGAAACATTTAGAGACTGGAAACTGGTTAGACCCATTCCTAAATCCGTATCAGATAAAATATCACACTAAGGGCAAGAGATTGAGAAAGTTAAAACTGGGAAATAACAAAATCGCAGAACGGCAACTGATCCTTAACATTTTAGACTTTAATTAAGCACATAAAACTGTACTACTTAATATATTTCTCCATGAACTTTTTGTGAAATTCAGATCGCAGCGTATCATTTACAAATCTTTTGTCTTTCTTCTGATCATCTATACCTTTTGCACAGTTCTTAAAAACGACGTCATCATCCCACCTAAAGGGGAAAAAAGAAAACAAATCCTTTATAAGCTATCAGGAGACAAGAATACCACACAGGCGGTAAAGCTTGATCAGCACACTCAATAAGCTGCCAAATGACAGCAAAAACCAAGCCACCAAGTGCCCTACATTGGGAGGCTGTCCCAGCAGGAGAGCACCCACACTCAGAGCACACACACACACATACCGTGCCGAGGTAGAGGTGTGATATTTCAGGTCCAAAACCAAGAGGCTGGACCATGGTCCTGACCTAGATGTCACTAGACAGTAAGTGATCTGTTTACTGGTGCTTTCCAAGGTTTTGTACATACTTCTTCTAATCAACTACATCCATCATGCTGCTCATACATCATAAAGCAACAAAAGAAGGAACCACAGGAATGTAACAATTAAGCTTCCATTAATAATGAAGAAATATCCGCCCAAGAGCTCAGAGTAGAACTCAGCTGGATTTCAGAAAGCATTAAACACACTTATGGGTAGGTGTTACGGAAAGTGCAGCACATGACTTCAGAGCAGCACCTCCCATATAAAATATGAGCCCTTACACATGACAAAGACACACACAAACACGCATAAAACACAGCCTACATAGGCTTGTATGTGTTGGTGTATGTTTACCAGGAGACACTGCACAAGGGAATGCACAAAAACTGTGCCCGTATGGAAACTGTCAGTAAATGTGCCTTGATGTAGCACACATGAGAAGCTGAGCAGCTGGTCTAACTGCGATGTCTGCTCCTGCATCCACAAAGGAGGAATACATCAGCTTGCTTCACAGTCAACATGTAATTGGTAGTTTTTTCTCTTAACTCATTCCCAGTGAGTTTTTGGTCCTTTGCTCCCTACACCCAAACTGCCCCTGTGTTGCTAAGCTCCAGTCCTCTGTGTTGCTAAGCTACAGTCCTCATTCTCCTTGCACTCACATCAGTATTCAGTATTCCTAGACCATCACTACTCTCTTTCCACAACACTAATGTCTCTTGGCTGTCCTCCTCTCTGGCTGCTTAGTCTTAGCCTAGGATTTTAAATTCAAATACTATTTATTAAGCACTTACTATGAACTTATACTACGCACTACTCCAGGTACTGATAAAATCCGAGTTGTCAGCAAACCTGACTGTACTGCTGTCTTCCAGAATGTCTTGTTAAATTTTTAGCTTTATAGGACTCTACTTTTACTGTGATTGAGTGAAGAAGCCAAAGAGTTTAGAAAAAAGCAATTATTATGACTTTAAAAGCCATGGTGCCAGGTGGTGGTGGCATACACCTTTAACCCCAGCACTGGGAGGCAGAGGCAGGTGGATCTCTGTCAGTTCAAGGCCAGCCTTGTCTACATAGTGAGTTCCAGGATAAGCTCCAAAAGCTACACAGAGAAACCTTGTCTCAAAAAAAAAAAAAGCCACGGTGCTGGGATGAGAAAAGAGCAAGAGAATGAACTCCGTGGTAAATGGGCAGGAGAGTGGCTGAGACAGCAGTGGGGGTGAGAAGGAAGGAAAGACGGAAAGACAGCAGGACTCCTGCTCCTCCCTTACCCAGAATAACACCTCCTACACACACACACACACACACACACACACACACACACACACACACACACACACACACACACACCCACCAGTAGTTCCTGTAAGCGCTCACTCTCCTTTCCTGTGCGGCCCCATCTGATGTCACATTACACTTTCTTCAGCTCTCCAGTGCCCTCCTTCACAGACAGGACAGAAGCGTTCACTCACGGCCCCGCCTCTACGCTTAGCTTTGGCATCATCTCTCACCATCACTGCCTACTGTACACAACTAACTTGACTTCCACTGAACAGAAGGTCCTAAGACAAGTCCCAGTGACCTTGAGCATCAAGTCTCAACTTCCAGGTTCACTGTTTGGTGACCTCTTACAGGGAATAGGAGTTTAAGGAAGCCCATGTCTTTCTACCTCGTGACCTGGATGTCTATCTACGATGGTTCACAACTGTATGATCTGTGTGTATCTTACATTATCAAACATCAATATGGCCATGATGCCGATTATTGAACTGTGAGGGGTGGTCTTGAGGACCCTTCCATTCACATCTCACACACAGGTTTTACAGCTACATTCAAGCTTCATCACTCTGGCTCTCACGTTTAGACCATTATTTGGCAGAAACTTGGTTGTTATGAATATGCATTAAAATGAAGTCACCCTGTCCCCCTTTCTTCCATTACTCTAAAATCTGATTGAGGTTATAAATAGGAGTTGGGGTCTTAGAAGCCTTACATAACACAGATCATGGACCATACACATAGATCAACCCATTACTTCCTGCAACCCCCTCCCCTCCCGCCACCACCCCTTTCCCCCTTGGTTTTTCAAGACAGGGTCTGTGTAGCCCTGGCTGTCCTGGTACTATCTCTGTAGACCAGGTTAGCCTCAAACTCAGAGATCTGCCTGCCTCTGCCTCCTGCTGGGATTAAAGGCGTGCAACCCAACCACCCAGCCAACCTATTATATTACTTTTAGTACCTTCTTTTAACCTTGAAGTTGGCCTGAGGCTGGGATGGGCCAGTGAGATTAAGGAGAGGGTTTCCACTCAGAATATTTTCCATGCGAATTCTCTCCTCCTCTGCCTTTTGTTCTTGTTCCTGTCAATGAGAGAAGAAGACACAAAGTTACTAATTCCACATCAGTTGTCTTTTTTATTAGTCCACAAATCTGTCAGATGGTACAGGGAGAAAGTAGTTTTCTTTCTCCTTCCTTCCTTTCTTTTTGAGACAGGTTCTCCTGTAGCCCAAGCTACATGGAACTTGCTGGGCAGTAGAGGATGACCCTGAACTTCTGATGCACCTCTTGAGTGCATTACACATGTGCACAACCATGCCTAGCTTTTCGGTGCTAGGGATGGGACCTAGGGCTTGGTACATGATAGGAAAGCACATTACCAACTGACCCACTCCCCGTTTTGAATTTTTTTTTTTTTTTTTTTTTTGGTTTTTTGAGACAGGGTTTCTCTGTGTAGCTTTGTGCCTTTCCTGGAACTCTCTCTGTAGACCAGGCTGGCCTCGAACTCACAGAGATCCGCCTGGCTCTGCCTCCCGAGTGCTGGGATTAAAGGCATGCAAATCTTATTTATAGAAAGTAAATACTTTGCCATTTTTATTATAAAGATCTCATCCTTGCCAGCATAGTCATTAGTCTCTCTAAACTGTGAGAAGCTGAGATGCAGATGTAAACATTTAGTTATACACAGATTAAGTTTGAGAGCATATTAATAAACATTTATAATTTAAGAATGTATTATCAAAGAATAGTTTAGCAAGGCTAATGCCTCCCTTTTTAAAGGGCTACAGACAACATAATTAATGTTAATTTAATTTCACATTACTAACAATGTAAGCTCCTATCTCTAGAATTGATTAGTTATTAACTAAAGAGTAATTCCTAAGACAAACGATCATACAAAAGATAACATGTACTTCTATTAATTTACATAAAATACCTTTTGTTCTTATGCTTTATTGTTAGTGATCTACTACACCTTTTATATACTTTCTCCATAGTCACAATGCTGTCTTTGTTTTAAAAAGCACTTTTATATTTATTTAATGTGTATGCATGCAGATGGGTACCACAGTGCAACGGCGCTCAGGGAACAGCTTGTAGGAACCTGTTCTCTCATGTGGGTTCCTGCTGAGCTGTCTTGCCCATGCTCCATTTTGTTTTAAAGACATAGCTTTCAACACCAGCTGAGTTTGGCCTTCAACTTGTGATTTTCCTGCCCTAGCCTCTGAGGGTTGGGATGACAGGATGAGCCACCGTGTCTAGACTGTTTTTTCACTCTTATTTTAGCATCAGTCTTCAAATTCAGACCACCCTGTTCTAAGAATCAGAAATGCAAAATTTCTAACATTACCTATAATTTCCGTAGTTATCTGTTAACATAACTTAAACCAAATATCAATCCCACTTTGCTGTGCTTTGGATAGTATGTGGAGTGAGTAGAAAATTTCTTAATAAAGAAAAATGAAAGAAAGAAAGAAAAAAAAAAGCTGTGCTGAATATGGAGCAGAGGCCTCTAACTTGATGTTTCATGTATTCAAGATAAAACTCAACTACGTCTTTTTCTCAGCAGGCCCAGGCTTCTGCTCTGCAAGTAATCAGACCACAGAACCAATGTACCCAGACAATGGAGGCCATTTCTGCTGCCACAATCAACCAAGTTGTTTACCTACTTTCCCGACAGCTCTACCAACATCTGTTTACCTCTCTTACTTGCAATTCTTTTTTCTTTTAATTTTGATTTTATGTGGTGTTTTGCCTGCAGGTTTGTCTATGTACCACACTCAGGCCTGGTGCAGGAGGCCAGAAAGAAGTGTCAGATGCCCTGGAACTGGAGTTTCAGATGCTTGTGAGCCACCATGTGGGTGCTGGGGGTCAGACCTGGGTCCTCTGCAGGAACAGCCAGTGCTCTTAAGCACTGAGCCATCTGGCCAGCTCTTATTTTCAACTCTCACCATGCACATTATAGTTCGTTTCACTGCATATGAGGATTACTGAAACAGTCTCAGACCTTTTCCAATCTGTCTCCTTGCCAAGAGATCAGCTAATCCTGCTGCAATCAAGGCCTCCATGAACCCATCTGAACAAAACCCCTATTTCCTCAGCACTGCTCCTCAACTCCAGAGCCCCACTGCGCATACTCTGTTCTCGAGGTAGTCTCACCCTGCAGCCCAGGCTGGCCTCAACCTTGAAACCCTGCCTGAGCTCTCAGCACTGGGACCTAGCTTCCTCTTGAATTCTTTGACTTGGATACTATTTTCTCCCATTATGCAGGTGAAGAGACTGTGGATACTCAAACAAGTTAGGTAACTTGCCCTGGATTGTTCAGTTTCTTGAGATACAATATCTCAAATTAGGCAGGAGACAGGAAGAGAATCTTTGTAGACCACTGGTACTCAATCTATGGGTTACAACCCCTTCACAGGAGTTGCCGAAGACCATCGGAAAACAGAGATATTTACAGTATGATTCATAACAGTGGCAAAATGACAGTTATGAAATAGCAATGGAGTAATTTTAAGGTTGGGGTCAGCACACCATGAGGACCTGTATAAAGGTCGGTAGCACAGCAAGGTTGAGGACCACTGCTGTAGTCTCTTTCATTTAATTACAAGATGAAAGTTCACTCATTTGTTCTTCAACAACTTGAACATTATTTATGTGTGAACTATCTAAAAGGAATTTTCAACAAAATTAAAGGACTTAGAATGTCTACAATCTTTAGACATCGTGAGTTCTAATAAACGATACCACCAAAGTTAAGAAGAGCTCTGGTTAGAATGTGTGACAGAGATGTGACTACCAAACACTACCTTCCTGGCCTGCTCTTCAGCTCTTTCCTTCTTGATTTTTTCCAGCTCTGCAAGAAGAGCCGCGGTATCATCGTCATCGCTCTCCTCTTCAAAATCCTCATCTTCTTCCTGCAACAGATGGAGGGGACCCAGGATACCAGGAAGGAAGAAGACATTATTCACCTTTCTCACAGTAACTACACTCACCAAGTCTTTGGAACAGAATTGATTTTCCCAATGGAAAAGCAAATGTACTGAAATATAATTAAAACCAACAAAAAAAATTATGAATACTTACTAAAATGCCAACCCCTGATAAAGTACCTTTCATAGTTGAGATTGTCAAAAAGGATCTTTTGGGAGGGAGGGAAGGGTGCTCGAGACAGGGTTTCTCTGTGTAAGAAAGAGTTCTGTCCTGGAATTTCCTTTGTAGCCCAGGCTGGCCTCGAACCCACAAAGATCTGTCTGCCTCTGCCTCCTGAGAGCTGGGATTAAAGGTGTGTACCACTACCACCAGGCCAAAAAGGGTTTTCATATGGAACATTCCAAAACAAGTACTGCTTCAGAATGAAACACAGTATACTGTACAGTATCTCACCTCAAGAGTTCATGTAGTTCAAAATGACTAAGTTAGTAAGTAAGGGTGCTAAGATTCCAAAAGAAAATATTTTGAATGAATAACAGAATTTCACTTAATGTAAGGATTATTTTAATGACTCTATCAGTCAGCTCTGTAACTGCTGATATATGTATGCAATTAGATAATACTTAAGAAAAGTCACTCACATATGTTCAGTTATATGAAGTTGGGAGTCAGGTGTAGTAGACTACATCTGTAAACCCAGTGCTCAGGAGGGTGAAGTATGAGGTTGGAAGGCTGTGATTACCAGGCCAGCCTGAGCTACATACAACAAAAGGCTGTAGGGTCCCAGTGAACATTCATGCTCAATCTGTTTAGATTCCTTGCCTCCCTAATCGCTAAGGGGCCCATGTGCATTATTTGTCTAAAAAAAGGCATCATATCTAAGGAAAATAAAGGGTAGAACAAGGTAGAATGCTCAAAGGCACTGTTCATAGGGCACTCAGTCTGAGTGATCTGTGGAGTTACAGAAAGGCAGCTTAACCCTCTAAATGACTGACAATTCAGTCACGGGTGGGCACTTCGTTTTTCATAGACTGCTTCCACGCAGCCCTCCAAACTAAAGCTGTAGCAAAAGTCTTTGACACTGAAGAACACTTTCTATTTCTACTTAGAAACAATTATTAAGTTTAAAGTTAAGGTTAATAATATATTTCAGTAACAGTAGTTAAAAAATACTGATCATTTTACAAAATTAAAATATAAAAAAATATATAAAATATATAAAGAAAATATGATAAGCCAGGCCCAAGGCAGAGGCCCATTTCCAGTACTTAGGAGGCTTAAACAAACAAACCCCAAACCCCAAAATCAAACACACATACATCTGTGAGAGGATCATCGGCATCAAGGTTGGCAGCAGGAATCTGGTCTAAGCGGGGCTTCTTTGACACTGAAGAGGAAGTTGTATGTTCTGAAGAAAACAAACATTTAGCTTAATGAAATAAATACTGCATTTAAAATAACATTCTAGAAACTTTTGGGCAAAATGAATCCACACAAAGCATAGTGACAGCAGGAATTCACCCAGTGACTGGCAAGTAAGTCTTTGATAAATATTTGTTAGTAAACATTAAATGAATTAATGAGATATGAGGATCATAGCATCTCAGGAAATTTAGCCAATGTTCACACACAATAGAAACACAAGAAAGGTAACTGATGCTTCTCTCAATACTCTCCAATTACCTGGGGAGTAAATAAAATGGGGTGCTCTAGACAAAAGACCTCAGTTCCAGCTGCTGTAAGGCCAAGTCTATTAACAAGAACTGAATGACGGCCTCTAAGCACTTCCAGACCACCACTTCTTCTAATAGCAAAACATGAGAAGGTGGGATTGGAATAAACCTCATTATCATCCCTAATCATTTATCAAATAGTGCACAAAAATGTTATTTCCAATCATCAAGATACAGACAATTTCCATCACATAGTTTTGAGACAAGCACTTGGGACAGTGTAGGTACCTCGGGTTGGACGGTCCCTATTTTTTTCCCTTGCAGCAGCTCTCTCTCTCTCTTCCAACTCTCTCCTAAAGTCACGGTTGCGAACCTCTTCGGGGGCATCCTGTGTAGTTTGTCTTAAGTAGAAAGAAACTGGGTCAAAAATTGTTACCCTCACTTGTCAAGGAAAAGAACCTATATGGTTATAGCAATTTAAGACAATTCAGAATGCTACTGTCTCTCGAACATAAAATGGAAGAGGACAAGATAATATTCTAATCTGAAGGTTATTAATAGACACTTGTGATGTTTTCAGTATTACTAGAACAAACTGAAGCACACATTTTCTTCCAATATGGCTGCAGAGTGATTGAAATGTCTTTGGCTTTTTAAAATATTAATCAACTGTCACAGTAACATTTCCATATTCACTACAGCTTAGTCTCCTCTGAGGTGGTTATCCTGAATGAGTGCTTCATGCACACAGAGGAATTCCTGGTTAATAGGAATGTCTGCTGAAACAATGTCCAGTAACACTTTCAAACTACCATGCACACTTTAATTGTAAACTCCGTTGAATTGCACTTCTTTGCGGATAGGTAATTCAATACAATAATCTAGACACAATCGTCAGTCATGTGGGTCTGGTCCTGTTCTGGGAGCAGGACAAACGAAGGCCTTGTTACCTGTATTTGATCTTTGTGTGAGAGGGGAGGTCTCTACTCGAATACTGCTTTGAGAGCTGGCTCAGATCTCCTTCTCCTTTCCCCCTTCCGCCTCGTGCAGGTTCAAAAGTCGGTCTGGCTGCTGTTGTCATCTTTTATTCTTGGACAAAAGTAAGTTATATTCAGTAGAACTCTTCATTTTAGAAATCATTCATAAATATCTGTCCCTCTGATTAATTGTCAAAACTCTCCCTGAAATTGCTTAAATAGTTTGCTTCAACACAAATTCCTAAAAATACAGAATTATGGAACTCCAGGTGTACACTAAGTGTGTCCTGCCAGGCAGCTCCTATTTAGTATAAAAAAACTGATCTGAAGATCTGAGTTTGTGCTTTTGTTCTAGCTGGGTAGCCTTGGGCAAGTCTCCTAGCTTATTTCTGTCATCTCTGGAATGCTGACATTTCTACAGTATTATTAGGAGAATTCTGACACATAATGGCAGATCTTGTACAACAGTTTAATGTTGCTTTTCAAATAAGTGTTTTAAAAAATTCTTCTTCGCCAGGCGGTGGTGCCACACGCCTTTAATCCCAGCACTCGGGAGGCAGAGCCAGGAGAATCTCTGTGAGTTCGAGGCCAGCCTGGGCTACCAAGCGAGTTCCAGGAAAGGCGCAAAGCTACACAGAGAAACCCTGTCTCAGAAAAGAAAAAAAAAATTCTTCTTCTTCTACTAGCAATAGATTCTCTTGGGGAGAGAGAACAAATAACAACAAATTATTTGTTTTGCCGGGCGGTGGTGGCGCACGCCTTTAATCCCAGCACTCGGGAGGCAGAGCCAGGCGGATCGCTGTGAGTTCGAGGCCAGCCTGGGCTACCAAGTGAGCTCCAGGAAAGGCACAAAACTACGCAGAGAAACCCTGTCTCGAAAAAAACCAAAAAAAAAAAAAAAATTATTTGTTTTGAGAGAGGATCTCACTATATAGCTCTGGCTGACCTGGATCTTTATGTAGATCAGGCTGGCCTAGAACTCTCCAGAAATCTGCACAACTACGCCTCTGGAGGGCTGGAATTAAAGGTGTGCACCACCACGTCTAGCTAAGATTTGCATTTTTATGAGAAAACTCACACAACAGCAAATAGACTAAAAGGAAAACAAAACAAAACCCACCAAATTTCTTTTAAAGTCACTGATCACTGACAAACTTGACTGTCTTAGAGTGAGTTTGTTTAAACTCAATGACCTGTTTTGGTGTTTTTTTTTTTTTTGTTTTTTTTTGGAGACAGGGTTTCTCTGTGTAACAGACCTAGCTATCCTGGAACTCACAAAGCTCCACCTGCCTCTGCCTCCCGAGTGCTGGGATTCAAGGCGTTCGCCACCACCGCCCGGCTTGTTTAAAACCCAAAGACATTTACATGGGCAACATTATCCAACAATCTTGTTGATTCAATTTTCTTCTACAACAGTTACCCTAACATATATAAGACCTTTGGTAAGCTGTAACTTAAGGAATGCTCAGAAAATCGGAACTCCGCCCAGAGACACATCAAGAACCCATTCTGGTGTAATGGGGTACTCCTGTGATCCCAGGTGCTTGGGAGGTTAAAGCAGGAGAATCCGGAGTTTGAAGCTAGCCTGGGCTACATGAGACTGTGTCGCTACAGCAACAAGAGAACCTTGTGACACTTTCAGCTTTGAGCTGTCAAATAAAAATTCCAGCCTAACCACAGGGCTACTCGGTCTCCGTTAGCAGCACGCTCAGACAGACCCTCCTGCTTTTCTGTGTCAGCGGCGCCGCGCCCGGGACCGCGCCGGGCTCGGCCGCAGCTCCCGCCCGCCCGCCCGCCGCTCCCGCACCGCGGCTCGGGCCGTCGTCACGGCGCGCGGCGGCGATCTCGGCTTCGCGGCGCCACCCTCCCCGGACGGCACACGGCCAAGCCCGGGCTACTCACCCCGGCGGGGGTCGGACGCGGCTCCTTCCGAGGCTCACCCACGAACCATCGCGACGCGACGCTCCCAGAAACCTCTGCGCCGGGGGCGCCAGCCCAAGACCGGAAACAAAATGCCAGGCTTCCAGCTCTCCACCCGGGGCTCAGTTAAGACCCGGAAGCAAAATCTTCGCGCTTCCAACCGCTGCGTCGGAAGCTCGAACTCCACACCCGGAAGCAAATCCGGGTTTTTAACCGTGTCTCAGAGGCTGACGCAGCGACCAATCCGCAGAGACCCAACAGGAAGTTGGTGTGACGTCGTCGAGGGGCGGAGCCAATGCGGCTCAGGGGGCGGGCGTTTGAAATCGGTGCTTTGGAGTCGACCCTAAATATCATCCCGTGTCTTTGAGAACCAATTACTTAATCTCTCTTGCGTCTTTTCCTTCCCCGACCCCCTCCCAGACTCCTTCGCTGCGGCGCTGCGAGGACGGAAGGCGCCGGGGAGTCGGTCCGCGCCTCGCAGGCGTGAGATCTGAGGAGAGCGTGCCAACTGACCCAACGGCTCCTGCTCCTCACACACCCGCAGCCTAGGGACTAGAATTGTCACTTAAGTGGATATGAAGAAGGCGCAAATAAGTGCGGGGGCAGCCACGAGCTTTCCAAAGGTACCATTCCTGCGAAACCACCAGCCCTGGAGGCAGGGGTTATAGTGCATTGCTTGTTAAGATTTATATAGAGATATATAGCTGAATGCAATAAGCGCTGAAGTGTGAGGGGAGATGCCAGGAGTGTTGACGGCAGTGAGCATTTAGAGACTGCCAGGAAGAGCATGAGATGGAATTAAGATGGCTTCCCCAACGTTGTCTTGGTGTCCCATCATTGAGAGCTTGAAGGACGGTAGATTAGGTTCTCCAGTTTGTCCCAAGTGGAAGGGTCTCCTAAAACATTTGAACATTTCAGTGCCCTTCAGTCCTTCCTTTGGAACTTTTAAATGGAGAAAGAGAATTAGAGAAGAAACCCCCTCCCTGTGAAGTAGAAGGTGAAATGCTTCTTTTTTCTTAGGGAAGCTATATACCTCCCTCAGCCTCCCACAACCTAAGAACACTGCCATCATATTAGTGGCTCAAACCCAAAGCCCAAGATCCACTTCCTTCACTCTTGACATCCTATCCACATGCCATTCTTGTCCAGTATTGTAAAAATTATTCTGAGTTCATTTCCTGACCACCACCCTCACTCAGGCCTCTGTGGTTTTTCTCTTGGATTTGTAATTACCTCCAAATGGTCTTTCCTACGGTTTTGCACAAAACGATCGTGTTTTGAGCACTTAAGATAAAATAGCCACGTGTCTTAACTTGATTTTGAGGCCTCTTTACAGTCTGTCTTCCTGGCTTCAGTCAGTCATGGGTACACCACACTCTAGATACACTCAACTGGACATTTCTGTTTCTCAGAGCAAGGCAGGGTTCCATAGTTTCTTTTGAGTTTTGAGACAAGGTCTTGCTGTGTAGCCCAGGCTGACTTTGAACTTAAGCTTTATATATCCTGACTCACAGTTCTCCTGCGTCAACCTTCCAAGTGCAGGCATGCATTCTTCTGTTTTTTACAGTCTTGTACTATGTCCTTTGCCTCTGCCCAAAGACAGCTGTAATGCCATTTTTCAGGTCTTAGCTCACTGCTGCTTCCTCAGTGGGGTTTCCCCTGGCATGCATACTGTTCCCCCATTCCTCCCGTGCATGCATTTACAGCACCCAGTTCTATACGTTCATAATACTGAATATCAGCTGGGTTTACTGTTTGTTTTCATTACGCTATGCACCCTTTTCTTTTTGATCTGAGCCAAAGTATTGAGACTAAGCATCTGCGTGACTCTTAGCTTTGACTCCAGTTCTGTCCTCCCTAGCTGTGTAAATTATTTTCCCTTTCATGCTCTCCATCTTTTGTGCAAAGGTAAGGGTAATTCTTTCTGTTACTGTAGTAATTGCATAACTATTTGTAAAGTGCTTATAACTATTTCAGCAAGCAGACTCACTAAATCAATATTGGCTGTTACTAATATTATTGTCTGTCTAATGGTATTAGAACCTAAATTCCAGAAAAGCAGGAACCCTCTTTATTTACTGATGTCCTCTGCATATAGAACAGTACATGGTGCATAATAGGTGCTGAGTAAGTGCTGGTTGAATGAATGAATGACATGTTATAAAATAGAGGAATGAAATTTCAATGGCAAGATGGTGACAGGAACATGCCTAGTTTTTAATATCCCAGCTGCCTTTATCAACCCCTCAAAAAGTCCATTGAAATGTTGACTTATTAACTAAACACAAGAAAAATTAGTTCACAAAATTAAAAGCATTTGATTAAAATAGTCTGGAAGTATTAGTAAGATAGGTAAAAACAAAAAAGTTTTTAACTTACTGGACCTGATACTAAGAAAATGATACCATAAAGCTTTTGACTTTAACAGTGGAAACACTTAGGAAAAAGAAAGGAAGTTGAAAAAATGTCTGTATTAACTAGGGTTCTCCAGAAGACCATAGCTGATAGAGTGGATATATATTAAAGAAGAGTTCGCTAGATTGGCTTTCAGGATGCAGTATGAGTGTCCATACTGAGTAGAAACCCAGTCCACAAGGCTACATGTCTCAGCAGTCCCAAACAGCCCCATTGTGATTCTGAATGCCTGAAGGATTCCTTGAGAGCCACTGGTCTACAGTCCACATTGGAAGACTAAAAAAGATGGATTCTGAGTCAACTAACAATGGTAGCAGCAGGGGAGATGAACTGGACAGGCTGAGGACAGGGAGCGGAACTGGACAGCAAGCTGAGGACGGAGAGAGGAACTGGACAAGCTGAGGATGAGGAGAGGAACTGGACAAGCTGAGGACAGAGAGGAACTGGACAGCAAACTGGAAGGCAAGCAGGCCAAACCCAAGACTTTTCCGTAGGGCCTTCTTTTGTCTTCTCTATCATTAGAAGGTGCTACTCTTATTTAGGATGGGCCATCCTACTTAAAATAATCTGATCGAGAAAATCCCTTACAGGTGGCCCTGTCAACTTATCTCTTATTGGATTCCAGGTCCAGTCAAGTTGACAGAATTAGCCATCTCCTTTCCTAAAAACTTTTTTGTTTGTTTGTTATTGTTCTTCAAGACAGGGTTTCTCTGTGTAGCTTTGGTGCCTTTCCTGAAACTTACTCATAGCCCAGGCTGGTTTTGAACTCACAGAGATCCACCTGCCTCTGCCTCCCATGTACTGGTGTATGTCACCACCACCTGGCTCTAAAACTTAAAGTTGACTTACCAGCTAATTCTCCTGGTACAAAAAATCATGTAACTTACTAACCTTTTTTGGTTTGCTTTAGTTTACAAGCAGGGTCTTACTATGTAACCCAGACTAGCCTCCAGTTTACTATGTAGCTTAGGCTAGCCTCATGGCAATTCTCTGCCTCAACCTCCTCTGTGCTTTTATTTCAAACTGATTACCACAGAATAGTAATTGTGCCCACCCACCCCCCAATTCTGCCTGCAGTCATCTTGCAGCCCCCTGCTTGCTCATTTTGTCCCTTGGCAATGTTTCTCCCTCCCCATCCTCGTTCTTTAGGAGATTGTGTGTGTGTGTGTGTGTGTGTGTGTGTGTGTGTGTGTGTGTGTGTGTACAACAATAGAACCATCTCCTTCGTCCTGTAATTGAAGATCTTTGAATTTAGAAATAGAATTCTCTTCTACAAGGATTCCTGGCCTGGCTTATCAGGCAGGTTACCCATGTGTCACTAGAGATGAGGTGATCCTGTCTGATTCCTGGTACTCAGTCCTCTTCCCATAACCTTCTTAGTGACACATGACCTGTCTCATCTCTTGCAGATCACACCAGCTTTATATGCGCCTTCATTTTTAATAGAGCAAAGGTAGTGTTTTAATGTGTTAAGATATTATATGTAATACTTGCGATTGTAAAATTGACTGTTTGCATGGAGGAGACAATGTATGCATTCCAGCTTCAAAGGTTATAGAAAAATCGTGTCCAAAAGGGATCAAAAAAGTCTTAAAAACCTCAGAAGAAAATTTCAGAAAGTCTGTTTCCTGCCATTTAGAAGGATAGTTTGATGAAGGCAATGCATCCCATGGCTTTAGAATAGCCAATTTAAAAATCACTTTGATTTTCAATTTAAACTGGGTGTGGTGGCCCATACCTGTGATCCCAGTACTTCTGAGGCTGAATCTAGAACCCTGTCTTAAAAATGTTCATCATGAGCTAGGCCTGGATAGACACTTTTAATCCCAGCACTGGGGAAGCAGAGGCAGAAGGATCTCTGAATTTGAGGTCAATCTGGTCTACATAGTAAGTTCCAGGAGAACTTACTACAGAAGTAAGTTATTAGTAGGAGACGGGAACAAAGTCAACAGCTAAATGTCAGATTAGAAGGTAAGTTTTGCAAAGTCTTTAACATATACTTAGCTCTATTCCTGTGACTAATACACACAGTGTTTAAAAAAAAAATGCAAACAACCAAATAAAAACTGCAGAAAACCAGCCAGTTGTGACATCCTGGTTAAGGTTGCAACTTTTCTTCCCTTGTGTCCTCCAATGTCCTGTACTCCTGTCTCCCATATTATGCTTTTCTTTTCTTTTTACATACCATGTGTGTGGTCCTGTGTTTTTAAGATTACTGTTTCTCTACCTCCATGCAGAACATGCAGAATATAAGTACCTTCAGGGCTTGCTCAGGCCAACGATTTAAAACAATGATTAATATTACTATTTGCCTAGTAAAGCTTTTCCAGATGAAATGAGTGAACAGATGAATGAATGAACCTGAACAGGAAGAAATCTTGTCTGGTGTAAAAGCTGTTTCTTTGTTTTAGATGTGTCTTCTTCTGTGGTATATGTGAGGTAAGCCGCTGAGCATCCACTACTGCACTGATCCTTAGAAGGTCACTTCTCGTCTGCTCACTCAAGTCTTGATTGCAAAAGAAAACCTACAAGACCCAGAGAAAGGAATTCCTTTCAGAAGATAATCTCTTAGTGAAAACTCATGTGATGGTCAGGCTTCTCTCTATATATTAACAAAATTCTATGTAGGCCAGCATACCCCAATCCAATTATAATTGTAATCAAATATCTCTCCATTTCTACCAGTTGAATCATTCCCCTACATCTACTAAAACCCATCATCTATGAACCCGATAGCTCAAAAAAAAGTGAACTTTTTGATAAGAAAAACAATGCATCCCTGTATCCACATACTTATGTGTGAGCTGAGGATTAGTGTTCAGGTCTTCACACTTGTGCAGCAAATAGTCTTACCGAATTAGCTCCCCAGTTCCCAAATATATTTTACTAAATGCCCATGAATGAATTTCTAAGTGAAACTCAGTCTTGTCAACTTTGTACTTTATGTATACTTTAATGTTTATATGAACAAATCTTAACTTTTGTGTTTTTCTCTTGCTTCCCACTTAATGTGTGTTGTGTGTAGCTGTGTGGAATTTGACTGTAAAAACTTACTCTATAAATCTAACTGTTATGTTTCTGTTACAGTGATATTTACAAATAAAGCTACGGCAGCTATTATTGTCATTGTGCAGAGGAGTACGCACATGCATTTCATAGGAACCACTTCAGCACGGGGAGAACTCTCCTTGTGGAATCTCACCATGCCTGATACTGTCAGCATCTCAGTTTCATCTGACCTGGCAGTGTGGGTAGTGACCTGTCATTGACATCTTGACTGTTTCCTTAATGTCTAATAATTCATGTTTATTGTCTACTTTGGTTTCTTTTGTGAGTGGCTTTCCTATTGAATTGTCTTTTCCTTACAGATTTCTGAGTTTTTAATACTTTAGTAGTAATTCCTGCTACTTATGATGCACAAATAACTTCCCACTTCTTTGCT
This sequence comes from Peromyscus maniculatus bairdii, assembly GCF_049852395.1. NCBI lineage: Eukaryota > Metazoa > Chordata > Mammalia > Rodentia > Cricetidae > Peromyscus > Peromyscus maniculatus. The sequence continues at coordinate 10,993,336 of NC_134858.1, read as the reverse complement.
TCTCATTTGGAAATATTTGATACTGATTTTGATACATGGAAATCTTCCATTTGGGGGTAGTTCAACTGATCAGTCCTTTTTTTTTTTTTTGTCAAATGCATGCTATATTTTAGTTGAGAATGTTCTTTGAAATCATGCTGATACTCTCTGTAAATATCTTCCAAAGACTTCCTAGGCCTTTCTCAGACAACCAGGCATTCGTTTGTCTCCTGTTATAGTGGTGTCTTGACATCTAGTTGAGCAATTCTTGTTACTCTTTCTCTCTTCCAAGATCTCTTTGCCCTTTGTATATTCAGGAGCCAACTGTCAAGTTCGAAGTACACTTGGAGTTTTCACTGGAATAACATTGCATTTGCAAATTTAAGAAGTGATGTTTTTATGATACAAAGTCTTTAGATTTAGGCATGAATTTGTCTTCCCATTTGTTTAGATCATCTTTGTTTTCTAAAGCATATCAGTATACCGCTTCTCTGTATATTTACACCGCTGCCTCATAGAAATCTCGTGAGCTCTTGCTGGCTCAAGGTGTCATTATTATTTAATGTTATTGTCAATGATATCATTCTTAAATTTGGATCATTTCTAACTGGTGTACGTAAGTATAATTGATTTTTGCATATATCTATTTTAAATTCAGAGAACTTGCCAAGCTTTCCTGTTAATTCAAGTGGTTTACTCTGAATATTTTTATATACGTACCATCTACCAATAATGACAATGTGTTTCTTCTTTTTCAGTCTCTTTCCATTCTGCTTTCCCTTTTTCCTGGCCTGGTATTGGTTAGAACTTCCAGGACAATGTTGAATAAAGATTCTGATCCCAGGTGGCCTCGTTTTTTTCTTGGTCTTCAAGATAAGACTTTTAACTTACTACTATTAAGTACAATTTTGCTGAAGGTTTGCAATGATATATTTTATGGTATTTTCTTAATATTTTAGATTGCTGAAAAATAATACATTTCAAAATGTCTTATATATTATACCTGATAGAGGGTTTTATTATGACATTTTCATATATGCATATAATATATTTTGATCATATTCATACTTCTTTCGCTTCTACTGATCCCACTTCCTCTTCCCAAATAATCTCTTTTCTGCTTTACCATCTACTTCCTTATTTTATTGTGACCCAGTGAGTTTCTTTGGGTTGCTAACAGGAGCATGGGCATCTTACCAGTGGCTGTACCACTGAGGAAAGTGTCTTCCTTCCTCTGGAAATCATTGATTACGTACAGATCTTCAGAGAAGAACGGGGCCTTGTGAGTCTCTCCCTCTTCTCTGGCAGGATGCTGGCAGATCCAGTCTTGTGTAGTTCGAGCACAGGCAATCATAGCTTCCGAGTTCAAGAGTGCGAAGGCCATGTCATGTCTGAAGAGTAGTCTTCAGCATACTGCACCACTTCCTTGGGCATTGACATTCTTCTTGCCTCTTCCAACATGTTTTATGACCTTAAAGGGATGATATAAGTGTCCCATTTAGGGCTAAGCATTCAACAGCCATTTATTCTCCGCACTTTGACTAGTCACGTGACTACAGTTACCGCTGCATGCTTTGAAAAGAAGCTCCCCTGGTGAAAGCTTGACCTCACACTAGTCTATAAGTGTAAACATCGTCTTTCAAATGATGAGGTTTATTAAATACTGGTTCTGCATTTGAGATGCCCTTTTAATATGTAAGTGTTAAATAGATTTATTTCAGATTTTACCTAATCATTTATTTCTGGACTAAGCCATCTGGACCACAGTGCATATAGTCTTAGTCAGGGAGCTCATATTTTATTTAGGATTTTTGTGTCAGTGTTCAAAAGGGATATTAACTATTTTCCTTTCTCCTAGTGTCCTTAGGATTTGTGTCATAATACAAATTAGGAAGCATACTTTCTGTTCTCTGGAAAAATTTACCCAAGATTGGAATTATATTTTTTAAAAAATGGTTGGTAAAACTACCCAGTACAGCTGTCCTGAGTTTGGAATGTTCTTTTTAACAGTTTGGCTGATACTTCAATTTCTTTGATGGTTATGAATTTTGTTAATTTTTTCTTTTCTTGTGTCTATTTTTCTAGCAATCTATTCCCTTAATTTTAAAACTATATTAGTGTTAAATTTTCCATACTCTTTTTCATTCTCTTTCCACTTCTTTTACAGTAATGACCTCTGTCTTCCCAGCGCTGGTTATTTTTGTCTTTTATTTTTGTTCTTCATCATTTTCACTGAAGATTTTTCAAGAAAACAAAAATTCTCAAAAGTTTGGGTTTCTCTGTACTCTATTTCATGTTGGTTTTGTATTCCATACATTTCTGGTCTCATTTTTAGTTCCTTTTAAAATTTTTTGAAAAATTTATTTCCAGATAGTTGTCTACTTAGTTCATATAATTTTCTAGCCTTCTGCCTTACCTATTTCTTTAAGGTTTTCAATTTTTCTTTAATATTTTTGCTAGCATACCACAATTTGAAAAGTGGTATTTTCATTCTCATTTATGTAGAATGAATTTTCTCATTTAACTTTTTAGTTCATTCTTATTAAGGGTTTATTTTAAAATATTTTCAGTTTTACAAATTTGGGAATATTTTTGTCATTAATTTCTGACTTCATTATTTTGTATTTATAGAACATATTCTGGATATTTTTAATTTTTGCCATTTGTAAAACTTACAGCCATACTCTGGTCAGTTTTCTAAAGTATTTATAGTACTTGAAAAATGTGTTTTGCAGTTTGGGAAAATACAATTCTGTGTTTCTGTTGCTTTTAAATATGATGTATCAGTAAGATTCTGCTGTTATCTCTGGGTCCCTTTATATTTAAAAGTCTTAGATTAGGTGATAAATGATGGAATAGAATAGTATTAAAGTTTAGATCAACTCTTACTACAATCTGCAATGAGTATAAAATTTTTGCTAAGTTAGGCAACATTTAGCATTTCACTAAAGGATGTGTCTAGTTGCTAAGAATTTGGTTTGTGTCAAGTTCCAAAGCAAAGGAGAATAATAACTCTGAGTGATAGAAATATGATAATATATGAAATGTTCTATACTCAGTGGTCAGCCAAAACAGAGCTAATCAAAAATCATCTTTAAGAAGGAATGTAAAATCAAGAAATAATGAGAAAAGTTTGTTACACACACACACACACACACACACACACACACACACACACACACACACACACACAAATCCTAAGGCTTTGTAGAATGTAAGGAAACAGATATATTACTTTCATGCTTAAGATATGATTGAAATACATCAAGATTTGTGTAAATACCAGATAATAGGCATGAGTGCTCCATTAAAGAGCTATGAAATCTGGCTACAATTTTTTTAGTGATTTCAGTGTAATCCTAATTCCCAGGAACAGGAGTGAATTGAATTTATTCTAGAAAGAATACTCAAGTGTAACTATAAATCTAGTCAAATTCTGCAAAGGGGATGGATATGGATGGTGTGATTTTGCATGCCAACTATCAGTGCTAAGTAATATAGAAATTAAAACAGGATAGTCACATAGATATGTACAAATGAAGGAGTGAATGGAAAATTTAGAAACAGGACTTCTAAAAACAAAGCAAAAGAAAATGCTAAGACCCAAAATACAGATTTGTTCTCTCTAAACACAAGTGTTTTATCTGGGGGGTTGTGGGGGGTGGGGGGGAGAAGGTGCCAACAACAACAACAACAAAAAAAAAAACCACCGGACTTGTAGATCAGTGGATCACGGAACAAACAACAAAAAATTTTGACATAAACCCACACTGCTAAGCCCCCTGTTTTTTGACAAAAGTGCTAAAAATGGTCATTGGAAAAAAGACAGTATCTTCAGCAGGATTTCCACATATAGAAGAATGAAACTAGATCCTTATCTCTCATCTTCCATATAAGTCAACTGTAAATGGATTCAAGTCCACATTGTAAGACCCCCAAATCTGAAGAGACTAGAAAAAAATTGGCACTAATAAGTGAAGACTTTCTGAACAGGACTTCAGTAGCTCAGGAAATCGGGACAATTACCAGCAAATGAGACTTGAAGAAATTGGAAGGTTTCTCTTTACAGCAAAACTAGTTAGCCACCTACAGAAGAGGAGCATTCTTTGCCAGCTGATAGAGTATTAATACCCAGAGCACACAACAACTGAAGTGCTTAGCCATCTGGGGATGCAAATAAAGCCACTCAAGAGTCTACCTTAGCCCTGTCACAATAGCTATCAGGAAAATGACAACAAATGCTGGAGAGGATTTGGAGAAAGAAAGCCTCACTCATGTTAATGGGAGTACAAACTGATATTATTCACTATGGAAATCAGTATGAAGGTTTGGCTTTGTTTTTCAAAATGTAAAAATAGATCTTCCACATGACATAGCTATTTCATCTCTAGGCACCAAAAAGACTAAGTGTCCTACTAAAAAGGTAATTACTCATCATGTTCATGGCTGCTAGAAAAAGGAATTGCTAGGAAAATAAATCAGCCTACATGTTCATCAATAGATGAATTAATAATGAGAATGTGGGACATATACACAATGGAATTTTCTACCATAAAGAAAATGGGATTAATCAATTGGCAGGAAAATGGAAAGAACTGTAACTGGATTTATTTATATATATATTTCAAGATATATATATATATATATTTCAAGACAGGGTTTCTCCGTGTAGTTTTCTCCTGTCCTGTCCTGGATCTTGCTTTGTAGACCAGGCTGGCCTCAAACTCGCAAAGATCCGCCACTCTCCCCCCCCACACACACACCGAGTGCTGGAATTAAAGGCATGCACCACTCCCGCCCAGCTGAACTGGAAAATATATTAAGTGAAGTAGCCTGGGCTTAGAAAGACAAACACTACATGTTCTCATATGTGGATCTTAGCTTCACATTTTTTATTTATGTGTATCTACATAGGGGTCAAAGAACAAAGATGTCAGAAAATTAGAAAGCTGTAAGAGAAGCAAAAACTACAGCCGAAAAATTTGAAGTAAATCTCAGTCATGCTATATTTAAAACCTTAAAGTTATAATTAATTGAGTTAGCATCTGACCATTTATGAAGAATTTCCAATTCTAGATTGTGTTCTATTTACTTATTGCTGTCCAAATTTAGTTCCAGATGTATTCTTCTTCTGATTGCCACTGGGAAAAAATAAGTAAATAAAAAGATACATTTGTGGCCTCAAGAAGAGTAGACTACTTAAATAAGACATAAGGGAGTAAGTCATAATGGAAAAGTAATAAATTTAACTGCATTTAATTTTTTCAAAATATGTCTGGCTTATAATTTAAATGGAGCTTATGGGTTAGAAGTAAGGTATTTGCAACAAAATAATCGTCAGAATTTGTCCAAACATTGAAAGTTTACATGTTAACAAGAAGAGTAGTCTAATTGGACAAGCAACTTTAAAAACTACTGTCATAATTCATAGAACTGAAACTTCGGAAATATTAGTAAGTCAACAATAATGAGATAGATCAATCAAATTGTCATCAATCCAAGAAACTGACTAGCAAGTGCACCTGGAGGAAAGAAGAAACAAAAATGACCTATTCTGTTGGTATATTTTTAGAATGGCTACCAGGTAGACCACACTGACACTGATTCAGTGGGACACAGATCTCAAAAGCCCTTATAATCAACAGATTTTCAACAATAGTGTCAGGACAGTTCAAGGAGAAAAAGTATCTTCAGAGAAACCCTGTCTGGAAAAACCAACCCCCGCCCCCCCAAAAAAAAAAATCTTCAAAAAACAAAACGTTGCTGAAGCAACTGAATATCCAAGTACAAAAGAGTGAGTTTGGATTCCTATGCAAAACTTAATTGAGATCATAGACTTAAAGGTCAAACAAAATCTTAGTAGACAGTACAGCAAATGCTTCGTGACCTCGGACTAGGCACTAATTAGTGCCTCAGACACAGTACTAATGGCAGGTAACAACTTAGAACATTAGCAGATTGGACTTGGTCAAGTTTTAAGATTTGTGTTGTGTGCTGTAGCACATTCCTGTATCCCCAGCAGCTGGGAGACTGAGCCACATTGACAGGCCCTGTCTCAAAAAACCAACCCAAACAAAAAGATCCAAACATGCACTTCAAAAGACATACTTAAGATAAAAAAAAAAAAAGACCTCTTACAATTCAGAAATAAATTAAAGCAAAAGGTTTGAACAGACATTTCTCCAAAAGCATGCTGAATGGTCAATAAGCCTATGATAAGCTCCTCAATATAGTTAGTCACTAAGGAAGTGCATGTTAAAACCAGGATGATCACCCTTGGAATTTCTCTGGGAGAGAAGACAATAACTATTGGAGAAGCTGTCTATGCAACTGACACCCTCATAAATGTTGGTGGAAGAAAAAAAATGCTATTTCTGGAAAACTGTAACGATTTCTCAGAATGTTATATAGAGCTGTCAATTGGTCCAACAAGTTTAGGTATCAAGACAGACTTGTCCATGAATGTTCATAAGAGTATTGTTGTTAATATCCTCAGAGTGAAAACAACCTCAGTTTATGTCAACTGATGAATGGGTAAGTAAAATGTGGTCTATCTGTACACCATAGAACATTAATTGGCTATAAAAAGAAGCAAAATACTGGTATGTAATCATAGAACACAAATCTCAAGAATTTGATGCATGGAAGCAGCCAGGTACAAAAGACCACATATTCTAGATTTCACTTACATTAAATATGAGGAGTAGGCGAATTGAGAAAGTAGAAGAGTTGCCTTGGTGTGGATGGGCATGGGAAATGGCTGAAGATGGAAACAGATGCTTTTGGGGGTGATAGAAATGTCTTCCAATGAGTGTGCAGAGGTGATTGTACAGTACTACATGTAAAAAGCACTTCAGCTGCCCAGCATTAAAGTGTACATCTCAATGTGTAAATTCTGGCTCATTAAAGATTACAAACCTGCCTGAAGCAAATGTGAAAGGTGGAGTTACCGATTCTTACAAGCTGGATTGTAAGCTTTTGTCATAGATTTTCTAATTTCTGTCTTTTTCAGAGAGGGCTCCACAGTGTAGCCCTGCCTATCCTGGAACTCACCCCTTAGCCTGGGTTACCCTCAATCTCATGGTCCTCCTGCTCTTCTGGAATGCTGAGATTACAGCATCAACTACTATACATTTTTTTTTTTTTTTTGTGTGTGTGTGTGTGTGTGTGTGTGTGTGTGTGTATGTGTCCATTAAAAAAAAATCTGAGCTGGGCAGTGGTGGCGCACGCCTTTAATCCCAGCACTTGGGAGGCAGAGGCAGGCGGATCTTTGTGAGTTCGAGGCCAGCCTGGTCTACAGAGCGAGATCCAGGAAAAGCACAAAGCTACACAGAGAAACCCTGTCTCGAAAAACAAAACAAAACAAATAATCTGGGCATGATGGAGCATACCTCTAAGCCCAGCACTCAGGAGGCAGAGGCAAGTGGATCTCTGGGTTCGAAGCCATCCTTGTCTACAGAGCAAATTACAGAACAGCCAGGGTTACACAGAGAAACCCTGTCTACAAAACAAAACAAAACCAACAACCCCTCAGACACCACAAATTTCTGTGCCCTAGTTACTGGTTTAAAAATGTATCGCTGCACATGGTGGCACACACCTTTAATCACAGCACTTGGGAGGCAGAGGCAGGAGGATCTCTTGAGTTTGAGGCCAGCCTCACCTACAGAGCAAGTTCCAGGACAGCCAGGGTTACATAGAGAAACCCTGTCTTGAAAACAAAAACAAACAAAAAACCCATGAGACACTAACATTCCTGGACCCCAGTTACTAATTTTAAAATGTATATCTGGGCATTGTGGCACGCACCTTTAATCCCAGTACGTGGGAGGCAGAGGTGGATGGATCTCTGAGTTCTAGGACAGCTAGGGCTATATAGAGAGACCCTGTCCTGTCCCCTCCAAAAAGTATAAATTTCAAGTCTTTTAATTAGACTCACCTTTAGATATTTCCAGGTGTCACCATCTCCAAAGGAAATGACTAGGTTCCTGCTAAAGCCCTCAAAGCAGACAGAAAACACAGCAGTTACTTTAGTGCCTGCTTACACACATTTAACCTGACACAGGAAGCGGAACATCCTCAGAGAGTGACTATGGAAAGAAAACACAGTGCAGAGAGCAGAGGAAACAATCCTAAAACAAACTGACCTCTCCGAAGAGAAAGTCTGCAGCGAGCAATCTGCAGTGGGCTTCCAACTAGCTGAAGCAGTTTCTGGAACTGGGAAATGGAGGAGGCTTGGCTAACAACAGAAGAAGCAAATGTGGAAGAGAGACAGTAATAAAGTGAAGAGCTCAGTCATTCATGAGGTTTGGTGCCCAAGTGTTGGCTGCTGCGGAGATGGAGAGGAGACATGGAGTGGGAAAGGAAACATGAAAGAAATGCTAAGACTGTTCACAGCAGTGCACAGCAGGAGTTTGTGTGAGGCATGCCTAGAACAGTAGCTGAGCAGACTCACCATTCATACCATAACGAAATTGTAGAAAACGATCAGAGGAATATTCTAGAAGTGTGTACAGAATTGGAGCAGAATTTATACAAGGATTAGCAAACTGGTGGGTTTTTGGTTTTTGAGAAGAAGCCAGGAGAATGTCTATAGAATTCTGAAAGGAAAGCAAGAGCATAGAACAAAGATATCTTTAGATGTCCAAACTCTAGCAAACAGGTGTGTTATTTATAGTCATCCAATAACTTTAAGGTTCTTGTTTCATAGTCAGGAAACTTTTGACATGATCCTTGCCTCATTAGAGCTGAAGCCAGAATTCTTTACACAGCTTCTAACTGCAGCAAAGGTGGTAGACAGTGACCTAGGAAGGCCACTTAGATAAGTTTCGCCGTGTATCTTTGTGATGGATGTGGCGAGTTTGCAGAGGCAATGGTGACATAAATACTAGGTGGAAATGACTCTTGCTCAGCATCTTTGGTGCCTTTGGTAAGAGAAGGTTTTATGAATACCCAGTACAGATTGTTGGGATATTCCTCCTAGATGCAGTCTTCAAACCCCTTCTGGAGACCCTTAACCTCCCATGAGGCTCCAGGGATGCTCCCAGTGGCTATTCCCTGCCTAAGCAAGTAAGTACATAAGGAAGGAGCCTGAGGGTTCTAGCAGAGTGCTGATCTCTGCATTATGGAGGATGGAACCGTCAGGATATAGGCTGTACAGCTACCTAGGACTCCTGGCTCAGCTGCAAGCGTGAGGGCTCCAGGAAGAGTATTTCTGAAAGAGAAATTTGCTTCCATAACCTAGTTTGCTCTGTGCATTTTGATTTAAATTTCTAGAAATGATCAGAGAATGAGTATGAATAAAACAGAGAAGAGGAAAAATAAAAATTTATAAATATTATTCACTACACAAATCAGCTGTGGTTAATTTTATGTGGCAAAGATTCAGCACTATAACCAGAACATTTGATAGAGCTAAGAGAGGGCAGGGATAGTCTATGTGTGTTGGGAAGGGGCATCACAGAATAAATTTCACAGCCTTTATTGTATGTGTTCATGATACCTGAGATTGAAAAGTCTTTTTTTAACACACAAATAGCAGAACTACCTAAACTACACAAGCAGCTGGCTTGGGAGAACAGAAATGAAGGAGAGGATATGTATGGATGAGGCTTCTCTCAGTTGTAGGCTATAAATTTCACTGTAATTTAAGCCAAAGGGAGATTGTGTTACAGTGTTGAGTCATATACAAGACTTGCAGACTCACTCAGGGAGTGTATCTAAAACTTATAATTCATTGAGTGGTGTATCTTTGGAAGGAGGCCTCTTTGTAGCTGTAAACCACTATTACCATCCCTGGTTCCATGTTCCAGAAAGCAACTAGAATGAAGTTAGTAATACCATGCCCAGTTTGTCATAGACCACATTGAAGTCACAATGTGACACTTACATTGCTGGATTTAAAAGCCAAATCCTAGTCTTCAGGATTTATGTCACAATATGACCGTTATCAATTCTTCCTGCTCTGTATATTTCTTTATACCCATACTTCCTATATACTCTTGACTTGAATGTCCTCAGAAAATGTTGGCATTTATAGGCACAAACATACAGGAAAAGCCACCTTTTCACTTTCCCTTTCATTTGCAGCTTATGAGGAATGGATCACCAAGGAGTATGGGGCAGAGACATACCCTAGGCCTTGGGTAACAAAACAAACACAGCTCTAGAAGCAATGCATTCATTACCTTCTGTGTCTACTGGAGGTGACAGCTGCCTGCCAAGCAGACTGCCTCCTGGGAGCTCCCATTTCAGCGATTTTCCTTAGGTACCTGCTAAATAGTAACCAGGGAGTATGGAAGACAGAATCCTCACCAGGCCTTGGACTAGTGAAGACTTCATGCAGCAGAGTCTTAGCTTGGCTTGGAATGCAGGAATTGAAACTTTGGTGAAGGCAGAAAGAAGTGAAGTGAGAGAGGAAGAGACCACAAAGTCAAGGATGATGGCCAGAAGTATTTGACATGAACCAATAATTCATACAAGGACACGCACAGCAGTGCATTTGGGTGGGGGGAGCCATGAAAACAATAATTTAAATGCCATCTTTTTTATTTCCCCAAACCCTCTCGAAGTGACAGTAACAGGATTTGTATTTTGACAAACTTAGAAAGGACCTAAAGGAGATAAGAGAGCAGCTAGTGGTGAAATGTGGAAGTTTGAAGTTAACATTAGATGGAGAAATATATGCCGATTTATAAAATCCTACGAAAGAGTCCTAAATTAGCCAAGCAACAGTTTTCTCTACAGGACCCGAGGGCCTTAGGATGCCATGGCAGTGGGCACCTCTGGAAAAGAGACTTTTTCTTGGACATCTAGGACATTGTCACTCAGACAGAGCAGAAGATTACGGTTCATGTTCTACAGCAGGAGCAAAGCTAGTTTCTGGACTGGAGGTTTCTAGGGATCATCAGGAGTGAGCAAAGTTAGGTGAATTTTTACAAGTTAGTGGAAGTTTGAGCTGCTGTTTTCCTTCGGGTGGAGAAAGAAGACCTGTTGCCTCCAGGAGAAAAGTTGGGAGACCCTTCATTGCTGAATATGAGCCTAGAGGAAGCAAGTGGGTCCCCATGCAGGCAAGCACTGTGCCCCCAAGTTTCCAGGCAGCTTTCCTATTCTGTAACCAACTAAGGACAGCCGGTTGTTTGAGGATGATTTGAATGTACATGTGAGAGACCAAAACCGGGAGACAAGCAGATTAAGGGGCAAAACTCTAAAAATCATGAATATTTTAGCTTTTTTTAAAGAGAGAAATTTGTCTGCAAAACAAGATCAATATGAAAAGGGTAATCCACACAAGCAACAAAACCCAAGGCAACAGGAATGACCTATTGCAAATCAAAAGTTCAACAAAAGAAGTGAAAAATATGAGAAAATAAGAAAAAAATCTCAGAAGATGCAGTATAGTGATTTAAAAAGCTAGAGAACTGGGAGAAATAGAAAGATATGTTCAATCCACAGGCATTCCAGTATCCAGTTAACAGGTGATGCAGAGGAGAGGAGTGGGAGAAGCCACGTAAGAAGACACTGGGAAACTTGATGAAGATAGCCTGGTTTGTCAGGCTAATCAATTTAAGGACATTGGGAGAGAAGCTTTCTGGGGCAAAGGGCAGAGCCAGACCAAATGAGACCACCACAGACAACATAGATAGCTTATCCATAAAGAACAAGAGACAGCTCCACCAGAACCCACAAAACAGTCCTAAAAGTTAACAAGCCCCAGAATAGAAAGTATAATTATCACATAAACAGAAAAATTAAGATAATATTTCCATGTGTTTACATGGGGAAGTATATACAACATAAAACATTAAAATACATTAAACATTTTAATTCAGCGGAATTAAAGAAATATAAGAAATATGCCAAATAGGCAGACCTATTAATACATCTAACCAAGGACTTGTTTGTACCATGTTTAAATTATATGTAAAATGTTTATATAAATAGGTTGGAAACACACCACTGTTAGCAAAAAACAGACAAAAGAGAATGAGGTAATATGATGAGATTCAAAGGCCAGCACTGGTGAAAAATGTTTTATCTCCAGGGTGATCCAAGAAATGTAAATTATAACTTGAGTTATACATCACCAAATAGTAAAAGGATTTAAAAATAAGTTTACAACATTGAGGAATGAGAATTTCTTAGAAAATCTCTGGCACTATGTGCTAAAGATCTTAAAATAATGCTACAATAAAGTCATCTCATTTACAAGTATGAACTCTGAGGAATTTTATTCAACCAATATTTTACTGGATGTGCTGTTTCAGATACTTAAAGCTGAGGTAAATATTTGCATGTGGTTGGTAATAACTGTGGACATGTGAGCAAATAATAACTGTCCAGTGAGAGAAGAGGTGAGTCATTTATTTCTAGAGGAGGAAAGATCCTCAGTGTGGTATTTAAGTCACTTTTTAAATGACCTCACTTTTTTCAGACTAACAAAATATTTGCCTATATATTTAAACATGATTGTATATATCAAAGTAATTTATAAAAATCATTGTAGTGTGTGTGTTTGTGTGTCTGTCTCTCTCTCTCTGTGTGTTGTATGCCTAGGTGTGCACATATGTATGTGTACTTGCTCCCATGTGCCTATGAAGAAGGTCAGAAGTACATCTCAAGTGCCTTTATCTCCATCTTGTTTTCTGAGGTAGAGTCTCTCACTGAACCAGAAGTTGATTCTTTAGGCTAGGCTAGTCTTCCGCCCACCTCTCTGTCTCTGCCCTTACTTCTCAGCTCTCGGGTCACAGACATATAGCACCATGTCTGACTTTTACGTGAATATTAGGGATCAAGACTCTGGTCCTTATGTTTGCACAGCAAGGACTCTACCCACGAAACAATCTCTCTAGCCCTATAGATAATTTTTAAGACTAAACTTGGAGAAAAGTGGGAGATTATCACATGCAGCATGGACTATTGGTAGTAGTCAGCCTTCGAGACTGGTTTGAATTGACTTGGTGAGTGCTGTCGGCAGGAGAGGAAAGTAGGGTGCATCCTGAGCTTCCTTGTGGGAGAGGAAAGTAGGGTGCATCCTGAGCTTCCTTGTGGGAAGGCTAAGAGCACAAAGAGGCTTCCTGAGGGGGAAGCTGCCTCAGGATCTCACATCTGCTGATGCCTCTGACATCTGGGAGATAAGATGAAACTGTCAGTGATGACTAGGACAGCTGTGTTACTATTGCTGTAAATGAAGACATTCGCGGTTAGACAACGGGGAAATGGTTCACTTGTCCTTTACAGTTGACTTTCAGGGCCTCCGGGGAAGATCCAACACAGAGAAGCCAAGTTGAAAGCATGAGTATTAAAGGGACTGTGATAGTGAGTTATACAAAAGGGAAAGACAGACCAGCACCAACCAATGCCAACAGCACGATAGGAAGAACTTTACGAAGAATGAGAGTTGAGCTTTGAGATAAGGTTGCACTCATAGGGTGGGTGGCGTTTTGGGGGGCAGGGTAGTCCAAAGAGAAAAAGGAAATTCAAGGAGAAAAAGGAAATCCAGAGAAGAGAGTTAGTGCCCTGGTGATCACGGACTAGGAGGAAGGGGAGGTATTCCACAAACCACCCACAAGAATTAGGTGTAATCCCTAGAGCGCCATCTGGTGGGGGAGGCCAGTTTGTCACAAAAGACTCTTGAATGTAAACTTTCAAGTTTTGACACATTTTAGTACTGAAAGGAAGGTGAATAGGAAACAGCTTTACTCATGAAAGAGACTGGTGACTGGTAATAAGGAAAATGGGGACAGTGTTTGCTTAACAGACTGAAGTCCTGGAGTGAACGCGACATGCAAAGGAAGGGCTCAGGAAAGGAGTGCCCTCTCCTGGGAGGAGAGCAGGAGAGAGAGGCTGCAACCAAAAGGAGAAAGGGCCCTGTGGGCCAACGGGCCTCCTTTAATTCTGTCCCTAATAAAAGCGTTCCAAGTGTCTACAGTAAAGTTCTAAGACCCGTGGGAAATAGTGTGACACAGAGACGAAACTCTAAGTATACTGCGTGGAATACAATAGGACCAGATGGAACTTGAGACTGAGGACACAAGCTAATGGGTTTTCATATCTTCCCCATATCACAGTCTTCATAAAGTGAGAATGCTGATGGAGCCAACTCCACGGAATAGCTGCGAGGTGGAGGGGTAGGATATGAAACTTTTAAAAAATCCCAGCCATCCAAGGTCAAGGTGATAAACTAAAGAGAGCTAGAGGAGATGAGAAGAGATAGTATTTTGTTGAGAAAGAAGGAAGATGAGGGTCAAGTTCATCTAGTCAGGAAAGGGGAGAACAGAAGAACTAAGAAGGATTTGGGGGGAGAGATTGCAAAAGGAGAGAAATAGTTTGTAACAGCACAAAGTAAAAACTAGGGAAGATCTTAAGACAGATACAAAACAAGTATCCAGTTTAAAATGTGGCTAGTTTAGAAACCATTTTCAGTATCCCATGCTTTGCACCTCCCCTTTCCCAGTACCCTCACAGAAATGTTTGACCTGATGGAGAAATGAACCTTAGGATGAAATAGTGTCTCCTCTCCTGACTCCCTCAATGTTCTCCCTTTCTTTCTTATATAGAATAGAGAAAACGGTCCATCATTACTATTTCTTATATAGAGTAGATGAAACCGTCCATCGTTACTATTTCTTATATAGAGTAGATGAAATGGTCCATCGTTACTATTTCTTTCTTTTTTTTGTTTTTGTTTTTGTTTTTCGAGACAGGGTTTCTCTGTGTAGAAACCTTTGTGCCTTTCCTGGAACTCACTTGGTAGCCCAGGCTGGCCTCGAACTCACAGAGATCCGTCTGGCTCTGCCTCCCGAGTGCAGGGATTAAAGGCGTGCGCCACCACCGCCCAGCCATCGTTACTATTTCTTATATAGAATAGATGAAACAGTCCATCGTTACTATTTCTTATATAGAGTAGATGAAACAGTCCATCGTTACTATTTCTTATATAGAATAGATGAAACGGTCCATCGTTACTATTTCTTATATAGAGTAGATGAAACGGTCCATCGTTTCTATTTCTTATATAGAGTAGATGAAATGGTCCATCGTTACTATTTCTTATATAGAGTAGATGAAACGGTCCATGATTACTCTGTGCCTCCTCTTCCGTCCAACCCCCAACACTCTCTGGACCTTCTCTCTGATACAGAGCCACGGAGACACTCTGATTGAACACTACCATTTCCGTTTCTCATACATTTGGACAGCCCTTACTCATGTCTCTGTCACCCTGTATTGGTCTGTGCAAAACATTGATTTGACCATAAAATCACACAATGTGAGTTCAGGAAATTCATGACCCATGTTTACTTTTTTCTTAACAACCTCTTCAAATTCTAATTACCTAGATTTTTAAAATATTTGGTTCATTTCTAATCACTCTTTTCCTTCTAATCCAATTATTCATGCTTCTTTGACTTTAGTGTTTATCTCCCCCACTTATGTTAAGGTAATACAGATCACCATGCTAGATGAATGATCACAATGAGCTATTCTGATGGCCATTAGGCAGCATCTGGGTTCAGAGCAGATTAGCAACTGCAGATCCCTCCTTAGGCTCCCACCCACAAGCATCTCTCTTTCACAGAGATAGTCTGTGAACTTCGGACACTGACTTTGAACCTAAATTTCTTTGTCTCAATTTAATCTTACATAGATGGAATCATGGAATAGGTATCCCCTTGAATTAGGAAACCCTGATATCATCTTTATAAAACTGGTTCCTGTATGAAGCATTCATCTTCCTCACTTGGTGGCCTTCTGTTGCACAAACTTAGAGCAATGCACCTCTTCACTGCACTGTTGACGGGTGTTGGCTTTTGCAGAATGTGCTCATCAGAAACAGTAGTGTCGGCGCTCTCGGGTGTGCTTTCAGTGCCCAGACACACGCGTTTTCAGGGAATGATTGGATCACAGCACATGCATGTGCTCCGTTCTCAAAACACTGTCACAAAGATTTCTAAACTGTTATTTGTGTATTACATTCCCTTGGGTGAGGGACAAGAATCGCCCATGTTCCAGTCTACAGCCACACCTTCATTTGTATTAACAGTAGGCTAAGGACCAACTTCTGAAATCACTATACAATTGAATGTTTCATTTCTATTTCCCTGAGCTTTTGCTTACCATTTCAAACTTTATTCTTTCATATTTTGTTTTAGTCACTTCCCTGAAGACAAGATTCTACTATAGCCTCGTCTGTGCAATCTAACAGACAACAAGAGGAAAGACCCAGGTCCCAACAGAGGAACACGGCAGAGCCGGAGGTCCTTCAGTGCCTGGACTGAGCTGATGCCAGAGTGCTGACTCTTAGTCAGTCAGCAAACCTAGGAAGGCTGTTCCTGTCGCATTCACAGAAGCTGACAGGTGGATCCTGCTACACCACACCCACAGCAATTCATTTATTAAAACAAAAAACAAAAAACAAAAAAACCTGCTTCCTCAATCCTGTGTAGATATCGGAGTTTAGTATTTAAATTGAAGCTATGAAGTCTAAGACCAACTGTGCTCAGAATTCAAACTGCAGCATAATGATATTTCGTCCAACCAAAGAAGAGTTTAATGATTTTGACAAGTACATTGCCTACATGGAGTCCCAAGGGGCACACCGAGCTGGACTGGCCAAGGTCATCCCACCCAAGGAGTGGAGAGCCAGGCAATCTTATGACAATATCAGCAACATCTTAATAGCCACTCCCCTGCAGCAAGTGGTGTCTGGCCAGGCAGGTGTGTTCACTCAATACCATAAGAAGAAGAAAGCCATGACGGTGGGACAATACCGTCACCTGGCCAACAGTAAAAAATACAGGACCCCACCACACCTGAATTTTGAAGATTTGGAGAGAAAATACTGGAAGAATCGTCTCTATGAGTCACCAATTTATGGTGCAGATGTCAGCGGCTCCTTGTTTGATGGGAAAACTCAACACTGGAACGTGGGACACCTGGGAACAATTCAGGACCTATTGGAACAAGAATGTGGCATTGTGATTGAGGGTGTCAACACGCCCTACCTGTACTTTGGCATGTGGAAGACCACCTTCGCATGGCACACCGAGGACATGGACCTGTACAGCATCAACTACCTGCACTTTGGGCAGCCCAAGACGTGGTATGCGGTGCCCCCCGAGCATGGCCGACGCCTGGAGCACCTGGCCAGGCAGCTGTTCCCGGGCAGTTCCCAGGGCTGCCAGGCCTTCCTGAGGCACAAGGTGGCACTCATCTCACCCACTGTACTCAAAGAGAATGGCATCCCCTTTGGCCGCATGACGCAGGAGGCTGGGGAGTTCATGGTCACCTTTCCCTATGGCTACCACGCTGGCTTCAACCATGGCTTCAACTGTGCAGAGGCCATCAATTTTGCGACCCCGAGGTGGATCGACTATGGCAAGGTGGCTTCTCAGTGTAGCTGTGGGGAGGCCAGGGTGAGCTTCTCCATGGACGCCTTTGTTCGGATCCTGCAGCCTGAGCGATATGAACTGTGGAAACGTGGCCAAGATCAGGCAGTTGTGGACCACACAGAGACTATGGGGTCTACCAGCCAGGAGCTTACCACCTGGCGGGTGATCCAATCACCAAGAAAAACTCGAGGACTGAGGCATCTCCGGTTTCGCCAGGGCTCACACTCTCTTCTGCCTATAGCGACTGACAGTAAGATTCCTTGCAGCTACAGGCAACCATCAGATGCCAAAGTTGATGAGGTCCAGAAGCCTGATCTGGCCCCAGCCACACCACCTACTCTGGGTCTATCTTCCGGTCATGACTTGTCAACTGGAAGACGTAGTCTTGGTCGTCGTCCTTGTGAACAGGGAGTTCAGGAGTCCACCAGTGAGGCTCCAGTCAAGAGGCGCCAGCCAGCAGGAGGAGCAGACACAAGTCTGAACCCAGAGTTTCCATCCCAGTCTGTGAGTGAGGACTTGATAGTCAACCCTGTACCTTCGAACCCTGGCCCACAGCATCCTGTGACAGTTTCTGAAGGTGGATTGACCTGTGACCCCTAAACATATGTCCTGCCTTACAGCTCATTGCCTGCACTCAGGAAGCTAAGGTCATTGCCTCAGAGTTTTGACTGAGTTTGCAGGACACTGGCCACGCCTGGGAGAGCTCCTTGTCAGTTCTAAGTGCTAAACTCGCATGCACTTTCCTCTTTGCAGAACGTGGCAAGCCTTTGGATACTGGTAACTCCCGGGCTTCCAGCTGAGGTTTGATTGGCCGGTCATTTTGGGTTTCAGAGAGCTAGGTGCAGCTGAGGTTGCTTAAAACTGACCTCCTATCCTCTAGGCCAACTGTAGAGAAAGATGAAAATTCAAATCCCCCCACCCTTCCATTTCTTGCAAAATGTCAAACTTTTGACCATTAGATTAGTAGTCACAAAAAAGCAGTCACACACACACACACACACACACACACACACACACACACACACACACAGAGTCAAAAGTCATTTGAGAGTCACAGATGACCTCTCAAACTTGGTATATTAAGAATGTATCTTACCCAGTGTTCCCAAATAAAGGCAAAGCAGCCAAAATGTTGAAATTAGACTTTATTTCTAATATTGTAGTTTCCGACAGTGGGATCTTTGGGACAATGACACTTTCTCTGTTTCATGTCTAACCTAGAATAAGTCATTCTGCAGTGAACATTTTCTATTTGTTTCTCCCATAGCACACTTCCCATTCACACCTAAGCCTGTCCACATTTTCTTACTTACACCGGTGCGTGAGTGTGTGCTGTATGTCTGGGAGTGTATGAGCCAGGGTGAAAGTGTGGAGGAGGTCAGAAGATGCCTGCTGGAGTTGGTTCTCCCCATGTCCCATGTGGCCATAGGGATCCCACTCAAATGAAAAGACTTGGTGGCAATCATCTTTGCCCACTTAGCCATCTCATTGGCCCAATGCCATCTCATTTCATTGTGAGGCAAATTCACGTGGCTGTCATGAATCACCACCCCATGAGTTCTTCTTACCTCTATGCCTGAACACAAATGAGCTTCCTTCTATTCTTAGAAGAACAATCTCCAAGCCAGTGTTTCTTAACTTTGGGGGTCAAACAACCTTTTCAGAGGGGTCACATATCAGATATCCTGCATATTAGATATTTCTATTATGATTCATAACAATAGCATTCATTATACTTATGAAGTAGCAAAGAAAATAATTTTATGGTTGGGGGTCACTACAACATGAAGAACTGTATTAAAGGATCGTCACAGCATGAGGAAGGTTGAGAACCATTGCTCCCAGGTCCATGTCAGTCTCTGGCCCTTGCTGGTTGTGCAGATAGAATATGGTGTCCTCACTCTGTTCTATTGTACATTTGGGCCTCAGAAAGGCTCCCTGTGCTGTGCAGTCTTCCAGGGTGACATGGTCCAGCCTTGCCCTCATTCACATGTCTGATATTGTCTATGGAAGGTCAACAAGATGGAGCAGCAGGTAAAAGCAATTGCTCACAAACCTGAAGATCTATCAATCCACAGAAACACCAGTGGAAGGGAGAGCCAACTCCCCAAAGTGACAGCCATCCAAAACACACACCCATGCCCACATTCACACACACTCAGACACTTAGACACACACACACATACCTACACAAACACACCTACACATATAACACACACACATGCAACAAATATACTGAGACACACACACTCAGACACATACACATACCTGCACAAACACACCTACACATATAACACACACATGCAACACACACACACACTGAGACACATGTAACACACACATACTTAGACACACACCTACACACACACAAATAATGAATGCAAAAAAAATCACTAGATCCAGGTTTTGTTTCTTTGTTTACTTCTTTATTTGTTTGAGTGTTGTTTGGTATAATGTATGGTATTATATTTACATGTACTAGAAGAAAACATTTCAGAAATGTATATATAGTCATAACTTATAATTCTCATATATTTATTTTAATGATGTATATGGTGTGGGTATGTGTCTGTGAATGTGCCTTGGGAGATGGAGTTACAGTCCATTGTGATTGGTTTGTTTATTTCTAAAGACAGGGTTTCTCTGTGTAAGTGCTCTGGGTGTTCTAGAACTCTCTCTGTAGACCAGGCTTCACGCTGGCCTTGAAATCTGAAATCTGTGCAACACCACACCTAGCAGTGTGTGTGTGTGTGTGTGTGTGTGTGTGTGTGTGTGTGTGTGTGTGTGTGTGTGTTCATTGTGGAATTTCTATCACGGATGCTGGGATTCATGGGATTCCAATTTGTGTTCTCCGAAAGATTAGGTAGTAAGCAGCCGGCCCGCAGGTAAGAGTCCTGCAGGCCCGCAGGTGAGAGTCCTGCAGGCCCGCAGGTGAGAGTCCTGCAGGCCCGCAGGTGAGAGTCCTGCAGGCCCGCAGGTGAGAGTCCTGCAGGCCCGCAGGTGAGAGTCCTGCAGGCAGGCTGCTCCACCACCGCCGCTATCCATTGGACTCTAGAACCTACAAGACCCACTCCAAGGCACAAACCCACCAAGCCCATCCTCTTCCCCCTGGCCAACCATCTCCCACAATATCAACAGCCTCTAGAGGCACAAGCTCCACCCACACCAGTTGGAAGAACAGCAGCCCCTACAGGCATAAGTACCACCTACACCACACAGACCCACTCTGCTGCCCAATCTCACCTACCCCAGCAACTGCCCTGTGAGCAACCCTTACCAGCAACATCAGCAGACCCTAGAGGCACAAGCTCCACCCACACCAGGTGGAAGAACAGGCACAGGCACAACCCACACCAGGTGGAAGAAAAGCAGCCCCTACAGGCATAAGTACCACCTACAGCAGTTGGAAGAACAGACACTCTGCTGCCCAATCTCACCTACTTCAGCAGCCTCCCTGTGAACAGCCCTCTCCAGCAACATCAGCAGACCATATAGGCACAAGTGACAACCACACCAGGTGGAAGAACAGGCACAGGCACAATCCACACCAGGTGGAAGAACAGAGCCCATAGGCACAGGCACAACCCACACCAGGTGGAAGAACAGAGCCCATAGGCACAAGTAAAGCCCACACCACCCAGAAGACCTGGAGGATACACAGCATTTAGGCACCCAAATCCCCACAAACTTTAGCTGAGACAACTCTACTAGACCTGACAACCAGCCCATCACCAGAACCCTTGGCCATTCAGGCCAAAAGACAATAAAGGAAACAGACAATAAAGGAACAAAAGACCCATCTAACAAAGAATATCACAAGAATCAACACCTGTTCCTATAATTATCCCAAACTCAGATGGGTAAATGGCAGTGTAAGAATACATTCAACGAGCTGGAGAGATGGCTCAGAGGTTAAGAGCACCAACTGCTCTTCCAGAGGTCCTGAGTTCAATTCCCAGCACCCACATGGTGGCTCATAACCATCTGTAATGAGATCTGGTGTCCTCTTCTGTGTACATAATAAATAAATAAATCTTAATAAAAAAGAATACATTCAACAACATGAAGAGCAATACAGCACCACCAGAACCTTGCAGTTCTACAAGAGCAAGACCTGAACATCCTAATGCAGATGAAGCAGAAGAAAACAACCTTAAAAATAACTTTATGAAGATGATAAAGGCCCTTAAAGAGGAAATTGAAAATACCCTTAAAGAAATTAAGGAAAAGACAAACAAAAAATTAGAAGAAATCCATAAATCGCTTAAAGAAAGCCAAGAAAAAACAAACAGCTGAAGGAAACAGTTCAAGACTTGAAAATTGAAATAAATGCAATAAAGAAAACACAAACCAAGGGAATTCTGGAAATGGAAACTTTGGGTAAACAAACAGGAACTACGGATGCAAGCATAACCAACAGAATACAAGAAGGGAGAATCTTAGATGTTGAAGATACAATAGAGGAAATAGATTCATCGGTCAAAGAAAATGTTAAGTCCAACAAATTCTTAACATAAAACATCCAGGAAATCTGGGACACCATGAAAAGACAAATCCTAATAATAATAGGGATAGAAGAAAGAGAAGAATTCCAGCTCAAAGGCATAGAAAATATATTCAACAAAATCATAGAAGAAAACTTTTCCAACCCAAAGAAGGAAATGCCTATAAAGGCACAAGAAGCTTACAGAACACCAAATAGACTGAACAACAACAAAAAAGTCCCCATACCATATAATAATCAAAACACTAAACATACAGAATAAAGAAAGAATATTAAGAGCTGCAAAGGAAAAAGGCCAAGTAACATATAAAGGCAGACCTATCAGAATTACACCTGACTTCTCAATGGCGACTCTGAAAGCCAGAAGGTCCTGGACAGACCTTTGGCAGACACTAAGAGACCATGGATGCCAGCACAGACTACAGACCAGCAAAGCTTTCAATCACCATAGACAGAGAAAACAAGACATTCCATGACAAAACCAGATTTAAACACTATATAGCCATAAACCCAGCCCTACAGAAAGCACTAGAAGGAAAAATCTAACCTAAGAAAGTCAGATGTACCCACGATAACACAGGCAATAGATAATCTCATACCAGCATGTGCCAAAGAAGGGACATGCACACACTACCATGACCATCACCAACCCCTCCCAAAAAAACAGGCATTAACAATCACTAGTCATTAATATCTCTTAATATCAATAGACTCAATTCACCTATAAAAAGACAAAGGCTAACAGAATGGATATGAAAACAGGGTCCATCCTTCTGCTGCATACAAGAAACACACCTCAACTTCAAAGATAGACACTACCTTATAGTAAAGGGTTGGGAAAAGATTTTCCAGTCAAATGGACCTAAGAAGCAAGCTGGTGTAGCTATCCTAATATCTAACAAAATAGACTTCAAACTAAAATTACTCAAAAGAGATGGAGAAGGACATTTCATATTCATCACAGGAAAATCCATCAACATGAAATCTCAATTCTGAACATCTATGCCCCCAAATACAAGGGTACCACATTTGTAAAAGAAACATTACTAAAGTTTAAATCACACAGCAAACCCCACACACTAATAATGGGAGACTTCAACACCCCACTCACACCAATGGACATGTCTGCCAGACAGAAATGTAACATAGGAATAAGGGAACTAACAGATGTTATGACTCAAATGGACTTAACAGACATCTACAGAACATTCCACCCAAACACTTCATGGAATCTTCTCTAAAATCGACCACATACTCAGTCACAAAACAAATCTCAATAGATAAAAAAAAAATTGGAATAACCCCCTGTATTTTATCTGACCACCATGGCTTAGAGTTAGAATTCAACAACAACACAAACTGCAGAAAGCCTACAAACTCATGGAAATTGAATAACTCTCAACTGAATAATCACTGGGTCAAGGAAGAAATAAAGAAATTAAAGACTTCCCAGAATTCAATGAAAATGAATCCACAATACACCCAGACTTATGGGACACTATGAAAGCAGTGCTAAGAGGAAAGTTCATAGCACTAAATGCCCACATAAAGAAGTTGGAGAAATTTCACACTAGCTACTTAACAGCACACCTGAAGGCTCTAGAACAAAAAGAAGCAAACTCACCCAGGAGGAATAGACACCAGGAAATAATCAAATTGAGGGCTGAAATCAATAAAATAGAAATAGAGAACAATACAAAGAATCAATGAAACAAAGAGTTGGTTCTTTGAGAAAATCAGCAAGACAGACAAACCCTTATCCAAACTAACCAAAAGCCAGAGAGAGAATATCCAAATTAACAAAATCAGAAATGAAAAGGGAGACATAACAACAGACAATGAGGAAATCCAGAGAATCATCAGGTCATACTTCAAAAACCTCTACTGCACAAAACTGGAAAATCTAAAAGAAATGGACAATTTTCTTGATGGATACCACACACCAAAATTAATTTAAGACCAGATAAACAATTTTAATAGATCTATAACCCCTAAGGAAATAGAAGCAGTCATCAAAAGTTTCCCAATAAAAAGAGCTCAGGGTTAGATGGTTTCAGTGCAGAATTCTACCAGAATTTCCAAGAAGAACTAATACCAATACTCCTCAAGTTGTTCCACACAATAGGAACAGAAGGAACATTGCCAAATTATTTTTATGAGGCTTCAGTTACCCTGATACACAAACCACACAAATATGAAACAAAGAAAAAGAATTACAGACCAATCTCCCTCATGAACATTGATGCAAAAATACTCAATAAAATACTAGCAAACTGAATTCAAGAACACATAAAAAAAAAACAAACCCATCCACCATGACCAAGTAGGCTTCATCCCAGATGCAGGGATGGTTCAACATGTGAAAATCATCTGTCAATGTAATCCACCATATAAACAAACTGAAAGAAAAAAAACCCCACATGATCATCTCATTAGATGCTGAAAAAGCCTTTGACAAAATCCAGCACCCCTTCATGATAAAGGTCCTGGAGAGATCAGGAATACAAGGAACACACCAAAACATAATAAAGGCAATTTACAGCTAGCCAACAGCCAACATCAAATTAAATTGAGAGAAACTCAAAGTGATTCCACTAAAATCAGGAAAAAGACAAGGCTGTCTACTCTTTCCATATCTATTCAATGTAGTACTTGAAGTTCTAGCTAGAGCAATAAGACAATGAAAGGAGATCAAGGAGATACAAATTGGAAAGGGAGAAGTCAAAATTTTGGTATTTGAAGATTATATGCTAGTTTACATAAGTGATCCCAAAAATTCTACCAGAGAATTCCTACAGGTGATAAACACCTTCAGTAATGTGGCTGGATACAATATTAACTAAAAAAAGTCAGTAGCTTTCCTATATACTAATGATAAATGTGCTGAGAAAGAAATCAGAGAAACAATGCCCTTTACAATAGCCATAAATAATATAAAATATCTTTGGGTAACTCTAATCAAACAAATGAAAGACCTGTATGACAAGAACTTTAAGTCTCTGAAGAAAGAAATTAAAGAAGATGTCAGAAAACAGAAAGAGCTCCCATGCTCATGAATAGATAAGATTAACATAGTAAAAATGGCAATCTTATCAAAAGCAATCTACAGATTCAATGTAATCCCCATCAGAATCCCAACACAATTCTTCACAGATCTCAAAAGATCAATATTCAACTTCATATGGAAAAACAAAAAGCCCAGTATAGCTAAAACAATCCTGTATAATAAAGCAACTTATGGAGAAATCAACATCCCTGACTTCAAGCTCTACTGTGGAGCTATAGTAATAAAAACAGCTTGGTACTGGCATAAAAACAGATAGGTGGATCAATGGAATTGAATCAAAGACCCTGAAGTAAATCTACATACCTATGAAAACCTGATTTTTGACAAAGAATCCAAATAAGACAATGGAAACAAGAAAGCATCTTCAACACATGATGCTGGCATAAGGGGATGTTGGTATGTAGAAGATGCAAATAGATCCACATCTATCACCCTGCACAAAACTCAAATCCAAGTAGATCAAAAAACCTCAACATAAATCCAGTTACACCAAACCTGATAGAAGAGAAAATAGGACATAGCCTTGAATGCATTGGCACAGGAGATACTTCATGAATATAACACCAGTATCACAGAAACTGAGATAGACAATTATTAAATGGGATCTCCAGAATCTGAAAAGCTTCTATAAGGCAAAGGACATTGTCAATAAGACAAAATGGCAGCCTACAGAATGGGAAAAGATCTTCAACAACCCCATATATGACAGAGGGCTGATCTCCTAAATATATAAAGAACTCAAGAAGCTAGACATCAAAACACCAAATAATCCAATTAAAAAATGGGGTACAGGTTTAAACAGAGAATTCTCAACAAAAGAATCTCAAATGACCAAGATACACAAAGAATTGTTCAACATCCTTAGCTATTAGGGAAATGCAAATCAAATCGACTCTGAGATACATCTGTCAGAACGGCTAGGATCAAAAAACGCTAATTACAGTCAATGTTGAGGAGGATGTGGAGTTAAGGGGAACACTCCTCCACTGCTGGTGGGAATGCAAAAATGTACAGCCACTTTGGAAATCAGTATGGCGGTTTTTCAGAAAATTGGTAATCAATCTTCCTCAAGACCCAGTGTTACCACCCTTGGGCATATACCCAAAGACTGCTCAATCACACCACAAAGACATTTGCTCAACTATGATCATTGCAGCATAATTTGTAATAGCCAGAATCTGGAAACAACCTAGATGCACCTCAAATGAAGAATGAAGAAAATGTGGTACATTTACACGACAGAGTATTACTCAGCAATAAAAAACAATGACATCATGAAATTTGCAGGCAAAGGGATTGAACTAGAAAAAAAAATCATCCTGAGTGAGGTAACACAGACCCAGAAAGACAAAAACAGTATGGACTTACTAACAAGTGGATATTAGATGTAAAGCAAAGAATATCCAGGCTACAATCCATAGCCCCACAGAAGCTAGCTAACAAGGAGGATGGTAAGAGGGAGACATGGTCGAGTTGGGGGAGGAATGGAGAAAGAGAGTAATGAAAGAGATACTTTGATAGAGGGGGCCATTTTGGGTTAGGAAGAAACCTGGTGCCAGGGAAACTCCCAGGAGTCCACAAGGATGACCCCCTTCTAAGCAATAGTGGAGAGGGTGCCTGAATGGCCTTCTCCTGTAATCAGATTGATAACTACTCTAATTGTTATCAGAGACACTTCATCCAGTAACTAATGGAAGCAGATGAAGAGATCCACAGCCAACCACAGTGCCGAGTTCCTGGAGAAGAGATGAAGAGAGGGAAGAGGATCTATATGAGCAATTCGGGGTCAATTTCATGACAGGGAAACCCACAGTGAGAGCTGACCTGAGCAAATGGGAGCTCTCCGACTCTAGACCAACAGCTAGAGAACCTGCATGGGACCGACCTAGAACCTCTGCATGAGGGTGACAGTTGTGTAGCTTGGTCTGTTTGTGGGGACCCTAGCAGTGGGTTCAAGACCTGTCCCTGGCACATTAGCTGGCTTTTTAAACCTATTCCCTATGGTGGGATGCCTTGCTCAGCCTTGATATAGGGGGAGGAGCTTGGTCCTGACTCAATGTAATATGTCATGCTTTGTTGATTCCTGTGGGAGGCCTTACCCTTTGTGAGGAGTGGATGGGGGGGGGGAGAAAGGAGGTGAGGGGAAAAGATAGGAGGAGATAAGTGAGGGAAAACTGTGGTTGGTATGTAAAATTTTAAAAAAATGAATAAAACTAGATTAGTTAGTAAATGCTCTTCAATGTTGGGCAGATCTCCAGTCCAAAACTTCTAATTTCAAACCCTGCTCTAGTATTTCAGTTCATAGCTTTGCATGCACACATTAAGGCAAGTTTATTAAAGAACAGTCATTACAAATTCTCCCTGAGTCACAACTGGCTTGGAAGAGGAAAAGTTCCACTATTTGATGGGGAGTAACATCCAGGGTCTGTGAGGTGGGCCAGGGACATGTGGAGCACTGGACTTAGCTCCTGGGTTCACTCAGGGAGTGTAGCATGGTCTCAAGGAACAGGTGACTGACTCAAAGGCCCCCATGGAAATTGGGAAGGAACCCAGTACAGAATTCAACATCAACCAATGTTGGCCCAAGTGACAGTGGGAGTTGGCCACCGGCAACTCAGGAGAAGTGACCTGGGGCCACATGAAAAAGAGGAGAACATGTCACCAGGTCCTGCTTACAGGTCACAGACTTACAAGAAGTAGTATACCTCCTGTGACATCGTGGTGGGGAGGTCGACACCAGTGTTCACGGGGAGACCAACTGTCACAGCAGGAGAAATGATCAGGATGTTTAGAGATCTGAGTCTGCTGTGTGGACCCAAGCTGTCCCCAAAAGCAGGACAGGCTCAGAGGCCTGGTGTCCTAGTGCTACTGGATCAGTGTGAAAACATGGAGGCACACTTACCACTCCCTGGCCTGGGAAGCTAAGGCTTCCCCTTCCCTGCAGCATGGAGCTTGCCTTTGGGGCACTATAGAGCTTCTGGTCATAGAAACTGACCTACTAAAAACCCTTACAACTCGACACCCAGTTTCTTGTTCTGGTACTCTAGAGAGCCCTCCGGCTGGCTGATTTCTCTTTTTCATTCTGACAGACTCTCAGGTTTCCCAAGCTGGCCTCAAATTTGCTACATGAGCCAAAGCCTTAACCTTCAAGTCCAGCTTCTACATCCCCCGCCCCTACGGACTGTGGTGGATTAGGTCTTTGTTTTCATTTGGATAGGTGGTGCTCTCTACAACCTGAATGGTATTTCCATCATGGAGTCAAGTATGCTATGGTCTGGGGCCTGTCATATTCCCCACTGGATTTAGAGAATGAGTCAAGTCATGGACTAACTGTGCTCTCAAGAGGTGTAGCTGATCCTAAGAACCATTAATTGTGCTAAACTAATGTGTAATTCTCCATGTAGTTTAGGATGCAGGGCTACAACATTAATCCATTCAAAATGAAGATTAGAGGCCCAGTTGGTGCCAATAGCTGAGTGGTTAGCCAGGAACAAGAGAACAGAGACTGCTATCAATGATGGGATTTAACTCTTTGTCTCCTTTTCTTTTGGAGATTTTTATTTCCCCAGCAATTTACAGGTGTTTTCTAATTATTCCCGATCTATCAGCAGAGAAACAATAGGTTTCTTCCACAGCCACACATAGTCCCCTTACATCAGGAGCAGTGAGTCTAAGCCTCTACAATTATGTAGGAGCAATTCGGCAATGGAACCTAATTGTTGTTTTAATACACACAAAGAAATTTCTAATATTTCTGGGTCCAGATCAACCTGTCTACTCAGTTTGGAAAGCATCAGAAGAGGGCACACTTAGTCAAACCTTGTATCTGCCAACCAAGTGGTCTCAGAGGCCTGGTAATATTGCCATTGTCCAGATGAGTCAATGTACCAAGCAGATCAGCAGACACCTGCTAACAAGGGGAAATGCCTAGATTAAAGGTGTTGGATATTAGACGAATTTCAGCCCCTTGAAGTCCTGTAACATTAATTTGGGCTGTCCCCAGTCACAGTGAGATTTGTCAGTCAAAGGGGTGACAGAATGGTTTGTTCTCATACCTATCTAGTACAGGAACCTAGGAGTCTGAGCATACCCAGCCATCCTGGCCAGTGGTTTCTAGGGAACACAAGATTTTGCTGCAATGCTACAATATCTTCAGGAAGGTTTATGCTCAAAGCCTAAAGAAAATATAGAAAAATGTAGACATTTTTGAATGATGTAACTCATTGGGAATACTGAGATGAAATTAAGCGAAAAAATTTGGGCTGGCAATGTTAATATCAGAATTCAAATCCAAATCAAAATACACGTCAATAGAAACAGACATTGAACCCCAGGTGTAAAAAGCATACTTTAGAATAATTGAATGGTAGCTGGGTGTGGTGGCACACACCTTTAATCCCAGCACTCAACCGGCAGAGGCAGGCTTATCTCTCTGAGGACTAGGCCAAACTGATCTACAGAGAGAGTTCCAGCACAGAGAAACCCTGTCTTGATCAGGAGTTTAAGGTTTTCTTGGTTCCATATTGAATTCACCCTCAGCATTGTTACATGAGAACTGTCTAGTCGTTCAACTTGAGGAGCTAGGTGAACTGATATCAAGGTAAAATTCAAAAAACCAAACATAAAGGAGTAAAATGAAACAACATTTTATTCATCACAACAGAACCCTAACAGAAATAGGGACAAGCAGGGAGAGGAATACCCTTTCTTAGGAAGGATCTTAGAAGTGAAAGTGGTAGTTAGGAAAAGAGCCTGTATACACATCAAAGCCCAGACAGCTACAATGTATAAACATCTCTGTAGGTTTAGGACAGACTTATCAACCACTAGTAATTCTCCAGAAGTACAAATGTGCAAAACTGACCTAGTATAGAAACCAAGTGGTCTACTCATGTGAATTACTTTGTCTTTTTTGTTTTGTTTTGTTTGTTGTTTTTGTTTGTTTGATTGTAGGTTTGGGTGTTTTTTTTTTTTGATTGTTTTGTTTTTTGAGACAGGGTGTTTCTGTATAAAATCCCTGGCTGACCTGGAACTCACTTCTTCGACCAGGCTGGCCTCGAACTCACAGAGATTCTCCTGCCTCATTCTCTGCCTTCCAAGTGTTGGGATTAAAGTTTGGGTGTGTACCACCAAACACTGCTGGCTCAGCCATTCTTAATGTTATCCTTCGTTTGTTTCATTGAGGCCAAAACTGTGTTCAGTACCAAATCCATGACATTTAAAATGTTTGTATTTCAATACTGATGAAAGTTTCAGAATGTTGGCTATGAAATGATATTTATTTATTTATTTATTTATTTATTTTTTTGCCCCTGGTTTTTCAAGACAGGTTAATCTGTGTGACCCCGGAAGTCCTGGAACTCACCCTGTAGACCATGCTGGCCTTGAACTCAGAGATCTGCCTGCATCTGCCTCCCAATTCTGGGACTAAAGGCATGAGCCACAACCATCTGGAAAAAAGACATTTTCATATTTGTTTTGTGGTGGATTCAGGTTGAATAATTATCCTTGTATAGTTAGCCAAGATTTGAGGACACGGCTTATTTTCCTGTCTGTATCTGTTGTCAGGTGCTTGTGTAACCACCAAACAAAGACTTGTCCAGCAAGACCATAGACCTGCTTGTGTCTCCTGTGGTGAAATTCTGTCATGCGTTCTTAAAATATTCTCTCTCTCTCTCTCTCTCTCTCTCTCTCTCTCTCTCTCTCTCTCTCTCTCTCTCTCTCTCTCTCTCTCTCTCTCTCTCTCTCTCTCTTTCTCTTTGTTTTTTGAGACAGGGTTTCTCTGTAGCTTTGGTGCCTGTCGTGGATCTTACTCTGTAGACCAGCTTGGCCCGGAACTCACAGAGATCCGCCCTCCTCCGCCTCTCCAGAGCTCGGATTAAAGGCGTGAGCCACCACTTCCCGGCCCTAAAAAGTTCTTAGTGGTTCTATAAACACTTGGCATATAGCATATTGCTGTGATGTATAACTTCTTTTTAGTAGTGTATTTCTGGTTTGCCTTTTCTCGAATTGGGGTTGTTTCATTTCCAGTGAAGTTGGGCGTGGCTAAGGGAGGGGTGGGGCCAGTGGTGGGCGTGACTAAAGTGGGTGGGCGGGCACTGATGACAGTATTCACCTTTGCGGGTATAAAAGACCAAGAGCTGAGGCTCCAGGACCACAGGGAGTGAAAGTCTCACAGGAGAAAGCTTCTCTGGTGCTGCCCTGTCTTCAGCCAGGTCTCCATGCTGTTGGAGTAAGGTCAGTTATCTGGAACTCTCTTCAACAACTTTTGGATGTTTGTCCTTCTGAGAAAATGACGAGTATCATTGACCAGATCGGCTGGTCAAGCTCCAGCTTTAGGGTGTCAGATTTATCTGTGTTTCATTTGTGTTCAGTCCTGTTGGCATTTAAGTATGATTATTGTGGGGCAACATTTATCCTGGCGATCCCCAGTCACAATGACTTTTGTCACTCGAGGGGTTGACTTTCCAGTTAGTTCTTATCCCTATGTAATATGGGTGGTCCAGGGGGTGTGAGCACGGCCGTGCATCCTGGCCCATTTCTGGCTGGGAATGATTGATTTGTCCCCAGGGTCCTCCCCTGTGGTATAGAGTCTGATTCCCTAGGTGTTCCCTATTTCCCAAAGGACAGAATCTTGCTTACAGAATTTCCAGATTTTTAATTTTTAAATTTTATGGCCACCGGATTTCATTTTCCTATTGTGTATCTTTTGGGGAAGGGGCTAGTTTGTTTCCTTTTGTGGGTGGAGGTGTGGGACCCCTCCAAAGTGTTACCCAGTGATTTGATCAAGGGAACCCTGGGGACCTGAAACATCTCAAGTTGCATGGCCCCAGGCTCAGGGTGACCTTGAACACAAAACCATGTTCTGGGTTGGCATACCTCAATTAACAGAAGCTAAACAGCAAGGTTAGTTCATTTAGAGACTTTCCCAAAAGGATGGGCATTGATGGAGCTGTGCCTGTGCTGAAGGATTTTGGTTTGGTTTAGTTTTTTTTTTTTTCTTGTTTGTTTGTCTGTCTTTGTTTTTTAGACAGGGTTTTTCTGTAGATTCAGAGCCTGTCCTGGACCTCACTCTGTAGACCAGGCTGGCCTATAACACACAGAGATCTGCCTACCTCTGCCTCTCAAGTGCTCGTATTGAAGACGTGCACCATCACCACCTGGCTCCTGTGCTGAGTTTTACAGTCTTTATAGCACCTCCATCATGGAGTTAGTCTTGCTAAGGTCTGAGGCCTGTTTTCCACTTACCCTTTCTGAGAAGTCAGGTTAGGTTTCCTCTCTGCTCTTCTCTAGTGAGGTTAGGTTTTCTGACAATTGCATTTGAAATCTTAATTTGTCATTTGTATTGTTTTTCTTAGATTTTAATTGATGAAGTTTCTTGAATTGGATGACTAAACATTTTATTTCCCATGAATTCAGGACAACGTTGAAGACAATGTGGATCCAAGAACAACCTTGAGTCCCTGATTATCTCGGCACCAACTTCCAATTGCTAGGGTCAAGGTGAGTGTCACCAAGACTCACTTACTGTAAAACCCAGTTTTCTCCACCTGAATTCAAAATGGTTGTGTCTCTTTACCAGTGTTTTGATTTGAACTTGAATTTTGCCTAGCTCAGTCATTTTTCTACCCACTTATTTTCTGTTATTGTTGATTTCTATTAGGTTTGGGGTTGTTCCTCCTGAAGAGATCTCAGCTTCCCCTGCCTTCCAGGCCACCGGGACAGACCTCTAGGTGACAGGCCTGGACCAAGGCCCCCTGGGCAGCTGGCTGAGGTAGGCCTGGGCTGGCCTCTCTCTCCACAGAGACTCTCTCTCCAGGGAGCAGAGTCCCTGGGAAGTCAAGGCAGCAGGCTCTCTCTTCTCTTACTCTCTCTTGGCTTTTGTTTGGAGTGTGGAGAGGAGAAGGAAGGGTCTGGCTCTATTGACCAGCATCTGCTCAGACTTGTGATTCTCCTGAGAGTCATATTTAATGTTTAAAGTGTGATCCTGACGAACGGGAAACTGAAGAACTAGGAAAAAAAAGAGAAGAAGGAAGAAAGGAAAGACAGAGCTTCTGCACAGAAGAGAGAGTGAAGGAAAAAGACACTGCAGGAAGACAGGGAAAAGAGAAGAAAAGGCACGGAGACAGACAGAAAGATCCCTCTTGCAAAGCTCAAGGTCCCAGAGCAGCGGTAGCCATGGCATCTGAGCACTGTGGCCCCCAGAGCCCAGGGAGTGCCATCATGACCTTCCGCCCAACCATGAGAGAATTTTCAGATTTCAGCAAGTACATTGCCTACATGGAGTCCCAAGGGGCACACCGAGCTGGACTGGCCAAGGTCATCCCACCCAAGGAGTGGAGAGCCAGGCAGTCCTATGAGGACGTCAGTGACATCCTAATAAGCAGTCCCCTGCAGCAAGTGGTGTCTGGCCAGGCAGGTGTGTTCACTCAATTCCATAAGAAGAAGAAAGCCATGACGGTGGGACAATACCGTGAGCTGGCCAACAGTAAGAAATACCAGACCCCGCCACACCTGAGTTTTGAAGATTTGGAGAGAAAATACTGGAAAAGTCGATTCTTTGGGTCACCGATCTATGGTGCAGATGTCAACGGCTCCCTGTTTGATGAGAACACTC
Source organism: Peromyscus maniculatus bairdii (assembly GCF_049852395.1). NCBI lineage: Eukaryota > Metazoa > Chordata > Mammalia > Rodentia > Cricetidae > Peromyscus > Peromyscus maniculatus. The sequence goes on along the minus strand of NC_134858.1, from coordinate 10,959,776 downwards.
AGTATTGGAACGTGGCACAGCTGGGGAGCATTTTGGACCTCTTGAAGCAGGAATGCGGCATTGTGATTGAGGGTGTCAACACGCCCTACCTGTACTTTGGCATGTGGAAGGCCACCTTCGCGTGGCACACCGAGGACATGGACCTGTACAGCATCAACTACCTGCACTTTGGGCAGCCCAAGACGTGGTATGCGGTGCCCCCCGAGCATGGCCGACGCCTGGAGCACCTGGCCAGGCAGCTGTTCCCGGGCAGTTCCCAGGGCTGCCAGGCCTTCCTGAGGCACAAGGTGGCACTCATCTCACCCACTGTACTCAAGGAGAATGGCATCCCCTTTGGCCGCATGACGCAGGAGGCTGGGGAGTTCATGGTCACCTTTCCCTATGGCTACCACGCTGGCTTCAACCATGGCTTCAACTGTGCAGAGGCCATCAATTTTGCGACCCCGAGGTGGATCGACTATGGCAAGGTGGCTTCTCAGTGTAGCTGTGGGGAGGCCAGGGTGAGCTTCTCCATGGACGCCTTTGTTCGGCTCCTGCAGCCTGAGCGATGTGAGCCGTTGAAGCCCCAGGGGCATGGAACTGTGGACTACCCAGAGGTCACCTCGCACCCCAGTCAGGGGACATTCACTTTGACTCAGAGGCATCCCTGTGCGGGACCCCTCAGGTGTCTGGTAAGCAGAGCCCTCAACAGCTGCCCTTACGCTAAGGTGGGCTCTGAGTCCCAGCGCCTTTCAGCATCCAAGCTCTTGGCTCCTCAATTCACCGTGCCGGTGAGAAGATTCTCCAAGCAAGCTTCGCAGGCCTCCCTGGTCTCCATGGATACTGCTGATGCCAGAGCCCCGGACTTTTCACAACATTCACAACAGGCCGATAGAGTCTTGGATAGGAGCCCCCAAATCTCCCTGCCACTCAAGGAGACGGACTTGAACTCAACAGACACAGGTTCGCCTCCTGCCCCTTAGACCTTTTGGCCACCAGTGGACATTCCTAGTCATCTGAATCAACGGCTGCCTGCTATGTGGACAACTGAAACTGTACTTTGGGTCCTGGATTCAAGTCACCTTTTAATTTGCACATGGTCTCACCCTCAGAATTGATGCAAAGGATGGATCTACAGTGGGTTGTGCAACTGCAGGAAGAGAATGGATGCTCCATTTGACTGTGGTGCCAGTGATGGGGCTTTTGGAGTTTAGGTGGGTTCCGACAATGGGACTCCTGGATGGAGTCCGGGAAGTGGTGGCTTCTGCCTTTAATCCCAGCAGTCAGGATGGAGTCTTCATGTGGTTGTAGAGGTAGGCCACACACCTGCTCTGACGGGAAGCAGCCAGCAGACATCATCACAGCTTCTAGGCTGGAAAGCCACAAGGCCATGGAACCACCTTAGAATGTCCTGCCACACCTATTCTGGGTCAGAGATCAACTCAATAAAAGGAAATGGCACAGTTCTGAGGAGTCTCCATCCTTCCTCCTTCTCTGACAGCTGAGCCTTCATGCGACCATTGACTTGAACCTCCCACTAGTAGGATGCCACAGGGAGAGAAAGCAGGTCTTGGGGCACTCAGCATGGTTCCGAACATGCATGCACCTGTGACCTACTCGCATGGTACAATCTTCAGAGCACCACGGCCGTCATCTGCATCAGCACATCTGGAAGGACCTGCTCATGCCCATGAGTGCCCTGACTGACTTTCTGGACAAGAAGCAGGGAGGCGGGAGAGACAGGTGTAGGCTCATCCCTCCTGTATTTCCTCAGCATTGCCTTGTACTTCTGCCCTAATTGTCTCACGGTCTCAGGTGGTGCTACAGAGGCCACAGTGTGGACCAATAACAGGACCCGGTGGGGACTCCACACACTGGCTATGAGTAATCTGTTTTCCATGCTAGGATGAAATGGCTTTTTCCTGTCAGTTACTCCTCACCCATGCTCTGTAAGCAGGCCCAATAAAGATGTTATTAGTTCTCCTAACTGAAGTGTGGTAGGATACTTTGGTTTGTGTCTGGGGTGCTATAAAGGAGGGTAGAGGTATATGTCTCCCCAAGACAGGAATTCTACCTTCGACTGGATGCCGCCACATACACTTCTTCCCTGTCCCCTCACCACACCCATGGCCCCTCAAAGCTAACTAAGAACACATAACAGCCTCACAACAGACAGACACAGAGGGACATACAGGTCTGTGGTCTTGCTGAACAATGCTTTGTTTGGTGGCTACACTACCACCTCAGACCAGGATACAGACAAGAAAAGGAGCAATGTCCTCAAATCTTGCCTAACTATACAATGATAATTATTTAACCAGAATCCACCACAAAACAAATATGAAGATGTCTTTTTGCCAGGTGGTTGTGGCTCACTCCTTTAGTCTAGTGAGTACTAGGCCTGCCTGGTCTACACAGTGAGTTCCAGAACAGCCAGGAACTGTTCACAGAACCACTAAGAACATTTTAGGGCCGGGAAGTGGTGGCTTCTGCCTTTAATCCCAGCAGTCAGGAAGGAGGCAGCAGTGGGCGGCTCTCTGAGTTCGAGGCCAGCGTGGTCTACAGGGTGAGTTCCAGGACTTCGGGGGCTACACACATAAACCTTGTCTTGAAATATAGGGGGAAAAAAACGTCATTTCATGGCCGTAGGACATTCTGAGACTTTCACCAGTATTGAAGTAAAAAACATTTTCATGGCATAGAACTGGTACTGAGCACAGTTTTGGCCTCGATGAAACAAACGAAGGAAAACATTAAGGAATACACAAACCCTGAGCCAGCAGGGTTTGGTGTCACACACCTTTAATCCCAACATTTGGAGGGCAGAGATTGAGGCAGGATGATCTCTGTGAGTTCCAGGCCTACCTGGTCTATAAAAATGAGTTTCCAAACACCTGTGTGGTTGGGAAAAAACAAACAAACAAACAAACAAACAACAAAACACCTCAGAAATGAAAGGAGACAAAGAGTTAAATCACATCATTGATAGCAGTCTCTGTTCCATTGTTCCTGGCTAACCACTCAGCTATTGGCACCAAATGGGCCTCTAATCCTCATTTGGAGTGGATTAATGTCGGAGCCATGCATCCTAAACTACATGGAGAATTATACATTAGTTTAGCACAATTAATGGTGCTTGGGACCAACTACACCTCTTGAGAGCACAGTGAGTCCATGACTTGACTCATTCACTAAATCTAGTGGGGAATATGACAGGCCCCAGTCCTTAGCACACCTGACTCCATGATGGAAGCACCAGTCAGGGTGGAGACAGCACCACCTATCCAAATGAAAACAAAGACCTAATCCACCACAATCCGTAGTTCTGGGACAGGCTCAAAATACACTAACCTTGCAATTTGGTTTCTGTAGTTATGATCGGGTAACTGCACTCTTTTTAAGGCCTTTTTTTTTTTTTTGTGATTTTTGAGAAGGAGTTTTTCTCTGTTATTTATTTTGGTGCCTGTCCTGAGTCTCCCTCTGTAGACCAGGCTGGCCTGGAACTCACAGAGGTCTACCTGGCTCTGCCTCCCGAGCACTGGGATTAATGGCATGTGCCACCAACTGCCAGCATGACTGTTCTTTGATCTTAAACTAATTTACACTTTCTGCTGTGTTCAAGATATCTGGATTCATTAAAATAGTTTCCAGTATTCCATTTACTGTGGTCTTGTTTCTGATTGTTTCAAAACAAAATGGGTAATCATTGGTTTTCCAATTTGGGAGGATATCCACCAGAGAAGACTGCTGGGACATGGGATTAAGGCAACAGAAAGTCTTTATTGGCCAGCCAGGAACTGCACTGGGTGTTCAGCATCTCAGTACAGTCACCAGCCTTCCTCAGGGTCAGCTTTTAAGCTCAAAGACAGTGTTCTTGCTTGACATGCTTCAGTTAACAAGAGCGTTTGGGCAGTGGTGGGCCACGGCTTTAATCCCAGCAGTCAGGAGGCAGATGTGGGCAGATCTCTGAGTACGAGGCCAGCAAGGTCTACAGGGTGAGTTCCAGGACTTCCTGGTTCACACAGATAAACCTTGTCTTGAAAAATCAGGGAAAAAAAATGTCATTTCACAGCCATACAACATTCTGAGACTTTCATCAGTATTGAAGTACAAACATTTTAAATGTCATAGAACTGATATTAAGCACAGTTTTGGCCTCCATGAAACTAATAAAGGATAACATTAAGAATGGCTGAGCCAGCAGGGTTTGGTGTCACACACCTTTAATCCCAACACTTGGAGGACAGAGATTGAGGTAGGAGGATCTCTGTGAGTTCCAGGCCTACCTGGTCAATAAAAATGAGTTTCCAAACACCTGGGTGGGAAAAGAAAAACACACACCTCAAAAAGAAAAGGAGATAAAGATTAAATCCCATCATTGATAGTAGTATCTGTTCTCTTGTTCCTGGCTAACCACTCAGTTATTGGCATCAACTGGGTTCTAATCCTCATTTTGATCTACAGAGAGAGTTCCAGCACAGAGAAACCCTGTCTTGATCAGTTTAAGGTCTTTCTTGGTTCCATATTGAATTCACACTTAGCATTGTTACATGAGAACTGTCTAGTCGTTCAACTTGAAGAACTAGGTGAACTGGTATCAAGGTAAAATTCAAAAAACCAAACATAAAGGAGTAAAATGAAACCACATTTTATTGATCACAACAGAACCCTACCAGAAATAGGGACAAGCAGGGACAGGAAAACTCTTCCTTAGGAAAGATCTTAGAAGTGAAAGTCACAGTTAGGGCAAGAGCCTGTATATACATCAAAGTCCAGACAGCTCCAATGTATAAACATCTCTGTAGATTTAGGACAGACTTATCAACCACTAGTAATTCTCCAGAAGTACAAATGTGCAAAACTGACCTAGTATAGAAACCAAGTGGTCTACTCATATGAATTACTTTATCTTTTTTGGTTTTTGTTGTTGTTGTTGTTGTTGTTGTTGTTGTAGTTTTTGTTTGTTTTGTAGGTTTGGGTGGTTTTTTTGTTTTGTTTTGTTTTGTTTTCATTTTTGAGACAGGGTGTTTCTGTATAAAATCCCTGGCTGACCTGGAACTCACTTTTTCGACCAGGCTGGCCTCGAAATCACAGAGATTCTCCTGCCTCATTCTCTGCCTTCCAAGTGTTGGGATTAAAGGTGTGTACCACCAAACACTGCTGGCTCAGCCATTCTTAATGTTATCCTTCGTTTGTTTCATTGAGGCCAAAACTGTGCTCAGTACCAAATCCATGACATTTAAAATGTTTGTACTTCAATACTGATGAAAGTTTCAGAATGTTGGCTATGAAATTATATATATATATATATATTTGCCCCTGGTTTTTCAAGACAAGGTTAATCTGTTTGACCCCGGAATTCCTGGAACTCACCCTGTAGACCATGCTGGCCTTGAACTCAGAGATCTGCCTGCATCTGCCTCCCAATTATGGGACTAAAGGCATAAGCCACAACCATCTGGCAAAAAGACATCTTCATATTTGTTTTGTGGTGGATTCAGGTTGAATAATTATCCTTGTATAGTTAGCCAAGATTTGAGGACACTGCTTATTTTCCTGTCTGTATCTGATGTCAGGTGCTTATATAACCACCAAACTAAGAATTGTCCAGCAAGACCATAGACCTGCTTGTGTCTCTCTGTGGTGAAATTCTGTCATGCGTTCTTAAAATATTCTCTCTCTCTCTCTCTCTCTCTCTCTCTCTCTCTCTCTCTCTCTCTCTCTCTCTCTCCCTCCCTCCCTCCCTCCCTCCCTCCCTCCCTCCCTCCCTCCCTCCCTCCCTCCCTCTCTCTCTCTCTCTCTCTCTCTCTCTCTCTCTCTCTCTCTCTGTTTTTTGAGACAGGGTTTCTCTGTAGCTTTGGTGCCTGTCGTGGATCTTGCTCTGTAGACCAGGTTGGCCCGGAACTCACAGAGATCCGCCCTCCTCTGCCTCTGGAGAGCTGGGATTAAAGGCGTGAGCCACCACTTCCTGGCCCTAAAATTCTTAGTGGTTCTATAAACACTTGGCATATAGCATATTGCTGTGATGTATAACATTCTTTTTTGTAGTGTATTTCTGGTTTGCCTTTTCTCGAATTGGGGTTGTTTCATTTCCAGTGAAGTTGGGCGTGGCTAACGGAGGGGTGGGGCCAGTGGTGGGCGTGACTAAAGTGGGTGGGCGGGCACTGATGACAGTATTCACCTTTGCGGGTATAAAAGACCAAGAGCTGAGGCTCCAGGACCACAGGGAGTGAAAGTCTCACAGGAGAAAGCTTCTCTGGTGCTGCCCTGTCTTCAGCCAGGTCTCCATGCTGTTGGAGTAAGGTCAGTTATCTGGAACTCTCTTCAACAACTTTTGGATGTTTGTCCTTCTGAGAAAATGACGAGTATCATTGACCAGATCGGCTGGTCAAGCTCCAGCTTTAGGGTGTCAGATTTATCTGTGTTTCATTTGTGTTCAGTCCTGTTGGCATTTAAGTATGATTATTGTGGGGCAACATTTATCCTGGCGATCCCCAGTCACAATGACTTTTGTCACTCGAGGGGTTGACTTTCCAGTTAGTTCTTATCCCTATGTAATATGGGTGGTCCAGGGCATGTGAGCACGGCCGTGCATCCTGGCCCATTTCTGGCTGGGAATGATTGATTTGTCCCCAGGGTCCTCCCCTGTGGTATAGAGTCTGATTCCCTAGGTGTTCCCTATTTCCCAAAGGACAGAATCTTGCTTACAGAAATTCCAGATTTTTAATTTTTAAATTTTATGGCCACTGGATTTCATTTTCCTATTGTGTATCTTTTGGGGAAAGAGCTAGTTTGTTTACTTTTGTGGGTGGAGGTGTGGGACCCATCCAAAGTGTTACCCAGTGATTTGATCAAGGGAACCCTGGGGACCTGAAACATCTCAAGTTGCATGGCCCCAGGCTCAGGGTGACCTTGAACACAAAATCATGTTCTGGGTTGGCATACCTCAATTAACAGAAGCTAAAAAGCAAGGTTAGTTCATTTAGAGACTTTCCCAAAAGGATGGGCATTGATGGAGCTGTGCCTGTGCTGAAGGATTTTGGTTTGGTTTAGTTTTTTTTTTTTTTTCTTGTTTGTTTGTCTGTCTTTGTATTTTAGACAGGGTTTTTCTGTAGATTCAGAGCCTGTCTTGGACCTCAGTCTGTAGACAAGGCTGGCCTATAACTCACAGAGATCTGCCTACCTCTGCCTCTCAAGTGCTTGTATTAAAGGCATGCACCATCACCACTTGGCTCCTGTGCTGAGTTTTACAGTCTTTATAGCACCTCCATCATGGAGTTAGTCTTGCTAAGGTCTGACGCCTGTTTTCCACTTACCCTTTCCGAGAAGTCAGGTTAGGTTTCCTCTCTGCTCTTCTCTAGTGAGGTTAGGTTTTCTGACAATTGCATTTGAAATCTTAATTTGTCATTTGTATTGTTTTTCTTAGATTTTAATTGATGAAGTTTCTTGAATTGGATGACTAAACATTTTATTTCCCATGTATTCAGGACAACGTTGAAGACAATGTGGATCCAAGAACAACCTTGAGTCCCTGATTATCTCGGCACCAACTTCCAATTGCTAGGGTCAAGGTGAGTGTCACCAAGACTCACTTACTGTAAAACCCAGTTTTCTCCACCTGAATTCAAAATGGTTGTGTCTCTTTACCAGTGTTTTGATTTGAACTTGAATTTTGCCTAGCTCAGTCATTTTTCTATCCACTTATTTTCTGTTATTGTTGATTTCTATTAGGTTTGGGGTTGTTCCTCCTGAAGAGATCTCAGCTTCCCCTGCCTTCCAGGCCACCGGGACAGACCTCTAGGTGACAGGCCTGGACCAAGGCCCCCTGGGCAGCTGGCTGAGGTAGGCCTGGGCTGGCCTCTCTCTCCACAGAGACTCTCTCTCCAGGGAGCAGAGTCCCTGGGAAGTCAAGGCAGCAGGCTCTCTCTTCTCTTACTCTCTCTTGGCTTTTGTTTGGAGTGTGGAGAGGAGAAGGAAGGGTCTGGCTCTATTGACCAGCATCTGCTCAGACTTGTGATTCTCCTGAGAGACATAGTTAATGTTTAAACTGTGATCCTGATGAACGGGAAACTGAAGAACTAGGAAAAAAAAGAGAAGAAGGAAGAAAGGAAAGACAGAGCTTCTGCACAGAAGAGAGAGTGAAGGAAAAAGACACTGCAGGAAGACAGGGAAAAGAGAAGAAAAGGCACGGAGACAGACAGAAAGATCCCTCTTGCAAAGCTCAAGGTCCCAGAGCAGCGGTAGCCATGGCATCTGAGCACTGTGGCCCCCAGAGCCCAGGGAGTGCCATCATGACCTTCCGCCCAACCATGAGAGAATTTTCAGATTTCAGCAAGTACATTGCCTACATGGAGTCCCAAGGGGCACACCGAGCTGGACTGGCCAAGGTCATCCCACCCAAGGAGTGGAGAGCCAGGCAGTCCTATGAGGACGTCAGTGACATCCTAATAAGCAGTCCCCTGCAGCAAGTGGTGTCTGGCCAGGCAGGTGTGTTCACTCAATTCCATAAGAAGAAGAAAGCCATGACGGTGGGACAATACCGTGAGCTGGCCAACAGTAAGAAATACCAGACCCCGCCACACCTGAGTTTTGAAGATTTGGAGAGAAAATACTGGAAAAGTCGATTCTTTGGGTCACCGATCTATGGTGCAGATGTCAACGGCTCCCTGTTTGATGAGAACACTCAGTATTGGAACGTGGCACAGCTGGGGAGCATTTTGGACCTCTTGAAGCAGGAATGCGGCATTGTGATTGAGGGTGTCAACACGCCCTACCTGTACTTTGGCATGTGGAAGGCCACCTTCGCGTGGCACACCGAGGACATGGACCTGTACAGCATCAACTACCTGCACTTTGGGCAGCCCAAGACGTGGTATGCGGTGCCCCCCGAGCATGGCCGACGCCTGGAGCACCTGGCCAGGCAGCTGTTCCCGGGCAGTTCCCAGGGCTGCCAGGCCTTCCTGAGGCACAAGGTGGCACTCATCTCACCCACTGTACTCAAGGAGAATGGCATCCCCTTTGGCCGCATGACCCAGGAGGCTGGGGAGTTCATGGTCACCTTTCCCTATGGCTACCACGCTGGCTTCAACCATGGCTTCAACTGTGCAGAGGCCATCAATTTTGCGACCCCGAGGTGGATCGACTATGGCAAGGTGGCTTCTCAGTGTAGCTGTGGGGAGGCCAGGGTGAGCTTCTCCATGGACGCCTTTGTTCGGCTCCTGCAGCCTGAGCGATGTGAGCCGTTGAAGCCCCAGGGGCATGGAACTGTGGACTACCCAGAGGTCACCTCGCACCCCAGTCAGGGGACATTCACTTTGACTCAGAGGCATCCGTGTGCGGGACCCCTCAGGTGTCTGGTAAGCAGAGCCCTCAACAGCTGCCCTTACGCTAAGGTGGGCTCTGAGTCCCAGCGCCTTTCAGCATCCAAGCTCTTGGCTCCTCAATTCACCGTGCCGGTGAGAAGATTCTCCAAGCAAGCTTCGCAGGCCTCCCTGGTCTCCATGGATACTGCTGATGCCAGAGCCCCGGACTTTTCACAACATTCACAACAGGCCGATAGAGTCTTGGATAGGAGCCCCCAAATCTCCCTGCCACTCAAGGAGACGGACTTGAACTCAACAGACACAGGTTCGCCTCCTGCCCCTTAGACCTTTTGGCCACCAGTGGACATTCCTAGTCATCTGAATCAACGGCTGCCTGCTATGTGGACAACTGAAACTGTACTTTGGGTCCTGGATTCAAGTCACCTTTTAATTTGCACATGGTCTCACCCTCAGAATTGATGCAAAGGATGGATCTACAGTGGGTTGTGCAACTGCAGGAAGAGAATGGATGCTCCATTTGACTGTGGTGCCAGTGATGGGGCTTTTGGAGTTTAGGTGGGTTCCGACAATGGGACTCCTGGATGGAGTCTTCATGTGGTTGTAGAGGTAGGCCACACACCTGCTGTGACGGGAAGCAGCCAGCAGACATCATCACAGCTTCTAGGCTGGAAAGCCACAAGGCCATGGAACCACCTTAGAATGTCCTGCCACACCTATTCTGGGTCAGAGATCAACTCAATAAAAGGAAATGGCACAGTTCTGAGGAGTCTCCATCCTTCCTCCTTCTCTGACAGCTGAGCCTTCATGCGACCATCGACTTGAACCTCCCACTAGTAGGATGCCACAGGGAGAGAAAGCAGGTCTTGGGGCACTCAGCATGGTTCCGAACATGCATGCACCTGTGACCTACTCGCATGGTACAATCTTCAGAGCACCACGGCTGTCATCTGCATCAGCACATCTGGAAGGACCTGCTCATGCCCATGAGTGCCCTGACTGACTTTCTGGACAAGAAGCAGGGAGGCGGGAGAGACAGGTGTAGGCTCATCCCTCCTGTATTTCCTCAGCATTGCCTTGTACTTCTGCCCTAATTGTCTCACGGTCTCAGGTGGTGCTACAGAGGCCACAGTGTGGACCAATAACAGGACCCGGTGGGGACTCCACACACTGGCTATGAGTAATCTGTTTTCCATGCTAGGATGAAATGGCTTTTTCCTGTCAGTTACTCCTCACCCATGCTCTGTAAGCAGGCCCAATAAAGATGTTATTAGTTCTCCTAACTGAAGTGTGGTAGGATACTTTGGTTTGTGTCTGGGGTGCTATAAAGGAAGGTATAGATATATGTCTCCCCAAGACAGGAATTCTACCTTCGACTGGATGCTGCCACATACACTTCTTCCCTGTCCCCTCACCACACCCATGGCCCCTCAAAGCTAACTAAGAACACATAACAGCCTCACAACAGACAGACACAGAGGGACATACAGGTCTGTGGTCTTGCTGAACAATGCTTTGTTTGGTGGCTACACTACCACCTCAGACCAGGATACAGACAAGAAAAGGAGCAATGTCCTCAAATCTTGCCTAACTATACAATGATAATTATTTAACCAGAATCCACCACAAAACAAATATGAAGATGTCTTTTTGCCAGGTGGTTGTGGCTCACTCCTTTAGTCTAGTGAGTACTAGGCCTGCCTGGTCTACACAGTGAGTTCCAGAACAGCCAGGAACTGTTCACAGAACCACTAAGAACATTTTAGGGCCGGGAAGTGGTGGCTTCTGCCTTTAATCCCAGCAGTCAGGAAGGAGGCAGCAGTGGGCGGCTCTCTGAGTTCGAGGCCAGCGTGGTCTACAGGGTGAGTTCCAGGACTTCGGGGGCTACACACATAAACCTTGTCTTGAAATATAGGGGGAAAAAACGTCATTTCATGGCCGTAGGACATTCTGAGACTTTCACCAGTATTGAAGTAAAAACATTTTCATGGCATAGAACTGGTACTGAGCACAGTTTTGGCCTCGATGAAACAAACGAAGGAAAACATTAAGGAATACACAAACCCTGAGCCAGCAGGGTTTGGTGTCACACACCTTTAATCCCAACATTTGGAGGGCAGAGATTGAGGCAGGATGATCTCTGTGAGTTCCAGGCCTACCTGGTCTATAAAAATGAGTTTCCAAACACCTGTGTGGTTGAGAAAAATCAAACAAACAAACAAACAAACAACAAAACACCTCAGAAATGAAAGGAGACAAAGAGTTAAATCACATCATTGATAGCAGTCTCTGTTCCATTGTTCCTGGCTAACCACTCAGCTATTGGCACCAAATGGGCCTCTAATCCTCATTTGGAGTGGATTAATGTCGGAGCCATGCATCCTAAACTACATGGAGAATTATACATTAGTTTAGCACAATTAATGGTGCTTGGGACCAACTACACCTCTTGAGAGCACAGTGAGTCCATGACTTGACTCATTCACTAAATCTAGTGGGGAATATGACAGGCCCCAGACCTTAGCACACCTGACTCCATGATGGAAGCACCAGTCAGTGTGGAGACAGCACCACCTATCCAAATGAAAACAAAGACCTAATCCACCACAATCCGTAGTTCTGGGAGAGGCTCAAAATACACTAACCTTGCAATTTGGTTTCTGTAGTTATGATCGGGTAACTGCACTCTTTTTAAGGCCTTTTTTTTTTTTTTGTGATTTTTGAGAAGGAGTTTTTCTCTGTTATTTATTTTGGTGCCTGTCCTGAGTCTCCCTCTGTAGACCAGGCTGGCCTGGAACTCACAGAGGTCTACCTGGCTCTGCCTCCCGAGCACTGGGATTAATGGCATGTGCCACCAACTGCCAGCATGACTGTTCTTTGATCTTAAACTAATTTACACTTTCTGCTGTGTTCAAGATATCTGGATTCATTAAAATAGTTTCCAGTATTCCATTTACTGTGGTCTTGTTTCTGATTGTTTCAAAACAAAATGGGTAATCATTGGTTTTCCAATTTGGGAGGATATCCACCAGAGAAGACTGCTGGGACATGGGATTAAGGCAACAGAAAGTCTTTATTGGCCAGCCAGGAACTGCACTGGGTGTTCAGCATCCCAGTACAGTCACCAGCCTTCCTCAGGGTCAGCTTTTAAGCTCAAAGACAGTGTTCTTGCTTGACATGCTTCAGTTAACAAGAGCGTTTGGGCAGTGGTGGGCCACGGCTTTAATCCCAGCAGTCAGGAGGCAGATGTGGGCAGATCTCTGAGTACGAGGCCAGCAAGGTCTACAGGGTGAGTTCCAGGACTTCCTGGTTCACACAGATAAACCTTGTCTTGAAAAATCAGGAAAAAAAAAATGTCATTTCACAGCCATACAACATTCTGAGACTTTCATCAGTATTGAAGTACAAACATTTTAAATGTCATAGAACTGATATTAAGCACAGTTTTGGCCTCCATGAAACTAATAAAGGATAACATTAAGAATGGCTGAGCCAGCAGGGTTTGGTGTCACACACCTTTAATCCCAACACTTGGAGGACAGAGATTGAGGTAGGAGGATCTCTGTGAGTTCCAGGCCTACCTGGTCAATAAAAATGAGTTTCCAAACACCTGGGTGGGAAAAGAAAAACACACACCTCAAAAAGAAAAGGAGATAAAGATTAAATCCCATCATTGATAGTAGTATCTGTTCTCTTGTTCCTGGCTAACCACTCAGTTATTGGCATCAACTGGGTTCTAATCCTCATTTTGATCTACAGAGAGAGTTCCAGCACAGAGAAACCCTGTCTTGATCAGTTTAAGGTCTTTCTTGGTTCCATATTGAATTCACACTTAGCATTGTTACATGAGAACTGTCTAGTCGTTCAACTTGAAGAACTAGGTGAACTGGTATCAAGGTAAAATTCAAAAAACCAAACATAAAGGAGTAAAATGAAACCACATTTTATTGATCACAACAGAACCCTACCAGAAATAGGGACAAGCAGGGACAGGAAAACTCTTCCTTAGGAAAGATCTTAGGAGTGAAAGTCACAGTTAGGGCAAGAGCCTGTATATACATCAAAGTCCAGACAGCTCCAATGTATAAACATCTCTGTAGATTTAGGACAGACTTATCAACCACTAGTAATTCTCCAGAAGTACAAATGTGCAAAACTGACCTAGTATAGAAACCAAGTGGTCTACTCATATGAATTACTTTATCTTTTTTGGTTTTTGTTGTTGTTGTTGTTGTAGTTTTTGTTTGTTTTGTAGGTTTGGGTGGTTTTTTTGTTTTGTTTTGTTTTGTTTTCATTTTTGAGACAGGGTGTTTCTGTATAAAATCCCTGGCTGACCTGGAACTCACTTTTTCGACCAGGCTGGCCTCGAACTCACAGAGATTCTCCTGCCTCATTCTCTGCCTTCCAAGTGTTGGGATTAAAGGTGTGTACCACCAAACACTGCTGGCTCAGCCATTCTTAATGTTATCCTTCGTTTGTTTCATTGAGGCCAAAACTGTGCTCAGTACCAAATCCATGACATTTAAAATGTTTGTACTTCAATACTGATGAAAGTTTCAGAATGTTGGCTATGAAATTATATATATATATTTGCCCCTGGTTTTTCAAGACAAGGTTAATCTGTTTGACCCCGGAATTCCTGGAACTCACCCTGTAGACCATGCTGGCCTTGAACTCAGAGATCTGCCTGCATCTGCCTCCCAATTATGGGACTAAAGGCATAAGCCACAACCATCTGGCAAAAAGACATCTTCATATTTGTTTTGTGGTGGATTCAGGTTGAATAATTATCCTTGTATAGTTAGCCAAGATTTGAGGACACTGCTTATTTTCCTGTCTGTATCTGATGTCAGGTGCTTATATAACCACCAAACTAAGAATTGTCCAGCAAGACCATAGACCTGCTTGTGTCTCTCTGTGGTGAAATTCTGTCATGCGTTCTTAAAATATTCTCTCTCTCTCTCTCTCTCTCTCTCTCTCTCTCTCTCTCTCTCTCTCTCTCTCTCTCTCTCTCTCTCTCTCTGTTTTTTGAGACAGGGTTTCTCTGTAGCTTTGGTGCCTGTCGTGGATCTTGCTCTGTAGACCAGGTTGGCCCGGAACTCACAGAGATCCGCCCTCCTCTGCCTCTGGAGAGCTGGGATTAAAGGCGTGAGCCACCACTTCCTGGCCCTAAAATTCTTAGTGGTTCTATAAACACTTGGCATATAGCATATTGCTGTGATGTATAACATTCTTTTTTGTAGTGTATTTCTGGTTTGCCTTTTCTCGAATTGGGGTTGTTTCATTTCCAGTGAAGTTGGGCGTGGCTAACGGAGGGGTGGGGCCAGTGGTGGGCGTGACTAAAGTGGGTGGGCGGGCACTGATGACAGTATTCACCTTTGCGGGTATAAAAGACCAAGAGCTGAGGCTCCAGGACCACAGGGAGTGAAAGTCTCACAGGAGAAAGCTTCTCTGGTGCTGCCCTGTCTTCAGCCAGGTCTCCATGCTGTTGGAGTAAGGTCAGTTATCTGGAACTCTCTTCAACATCTTTTGGGTGTTTGTCCTGAGAAAATGACGAGTATCATTGACCAGATCGGCTGGTCAAGCTCCAGCTTTAGGGTGTCAGATTTATCTGTGTTTCATTTGTGTTCAGTCCTGTTGGCATTTAAGTATGATTATTGTGGGGCAACATTTATCCTGGCGATCCCCAGTCACAATGAGTTCTGTCACTCGAGGGGTTGACTTTCCAGTTAGTTCTTATCCCTATGTAATATGGGTGGTCCAGGGCATGTGAGCACGGCCGTGCATCCTGGCCCATTTCTGGCTGGGAATGATTGATTTGTCCCCAGGGTCCTCCCCTGTGGTATAGAGTCTGATTCCCTAGGTGTTCCCTATTTCCCAAAGGACAGAATCTTGCTTACAGAAATTCCAGATTTTTAATTTTTAAATTTTATGGCCACTGGATTTCATTTTCCTATTGTGTATCTTTTAGGGAAAGAGCTAGTTTGTTTACTTTTGTGGGTGGAGGTGTGGGACCCCTCCAAAGTGTTACCCAGTGATTTGATCAAGGGAACCCTGGGGACCTGAAACATCTCAAGTTGCATGGCCCCAGGCTCAGGGTGACCTTGAACACAAAATCATGTTCTGGGTTGGCATACCTCAATTAACAGAAGCTAAAAAGCAAGGTTAGTTCATTTAGAGACTTTCCCAAAAGGATGGGCATTGATGGAGCTGTGCCTGTGCTGAAGGATTTTGGTTTGGTTTAGTTTTTTTTTTTTTTCTTGTTTGTTTGTCTGTCTTTGTTTTTTAGACAGGGTTTTTCTGTAGATTCAGAGCCTGTCTTGGACCTCAGTCTGTAGACAAGGCTGGCCTATAACTCACAGAGATCTGCCTACCTCTGCCTCTCAAGTGCTTGTATTAAAGGCATGCACCATCACCACTTGGCTCCTGTGCTGAGTTTTACAGTCTTTATAGCACCTCCATCATGGAGTTAGTCTTGCTAAGGTCTGACGCCTGTTTTCCACTTACCCTTTCCGAGAAGTCAGGTTAGGTTTCCTCTCTGCTCTTCTCTAGTGAGGTTAGGTTTTCTGACAATTGCATTTGAAATCTTAATTTGTCATTTGTATTGTTTTTCTTAGATTTTAATTGATGAAGTTTCTTGAATTGGATGACTAAACATTTTATTTCCCATGTATTCAGGACAACGTTGAGGACAATGTGGATCCAAGAACAACCTTGAGTCCCTGATTATCTCGGCACCAACTTCCAATTGCTAGGGTCAAGGTGAGTGTCACCAAGACTCACTTACTGTAAAACCCAGTTTTCTCCACCTGAATTCAAAATGGTTGTGTCTCTTTACCAGTGTTTTGATTTGAACTTGAATTTTGCCTAGCTCAGTCATTTTTCTATCCACTTATTTTCTGTTATTGTTGATTTCTATTAGGTTTGGGGTTGTTCCTCCTGAAGAGATCTCAGCTTCCCCTGCCTTCCAGGCCACCGGGACAGACCTCTAGGTGACAGGCCTGGACCAAGGCCCCCTGGGCAGCTGGCTGAGGTAGGCCTGGGCTGGCCTCTCTCTCCACAGAGACTCTCTCTCCAGGGAGCAGAGTCCCTGGGAAGTCAAGGCAGCAGGCTCTCTCTTCTCTTACTCTCTCTTGGCTTTTGTTTGGAGTGTGGAGAGGAGAAGGAAGGGTCTGGCTCTATTGACCAGCATCTGCTCAGACTTGTGATTCTCCTGAGAGTCATATTTAATGTTTAAAGTGTGATCCTGACGAACGGGAAACTGAAGAACTAGGAAAAAAAAGAGAAGAAGGAAGAAAGGAAAGACAGAGCTTCTGCACAGAAGAGAGAGTGAAGGAAAAAGACACTGCAGGAAGACAGGGAAAAGAGAAGAAAAGGCACGGAGACAGACAGAAAGATCCCTCTTGCAAAGCTCAAGGTCCCAGAGCAGCGGTAGCCATGGCATCTGAGCACTGTGGCCCCCAGAGCCCAGGGAGTGCCATCATGACCTTCCGCCCAACCATGAGAGAATTTTCAGATTTCAGCAAGTACATTGCCTACATGGAGTCCCAAGGGGCACACCGAGCTGGACTGGCCAAGGTCATCCCACCCAAGGAGTGGAGAGCCAGGCAGTCCTATGAGGACGTCAGTGACATCCTAATAAGCAGTCCCCTGCAGCAAGTGGTGTCTGGCCAGGCAGGTGTGTTCACTCAATTCCATAAGAAGAAGAAAGCCATGACGGTGGGACAATACCGTGAGCTGGCCAACAGTAAGAAATACCAGACCCCGCCACACCTGAGTTTTGAAGATTTGGAGAGAAAATACTGGAAAAGTCGATTCTTTGGGTCACCGATCTATGGTGCAGATGTCAACGGCTCCCTGTTTGATGAGAACACTCAGTATTGGAACGTGGCACAGCTGGGGAGCATTTTGGACCTCTTGAAGCAGGAATGCGGCATTGTGATTGAGGGTGTCAACACGCCCTACCTGTACTTTGGCATGTGGAAGGCCACCTTCGCGTGGCACACCGAGGACATGGCCCTGTACAGCATCAACTACCTGCACTTTGGGCAGCCCAAGACGTGGTATGCGGTGCCCCCCGAGCATGGCCGACGCCTGGAGCACCTGGCCAGGCAGCTGTTCCCGGGCAGTTCCCAGGGCTGCCAGGCCTTCCTGAGGCACAAGGTGGCACTCATCTCACCCACTGTACTCAAGGAGAATGGCATCCCCTTTGGCCGCATGACCCAGGAGGCTGGGGAGTTCATGGTCACCTTTCCCTATGGCTACCACGCTGGCTTCAACCATGGCTTCAACTGTGCAGAGGCCATCAATTTTGCGACCCAGAGGTGGATCGACTATGGCAAGGTGGCTTCTCAGTGTAGCTGTGGGGAGGCCAGGGTGAGCTTCTCCATGGACGCCTTTGTTCGGCTCCTGCAGCCTGAGCGATGTGAGCCGTTGAAGCCCCAGGGGCATGGATCTGTGGACTACCCAGAGGTCACCTCGCACCCCAGTCAGGGGACATTCACTTTGACTCAGAGGCATCCGTGTGCGGGACCCCTCAGGTGTCTGGTAAGCAGAGCCCTCAACAGCTGCCCTTACGCTAAGGTGGGCTCTGAGTCCCAGCGCCTTTCAGCATCCAAGCTCTTGGCTCCTCAATTCACCGTGCCGGTGAGAAGATTCTCCAAGCAAGCTTCGCAGGCCTCCCTGGTCTCCATGGATACTGCTGATGCCAGAGCCCCGGACTTTTCACAACATTCACAACAGGCCGATAGAGTCTTGGATAGGAGCCCCCAAATCTCCCTGCCACTCAAGGAGACGGACTTGAACTCAACAGACACAGGTTCGCCTCCTGCCCCTTAGACCTTTTGGCCACCAGTGGACATTCCTAGTCATCTGAATCAACGGCTGCCTGCTATGTGGACAACTGAAACTGTACTTTGGGTCCTGGATTCAAGTCACCTTTTAATTTGCACATGGTCTCACCCTCAGAATTGATGCAAAGGATGGATCTACAGTGGGTTGTGCAACTGCAGGAAGAGAATGGATGCTCCATTTGACTGTGGTGCCAGTGATGGGGCTTTTGGAGTTTAGGTGGGTTCCGACAATGGGACTCCTGGATGGAGTCTTCATGTGGTTGTAGAGGTAGGCCACACACCTGCTGTGATGGGAAGCAGCCAGCAGACATCATCACAGCTTCTAGGCTGGAAAGCCACAAGGCCATGGAACCACCTTAGAATGTCCTGCCACACCTATTCTGGGTCAGAGATCAACTCAATAAAAGGAAATGGCACAGTTCTGAGGAGTCTCCATCCTTCCTCCTCTGACAGCTGAGCCTTCATGCGACCATCGACTTGAACCTCCCACTAGTAGGATGCCACAGGGAGAGAAAGCAGGTCTTGGGGCACTCAGCATGGTTCCGAACATGCATGCACCTGTGACCTACTCGCATGGTACAATCTTCAGAGCACCACGGCCGTCATCTGCATCAGCACATCTGGAAGGACCTGCTCATGCCCATGAGTGCCCTGACTGACTTTCTGGACAAGAAGCAGGGAGGCGGGAGAGACAGGTGTAGGCTCATCCCTCCTGTATTTCCTCAGCATTGCCTTGTACTTCTGCCCTAATTGTCTCACGGTCTCAGGTGGTGCTACAGAGGCCACAGTGTGGACCAATAACAGGACCCGGTGGGGACTCCACACACTGGCTATGAGTAATCTGTTTTCCATGCTAGGATGAAATGGCTTTTTCCTGTCAGTTACTCCTCACCCATGCTCTGTAAGCAGGCCCAATAAAGATGTTATTAGTTCTCCTAACTGAAGTGTGGTAGGATACTTTGGTTTGTGTCTGGGGTGCTATAAAGGAGGGTAGAGGTATATGTCTCCCCAAGACAGGAATTCTACCTTCGACTGGATGCCGCCACATACACTTCTTCCCTGTCCCCTCACCACACCCATGGCCCCTCAAAGCTAACTAAGAACACATAACAGCCTCACAACAGACAGACACAGAGGGACATACAGGTCTGTGGTCTTGCTGAACAATGCTTTGTTTGGTGGCTACACTACCACCTCAGACCAGGATACAGACAAGAAAAGGAGCAATGTCCTCAAATCTTGCCTAACTATACAATGATAATTATTTAACCAGAATCCACCACAAAACAAATATGAAGATGTCTTTTTGACAGGTGGTTGTGGCTCACTCCTTTAGTCTAGTGAGTACTAGGCCTGCCTGGTCTACACAGTGAGTTCCAGAACAGCCAGGAACTGTTCACAGAACCACTAAGAACATTTTAGGGCCGGGAAGTGGTGGCTTCTGCCTTTAATCCCAGCAGTCAGGAAGGAGGCAGCAGTGGGCGGCTCTCTGAGTTCGAGGCCAGCGTGGTCTACAGGGTGAGTTCCAGGACTTCGGGGGCTACACACATAAACCTTGTCTTGAAATATAGGGGGAAAAAACGTCATTTCATGGCCGTAGGACATTCTGAGACTTTCACCAGTATTGAAGTAAAAACATTTTCATGGCATAGAACTGGTACTGAGCACAGTTTTGGCCTCGATGAAACAAACGAAGGAAAACATTAAGGAATACACAAACCCTGAGCCAGCAGGGTTTGGTGTCACACACCTTTAATCCCAACATTTGGAGGGCAGAGATTGAGGCAGGATGATCTCTGTGAGTTCCAGGCCTACCTGGTCTATAAAAATGAGTTTCCAAACACCTGTGTGGTTGGGAAAAAACAAACAAACAAACAAACAAACAAACAACAAAACACCTCAGAAATGAAAGGAGACAAAGAGTTAAATCACATCATTGATAGCAGTCTCTGTTCCATTGTTCCTGGCTAACCACTCAGCTATTGGCACCAAATGGGCCTCTAATCCTCATTTGGAGTGGATTAATGTCGGCGCCCTGCATCCTAAACTACATGGAGAGTTACACATTAGTTTAGCACAATTAATGGTTCTTAGGACCAACTACACCTCTTGAGAGCACAGTGAGTCCATGACTTGATTCATTCACTAAATCCAGTGGGGAATATGACAGGCCCCAGACCTTAGCACACCTGACTCCATGATGGAAGCACCAGTCAGGGTGGAGACAGCACCACCTATCCAAATGAAAACAAAGACCTAATCCACCACAATCCGAAGTTCTGGGACTGGTTCAAAATACACTAACCCCGCAATTTGGTTTCTGTAGTTATGCTCAGGTAACTGCTCTTGCTAACTGAAGTATGTCAACCCAGAACTCGGTTTTTGTACTCAAAAGCTGACCCTGAGAAAGGGTGACTGTACTGGGATCCTGAATACCCGGTGTAGTTGCCGGCTGGCCAATAAAGACTTTCTGTTGCCTTAATCCCATGTCCCAGCAGTCTTCTCTGGTGGATATCCTCCCAAAACTGAAAACCAATGATTAACCATTTTGTTTTGAAACAATCAGAAACAAGACCACAGTAAATGGAATACTGGAAACTATTTTAATGAATCGAAATATCGTGAACACAGCAGAAAGTGTAAAATAGTTGAAGATCAAAGAAAAGTCATGCCGGCCAGTGGTGGCACCTGACTTTAATCCCAGTACTCGGGAGGCAGAGCCAGGTGGACCTCTGTGAGTTTGAGGCCAGCTTGGTCTACAGAGGGAGACCAAGTAAAGGCACCAAAATAAATAACAGAGAGAAACCCCTTCTCAAAAATCACACACACACACACACACACACACACACACACACACACACAAAAAAAAAAAAAAAAAAAAAAAAAAAAAAAAAAAACAAAAAAACAAACCTTATAACGAGTGCAGTTACCCGATCATAACTAAAGAAACCAAAATGCAAGGTTAGTGTATTTTGAGCCTGTCCCAGAACTAGGGACTGTGGTGGATTAGGTGCTTCCATCATGGAGTCAAGTATGCTAAGGTCTGGGGCCTGTCATATTCCCCACTAGATTTAGTGAATGAATCAAGTCATGGACTCACTGTGCTCTCAAGAGGTGTAGTTGGTCCTAAGAACCATTAATTGTGCTAAACTAATGTGTAATTCTCCATGTAGTTTAGGATGCATGGCTCCGACATTAATCCACTCCAAATGAGGATTAGAGGCCCAGTTGGTGCCAATAGCTGAGTGGTTAGCCAGGAACAAGTGAACAGAGACTGCTATCAATGATGGGATTTAACTCTTTGTCTCCTTTTCTTTTTTAAGTTTTTATTTCCCCAGCAATTTAGGTGTTTTCTAATTATTCCCCATCTATCAGCAGAAACAATAGTTTTCTCCCACAGCTACACATAGTCCCCTTACATCAGGAGCAGTGAGTCTAAGCCTCTCCAATTATGTAGGAGCAATTCTGCAATAGAACCTAACTGTTGTTTTAATCCACACAAAGAAACTTCTAATATTTCTGGGTCCAGATCAACCTGTCTACTCAGTTTGGAAAGCAACAGAAGAGGGCACACTTAGTCAAACCTTGTATCTGCCAACCAAGTGGTCTCAGAAACCTGGTAATATTGCCATTGTCCAGATGAGTCAATGTACCAAGCAGATCAGCAGACACCTGCTAACAAGGGGAAATGCCTAGATTAAAGGTGTTGGATATTAGATGAGTTTCAGCCCCTTGAAGTCCTCTAACATTAATTTGGGCTGTCCCCAGTCACAGTGAGATTTGTCAGTCAAAGGGGTGATAGAATGGTTTGTTCTCATACCTATCTAGTACAGGAGCCTGGGAGTCTGAGCATACCCAGCCATCCTGCCCAGTGGTTTCTAGATAACACAAGATTTTGCTGCAATGCTACAGTATCTTCAGGAAGGTTTATGCTCAAAGCCTAAAGAAAATATAGAAAAATGTAGACATTTTTGAATGATGCAACCCAATGGGAATACTGAGATGAAATTAAGCCAAACAAATTTGGGCTGGCAATGTTAATATCAGAATTCAAATCCAAATCAAATAACAGCGTCCATAGAAACAGACCTTGAACCCCAGGAGTAAAAAGCATACTTTAGAATAATTGTGTATTAGCTGGGCGTGGTGGCACACACCTTTAATCCCAGCACTCAACCGGCAGAGGCAGGCTGATCTCTCTGAGGACTAGGCCAAACTGATCTACAGAGAGAGTTCCAGCACAGAGAAACCCTCTCTTGATCAGTTTAAGGTCTTTCTTGGTTCCATATTGAATTCACACTTAGCATTGTTACATGAACACCTGATTTTTGACAATGAAGCCAAAACTATACAATGGAAAAAAGAAAGTATCTTCAACAAATGGTGCTGGCATAACTGGATGTCAATATGTAAAAGATTACAAATAGATCCTTATCTGTCACCATGCACAAAACTCAAGTCCAAGTGGATCAAAGACCTCAACATAAATCCAGTTACACTAAACTTAATACAAGAGAAAGTAGGAAGTACTCTTGGACACATTGGCACCAGAGACCACTTCCTAAATATAACACCAACAGCACAGACACTGAGCACAACAATTAATAAATGGGACCTCTTGAAACTGAGAAGCCTTGTAGGGCAAAAGACACGGTCAATAAGACAAAAGACAGCCTACAGAATGGGAAAAGATCTTCACAAACCCCACATCTGACAGAGGATTGATCTCAACAGTATATAAAGAACTCAAGAAATTAGACATCAAAATACTAAACAATCCAATTAAAAAATGGGTTAAAGAGCTAAACAGAGAATTCACAAAACAAGAATCACAAATGGCTGAAAGCCATTTAAAGAAATGCTCAACATCCTTAATTATCAGAGAAATGCAAATCAAAACGACTCTGAGATACCACTTTACACCTGTTAGAATGGCTACGATCAAAAACACTAATGACAGTCAATGTTGGAGAGGATGTGGAGCAAAGGGAACACTCCTCCACTATTGGTGGGAATGCAAGCTTGTACAACCACTGTGGAAATTAGTATGGTGGTTTCTCAGAAAATTAGGAATCAAATTACCACAAGATCCAGCCATACCACTCTTGGGCATATACCCAAGGAATGCTGATTCATACCACAAAGATACATGCTGATCTATGTTCATAGCAGTACTATTTGTAATAGCGAGAACCTGGAAACAACCTAGATGCCCATCAACTGAAGAATGGATTAAGAAAATGTGGTACATATACACAATGGAGTACTACTCAGCAGAGAAAAACAATGACAGCATGAAATTTGGAGGCAAATGGATGGAAATAGAAAAAAATCATCCTGAGTAAGGTAACCCAAACCCAGAAGGATAAACATGGTATGTACTCACTCATAAGTGGATTCTAGATATAAAGTAAAGAACAATCAGACTACAACCCACTGAACCATGGAGGCTATATATATAGCATGGGGGACCCTAGCATGACTATGGCTTATAATAAGTTTTGGTTTTACTCAATTACTGATCAAATCTCAATGAAACATTTCACTGTTAAGATAAGAATTTATACTATATCAAGCTGATAATAGAATACTTAATTAATTTAAAAAAATTTAAACTATTAAAAAAAAAACCCAAACATATTTTGTAAAGTAAAAGTGGGAACTAGGTACTCATCATTCTTCTCGACATAGTCACGCCCACCAACGGCCACACCCCTCCGTTAGCCACGCCCAACTTCACTGGAAATGAAACAACCCCAATTTGAGAAAAGGCAAACCAGAAATACACTACAAAAAAGAATGTTATACATCAAAGCAATATGCTATATGCCAAGTGTTTATAGAACCACTAAGAACATTTTAGGGCCGGGAAGTAGTGGCTCACGCCTTTAATCCCAGCTCTCCAGAGGCAGAGGTGGGTGGATCTCTGTGAGTTCCGGGCCAACCTGGTCTACAGAGCAAGATCCAAGACAGGCACCAGAGCTACAGAGAAACCCTGTCTCAAAATACACTAACCTTGCATTTTGGTTTCTGTAGTTATGATCGGGTAGCTGCACCCATTTTAAGGCTTTGTGTGTGTGTGTGATTTTTGAGAAGGGGTTTCTCTCTGTTATTTATTTTGGTGCCTTTACTTGGTCTTCCTCTGTAGACCAAGTTGGCCTCAAACTCACAGAGGTCCACCTGGCTCTGCCTCCCGAGTACTGGGATTAAAGTCAGGTGCCACCACTGGCCGGCATGACTTTTCTTTGATCTTCAACTATTTTATACTTTCTGCTGTGTTCACGATATTTCGATTCATTAAAATAGTTTCCAGTATTCCATTTACTGTGGTCTTGTTTCTGATTGTTTCAAAACAAAATGGTTAATCATTGGTTTATAGTGTTGGGAGGATATCCACCAGTGAAGACTGCTGTGACATGGGATTAAGGCAACAGAAAGTCTTTATTGGCCAGCCGGCAACTACACCGGGTGTTCAGGATCCCAGTACAGTCACCAGCCTTTCTCAGGGTCGGCTTTTGAGTACAAAAACCGTGTCTGGATTGACATACTTCAGTTAGCAAGAGCAGTTACCTGAGCATAACTACAGAAACCAAATTGCGGGGTTAGTGTATTTTGAACCAGTCCCAGAACTT
Organism: Peromyscus maniculatus bairdii; assembly: GCF_049852395.1. NCBI lineage: Eukaryota > Metazoa > Chordata > Mammalia > Rodentia > Cricetidae > Peromyscus > Peromyscus maniculatus. The sequence continues at coordinate 10,934,993 of NC_134858.1, read as the reverse complement.
CGGACTGTGGTGGATTAGGTCTTTGTTTTCATTTGGATAGGTGGTGCTGTCTCCACCCTGACTGGTGCTTCCATCATGGAGTCAGGTGTGCTAACCTATGGGGCCTGTCATATTCCCCACTAGATTGAGTGAATGAGTCAAGTCATGGACTCACTGTGCTCTCAAGAGGTGTAGTTGGTCCCAAGCACCATTAATTGTGCTAAACTAATGTGTAATTCTCCATGTAGTTTAGGATGCATGGCTCCGACATTAATCCACTCCAAATGAGGATTAGAGGCCCATTTGGTGCCAATAGCTGAGTGGTTAGCCAGGAACAATGGAACAGAGACTGCTATCAATGATGTGATTTAACTCTTTGTCTCCTTTCATTTCTAAGGTGTTTTGTTCTTTGTTTGTTTGTTTGTTTTTTCCCAACCACACAGGTGTTTGGAAACTCATTTTAATAGACCAGGAAGGCCTGGAACTCACAGAGATCATCCTGCCTCAATCTCTGCCCTCCAAATGTTGGGATTAAAGGTGTGTGACACCAAACCCTGCTGGCTCAGGGTTTGTGTATTCCTTAATGTTTTCCTTTGTTTGTTTCATCGAGGCCAAAACTGTGCTCAGTACCAGTTCTATGCCATGAAAATGTTTTTACTTCAATACTGGTGAAAGTCTCAGAATGTCCTACGGCCATGAAATGATGTTTTTTCCCCCTGCATTTCAAGACAAGGTTTATGTGTGTAGCCCCCCGAAGTCCTGGAACTCACCCTGTAGACCACGCTGGCCTCGAACTCAGAGAGCCGCCCACTGCTGCCTCCTTCCTGACTGCTGGGATTAAAGGCAGAAGCCACCACTTCCCGGCCCTAAAATGTTCTTAGTGGTTCTGTGAACAGTTCCTGGCTGTTCTGGAACTCACTGTGTAGACCAGGCAGGCCTAGTACTCACTAGACTAAAGGAGTGAGCCACAACCACCTGTCAAAAAGACATCTTCATATTTGTTTTGTGGTGGATTCTGGTTGAATAATTATCATTGTATAGTTAGGCAAGATTTGAGGACATTGCTCCTTTTCTTGTCTGTATCCTGGTCTGAGGTGGTAGTGTAGCCACCAAACAAAGCATTGTTCAGCAAGACCACAGACCTGTATGTCCCTCTGTGTCTGTCTGTTGTGAGGCTGTTATGTGTTCTTAGTTAGCTTTGAGGGGCCATGGGTGTGGTGAGGGGACAGGGAAGAAGTGTATGTGGCGGCATCCAGTCGAAGGTAGAATTCCTGTCTTGGGGAGACATATACCTCTACCCTCCTTTATAGCACCCCAGACACAAACCAAAGTATCCTACCACACTTCAGTTAGGAGAACTAATAACATCTTTATTGGGCCTGCTTACAGAGCATGGGTGAGGAGTAACTGACAGGAAAAAGCCATTTCATCCTAGCATGGAAAACAGATTACTCATAGCCAGTGTGTGGAGTCCCCACCGGGTCCTGTTATTGGTCCACACTGTGGCCTCTGTAGCACCACCTGAGACCGTGAGACAATTAGGGCAGAAGTACAAGGCAATGCTGAGGAAATACAGGAGGGATGAGCCTACACCTGTCTCTCCCGCCTCCCTGCTTCTTGTCCAGAAAGTCAGTCAGGGCACTCATGGGCATGAGCAGGTCCTTCCAGATGTGCTGATGCAGATGACGGCCGTGGTGCTCTGAAGATTGTACCATGCGAGTAGGTCACAGGTGCATGCATGTTCGGAACCATGCTGAGTGCCCCAAGACCTGCTTTCTCTCCCTGTGGCATCCTACTAGTGGGAGGTTCAAGTCGATGGTCGCATGAAGGCTCAGCTGTCAGAGAAGGAGGAAGGATGGAGACTCCTCAGAACTGTGCCATTTCCTTTTATTGAGTTGATCTCTGACCCAGAATAGGTGTGGCAGGACATTCTAAGGTGGTTCCATGGCCTTGTGGCTTTCCAGCCTAGAAGCTGTGATGATGTCTGCTGGCTGCTTCCCATCACAGCAGGTGTGTGGCCTACCTCTACAACCACATGAAGACTCCATCCTGACTGCTGGGATTAAAGGCAGAAGCCACCACTTCCCGGACTCCATCCAGGAGTCCCATTGTCGGAACCCACCTAAACTCCAAAAGCCCCATCACTGGCACCACAGTCAAATGGAGCATCCATTCTCTTCCTGCAGTTGCACAACCCACTGTAGATCCATCCTTTGCATCAATTCTGAGGGTGAGACCATGTGCAAATTAAAAGGTGACTTGAATCCAGGACCCAAAGTACAGTTTCAGTTGTCCACATAGCAGGCAGCCGTTGATTCAGATGACTAGGAATGTCCACTGGTGGCCAAAAGGTCTAAGGGGCAGGAGGCGAACCTGTGTCTGTTGAGTTCAAGTCCGTCTCCTTGAGTGGCAGGGAGATTTGGGGGCTCCTATCCAAGACTCTATCGGCCTGTTGTGAATGTTGTGAAAAGTCCGGGGCTCTGGCATCAGCAGTATCCATGGAGACCAGGGAGGCCTGCGAAGCTTGCTTGGAGAATCTTCTCACCGGCACGGTGAATTGAGGAGCCAAGAGCTTGGATGCTGAAAGGCGCTGGGACTCAGAGCCCACCTTAGCGTAAGGGCAGCTGTTGAGGGCTCTGCTTACCAGACACCTGAGGGGTCCCGCACACGGATGCCTCTGAGTCAAAGTGAATGTCCCCTGACTGGGGTGCGAGGTGACCTCTGGGTAGTCCACAGTTCCATGCCCCTGGGGCTTCAACGGCTCACATCGCTCAGGCTGCAGGAGCCGAACAAAGGCGTCCATGGAGAAGCTCACCCTGGCCTCCCCACAGCTACACTGAGAAGCCACCTTGCCATAGTCGATCCACCTCGGGGTCGCAAAATTGATGGCCTCTGCATAGTTGAAGCCATGGTTGAAGCCAGCGTGGTAGCCATAGGGAAAGGTGACCATGAACTCCCCAGCCTCCTGGGTCATGCGGCCAAAGGGGATGCCATTCTCCTTGAGTACAGTGGGTGAGATGAGTGCCACCTTGTGCCTCAGGAAGGCCTGGCAGCCCTGGGAACTGCCCGGGAACAGCTGCCTGGCCAGGTGCTCCAGGCGTCGGCCATGCTCGGGGGGCACCGCATACCACGTCTTGGGCTGCCCAAAGTGCAGGTAGTTGATGCTGTACAGGTCCATGTCCTCGGTGTGCCACGCGAAGGTGGCCTTCCACATGCCAAAGTACAGGTAGGGCGTGTTGACACCCTCAATCACAATGCCGCATTCCTGCTTCAAGAGGTCCAAAATGCTCCCCAGCTGTGCCACGTTCCAATACTGAGTGTTCTCATCAAACAGGGAGCCGTTGACATCTGCACCATAGATCGGTGACCCAAAGAATCGACTTTTCCAGTATTTTCTCTCCAAATCTTCAAAACTCAGGTGTGGCGGGGTCTGGTATTTCTTACTGTTGGCCAGCTCACGGTATTGTCCCACCGTCATGGCTTTCTTCTTCTTATGGAATTGAGTGAACACACCTGCCTGGCCAGACACCACTTGCTGCAGGGGACTGCTTATTAGGATGTCACTGACGTCCTCATAGGACTGCCTGGCTCTCCACTCCTTGGGTGGGATGACCTTGGCCAGTCCAGCTCGGTGTGCCCCTTGGGACTCCATGTAGGCAATGTACTTGTTGAAATCTGAAAATTCTCTCATGGTTGGGCGGAAGGTCATGATGGCACTCCCTGGGCTCTGGGGGCCACAGTGCTCAGATGCCATGGCTACCGCTGCTCTGGGACCTTGAGCTTTGCAAGAGGGATCTTTCTGTCTGTCTCCGTGCCTTTTCTTCTCTTTTCCCTGTCTTCCTGCAGTGTCTTTTTCCTTCACTCTCTCTTCTGTGCAGAAGCTCTGTCTTTCCTTTCTTCCTTCTTCTTTTTTTTTCCTAGTTCTTCAGTTTCCCGTTCGTCAGGATCACACTTTAAACATTAACTATGTCTCTCAGGAGAATCACAAGTCTGAGCAGATGCTGGTCAATAGAGCCAGACCCTTCCTTCTCCTCTCCACACTCCAAACAAAAGCCAAGAGAGAGTAAGAGAAGAGAGAGCCTGCTGCCTTGACTTCCCAGGGACTCTGCTCCCTGGAGAGAGAGTCTCTGTGGAGAGAGAGGCCAGCCCAGGCCTACCTCAGCCAGCTGCCCAGGGGGCCTTGGTCCAGGCCTGTCACCTAGAGGTCTGTCCCGGTGGCCTGGAAGGCAGGGGAAGCTGAGATCTCTTCAGGAGGAACAACCCCAAACCTAATAGAAATCAACAATAACAGAAAATAAGTGGATAGAAAAATGACTGAGCTAGGCAAAATTCAAGTTCAAATCAAAACACTGGTAAAGAGACACAACCATTTTGAATTCAGGTGGAGAAAACTGGGTTTTACAGTAAGTGAGTCTTGGTGACACTCACCTTGACCCTAGCAATTGGAAGTTGGTGCCGAGATAATCAGGGACTCAAGGTTGTTCTTGGATCCACATTGTCCTCAACGTTGTCCTGAATACATGGGAAATAAAATGTTTAGTCATCCAATTCAAGAAACTTCATCAATTAAAATCTAAGAAAAACAATACAAATGACAAATTAAGATTTCAAATGCAATTGTCAGAAAACCTAACCTCACTAGAGAAGAGCAGAGAGGAAACCTAACCTGACTTCTCGGAAAGGGTAAGTGGAAAACAGGCGTCAGACCTTAGCAAGACTAACTCCATGATGGAGGTGCTATAAAGACTGTAAAACTCAGCACAGGAGCCAAGTGGTGATGGTGCATGCCTTTAATACAAGCACTTGAGAGGCAGAGGTAGGCAGATCTCTGTGAGTTATAGGCCAGCCTTGTCTACAGACTGAGGTCCAAGACAGGCTCTGAATCTACAGAAAAACCCTGTCTAAAAAACAAAGACAGACAAACAAACAAGAAAAAAAAAAAAAACTAAACCAAACCAAAATCCTTCAGCACAGGCACAGCTCCATCAATGCCCATCCTTTTGGGAAAGTCTCTAAATGAACTAACCTTGCTTTTTAGCTTCTGTTAATTGAGGTATGCCAACCCAGAACATGGTTTTGTGTTCAAGGTCACCCTGAGCCTGGGTCCATGCAACTTGAGATGTTTCAGGTCCCCAAGGTTCCCTTGATCAAATCACTGGGTAACACTTTGGAGGGGTCCCACACCTCCACCCACAAAAGGAAACAAACTAGCCCCTTCCCCAAAAGATACACAATAGGAAAATGAAATCCAGTGGCCATAAAATTTAAAAATTAAAAATCTGGAAATTCTGTAAGCAAGATTCTGTCCTTTGGGAAATAGGGAACACCTAGGGAATCAGACTCTATACCACAGGGGAGGACCCTGGGGACAAATCAATCATTCCCAGCCAGAAATGGGCCAGGATGCACGGCCGTGCTCACACCCCCTGGACCACCCATATTACATAGGGATAAGAACTAACTGGAAAGTCAACCCCTCGAGTGACAAAAGTCATTGTGACTGGGGATCGCCAGGATAAATGTTGCCCCACAATAATCATACTTAAATGCCAACAGGACTGAACACAAATGAAACACAGATAAACCTGACACCCTAAAGCTGGAGCTTGACCAGCCGATCTGGTCAATGATACTCGTCATTTTCTCAGGACAAACACCCAAAAGATGTTGAAGAGAGTTCCAGATAACTGACCTTACTCCAACAGCATGGAGACCTGGCTGAAGACAGGGCAGCACCAGAGAAGCTTTCTCCTGTGAGACTTTCACTCCCTGTGGTCCTGGAGCCTCAGCTCTTGGTCTTTTATACCCGCAAAGGTGAATACTGTCATCAGTGCCCGCCCACCCACTTTAGTCACGCCCACCACTGGCCCCACCCCTCCGTTAGCCACGCCCAACTTCACTGGAAATGAAACAATCCCAATTCGAGAAAAGGCAAACCAGAAATACACTACAAAAAAGAATGTTATGCATCACAGCAATATGCTATATGCCAAGTGTTTATAGAACCACTAAGAATTTTAGGGCCAGGAAGTGGTGGCTCACGCCTTTAATCCCAGCTCTCCAGAGGCAGAGGAGGGCGGATCTCTGTGAGTTCCGGGCCAACCTGGTCTACAGAGCAAGATCCACGACAGGCACCAAAGCTACAGAGAAACCCTGTCTCAAAAAACAGAGAGAGAGAGAGAGAGAGAGAGAGAGAGAATATTTTAAGAACGCATGACAGAATTTCACCACAGAGAGACACAAGCAGGTCTATGGTCTTGCTGGACAATTCTTAGTTTGGTGGTTATATAAGCACCTGACATCAGATACAGACAGGAAAATAAGCAGTGTCCTCAAATCTTGGCTAACTATACAAGGATAATTATTTAACCTGAATCCACCACAAAACAAATATGAAGATGTCTTTTTGCCAGATGGTTGTGGCTTATGCCTTTAGTCCCATAATTGGGAGGCAGATGCAGGCAGATCTCTGAGTTCAAGGCCAGCATGGTCTACAGGGTGAGTTCCAGGAATTCCGGGGTCAAACAGATTAACCTTGTCTTGAAAAACCAGGGGCAAATATATATATATATATATATATATATATATATATATATATATATATATATATATATATAATTTCATAGCCAACATTCTGAAACTTTCATCAGTATTGAAGTACAAACATTTTAAATGTCATGGATTTGGTACTGAGCACAGTTTTGGCCTCAATGAAACAAACGAAGGATAACATTAAGAATGGCTGAGCCAGCAGTGTTTGGTGGTACACACCTTTAATCCCAACACTTGGAAGGCAGAGAATGAGGCAGGAGAATCTCTGTGAGTTCGAGGCCAGCCTGGTCGAAAAAGTGAGTTCCAGGTCAGCCAGGGATTTTATACAGAAACACCCTGTCTCAAAAATGAAAACAAAACAAAACAAAACAAAAAAACCACCCAAACCTACAAAACAAACAAAAACTACAACAACAACAACAACAAAAACCAAAAAAGATAAAGTAATTCATATGAGTAGACCACTTGGTTTCTATACTAGGTCAGTTTTGCACATTTGTACTTCTGGAGAATTACTAGTGGTTGATAAGTCTGTCCTAAATCTACAGAGATGTTTATACATTGGAGCTGTCTGGACTTTGATGTATATACAGGCTCTTGCCCTAACTGTGACTTTCACTCCTAAGATCTTTCCTAAGGAAGAGTTTTCCTGTCCCTGCTTGTCCCTATTTCTGGTAGGGTTCTGTTGTGATCAATAAAATGTGGTTTCATTTTACTCCTTTATGTTTGGTTTTTTGAATTTTACCTTGATACCAGTTCACCTAGTTCTTCAAGTTGAACGACTAGACAGTTCTCATGTAACAATGCTAAGTGTGAATTCAATATGGAACCAAGAAAGACCTTAAACTGATCAAGACAGGGTTTCTCTGTGCTGGAACTCTCTCTGTAGATCAAAATGAGGATTAGAACCCAGTTGATGCCAATAACTGAGTGGTTAGCCAGGAACAAGAGAACAGATACTACTATCAATGATGGGATTTAATCTTTATCTCCTTTTCTTTTTGAGGTGTGTGTTTTTCTTTTCCCACCCAGGTGTTTGGAAACTCATTTTTATTGACCAGGTAGGCCTGGAACTCACAGAGATCCTCCTACCTCAATCTCTGCCCTCCAAGTGTTGGGATTAAAGGTGTGTGACACCAAACCCTGCTGGCTCAGCCATTCTTAATGTTATCCTTTATTAGTTTCATGGAGGCCAAAACTGTGCTTAATATCAGTTCTATGACATTTAAAATGTTTGTACTTCAATACTGATGAAAGTCTCAGAATGTTGTATGGCTGTGAAATGACATTTTTTTTTCCTGATTTTTCAAGACAAGGTTTATCTTTGTGAACCAGGAAGTCCTGGAACTCACCCTGTAGACCTTGCTGGCCTCGTACTCAGAGATCTGCCCACATCTGCCTCCTGACTGCTGGGATTAAAGCCGTGGCCCACCACTGCCCAAACGCTCTTGTTAACTGAAGCATGTCAAGCAAGAACACTGTCTTTGAGCTTAAAAGCTGACCCTGAGGAAGGCTGGTGACTGTACTGGGATGCTGAACACCCAGTGCAGTTCCTGGCTGGCCAATAAAGACTTTCTGTTGCCTTAATCCCATGTCCCAGCAGTCTTCTCTGGTGGATATCCTCCCAAATTGGAAAACCAATGATTACCCATTTTGTTTTGAAACAATCAGAAACAAGACCACAGTAAATGGAATACTGGAAACTATTTTAATGAATCCAGATATCTTGAACACAGCAGAAAGTGTAAATTAGTTTAAGATCAAAGAACAGTCATGCTGGCAGTTGGTGGCACATGCCATTAATCCCAGTGCTCGGGAGGCAGAGCCAGGTAGACCTCTGTGAGTTCCAGGCCAGCCTGGTCTACAGAGGGAGACTCAGGACAGGCACCAAAATAAATAACAGAGAAAAACTCCTTCTCAAAAATCACAAAAAAAAAAAAGGCCTTAAAAAGAGTGCAGTTACCCGATCATAACTACAGAAACCAAATTGCAAGGTTAGTGTATTTTGAGCCTCTCCCAGAACTACGGATTGTGGTGGATTAGGTCTTTGTTTTCATTTGGATAGGTGGTGCTGTCTCCACCCTGACTGGTGCTTCCATCATGGAGTCAGGTGTGCTAAGGACTGGGGCCTGTCATATTCCCCACTAGATTAAGTGAATGAGTCAAGTCATGGACTCACTGTGCTCTCAAGAGGTGTAGTTGGTCCCAAGCACCATTAATTGTGCTAAACTAATGTATAATTCTCCATGTAGTTTAGGATGCATGGCTCCGACATTAATCCACTCCAAATGAGGATTAGAGGCCCATTTGGTGCCAATAGCTGAGTGGTTAGCCAGGAACAATGGAACAGAGACTGCTATCAATGATGTGATTTAACTCTTTGTCTCCTTTCATTTCTAAGGTGTTTTGTTCTTTGTTTGTTTGTTTGTTTTTTCCCAACCACACAGGTGTTTGGAAACTCATTTTAATAGACCAGGAAGGCCTGGAACTCACAGAGATCATCCTGCCTCAATCTCTGCCCTCCAAATGTTGGGATTAAAGGTGTGTGACACCAAACCCTGCTGGCTCAGGGTTTGTGTATTCCTTAATGTTTTCCTTTGTTTGTTTCATCGAGGCCAAAACTGTGCTCAGTACCAGTTCTATGCCATGAAAATGTTTTTACTTCAATACTGGTGAAAGTCTCAGAATGTCCTACAGCCATGAAATGATGTTTTTTCCCCCTGCATTTCAAGACAAGGTTTATGTGTGTAGCCCCCCGAAGTCCTGGAACTCACCCTGTAGACCACGCTGGCCTCGAACTCAGAGAGCCGCCCACTGCTGCCTCCTTCCTGACTGCTGGGATTAAAGGCAGAAGCCACCACTTCCCGGCCCTAAAATGTTCTTAGTGGTTCTGTGAACAGTTCCTGGCTGTTCTGGAACTCACTGTGTAGACCAGGCAGGCCTAGTACTCACTAGACTAAAGGAGTGAGCCACAACCACCTGGCAAAAAGACGTCTTCATATTTGTTTTGTGGTGGATTCTGGTTAAATAATTATCATTGTATAGTTAGGCAAGATTTGAGGACATTGCTCCTTTTCTTGTCTGTATCCTGGTCTGAGGTGGTAGTGTAGCCACCAAACAAAGCATTGTTCAGCAAGACCACAGACCTGTATGTCCCTCTGTGTCTGTCTGTTGTGAGGCTGTTATGTGTTCTTAGTTAGCTTTGAGGGGCCATGGGTGTGGTGAGGGGACAGGGAAGAAGTGTATGTGGCGGCATCCAGTCGAAGGTAGAATTCCTGTCTTGGGGAGACATATACCTCTACCTTCCTTTATAGCACCCCAGACACAAACCAAAGTATCCTACCACACTTCAGTTAGGAGAACTAATAACATCTTTATTGGGCCTGCTTACAGAGCATGGGTGAGGAGTAACTGACAGGAAAAAGCCATTTCATCCTAGCATGGAAAACAGATTACTCATAGCCAGTGTGTGGAGTCCCCACCGGGTCCTGTTATTGGTCCACACTGTGGCCTCTGTAGCACCACCTGAGACCGTGAGACAATTAGGGCAGAAGTACAAGGCAATGCTGAGGAAATACAGGAGGGATGAGCCTACACCTGTCTCTCCCGCCTCCCTGCTTCTTGTCCAGAAAGTCAGTCAGGGCACTCATGGGCATGAGCAGGTCCTTCCAGATGTGCTGATGCAGATGACGGCCGTGGTGCTCTGAAGATTGTACCATGCGAGTAGGTCACAGGTGCATGCATGTTCGGAACCATGCTGAGTGCCCCAAGACCTGCTTTCTCTCCCTGTGGCATCCTACTAGTGGGAGGTTCAAGTCGATGGTCGCATGAAGGCTCAGCTGTCAGAGAAGGAGGAAGGATGGAGACTCCTCAGAACTGTGCCATTTCCTTTTATTGAGTTGATCTCTGACCCAGAATAGGTGTGGCAGGACATTCTAAGGTGGTTCCATGGCCTTGTGGCTTTCCAGCCTAGAAGCTGTGATGATGTCTGCTGGCTGCTTCCCGTCAGAGCAGGTGTGTGGCCTACCTCTACAACCACATGAAGACTCCATCCTGACTGCTGGGATTAAAGGCAGAAGCCACCACTTCCCGGACTCCATCCAGGAGTCCCATTGTCGGAACCCACCTAAACTCCAAAAGCCCCATCACTGGCACCACAGTCAAATGGAGCATCCATTCTCTTCCTGCAGTTGCACAACCCACTGTAGATCCATCCTTTGCATCAATTCTGAGGGTGAGACCATGTGCAAATTAAAAGGTGACTTGAATCCAGGACCCAAAGTACAGTTTCAGTTGTCCACATAGCAGGCAGCCGTTGATTCAGATGACTAGGAATGTCCACTGGTGGCCAAAAGGTCTAAGGGGCAGGAGGCGAACCTGTGTCTGTTGAGTTCAAGTCCGTCTCCTTGAGTGGCAGGGAGATTTGGGGGCTCCTATCCAAGACTCTATCGGCCTGTTGTGAATGTTGTGAAAAGTCCGGGGCTCTGGCATCAGCAGTATCCATGGAGACCAGGGAGGCCTGCGAAGCTTGCTTGGAGAATCTTCTCACCGGCACGGTGAATTGAGGAGCCAAGAGCTTGGATGCTGAAAGGCGCTGGGACTCAGAGCCCACCTTAGCGTAAGGGCAGCTGTTGAGGGCTCTGCTTACCAGACACCTGAGGGGTCCCGCACACGGATGCCTCTGAGTCAAAGTGAATGTCCCCTGACTGGGGTGCGAGGTGACCTCTGGGTAGTCCACAGATCCATGCCCCTGGGGCTTCAACGGCTCACATCGCTCAGGCTGCAGGAGCCGAACAAAGGCGTCCATGGAGAAGCTCACCCTGGCCTCCCCACAGCTACACTGAGAAGCCACCTTGCCATAGTCGATCCACCTCTGGGTCGCAAAATTGATGGCCTCTGCACAGTTGAAGCCATGGTTGAAGCCAGCGTGGTAGCCATAGGGAAAGGTGACCATGAACTCCCCAGCCTCCTGGGTCATGCGGCCAAAGGGGATGCCATTCTCCTTGAGTACAGTGGGTGAGATGAGTGCCACCTTGTGCCTCAGGAAGGCCTGGCAGCCCTGGGAACTGCCCGGGAACAGCTGCCTGGCCAGGTGCTCCAGGCGTCGGCCATGCTCGGGGGGCACCGCATACCACGTCTTGGGCTGCCCAAAGTGCAGGTAGTTGATGCTGTACAGGTCCATGTCCTCGGTGTGCCACGCGAAGGTGGCCTTCCACATGCCAAAGTACAGGTAGGGCGTGTTGACACCCTCAATCACAATGCCGCATTCCTGCTTCAAGAGGTCCAAAATGCTCCCCAGCTGTGCCACGTTCCAATACTGAGTGTTCTCATCAAACAGGGAGCCGTTGACATCTGCACCATAGATCGGTGACCCAAAGAATCGACTTTTCCAGTATTTTCTCTCCAAATCTTCAAAACTCAGGTGTGGCGGGGTCTGGTATTTCTTACTGTTGGCCAGCTCACGGTATTGTCCCACCGTCATGGCTTTCTTCTTCTTATGGAATTGAGTGAACACACCTGCCTGGCCAGACACCACCTGCTGCAGGGGACTGCTTATTAGGATGTCACTGACGTCCTCATAGGACTGCCTGGCTCTCCACTCCTTGGGTGGGATGACCTTGGCCAGTCCAGCTCGGTGTGCCCCTTGGGACTCCATGTAGGCAATGTACTTGCTGAAATCTGAAAATTCTCTCATGGTTGGGCGGAAGGTCATGATGGCACTCCCTGGGCTCTGGGGGCCACAGTGCTCAGATGCCATGGCTACCGCTGCTCTGGGACCTTGAGCTTTGCAAGAGGGATCTTTCTGTCTGTCTCCGTGCCTTTTCTTCTCTTTTCCCTGTCTTCCTGCAGTGTCTTTTTCCTTCACTCTCTCTTCTGTGCAGAAGCTCTGTCTTTCCTTTCTTCCTTCTTCTCTTTTTTTTCCTAGTTCTTCAGTTTCCCGTTCGTCAGGATCACACTTTAAACATTAAATATGACTCTCAGGAGAATCACAAGTCTGAGCAGATGCTGGTCAATAGAGCCAGACCCTTCCTTCTCCTCTCCACACTCCAAACAAAAGCCAAGAGAGAGTAAGAGAAGAGAGAGCCTGCTGCCTTGACTTCCCAGGGACTCTGCTCCCTGGAGAGAGAGTCTCTGTGGAGAGAGAGGCCAGCCCAGGCCTACCTCAGCCAGCTGCCCAGGGGGCCTTGGTCCAGGCCTGTCACCTAGAGGTCTGTCCCGGTGGCCTGGAAGGCAGGGGAAGCTGAGATCTCTTCAGGAGGAACAACCCCAAACCTAATAGAAATCAAGAATAACAGAAAATAAGTGGATAGAAAAATGACTGAGCTAGGCAAAATTCAAGTTCAAATCAAAACACTGGTAAAGAGACACAACCATTTTGAATTCAGGTGGAGAAAACTGGGTTTTACAGTAAGTGAGTCTTGGTGACACTCACCTTGACCCTAGCAATTGGAAGTTGGTGCCGAGATAATCAGGGACTCAAGGTTGTTCTTGGATCCACATTGTCCTCAACGTTGTCCTGAATACATGGGAAATAAAATGTTTAGTCATCCAATTCAAGAAACTTCATCAATTAAAATCTAAGAAAAACAATACAAATGACAAATTAAGATTTCAAATGCAATTGTCAGAAAACCTAACCTCACTAGAGAAGAGCAGAGAGGAAACCTAACCTGACTTCTCGGAAAGGGTAAGTGGAAAACAGGCGTCAGACCTTAGCAAGACTAACTCCATGATGGAGGTGCTATAAAGACTGTAAAACTCAGCACAGAAGCCAAGTGGTGATGGTGCATGCCTTTAATACAAGCACTTGAGAGGCAGAGGTAGGCAGATCTCTGTGAGTTATAGGCCAGCCTTGTCTACAGACTGAGGTCCAAGACAGGCTCTGAATCTACAGAAAAACCCTGTCTAAAAAACAAAGACAGACAAACAAACAAGAAAAAAAAAAAAACTAAACCAAACCAAAATCCTTCAGCACAGGCACAGCTCCATCAATGCCCATCCTTTTGGGAAAGTCTCTAAATGAACTAACCTTGCTTTTTAGCTTCTGTTAATTGAGGTATGCCAACCCAGAACATGGTTTTGTGTTCAAGGTCACCCTGAGCCTGGGTCCATGCAACTTGAGATGTTTCAGGTCCCCAGGGTTCCCTTGATCAAATCACTGGGTAACACTTTGGAGGGGTCCCACACCTCCACCCACAAAAGTAAACAAACTAGCTCTTTCCCCAAAAGATACACAATAGGAAAATGAAATCCAGTGGCCATAAAATTTAAAAATTAAAAATCTGGAATTTCTGTAAGCAAGATTCTGTCCTTTGGGAAATAGGGAACACCTAGGGAATCAGACTCTATACCACAGGGGAGGACCCTGGGGACAAATCAATCATTCCCAGCCAGAAATGGGCCAGGATGCACGGCCGTGCTCACATGCCCTGGACCACCCATATTACATAGGGATAAGAACTAACTGGAAAGTCAACCCCTCGAGTGACAGAACTCATTGTGACTGGGGATCGCCAGGATAAATGTTGCCCCACAATAATCATACTTAAATGCCAACAGGACTGAACACAAATGAAACACAGATAAATCTGACACCCTAAAGCTGGAGCTTGACCAGCCGATCTGGTCAATGATACTCGTCATTTTCTCAGGACAAACACCCAAAAGATGTTGAAGAGAGTTCCAGATAACTGACCTTACTCCAACAGCATGGAGACCTGGCTGAAGACAGGGCAGCACCAGAGAAGCTTTCTCCTGTGAGACTTTCACTCCCTGTGGTCCTGGAGCCTCAGCTCTTGGTCTTTTATACCCGCAAAGGTGAATACTGTCATCAGTGCCCGCCCACCCACTTTAGTCACGCCCACCACTGGCCCCACCCCTCCGTTAGCCACGCCCAACTTCACTGGAAATGAAACAATCCCAATTCGAGAAAAGGCAAACCAGAAATACACTACAAAAAAGAATGTTATACATCACAGCAATATGCTATATGCCAAGTGTTTATAGAACCACTAAGAATTTTAGGGCCAGGAAGTGGTGGCTCACGCCTTTAATCCCAGCTCTCCAGAGGCAGAGGAGGGCGGATCTCTGTGAGTTCCGGGCCAACCTGGTCTACAGAGCAAGATCCACGACAGGCACCAAAGCTACAGAGAAACCCTGTCTCAAAAAACAGAGAGAGAGAGAGAGAGAGAGAGAGAGAGAGAGAATATTTTAAGAACGCATGACAGAATTTCACCACAGAGAGACACAAGCAGGTCTATGGTCTTGCTGGACAATTCTTAGTTTGGTGGTTATATAAGCACCTGACATCAGATACAGACAGGAAAATAAGCAGTGTCCTCAAATCTTGGCTAACTATACAAGGATAATTATTTAACCTGAATCCACCACAAAACAAATATGAAGATGTCTTTTTGCCAGATGGTTGTGGCTTATGCCTTTAGTCCCATAATTGGGAGGCAGATGCAGGCAGATCTCTGAGTTCAAGGCCAGCATGGTCTACAGGGTGAGTTCCAGGAATTCCGGGGTCAAACAGATTAACCTTGTCTTGAAAAACCAGGGGCAAATATATATATATATATATATATATATATATATATATATATATATAATTTCATAGCCAACATTCTGAAACTTTCATCAGTATTGAAGTACAAACATTTTAAATGTCATGGATTTGGTACTGAGCACAGTTTTGGCCTCAATGAAACAAACGAAGGATAACATTAAGAATGGCTGAGCCAGCAGTGTTTGGTGGTACACACCTTTAATCCCAACACTTGGAAGGCAGAGAATGAGGCAGGAGAATCTCTGTGAGTTCGAGGCCAGCCTGGTCGAAAAAGTGAGTTCCAGGTCAGCCAGGGATTTTATACAGAAACACCCTGTCTCAAAAATGAAAACAAAACAAAACAAAACAAAAAAACCACCCAAACCTACAAAACAAACAAAAACTACAACAACAACAACAACAAAAACCAAAAAAGATAAAGTAATTCATATGAGTAGACCACTTGGTTTCTATACTAGGTCAGTTTTGCACATTTGTACTTCTGGAGAATTACTAGTGGTTGATAAGTCTGTCCTAAATCTACAGAGATGTTTATACATTGGAGCTGTCTGGACTTTGATGTATATACAGGCTCTTGCCCTAACTGTGACTTTCACTCCTAAGATCTTTCCTAAGGAAGAGTTTTCCTGTCCCTGCTTGTCCCTATTTCTGGTAGGGTTCTGTTGTGATCAATAAAATGTGGTTTCATTTTACTCCTTTATGTTTGGTTTTTTGAATTTTACCTTGATACCAGTTCACCTAGTTCTTCAAGTTGAACGACTAGACAGTTCTCATGTAACAATGCTAAGTGTGAATTCAATATGGAACCAAGAAAGACCTTAAACTGATCAAGACAGGGTTTCTCTGTGCTGGAACTCTCTCTGTAGATCAAAATGAGGATTAGAACCCAGTTGATGCCAATAACTGAGTGGTTAGCCAGGAACAAGAGAACAGATACTACTATCAATGATGGGATTTAATCTTTATCTCCTTTTCTTTTTGAGGTGTGTGTTTTTCTTTTCCCACCCAGGTGTTTGGAAACTCATTTTTATTGACCAGGTAGGCCTGGAACTCACAGAGATCCTCCTACCTCAATCTCTGCCCTCCAAGTGTTGGGATTAAAGGTGTGTGACACCAAACCCTGCTGGCTCAGCCATTCTTAATGTTATCCTTTATTAGTTTCATGGAGGCCAAAACTGTGCTTAATATCAGTTCTATGACATTTAAAATGTTTGTACTTCAATACTGATGAAAGTCTCAGAATGTTGTATGGCTGTGAAATGACATTTTTTTTTCCTGATTTTTCAAGACAAGGTTTATCTTTGTGAACCAGGAAGTCCTGGAACTCACCCTGTAGACCTTGCTGGCCTCGTACTCAGAGATCTGCCCACATCTGCCTCCTGACTGCTGGGATTAAAGCCGTGGCCCACCACTGCCCAAACGCTCTTGTTAACTGAAGCATGTCAAGCAAGAACACTGTCTTTGAGCTTAAAAGCTGACCCTGAGGAAGGCTGGTGACTGTACTGGGATGCTGAACACCCAGTGCAGTTCCTGGCTGGCCAATAAAGACTTTCTGTTGCCTTAATCCCATGTCCCAGCAGTCTTCTCTGGTGGATATCCTCCCAAATTCGAAAACCAATGATTACCCATTTTGTTTTGAAACAATCAGAAACAAGACCACAGTAAATGGAATACTGGAAACTATTTTAATGAATCCAGATATCTTGAACACAGCAGAAAGTGTAAATTAGTTTAAGATCAAAGAACAGTCATGCTGGCAGTTGGTGGCACATGCCATTAATCCCAGTGCTCGGGAGGCAGAGCCAGGTAGACCTCTGTGAGTTCCAGGCCAGCCTGGTCTACAGAGGGAGACTCAGGACAGGCACCAAAATAAATAACAGAGAAAAACTCCTTCTCAAAAATCACAAAAAAAAAAAAGGCCTTAAAAAGAGTGCAGTTACCCGATCATAACTACAGAAACCAAATTGCAAGGTTAGTGTATTTTGAGCCTCTCCCAGAACTACGGATTGTGGTGGATTAGGTCTTTGTTTTCATTTGGATAGGTGGTGCTGTCTCCACCCTGACTGGTGCTTCCATCATGGAGTCAGGTGTGCTAAGGACTGGGGCCTGTCATATTCCCCACTAGATTAAGTGAATGAGTCAAGTCATGGACTCACTGTGCTCTCAAGAGGTGTAGTTGGTCCCAAGCACCATTAATTGTGCTAAACTAATGTATAATTCTCCATGTAGTTTAGGATGCATGGCTCCGACATTAATCCACTCCAAATGAGGATTAGAGGCCCATTTGGTGCCAATAGCTGAGTGGTTAGCCAGGAACAATGGAACAGAGACTGCTATCAATGATGTGATTTAACTCTTTGTCTCCTTTCATTTCTAAGGTGTTTTGTTCTTTGTTTGTTTGTTTGTTTTTTCCCAACCACACAGGTGTTTGGAAACTCATTTTAATAGACCAGGAAGGCCTGGAACTCACAGAGATCATCCTGCCTCAATCTCTGCCCTCCAAATGTTGGGATTAAAGGTGTGTGACACCAAACCCTGCTGGCTCAGGGTTTGTGTATTCCTTAATGTTTTCCTTTGTTTGTTTCATCGAGGCCAAAACTGTGCTCAGTACCAGTTCTATGCCATGAAAATGTTTTTACTTCAATACTGGTGAAAGTCTCAGAATGTCCTACAGCCATGAAATGATGTTTTTTCCCCCTGCATTTCAAGACAAGGTTTATGTGTGTAGCCCCCCGAAGTCCTGGAACTCACCCTGTAGACCACGCTGGCCTCGAACTCAGAGAGCCGCCCACTGCTGCCTCCTTCCTGACTGCTGGGATTAAAGGCAGAAGCCACCACTTCCCGGCCCTAAAATGTTCTTAGTGGTTCTGTGAACAGTTCCTGGCTGTTCTGGAACTCACTGTGTAGACCAGGCAGGCCTAGTACTCACTAGACTAAAGGAGTGAGCCACAACCACCTGGCAAAAAGACGTCTTCATATTTGTTTTGTGGTGGATTCTGGTTAAATAATTATCATTGTATAGTTAGGCAAGATTTGAGGACATTGCTCCTTTTCTTGTCTGTATCCTGGTCTGAGGTGGTAGTGTAGCCACCAAACAAAGCATTGTTCAGCAAGACCACAGACCTGTATGTCCCTCTGTGTCTGTCTGTTGTGAGGCTGTTATGTGTTCTTAGTTAGCTTTGAGGGGCCATGGGTGTGGTGAGGGGACAGGGAAGAAGTGTATGTGGCGGCATCCAGTCGAAGGTAGAATTCCTGTCTTGGGGAGACATATACCTCTACCTTCCTTTATAGCACCCCAGACACAAACCAAAGTATCCTACCACACTTCAGTTAGGAGAACTAATAACATCTTTATTGGGCCTGCTTACAGAGCATGGGTGAGGAGTAACTGACAGGAAAAAGCCATTTCATCCTAGCATGGAAAACAGATTACTCATAGCCAGTGTGTGGAGTCCCCACCGGGTCCTGTTATTGGTCCACACTGTGGCCTCTGTAGCACCACCTGAGACCGTGAGACAATTAGGGCAGAAGTACAAGGCAATGCTGAGGAAATACAGGAGGGATGAGCCTACACCTGTCTCTCCCGCCTCCCTGCTTCTTGTCCAGAAAGTCAGTCAGGGCACTCATGGGCATGAGCAGGTCCTTCCAGATGTGCTGATGCAGATGACGGCCGTGGTGCTCTGAAGATTGTACCATGCGAGTAGGTCACAGGTGCATGCATGTTCGGAACCATGCTGAGTGCCCCAAGACCTGCTTTCTCTCCCTGTGGCATCCTACTAGTGGGAGGTTCAAGTCGATGGTCGCATGAAGGCTCAGCTGTCAGAGAAGGAGGAAGGATGGAGACTCCTCAGAACTGTGCCATTTCCTTTTATTGAGTTGATCTCTGACCCAGAATAGGTGTGGCAGGACATTCTAAGGTGGTTCCATGGCCTTGTGGCTTTCCAGCCTAGAAGCTGTGATGATGTCTGCTGGCTGCTTCCCGTCAGAGCAGGTGTGTGGCCTACCTCTACAACCACATGAAGACTCCATCCTGACTGCTGGGATTAAAGGCAGAAGCCACCACTTCCCGGACTCCATCCAGGAGTCCCATTGTCGGAACCCACCTAAACTCCAAAAGCCCCATCACTGGCACCACAGTCAAATGGAGCATCCATTCTCTTCCTGCAGTTGCACAACCCACTGTAGATCCATCCTTTGCATCAATTCTGAGGGTGAGACCATGTGCAAATTAAAAGGTGACTTGAATCCAGGACCCAAAGTACAGTTTCAGTTGTCCACATAGCAGGCAGCCGTTGATTCAGATGACTAGGAATGTCCACTGGTGGCCAAAAGGTCTAAGGGGCAGGAGGCGAACCTGTGTCTGTTGAGTTCAAGTCCGTCTCCTTGAGTGGCAGGGAGATTTGGGGGCTCCTATCCAAGACTCTATCGGCCTGTTGTGAATGTTGTGAAAAGTCCGGGGCTCTGGCATCAGCAGTATCCATGGAGACCAGGGAGGCCTGCGAAGCTTGCTTGGAGAATCTTCTCACCGGCACGGTGAATTGAGGAGCCAAGAGCTTGGATGCTGAAAGGCGCTGGGACTCAGAGCCCACCTTAGCGTAAGGGCAGCTGTTGAGGGCTCTGCTTACCAGACACCTGAGGGGTCCCGCACACGGATGCCTCTGAGTCAAAGTGAATGTCCCCTGACTGGGGTGCGAGGTGACCTCTGGGTAGTCCACAGATCCATGCCCCTGGGGCTTCAACGGCTCACATCGCTCAGGCTGCAGGAGCCGAACAAAGGCGTCCATGGAGAAGCTCACCCTGGCCTCCCCACAGCTACACTGAGAAGCCACCTTGCCATAGTCGATCCACCTCTGGGTCGCAAAATTGATGGCCTCTGCACAGTTGAAGCCATGGTTGAAGCCAGCGTGGTAGCCATAGGGAAAGGTGACCATGAACTCCCCAGCCTCCTGGGTCATGCGGCCAAAGGGGATGCCATTCTCCTTGAGTACAGTGGGTGAGATGAGTGCCACCTTGTGCCTCAGGAAGGCCTGGCAGCCCTGGGAACTGCCCGGGAACAGCTGCCTGGCCAGGTGCTCCAGGCGTCGGCCATGCTCGGGGGGCACCGCATACCACGTCTTGGGCTGCCCAAAGTGCAGGTAGTTGATGCTGTACAGGTCCATGTCCTCGGTGTGCCACGCGAAGGTGGCCTTCCACATGCCAAAGTACAGGTAGGGCGTGTTGACACCCTCAATCACAATGCCGCATTCCTGCTTCAAGAGGTCCAAAATGCTCCCCAGCTGTGCCACGTTCCAATACTGAGTGTTCTCATCAAACAGGGAGCCGTTGACATCTGCACCATAGATCGGTGACCCAAAGAATCGACTTTTCCAGTATTTTCTCTCCAAATCTTCAAAACTCAGGTGTGGCGGGGTCTGGTATTTCTTACTGTTGGCCAGCTCACGGTATTGTCCCACCGTCATGGCTTTCTTCTTCTTATGGAATTGAGTGAACACACCTGCCTGGCCAGACACCACTTGCTGCAGGGGACTGCTTATTAGGATGTCACTGACGTCCTCATAGGACTGCCTGGCTCTCCACTCCTTGGGTGGGATGACCTTGGCCAGTCCAGCTCGGTGTGCCCCTTGGGACTCCATGTAGGCAATGTACTTGCTGAAATCTGAAAATTCTCTCATGGTTGGGCGGAAGGTCATGATGGCACTCCCTGGGCTCTGGGGGCCACAGTGCTCAGATGCCATGGCTACCGCTGCTCTGGGACCTTGAGCTTTGCAAGAGGGATCTTTCTGTCTGTCTCCGTGCCTTTTCTTCTCTTTTCCCTGTCTTCCTGCAGTGTCTTTTTCCTTCACTCTCTCTTCTGTGCAGAAGCTCTGTCTTTCCTTTCTTCCTTCTTCTCTTTTTTTTCCTAGTTCTTCAGTTTCCCGTTCGTCAGGATCACACTTTAAACATTAAATATGACTCTCAGGAGAATCACAAGTCTGAGCAGATGCTGGTCAATAGAGCCAGACCCTTCCTTCTCCTCTCCACACTCCAAACAAAAGCCAAGAGAGAGTAAGAGAAGAGAGAGCCTGCTGCCTTGACTTCCCAGGGACTCTGCTCCCTGGAGAGAGAGTCTCTGTGGAGAGAGAGGCCAGCCCAGGCCTACCTCAGCCAGCTGCCCAGGGGGCCTTCGTCCAGGCCTGTCACCTAGAGGTCTGTCCCGGTGGCCTGGAAGGCAGGGGAAGCTGAGATCTCTTCAGGAGGAACAACCCCAAACCTAATAGAAATCAACAATAACAGAAAATAAGTGGATAGAAAAATGACTGAGCTAGGCAAAATTCAAGTTCAAATCAAAACACTGGTAAAGAGACACAACCATTTTGAATTCAGGTGGAGAAAACTGGGTTTTACAGTAAGTGAGTCTTGGTGACACTCACCTTGACCCTAGCAATTGGAAGTTGGTGCCGAGATAATCAGGGACTCAAGGTTGTTCTTGGATCCACATTGTCCTCAACGTTGTCCTGAATACATGGGAAATAAAATGTTTAGTCATCCAATTCAAGAAACTTCATCAATTAAAATCTAAGAAAAACAATACAAATGACAAATTAAGATTTCAAATGCAATTGTCAGAAAACCTAACCTCACTAGAGAAGAGCAGAGAGGAAACCTAACCTGACTTCTCGGAAAGGGTAAGTGGAAAACAGGCCTCAGACCTTAGCAAGACTAACTCCATGATGGAGGTGCTATAAAGACTGTAAAACTCAGCACAGAAGCCAAGTGGTGATGGTGCATGCCTTTAATACAAGCACTTGAGAGGCAGAGGTAGGCAGATCTCTGTGAGTTATAGGCCAGCCTTGTCTACAGACTGAGGTCCAAGACAGGCTCTGAATCTACAGAAAAACCCTGTCTAAAAAACAAAGACAGACAAACAAACAAGAAAAAAAAAAAAACTAAACCAAACCAAAATCCTTCAGCACAGGCACAGCTCCATCAATGCCCATCCTTTTGGGAAAGTCTCTAAATGAACTAACCTTGCTTTTTAGCTTCTGTTAATTGAGGTATGCCAACCCAGAACATGGTTTTGTGTTCAAGGTCACCCTGAGCCTGGGTCCATGCAACTTGAGATGTTTCAGGTCCCCAGGGTTCCCTTGATCAAATCACTGGGTAACACTTTGGAGGGGTCCCACACCTCCACCCACAAAAGGAAACAAACTAGCCCCTTCCCCAAAAGATACACAATAGGAAAATGAAATCCAGTGGCCATAAAATTTAAAAATTAAAAATCTGGAAATTCTGTAAGCAAGATTCTGTCCTTTGGGAAATAGGGAACACCTAGGGAATCAGACTCTATACCACAGGGGAGGACCCTGGGGACAATATCAATCATTCCCAGCCAGAAATGGGCCAGGATGCACGGCCGTGCTCACATGCCCTGGACCACCCATATTACATAGGGATAAGAACTAACTGGAAAGTCAACCCCTCGAGTGACAAAAGTCATTGTGACTGGGGATCGCCAGGATAAATGTTGCCCCACAATAATCATACTTAAATGCCAACAGGACTGAACACAAATGAAACACAGATAAATCTGACACCCTAAAGCTGGAGCTTGACCAGCCGATCTGGTCAATGATACTCGTCATTTTCTCAGGACAAACACCCAAAAGATGTTGAAGAGAGTTCCAGATAACTGACCTTACTCCAACAGCATGGAGACCTGGCTGAAGACAGGGCAGCACCAGAGAAGCTTTCTCCTGTGAGACTTTCACTCCCTGTGGTCCTGGAGCCTCAGCTCTTGGTCTTTTATACCCGCAAAGGTGAATACTGTCATCAGTGCCCGCCCACCCACTTTAGTCACGCCCACCACTGGCCCCACCCCTCCGTTAGCCACGCCCAACTTCACTGGAAATGAAACAATCCCAATTCGAGAAAAGGCAAACCAGAAATACACTACAAAAAAGAATGTTATACATCACAGCAATATGCTATATGCCAAGTGTTTATAGAACCACTAAGAATTTTAGGGCCAGGAAGTGGTGGCTCACGCCTTTAATCCCAGCTCTCCAGAGGCAGAGGAGGGCGGATCTCTGTGAGTTCCGGGCCAACCTGGTCTACAGAGCAAGATCCACGACAGGCACCAAAGCTACAGAGAAACCCTGTCTCAAAAAACAGAGAGAGAGAGAGAGAGAGAGAGAGAGAGAGAGAGAGAGAGAGAGAGAGAGAGAGAGAGAGAGAGAGAGAGAGAGAGAGAGAATATTTTAAGAACGCATGACAGAATTTCACCACAGAGAGACACAAGCAGGTCTATGGTCTTGCTGGACAATTCTTAGTTTGGTGGTTATATAAGCACCTGACATCAGATACAGACAGGAAAATAAGCAGTGTCCTCAAATCTTGGCTAACTATACAAGGATAATTATTCAACCTGAATCCACCACAAAACAAATATGAAGATGTCTTTTTGCCAGATGGTTGTGGCTTATGCCTTTAGTCCCATAATTGGGAGGCAGATGCAGGCAGATCTCTGAGTTCAAGGCCAGCATGGTCTACAGGGTGAGTTCCAGGAATTCCGGGGTCAAACAGATTAACCTTGTCTTGAAAAACCAGGGGCAAATATATATATATATATATATATATATATATATATATATATATATATATATATATATATAATTTCATAGCCAACATTCTGAAACTTTCATCAGTATTGAAGTACAAACATTTTAAATGTCATGGATTTGGTACTGAGCACAGTTTTGGCCTCAATGAAACAAACGAAGGATAACATTAAGAATGGCTGAGCCAGCAGTGTTTGGTGGTACACACCTTTAATCCCAACACTTGGAAGGCAGAGAATGAGGCAGGAGAATCTCTGTGAGTTCGAGGCCAGCCTGGTCGAAAAAGTGAGTTCCAGGTCAGCCAGGGATTTTATACAGAAACACCCTGTCTCAAAAATGAAAACAAAACAAAACAAAACAAAAAAACCACCCAAACCTACAAAACAAACAAAAACTACAACAACAACAACAACAAAAACCAAAAAAGATAAAGTAATTCATATGAGTAGACCACTTGGTTTCTATACTAGGTCAGTTTTGCACATTTGTACTTCTGGAGAATTACTAGTGGTTGATAAGTCTGTCCTAAATCTACAGAGATGTTTATACATTGGAGCTGTCTGGACTTTGATGTATATACAGGCTCTTGCCCTAACTGTGACTTTCACTTCTAAGATCTTTCCTAAGGAAGAGTTTTCCTGTCCCTGCTTGTCCCTATTTCTGGTAGGGTTCTGTTGTGATCAATAAAATGTGGTTTCATTTTACTCCTTTATGTTTGGTTTTTTGAATTTTACCTTGATACCAGTTCACCTAGTTCTTCAAGTTGAACGACTAGACAGTTCTCATGTAACAATGCTAAGTGTGAATTCAATATGGAACCAAGAAAGACCTTAAACTGATCAAGACAGGGTTTCTCTGTGCTGGAACTCTCTCTGTAGATCAAAATGAGGATTAGAACCCAGTTGATGCCAATAACTGAGTGGTTAGCCAGGAACAAGAGAACAGATACTACTATCAATGATGGGATTTAATCTTTATCTCCTTTTCTTTTTGAGGTGTGTGTTTTTCTTTTCCCACCCAGGTGTTTGGAAACTCATTTTTATTGACCAGGTAGGCCTGGAACTCACAGAGATCCTCCTACCTCAATCTCTGCCCTCCAAGTGTTGGGATTAAAGGTGTGTGACACCAAACCCTGCTGGCTCAGCCATTCTTAATGTTATCCTTTATTAGTTTCATGGAGGCCAAAACTGTGCTTAATATCAGTTCTATGACATTTAAAATGTTTGTACTTCAATACTGATGAAAGTCTCAGAATGTTGTATGGCTGTGAAATGACATTTTTTTTTCCTGATTTTTCAAGACAAGGTTTATCTGTGTGAACCAGGAAGTCCTGGAACTCACCCTGTAGACCTTGCTGGCCTCGTACTCAGAGATCTGCCCACATCTGCCTCCTGACTGCTGGGATTAAAGCCGTGGCCCACCACAGCCCAAACGCTCTTGTTAACTGAAGCATGTCAAGCAAGAACACTGTCTTTGAGCTTAAAAGCTGACCCTGAGGAAGGCTGGTGACTGTACTGGGATGCTGAACACCCAGTGCAGTTCCTGGCTGGCCAATAAAGACTTTCTGTTGCCTTAATCCCATGTCCCAGCAGTCTTCTCTGGTGGATATCCTCCCAAATTGGAAAACCAATGATTACCCATTTTGTTTTGAAACAATCAGAAACAAGACCACAGTAAATGGAATACTGGAAACTATTTTAATGAATCCAGATATCTTGAACACAGCAGAAAGTGTAAATTAGTTTAAGATCAAAGAACAGTCATGCTGGCAGTTGGTGGCACATGCCATTAATCCCAGTGCTCGGGAGGCAGAGCCAGGTAGACCTCTGTGAGTTCCAGGCCAGCCTGGTCTACAGAGGGAGACTCAGGACAGGCACCAAAATAAATAACAGAGAAAAACTCCTTCTCAAAAATCACACAAAAAAAAAAAGGCCTTAAAAAGAGTGCAGTTACCCGATCATAACTACAGAAACCAAATTGCAAGGTTAGTGTATTTTGAGCCTCTCCCAGAACTACGGATTGTGGTGGATTAGGTCTTTGTTTTCATTTGGATAGGTGGTGCTGTCTCCACCCTGACTGGTGCTTCCATCATGGAGTCAGGTGTGCTAAGGACTGGGGCCTGTCATATTCCCCACTAGATTAAGTGAATGAATCAAGTCATGGACTCACTGTGCTCTCAAGAGGTGTAGTTGGTCCCAAGCACCATTAATTGTGCTAAACTAATGTATAATTCTCCATGTAGTTTAGGATGCATGGCTCCGACATTAATCCACTCCAAATGAGGATTAGAGGCCCATTTGGTGCCAATAGCTGAGTGGTTAGCCAGGAACAATGGAACAGAGACTGCTATCAATGATGTGATTTAACTCTTTGTCTCCTTTCATTTCTGAGGTGTTTTGTTGTTTGTTTGTTTGTTTGTTTGTTTTTTCCCAACCACACAGGTGTTTGGAAACTCATTTTTATAGACCAGGTAGGCCTGGAACTCACAGAGATCATCCTGCCTCAATCTCTGCCCTCCAAATGTTGGGATTAAAGGTGTGTGACACCAAACCCTGCTGGCTCAGGGTTTGTGTATTCCTTAATGTTTTCCTTCGTTTGTTTCATCGAGGCCAAAACTGTGCTCAGTACCAGTTCTATGCCATGAAAATGTTTTTACTTCAATACTGGTGAAAGTCTCAGAATGTCCTATGGCCATGAAATGACGTTTTTTCCCCCTATATTTCAAGACAAGGTTTATGTGTGTAGCCCCCCGAAGTCCTGGAACTCACCCTGTAGACCACGCTGGCCTCGAACTCAGAGAGCCGCCCACTGCTGCCTCCTTCCTGACTGCTGGGATTAAAGGCAGAAGCCACCACTTCCCGGCCCTAAAATGTTCTTAGTGGTTCTGTGAACAGTTCCTGGCTGTTCTGGAACTCACTGTGTAGACCAGGCAGGCCTAGTACTCACTAGACTAAAGGAGTGAGCCACAACCACCTGGCAAAAAGACGTCTTCATATTTGTTTTGTGGTGGATTCTGGTTAAATAATTATCATTGTATAGTTAGGCAAGATTTGAGGACATTGCTCCTTTTCTTGTCTGTATCCTGGTCTGAGGTGGTAGTGTAGCCACCAAACAAAGCATTGTTCAGCAAGACCACAGACCTGTATGTCCCTCTGTGTCTGTCTGTTGTGAGGCTGTTATGTGTTCTTAGTTAGCTTTGAGGGGCCATGGGTGTGGTGAGGGGACAGGGAAGAAGTGTATGTGGCGGCATCCAGTCGAAGGTAGAATTCCTGTCTTGGGGAGACATATACCTCTACCCTCCTTTATAGCACCCCAGACACAAACCAAAGTATCCTACCACACTTCAGTTAGGAGAACTAATAACATCTTTATTGGGCCTGCTTACAGAGCATGGGTGAGGAGTAACTGACAGGAAAAAGCCATTTCATCCTAGCATGGAAAACAGATTACTCATAGCCAGTGTGTGGAGTCCCCACCGGGTCCTGTTATTGGTCCACACTGTGGCCTCTGTAGCACCACCTGAGACCGTGAGACAATTAGGGCAGAAGTACAAGGCAATGCTGAGGAAATACAGGAGGGATGAGCCTACACCTGTCTCTCCCGCCTCCCTGCTTCTTGTCCAGAAAGTCAGTCAGGGCACTCATGGGCATGAGCAGGTCCTTCCAGATGTGCTGATGCAGATGACGGCCGTGGTGCTCTGAAGATTGTACCATGCGAGTAGGTCACAGGTGCATGCATGTTCGGAACCATGCTGAGTGCCCCAAGACCTGCTTTCTCTCCCTGTGGCATCCTACTAGTGGGAGGTTCAAGTCGATGGTCGCATGAAGGCTCAGCTGTCAGAGAAGGAGGAAGGATGGAGACTCCTCAGAACTGTGCCATTTCCTTTTATTGAGTTGATCTCTGACCCAGAATAGGTGTGGCAGGACATTCTAAGGTGGTTCCATGGCCTTGTGGCTTTCCAGCCTAGAAGCTGTGATGATGTCTGCTGGCTGCTTCCCGTCAGAGCAGGTGTGTGGCCTACCTCTACAACCACATGAAGACTCCATCCTGACTGCTGGGATTAAAGGCAGAAGCCACCACTTCCCGGACTCCATCCAGGAGTCCCATTGTCGGAACCCACCTAAACTCCAAAAGCCCCATCACTGGCACCACAGTCAAATGGAGCATCCATTCTCTTCCTGCAGTTGCACAACCCACTGTAGATCCATCCTTTGCATCAATTCTGAGGGTGAGACCATGTGCAAATTAAAAGGTGACTTGAATCCAGGACCCAAAGTACAGTTTCAGTTGTCCACATAGCAGGCAGCCGTTGATTCAGATGACTAGGAATGTCCACTGGTGGCCAAAAGGTCTAAGGGGCAGGAGGCGAACCTGTGTCTGTTGAGTTCAAGTCCGTCTCCTTGAGTGGCAGGGAGATTTGGGGGCTCCTATCCAAGACTCTATCGGCCTGTTGTGAATGTTGTGAAAAGTCCGGGGCTCTGGCATCAGCAGTATCCATGGAGACCAGGGAGGCCTGCGAAGCTTGCTTGGAGAATCTTCTCACCGGCACGGTGAATTGAGGAGCCAAGAGCTTGGATGCTGAAAGGCGCTGGGACTCAGAGCCCACCTTAGCGTAAGGGCAGCTGTTGAGGGCTCTGCTTACCAGACACCTGAGGGGTCCCGCACACGGATGCCTCTGAGTCAAAGTGAATGTCCCCTGACTGGGGTGCGAGGTGACCTCTGGGTAGTCCACAGATCCATGCCCCTGGGGCTTCAACGGCTCACATCGCTCAGGCTGCAGGAGCCGAACAAAGGCGTCCATGGAGAAGCTCACCCTGGCCTCCCCACAGCTACACTGAGAAGCCACCTTGCCATAGTCGATCCACCTCTGGGTCGCAAAATTGATGGCCTCTGCACAGTTGAAGCCATGGTTGAAGCCAGCGTGGTAGCCATAGGGAAAGGTGACCATGAACTCCCCAGCCTCCTGGGTCATGCGGCCAAAGGGGATGCCATTCTCCTTGAGTACAGTGGGTGAGATGAGTGCCACCTTGTGCCTCAGGAAGGCCTGGCAGCCCTGGGAACTGCCCGGGAACAGCTGCCTGGCCAGGTGCTCCAGGCGTCGGCCATGCTCGGGGGGCACCGCATACCACGTCTTGGGCTGCCCAAAGTGCAGGTAGTTGATGCTGTACAGGTCCATGTCCTCGGTGTGCCACGCGAAGGTGGCCTTCCACATGCCAAAGTACAGGTAGGGCGTGTTGACACCCTCAATCACAATGCCGCATTCCTGCTTCAAGAGGTCCAAAATGCTCCCCAGCTGTGCCACGTTCCAATACTGAGTGTTCTCATCAAACAGGGAGCCGTTGACATCTGCACCATAGATCGGTGACCCAAAGAATCGACTTTTCCAGTATTTTCTCTCCAAATCTTCAAAACTCAGGTGTGGCGGGGTCTGGTATTTCTTACTGTTGGCCAGCTCACGGTATTGTCCCACCGTCATGGCTTTCTTCTTCTTATGGAATTGAGTGAACACACCTGCCTGGCCAGACACCACTTGCTGCAGGGGACTGCTTATTAGGATGTCACTGACGTCCTCATAGGACTGCCTGGCTCTCCACTCCTTGGGTGGGATGACCTTGGCCAGTCCAGCTCGGTGTGCCCCTTGGGACTCCATGTAGGCAATGTACTTGTTGAAATCTGAAAATTCTCTCATGGTTGGGCGGAAGGTCATGATGGCACTCCCTGGGCTCTGGGGGCCACAGTGCTCAGATGCCATGGCTACCGCTGCTCTGGGACCTTGAGCTTTGCAAGAGGGATCTTTCTGTCTGTCTCCGTGCCTTTTCTTCTCTTTTCCCTGTCTTCCTGCAGTGTCTTTTTCCTTCACTCTCTCTTCTGTGCAGAAGCTCTGTCTTTCCTTTCTTCCTTCTTCTCTTTTTTTTCCTAGTTCTTCAGTTTCCCGTTCGTCAGGATCACACTTTAAACATTAAATATGACTCTCAGGAGAATCACAAGTCTGAGCAGATGCTGGTCAATAGAGCCAGACCCTTCCTTCTCCTCTCCACACTCCAAACAAAAGCCAAGAGAGAGTAAGAGAAGAGAGAGCCTGCTGCCTTGACTTCCCAGGGACTCTGCTCCCTGGAGAGAGAGTCTCTGTGGAGAGAGAGGCCAGCCCAGGCCTACCTCAGCCAGCTGCCCAGGGGGCCTTGGTCCAGGCCTGTCACCTAGAGGTCTGTCCCGGTGGCCTGGAAGGCAGGGGAAGCTGAGATCTCTTCAGGAGGAACAACCCCAAACCTAATAGAAATCAAGAATAACAGAAAATAAGTGGATAGAAAAATGACTGAGCTAGGCAAAATTCAAGTTCAAATCAAAACACTGGTAAAGAGACACAACCATTTTGAATTCAGGTGGAGAAAACTGGGTTTTACAGTAAGTGAGTCTTGGTGACACTCACCTTGACCCTAGCAATTGGAAGTTGGTGCCGAGATAATCAGGGACTCAAGGTTGTTCTTGGATCCACATTGTCCTCAACGTTGTCCTGAATACATGGGAAATAAAATGTTTAGTCATCCAATTCAAGAAACTTCATCAATTAAAATCTAAGAAAAACAATACAAATGACAAATTAAGATTTCAAATGCAATTGTCAGAAAAC
The DNA here is from genome assembly GCF_049852395.1 of Peromyscus maniculatus bairdii. NCBI lineage: Eukaryota > Metazoa > Chordata > Mammalia > Rodentia > Cricetidae > Peromyscus > Peromyscus maniculatus. Next base: position 10,904,668 of record NC_134858.1, on the reverse strand, counting down.
CTAACCTCACTAGAGAAGAGCAGAGAGGAAACCTAACCTGACTTCTCGGAAAGGGTAAGTGGAAAACAGGCCTCAGACCTTAGCAAGACTAACTCCATGATGGAGGTGCTATAAAGACTGTAAAACTCAGCACAGGAGCCAAGTGGTGATGGTGCATGCCTTTAATACAAGCACTTGAGAGGCAGAGGTAGGCAGATCTCTGTGAGTTATAGGCCAGCCTTGTCTACAGACTGAGGTCCAAGACAGGCTCTGAATCTACAGAAAAACCCTGTCTAAAAAACAAAGACAGACAAACAAACAAGAAAAAAAAAAAAAAAACTAAACCAAACCAAAATCCTTCAGCACAGGCACAGCTCCATCAATGCCCATCCTTTTGGGAAAGTCTCTAAATGAACTAACCTTGCTTTTTAGCTTCTGTTAATTGAGGTATGCCAACCCAGAACATGGTTTTGTGTTCAAGGTCACCCTGAGCCTGGGTCCATGCAACTTGAGATGTTTCAGGTCCCCAGGGTTCCCTTGATCAAATCACTGGGTAACACTTTGGAGGGGTCCCACACCTCCACCCACAAAAGGAAACAAACTAGCCCCTTCCCCAAAAGATACACAATAGGAAAATGAAATCCAGTGGCCATAAAATTTAAAAATTAAAAATCTGGAAATTCTGTAAGCAAGATTCTGTCCTTTGGGAAATAGGGAACACCTAGGGAATCAGACTCTATACCACAGGGGAGGACCCTGGGGACAATATCAATCATTCCCAGCCAGAAATGGGCCAGGATGCACGGCCGTGCTCACACCCCCTGGACCACCCATATTACATAGGGATAAGAACTAACTGGAAAGTCAACCCCTCGAGTGACAGAACTCATTGTGACTGGGGATCGCCAGGATAAATGTTGCCCCACAATAATCATACTTAAATGCCAACAGGACTGAACACAAATGAAACACAGATAAATCTGACACCCTAAAGCTGGAGCTTGACCAGCCGATCTGGTCAATGATACTCGTCATTTTCTCAGGACAAACACCCAAAAGATGTTGAAGAGAGTTCCAGATAACTGACCTTACTCCAACAGCATGGAGACCTGGCTGAAGACAGGGCAGCACCAGAGAAGCTTTCTCCTGTGAGACTTTCACTCCCTGTGGTCCTGGAGCCTCAGCTCTTGGTCTTTTATACCCGCAAAGGTGAATACTGTCATCAGTGCCCGCCCACCCACTTTAGTCACGCCCACCACTGGCCACACCCCTCCTTTAGCCACGCCCAACTTCACTGGAAATGAAACAACCCCAATTTGAGAAAAGGCAAACCAGAAATACACTACAAAAAAGAAGTTATACATCACAGCAATATGCTATATGCCAAGTGTTTATAGAACCACTAAGAACTTTTTAGGGCCAGGAAGTGGTGGCTCACGCCTTTAATCCCAGCTCTCCAGAGGCAGAGGAGGGCAGATCTCTGTGAGTTCCGGGCCAACATGGTCTACAAAGCAAGATCCACGACAGGCACCAAAGCTACAGAGAAACCCTGTCTCAAAAAACAAAGAGAGAGAGAGAGAGAGAGAGAGAGAGAGAGAGAGAGAGAGAGAGAGAGGGAGGGAGGGAGGGAGGGAGGGAGGGAGGGAGGGAGGGAGGGAGGGAGGGAGGGAGGGAGGGAGGGAGGGAGAGAGAGAGAGAGAGAGAGAGAGAGAGAGAGAGAGAGAGAGAGAGAGAGAGAGAGAATATTTTAAGAACGCATGACAGAATTTCACCACAGAGAGACACAAGCAGGTCTATGGTCTTGCTGGACAATTCTTAGTTTGGTGGTTATATAAGCACCTGACATCAGATGCAGACAGGAAAATAAGCAGTGTCCTCAAATCTTGGCTAACTATACAAGGATAATTATTTAACCTGAATCCACCACAAAACAAATATGAAGATGTCTTTTTGCCAGATGGTTGTGGCTCATGCCTTTAGTCCCATAATTGGGAGGCAGATGCAGGCAGATCTCTGAGTTCAAGGCCAGCATGGTCTACAGGGTGAGTTCCAGGAATTCCAGGGTCAAACAGATTAACCTTGTCTTGAAAAACCAGGGGCAAATATATATATATAATTTCATAGCCAACATTCTGAAACTTTCATCAGTATTGAAGTACAAACATTTTAAATGTCATGGATTTGGTACTGAGCACAGTTTTGGCCTCAATGAAACAAATGAAGGATAACATTAAGAATGGCTGAGACATAGCCGGGCGGTGGTGGCGCACGCCTTTAATCCCAGCACTTGGGATGCAGAGGCAGGCGGATCTCTGTGAGTTCGAGGCCAGCCTGGACTACCAAGTGAGTTCCAGGAAAGGCGCAAAGCTACACAGAGAAACCCTGTCTCGAAAAACCAAAAAAAAAAAAAAAAAAAAAAAAAAAAAAGAATGGCTGAGACAGCAGTGTTTGGTGGTACACACCTTTAATCCCAACACTTGGAAGGCAGAGAATGAGGCAGGAGAATCTCTGTGAGTTCGAGGCCAGCCTGGTCGAAAAAATGAGTTCCAGGTCAGCCAGGGATTTTATACAGAAACACCCTGTCTCAAAAATGAAAACAAAACAAAACAAAACAAACAAACAAAAAAAACCACCCAAACCTACAAAACAAACAAAAACTACAACAACAACAACAACAACAAAAAAAACCAAAAAGATAAAGTAATTCATATGAGTAGACCACTTGGTTTCTATACTAGGCCAGTTTTGCACATTTGTACTTCTGGAGAATTACTAGTGGTTGATAAGTCTCTCCTAAATCTACAGAGATGTTTAGACATTGGAGCTGTCTGGACTTTGATGTATATACAGGCTCTTGCCCTAACTGTGACTTTCACTTCTAAGATCTTTCCTAAGGAAGAGTTTTCCTGTCCCTGCTTGTCCCTATTTCTGGTAGGGTTCTGTTGTGATCAATAAAATGTGGTTTCATTTTACTCCTTTATGTTTGGTTTTTTGAATTTTACCTTGATACCAGTTCACCTAGTTCTTCAAGTTGAACGACTAGACAGTTCTCATGTAACAATGCTAAGTGTGAATTCAATATGGAACCAAGAAAGACCTTAAACTGATCAAGACAGGGTTTCTCTGTGCTGGAACTCTCTCTGTAGATCAGTTTGGCCTAGTCCTCAGAGAGATCAGCCTGCCTCTGCGGGTTGAGTGCTGGGATTAAAGGTGTGTGCCACCACGCCCAGCTAATACACAATTATTCTAAAGTATGCTTTTTACACCTGGGGTTCAAGTTCTGTTTCTATTGACGTGTTATTTGATTTGGATTTGAATTCTGATATTAACATTGCCAGCCCAAATTTGTTTAGCTTAATTTCATCTCAGTATTCCCATTGAGTTGCATCATTCAAAAATGTCTACATTTTTCTATATTTTCTTTAGGCTTTGAGCATAAACCTTCCTGAAGATACTGTAGCATTGCAGCAAAATCTTGTGTTATCTAGAAACCACTGGGCAGGATGGCTGGGTATGCTCAGACTCCTAGGTTCCTGTACTAGATAGGTATGAGAACAAACCATTCTGTCACCCCTTTGACTGACAAATCTCACTGTGACTGGGGACAGCCCAAATTAATGTTAGAGGACTTCAAGGGGCTGAAATTCGTCTAATATCCAACACCTTTAATCTAGGCATTTCCCCTTGTTAGCAGGTGTCTGCTGATCTGCTTGGTGCATCGACTCATCTGGACAATGGCAATATTACCAGGCTTCTGAGACCACTTGGTTGGCAGATACAAGGTTTGACTAAGTGTGCCCTCTTCTGATGCTTTCCAAACTGAGTAGACAGGTTGATCTGGACCCAGAAATATTAGAAGTTTCTTTGTGTGTATTAAAACAACAGTTAGGTTCTATTGCAGAATTGCTCCTACATAATTGTAGAGGCTTAGACTCACTGCTCCTGATGTAAGGGGACTATGTGTGGCTGTGGGAGAAACCTATTGTTTCTCTGCTGACAGATGGGGAATAATTAGAAAACACCTGTAAATTGCTGTGGAAATAAAAATCTCAAAAAGAAAAGGAGACAAAGAGTTAATTCACATCATTGATAGCAGTCTCTGTTCTCTTTTTCCTGGCTAACCACTCAGCTATTGGCACCAACTGGGCCTCTAATCCTCATTTGGAGTGGATTAATGTCGGAGCCATGCATCCTAAACTACATGGAGAATTACACATTAGTTTAGCACAATTAGTGGTTCTTAGGACCAACTACACCTCTTGAGACCACAGTGAGTCCATGACTTGATTCATTCACTAAATCTAGTGGGGAATATGACAGGCCCCAGACCTTAGCATACTCGACTCCATGATGGAAGCACCTATCCACCACAGTCCCTAGTTCTGGGACAGGCTCAAAATACACTAACCTTGCATTTTGGTTTCTTTAGTTATGATCGGGTAACTGCACTTGTTATAAGTTTTTTTTTTTTTTTTTTTTGTGTGTGTGTGTGTGTGTGTGTGTGTGTGTGTGATTTTTGAGAAGGGGTTTCTCTCTGTTATTTATTTTGGTGCCTTTACTTGGTCTCCCTCTGTAGACCAAGCTGGCCTCAAACTCACAGAGGTCCACCTGGCTCTGCCTCCCGAGTACTGGGATTAAAGTCAGGTACCACCACTGGCCGGCATGACTTTTCTTTGATCTTCAACTCTTTTACACTTTCTGCTGTGTTCCACGATATTTCGATTCATTAAAATAGTTTCCAGTATTCCATTTACTGTGGTCTTGTTTCTGATTGTTTCAAAACAAAATGGTTAATCATTGGTTTTCAGTTTTGGGAGGATATCCACCAGAGAAGACTGCTGGGACATGGGATTAAGGCAACAGAAAGTCTTTATTGGCCAGCCGGCAACTATACCGGGTGTTCAGGATCCCAGTACAGTCACCAGCCTTTCTCAGGGTCAGCTTTTGAGTACAAAAACCGAGTTCTGGGTTGACATACTTCAGTTAGCAAGAGCAGTTACCTGAGCATAACTACAGAAACCAAATTGCGGGGTTAGTGTATTTTGAACCAGTCCCAGAACTTTGGACTGTGGTGGATTAGGTCTTTGTTTTCATTTGGATAGGTGGTGCTGTCTCTACCCTGACTGGTGCTTCCATCATGGAGTCAGGTGTGCTAAGGTCTGGGGCCTGTCATATTCCCCACTGGATTTAGTGAATGAATCAAGTCATGGACTCACTGTGCTCTCAAGAGGTGTAGTTGGTCCCAAGCACCATTAATTGTGCTAAACTAATGTATAATTCTCCATGTAGTTTAGGAAGCATGGCTCCGACATTAATCCACTCCAAATGAGGATTAGAGGCCCAGTTGGTGCCAATAGCTGAGTGGTTAGCCAGGAACAATGGAACAGAGACTGCTATCAATGATGTGATTTAACTCTTTGTCTCCTTTCATTTCTGAGGTGTTTTGTTGTTTGTTTGTTTGTTTGTTTTTTCCCAACCACACAGGTGTTTGGAAACTCATTTTTTTTAGACCAGGCAGTCCTCGAACTCACAGAGATTCTCCTGCCTCAATCTCTGCCCTCCAAGTGTTGGGATTAAAGGTGTGTACCACCAAACCCTGCTGGCTCAGCCATTCTTAATGTTATCCTTTGTTTGTTTCATAGACGCCAAAACTGTGCTCAGTACCAATTCTATGACATTTAAAATGTTTGTACTTCAATACTGTTGAAAGTCCCAGAATGTTGTATGGCTGTGAAATGACGTTTTTTTTCCTGAATTTTCAAGACAAGTTTTATCTGTGTGAACATGGAAGTCCTGGAACTTACCCTGTAGATCTTGCTGGCCTCGTACTCAGAGATCCGCCCACCTCTGCCTCCGACTGCTTGGATTAAAGCCATGGCCCACCACTGCCCAACTGCTCTTGTTTACTGAAGTATGTCAACCCAGAACACTGACTTTGAGCTTAAAAGCTGACCCTGAGAAAGGCTGGTGACTGTAGTGGTATCCTGAACACCTAATGTAGTTCCAGGCTGGCCAATAAAGACTTTCTGTTGCCTTAACCCCATGTCCCAGCAGTCTTCTCTGGTGGATATCCTCCCACAACTGAAAACCAACAATTAACTATTTGTTTTGAATCAATCAAAAAAAAAAAGACAATAGCAAGTGGAGTATTGGAAACTATTTTAATGAATCCAGATATCATGAAGTCAGCAGAATGTGTAAAATAGTTTAAGGTAAAAGAAAAGACAGAAGAAGAGGATTCTGTTGAACTGTATAAAAAGATAAGCAGGTTTGAATGGGAACCTGGATGGATTAGCATGGAAGGGAAGTAAAGGCGTTTGCAAACACTCAGGTGAAATGTCCTGCTACATGGCCTGTAGATGTCAGTCTGTAGGCACAGTGCTGGCCTTTGGACCCTAGAACTGTGTAAATGGGGTGTGGTTCTCTTGCCTGACATCCAAGCTGGGGCGGGGGATGTAGAAGCTGGACTTGAAGGTTAAGGCTTTGGCTCATGTAGCAAATTTGAGGCCAGCTTGGGAAACCTGAGAGTCTGTCAGAATGAAAAAGAGAAATCAGCCAGCCGGAGGGCTCTCTAGAGTACCAGAACAAGAAACTGGGTGTCGAGTTGTAAGGGTTTTTAGTAGGTCAGTTTCTATGACCAGAAGCTCTATAGTGCCCCAAAGGCAAGCTCCATGCTGCAGGGGAGGGGAAGCCTTAGCTTCCCAGGCCAGGGAGTGGGAAGTGTGCCTCCATGTTTTCAAACTGATCCAGTAGCACTAGGACACCAGGCCTCTGAGCCTGTCCTGCTTTTGGGGACAGCTTGGGTCCACACAGCAGACTCAGATCTCTAAACATCCTGATCATTTCTCCTGCTATGACAGTTGGTCTCCCCGTGAACACTGGTGTCGACCTCCCCACCACGATGTCACAGGAGGTATACTACTTCTTGTAAGTCTGTGACCTGTAAGCAGGGCCTGGTGACATGTTCTCCTCTTTTTCATGTGGCCCCAGGTCACTTCTCCTGAGTTGCCGGTGGCCAACTCCCACTGTCACTTGGGCCAACATTGGTTGATGTTGAATTCTGTACTGGGTTCCTTCCCAATTTCCATGGGGGCCTTTGAGTCAGTCACCTGTTCCTTGAGACCATGCCACACTCCCTGAGTGAACCCAGGAGCTAAGTCCAGTGCTCCACATGTCCCTGGCCCACCTCACAGACCCTGGACGTTACTCCCCATCAAATAGTGGAACTTTTCCTCTTCCAAGCCAGTTGTGACTCAGGGAGAATTTGTAATGACTGTTCTTTAATAAACTTGCCTTAATGTGTGCATGCAAAGCTATGAACTGAAATACTAGAGCAGGGTTTGAAATTAGAAGTTTTGGACTGGAGATCTGCCCAACATTGAAGAGCATTTACTAAATAATCCTTCAGAGAACAAAAATCGGAATCCCATGATATAAGTTCACAATGAACACACACACACACACACACACACACACACACACACACACACACACACACAGAATGTTATGTGTAGTGTTGCACAGATCTTAGATCTCAAGGCCAGCATGAAGCCTAGTCTACAGAAGGAGTTCTAGGACAGCCAGAGCACTTACAGTGAAAAACCTGGTCTTTAGAAATAAACAAACAAATCACAATGGACTAACTCCATCTCCCGAGGCACATTCACAGGCATTTACCCACATCATTTATACATCATTAAAATATGAGAAGTGTAAGTTATATTTATATACCCTTCTGAATTGTTTTCTTCTAATACATGTAAATTTAAGCAAAATCATGCCAAAGAACACTCAATTAAAGAAGTAAAAAAGAAAAAAATCTTGGATCCAGTGACTTTTTGCTGCATTCATTTTTAGTGTATGTGTGTGTTGTATGTAGGTGTGTGTGTGTGTGTGTGTTTTGTGTGTGTGAATTTGGGCATGGGTGTGTGTTTTGGATGGCTGTCACTTTGGGGAGTTGGCTCTCCCTTCCACCAGTGTTTCTGTGGATTGATAGATTCTCAGGTTTGTGAGCAATTTCTTTTACCTGCTGCTCCATCTTGTTGACCTTCCATAAACAATATCAGACATGTGAATGAGGGCAAGACTGGACCATGTCACCCTGGAAGACAAATCCAATTAAAAAATGCTCCTTTAAATGCAGATTTAAACAGAAAATTCTCAACAAAAGAATCTCAAATGGCCGAGATACACTTAAAGAATTGTTCAACATCATTAGTTATTAGACAAATGCAATCCAAAAATTGCTGAGATACCATCTTATACCTATACTTATGGCTAAAATCAAAAAGGCTAATTATAGTCTATGTTGGAGAGGATGTGGAATTAAGGGGAACACTCCTTCACTGCTTGTGAGAGTGCAAACATGTACAACCACTTTGGAAATCAGTATGACATTTTCTCAGAAAATTGGGACTCAGTCTATCTCAAGACCCAGCTATAACCAATCTTGGACATATACCAACCATACCCCAAGGACACTTCCTTAACTATGTTCATTGCAGCATTATTCATAATAGCCAGAACCTGGGAACAACCAAGATGCCCCTCAACCGAAGAATGGATAAAGAAAGTGTGGTACATACACACAATGGAGTACTACACAGCAGAGAAAAACAGTGACATCATGACATGCAGGCAAATGGATGGAACTAGAAAAAAATCATCCTGAGTGAGGTAACCCAGGCCCAGAAAGACAAACATGGTATGTACCCACTCCTATGGGCATAAGCTATAAAGTATAGGATAGCCGTGCTACAATCCAGGGACCCAGAGGGGCTAGATAACAAGGAGAACCCTAAGAGGGATGCATGGCCAGGGACTGAATGATGCTGGGATTTCAAACTTGTATTCACCACGCCCTTCCTTCCTTCCTTCCTTCCTTCCTTCCTTCCTTCCTTCCTTCCTTCCTTCCTTCCTTCCTTCCTTCCTTTCTTTCTTTCTTTCTTTCATTTACAGATGGCATAGGGAAGATTGTTTTATAAACATTATTAGCAAAAATAGGGGGTGAGGGTGGAAGGGGTGGGGTACTGGGTTATGGGAATATGAGAAATCAGGTTGGTTGGGTAGGGTCAGGACAGAGGGGGAGAGTAATGAAAGAGATATCTTGATGGGAGGGCATTTTGGGGTTAGGGAGAAACCTGGTGCTAGGGAAACTCCCAGGAATCTACATAGATGACCCCAGCTAAGTCCCCTAGCAATAGTGGAGAGGGTTGTCTGAACTGGCCTTCTGTAATCAGATTGATAACTACCCTAATTGCCATCAGAGAGACTTCATCCACTAACTAATTGAAGCAGATGCAGAGATCCACAGCCAAGCACTGGGCAGGGCTCAGAGAGTCCAGTTGAAGAGAGGGAGGAGAGATTGGACAAGCGGGGACAGTGGCGGGGTGGGGGGAGTGTCAAGATCATGATCGAGGAACCCACAGAGACAGCTGACCTGAGCTAGTGGGAGCTCATATCTGGACTGATAGCTAGGAATCCTGCATGGGACAGACCTAGGACCCACCCAAGCCTTCCGCATGTGATAGCTGTGTAGCTAGGGCTGTGTGTGAGGCCCCTAGCAATGGGATCTAGAGCTGTCTTTGGCACCTGAGTTGGCTTTTGGGAACCTGTTCACCATGCTGGGATGCCTCCCCCAGCCTTGATGCAGGAGGAAGAGGAGTTTGGTCCTGCCTCAACTTCGTGTGTCACACTTTGTTGACCCCCATGGGAGACCTGCCCCTTTCTGAACAAAGGAGAAGTGAATGGGGGGCAGGTAGATGTGGACGGGAGATGGGGGGAGGGAATAGGAGGGGAGGAGGGAGGGAAAACTGTGATTGGTATGTAAAATAAATGAAAAATTTGAATTAAATAAATAAGAGGTCCTACTGGCTGAATTAGATTTCTGAGAGACAACCATGCTGCCTCATTTTGAGGTTAACTTCAAGGTAGGAAATGTATCCTGGCTTTTGGGGTCTGTTCTCATGCACAGGATTGTACATTAATGGGCAATAGTCTGTTTATCCAATCAATCTTGTTTCTTGGGTTGGGTTTGTTTTTGTTTTGGAGACTGTATCATGCTATATAGACCAGACTGAATGATGCTGGGATTTCAAACTTGTATTCACCATTCCTCTTCTTCCTTCTTTCCTTTCTTTCTTTCTTTCTTTCTTTCTTTCTTTCTTTCTTTCTTTCTCTCTCTCTCTCTCTCTCTCCCTCTCTCTCTCTCTCTCCCTCCCTCCCTCCCTCCCTCCCTCCCTCCCTCCCTCCCTCCCTTCCTTCCTTCTTTCCTTCCTTCCTTCCTTCCTTCCTTCCTTCCTTCCTTCCTTCCTTCCTTCCTTTCTCTCTCTCTCTCTCTCTCTCTCTCTCTCTCTCTCTCTCTCTTTTCTTCTCTTTCTTTTAATTTACAGATGGCATAGGGAAGATTGTTTTATAAACATTATTAGCAAAGAAGAAAGAACAATTTAGGGTCAATGGCTGACTTTGTGATACTGGGTTTATATTGGAGAATACTGAATAAAATTATTCTTTCTTGGCTAGATTCCATGTGTCCATAATAGCCTCGAACTCACTATATAATAAGAGTTAACCTGGAACTCCAGCTTCTTATGCCTTCACCTTCCAGTACTGGGGTTACAGACATATGTGACCATGCAGGGCTAAGATTATTCTTTTAATTGTATCTCTCTTTTAAATATTTTGTGTGTGTGTGTGTGTTACAAATATCTAAATGTACTGTCTTATCACTAAAGAAATACACTATTTCCTTTGTTTAGAAATGACTGAGTCAGCTGGGCAGTGGTGGTGACATACTCCTTTAATCCCAGCATCCAAGAGGCAAAGGCAAATGGATCTCTATGAGTTTGAGACCAGCTTGGTCTACAGAGTGAGTTCCAGGACAGCCAGGGCTACTCAGAGAAGCCCTGCCTCAAAAAAAAAAAAAAAAAAAAAAAAAGACAAAATCAAAAACCAAATCAAAACAAACAAAAGGAAGAAAAAAAATAAAATGCTTAAATGAACTGGCAAGCTTGAAGATGTTTTATAATTTAATTTCATTAAGGAATTTGTTAGAAATCTGAGGTCCCAATATTTTCTGGTACCTATTACATGACAGTGTTTTTATACATTGCTCTCAAGAAATTCCAGATACACTCAGAAAAGATCTCAGGATATGGAGTTTGGTGCTAACTAATTCAAAACAGTATCATCTGTGCAATGAGGCATCCAAGATCTAAATTTTACCATAATAATGTCTTGTCATGAAAAAACGTAAATACAGTTTCACAAATACGAATCTGCATGAAATTCAAAGGCCCACTCGCAAGCCTGTGTGAAAAATGGAAAATCAGGATTATGTCCATGACATAAGGCCTTTGCTGTCCAGGAGGTGGCGATGGGAGGTAAGCCTAATTACAAATGCCTGGAGAGGGTGCCCAGAGATGAGGGAGCCCAAAAGTGAGGCTCTTCCTCAGGAGATGAAGTCTTTTGGGGTGAGGGATCCCAACAATCTGAGGGGTAAGTGAGCACCAGATACACATAACTGGGGCCTGAAGACGGCGGTGAAATCTGACTCAGGTAATAAAACATTTGAAACCTGCAACCGAATCAGGATCAGCTGGAGAGGCTGCATAGTCCCCTAGTGAGCCAGCACACCCTCCCTCCTTCAGCTTGTGGAAGACACCCACGCTGGACACACAGGGGACATGTACTGTGCCGGACTGATTCAGGCAGGCAGAGGCAGGAGGGGGTCATGAACCATTTTACATTTCATGGGTTTTACTTGTTCTTATTTATTCATTCAATGTTTTTAATTAGACAGAGCTTCGTGTATCCCAGGCTGCCCTCAAATCCACTATATTGCAAAGCTCCTGATCTTCCTGACTCTGCCTCTCAAGTTTTAGAAGGGTCAGTCTGTCTCGCCTTTTATAAAGATCACTATGGAGGCTAAATGAACTGTGTAGGGTGAAGAATTGAAGCCGTATGAGTCTTGCTGTAATCCAGACACAGCTGCTGGCACTGAAGACTGTAATACATAGATATAGACAGGCAATGAGGCAGTGGTGGGTGCAGAAAGACAGGACAGTGGTTACGGCCAATCAGAGTAAACGAAGAACGGCTTGTGCTGGGCGTGCTGCTTAGACTGCACAGTGCATGCCCTGTACAGCATCTGAAGCCCTGGGTTGATCCCCAGCTCTGCAGAAACCGGAGGTGGTGGGTCACACCCGGGACTGGGGTGGGGGGATGGGAGGGCGGGGAGTGAGGGCTGGATCAGGAGTCCTGCTGTCTTCCTTCTGCTACACAGTAAGAGACCCTGTGTAAAAAAAAACCCAAAACCACAGCTCTCTAGATATTTGCTCGAGGGATGACAGTGTTTATTGAGGTAGGGAAGAAGGACAAGTTATGGTGGAAAAAAAGAGGCCACTTTTTTCAACTCATTACAACTTTCATAGTAATGCTAAATAATTTGATTGACAGCAGGCAAATTGACCTTGCTAGAAACTTAAATGAGAAAATTTATAGTGTTAGATTCAAGGGCTTAGCATAAGTGTTGATTTTTTAAGTATAGTCAATATTTTATTCTTTAAAAGTTTCATATATTTACACAATATATATTGAGCATATCCATCCACCACTACTTCCCTCCAACTCTTATCCTCTCCCAAGTTCACATCCCCTTATTAAAGTTATTCACAACCTCCCCAGTTAGTAATCCCCAAAGGAGAGTGACTCTTCCTTCCTTAGCAGCTCGCCTCTGCCAGGAGCTCCTTTGACAGGGGGGTGGGGGTGGGATTTCAGGCCCTCCTCCTCCTCCTCACCCATGCCCAATTTTTTGTTTTTTGTTTTTGTTTTTTGACTTTTTGAAGACAGAGTTTCTCTGTGTAGCCTTGGCTGTCCTGGAACTTGCTCTGTAGATCAGGCTGGCCTTGAACTCAAAGAGATCTGACTGCCTCTGCCTCCCAAATGCTGGGATTAAAGACATGAGCCTTCATTACCTGGCTCATGGTGGAATTTTGACTGGTGTGATTTTGTGCAGGTCTTGTGTAGAAACCGGGCTGCTGTGAGCTGAAATCTCCTTCAAAGTCTAGATTTTATTTTATTTTATTTCCAAATCAAGAATACCTATTTAGGGGCTGGAGAGATGGCTCAACAGTTAAGAGCACTTGCTGCTTTTCCAGAGGACCTGAGCTGGTTCATAGCACGCACATCAGACTGCTTACAACTGCCTTTATCTGTAGGAGATTCAACATCTTCTTCTGGCTTTTATGGGCACCCCACACATGTATGTATGCATGAAGACATACACAAATGCACAATTTTTTAAAAAGAATGCCTACTTAATTTCTCGACTACTGCTTTAATATATTCTCATAACTTTGTGTTTTCCTGTTGATCTAATAGCTTTCTTCATTAATTTTCAATTGATATATCCATACTAACGTGTGTGTGTATGTGTGTGTGTGTGTGTGTGTGTGTGTGTGTGTGTGTGTGTGTGTATACACAGAAAAGTATGTGTAGTTATTTAAGAAAAATACCTTGTAACCACTGTCTTGGTCCAGAAAAGAAAAGCTGGGGGTTACCAGGTGTGATGGCACATGCCTATAATCCCAGAACTTGGGAGGCAGAGACAAGAGGAGCTTAAGATCAGCCTTGGCTATGTAGAAATTCCAGGCCAGGCTCGGCAGTGAGACCCTGTCTCCAGAAAGGAAGGCGAGAGTCAACTGCTGGGGTGTGTCCACCTGAGCCAACTGAGCCGGTGCTGACCACTAAATCCAAGGTCACCAGACTGGCCCAAACACCTGGTGCTTGACCCAGTGGCCACCTCTGGACGACAGTGGGTGGCAGCATGGGGCCAGCCTTGGCTTTCTGGAGCTGCTGGATGGCACCTCAGCAAGCCTAGCCCTCTCCTTCCGTTTTCGTCCCCGTGACCTGGAAGCCACAACTGTCTCCGCTGCTCCTCCTCTTGGCATGGAGACACAAGCCTCAACCTTTGCAGTTTATGCTCCTTGGCCCACTCAGTCCTGAGTGCAAAGCAGGCCTTGCCTTTTGTTGATTAGGGGACAGTTATTCAAAATGTGTTGATTTCTGATGGAAATGGGTGTGGCCATGAGTTCGGACAGTTGAATAGCTGAGGTGGAGAGAACACCACCAGGTTCTCTTCTGGGGCCTCAATGGGGTCAACATCAGTGACTCTCAAGGTGTGGTTTCCTCTCCACTGGAATTGGTATTATCAGAGCATTTGCTCAAAAAGCTACTCAAGAAACTTCTCATGTCATAGACCTATTGAATTAAAAACTCTAGAGTAGGCCTTAGAAGTCTGTTTTTCTCATTTTCATTTATTACTATTACTACTACTGTGTGCGCGTGCTGTATGAGTGTTTGTGCCACAGCATAGGTATGGAGGTCAGAGGATGACTGTGCAGTGTGTTCGATCCTATCACCTTTAAGTGGGGTTCAGGGAATGAACTTGGGTTGAAGGCTCTGGCAGCACCTCCACCTCTGAGCCGTCTTACTGGTCCCAGAGATCTAGTTTAACGAGTCCTTCAGGTGACACTGGTGGACACTGGACTTGGGCAATGGCTGGTCTCCAGAGGGTGATTGTTCTCAGCCAGTGAACAGAGCCTCTGGGGCACCAGCATTGCATTGTAAAGGTCCCAGATATAATGGCCTTAGATGTGCCATCATGACTGAGAGTCCTTGCCACAGGGCACTTAACCTGTTACATAGACTTTGACACAATCGGATCGCCTGGTTTTTAAGGAACATGGGTCAAACTGGTCTTTGCTAACCTTTGACCTGGTGGAAGGCCTTTCTTGCCCTTTGATTCACATGGTAAATGTTACGTGTTACCTCCAAATTCTAAAGAAGCCCATGAAGCTGTGTACCTTTTTCCTAGCATTATAAAACCCCAGAACTCACCACTTATCCTTGACTTTGAAGTATCTACTTTAGAGATCTACCCACTGGAGGCCAGACCATTGCACTAAAAGAACTTTGTGGAGTTAAGGAGAGCCTGTCTTCAGTCTTCTTTTTCATCTTCTGCTACACACATGTACTATCAAGTTCCTAAAAAAAAAAGTTTGCTACTTTCTCTTCTCCTAGTCTTATTAGAATGAAATTATCCACAGAACAACCTGGTGTCCTGTGTGGTGGAAAAGCTGTTGAAAACCCAGCTGATACGGTGAGAGCTCAGATTCACAAAGAGTGACCCATGATGAGTGACATGGTTGTCATCTTGTGAGGTTGTTGTAGGTGTGAGAGACACCAGCACTGGGTGTACCCATATATTTATTCAGAGGTTCACTGTCTAGGGGTCCTGAAGAAGTCCTGAGGCATCCATCTGTCTATGCTGAGCTTTGCTTCTTCCTCTGCCTCCTGCATTTTCTCACTGCCTCTGCCTCCCATGAGTAAACAGAGGTGGTGGCGGCAGTGAGCTCTTGGCCAGTCTTGGGAGTGTCTGCCACACCGCACCCTGCATTGTTACCAGTTGTGAGGCAACCTTCCCTGGCATGGCTTCAGAGCTACAGGGCTTCCCGCCTCTTCATCAAAGAGAGGGTGGCTCCCAGCCAAGTCTGCCTCTGCCTCTGCTCCTGCATTGCAAATGGCCTGACAGCCTGGGATGAGAAATTCCCAGAAGGCACTCGGCAGCAATACTAGAGTCCTCTGGTCCTTCACAGTCCCCGCCCACAGCCCGTTGTTTTCTTGTATTAGTGAAGGAGAGAAATGCTGATGCAGCTAATGTGGTCTGTGCTTTCCCTCTGCCCACTGAGGCCCACTGCCTGCTGGGAACCCTGTATCATGCATGCCCGGAATGTGGTATGCTCTGGAAGGGAACCTTTCCTTTAGTTGGCAGCTCCACCTCCTCAGCAGTCAGAGAGGACACCTGGAAAGAGTCAGCACAAAGATACTCATCCTGGGCTTTGTCACTTTCTAGACATGTCTTTCAGTAAAGAAAAATCTACCCATTTTCCCTGAGCCAAAATTACAGTACAAGATTTTTGTGGGAAGGGCTGGGGAGATGCCTCAGTGGTTAAGAGCAGAGGACTTGGGTTTGGTTCCAAGCACCCACACGGTACTCCACAACCATCCATAACTCTAGATCTAAATAATCTGATATTTAAAAAAAAAAATGTAATGACTTTTTTTAAAATTCCATGTGCATTAGTGTTTTCCCTGTATGTATGTCTATATGAGGGTGGCATAACCCTGGAGTTACAGACACTTGTGAACCACTGGGTGTGGAGAATTGAACCCAGGTCCTCTGAAAGAGCAGTCAGTGCACTCAGCCTCTGAGTCATTTATCTTTACAGCCCTGATCTGATATTATTATATGACTTTCTAGGCATACACATGGTGCATGTCATACATGGAGACAAAACACTCACAGTCATAAAAAAAAAAAAAAAAAAGTCTGTACGGTGTGAATGGGATAGGCAAGGACGAAATTCAGTAGATGAAAGAGAACAACTTCTGTGCATCTGTATACTCTAGGTCAAGCTCAAGTGCCTTTCTCCTATGGATTCAGGGCTACCATTGCCTCATCACCATCCCACATGCTTATCTGATTCTTTCCTTCAGTGTTCTTAAAACTAGTAAACTTTATTTTTTGAGTTCATAATAGTTTAGCAGAAAGTAAGGTCTAGATATCAAAATCCACTCCCGACAGATGCCCAGATTATCAACATCCCCTACCAGGGTGGTGCCTTTGTTATACCTCCTTTGACACTGCCCTCCCAAGGCTGTAGTTCATCCGGGTTCCCTCTAGGTGCTCCATAGTCTATGGGTTTAGACACTTCATCAGGCACAGCAGTTTGAGTGTCTACAACTTCCTGTATTCCACCTGTCCATCCCTTCCTAATGATAGACTTCGATCTTTTTGCTTCACAGTTTCACTTTTTCTAGAATGTCCTATAGCTGGAGTCCCACCGTATGCAGGTTTCCTAGGCTGGCTTCTCTCATATGGCAACATCCAAGTGAGTTTACTCTGTGTCTGGTGGTTTGGCAGTTCACTGCTTTTTATTATTGAATACTATTCCACTGTATGGATGTACCATTGTTTGTCTGTTCGCATCACTGAAGGATATCCTGGTTGCTTCTGATTTGGGGTAATTATGAATATAAATGCTACAAACATCCATATATAGCATTTTGTGTAGAAGAAAGCTTACAGCTTATTTGTCTAAATATCGAAGAATTAAGTTACTGGGGTATCTTGAAAAAGATATAGTCAGCTTTGTTAAAAAGAAAACCAAAACTGCCCAACCATCTTCCCTCCATTACGGTTACTGTTCTTTTTCCAAATGGTCTAACCACATATTTATTTATACAAAGGGTCATACGAGCTTATTTGCAAATTCCATTCCTTGTCATACTTGGCCCAGTTGTGATGTTACCAGAACAAGGTCAGGATTGCTTAAGCATGCAGGAGCCAAAAGACCTAACCTTTCTTCAGAGCATATGACACGGATTTATTGAGTAATCTTTCAATGAACTGGCTCTGTCCTCTGGCTCTCTGCTTCCTTCTTTGGGCACTGTGAGATGTTGGTCATAGTGCACCTGAGCTGGAGTTGGCATACAGGTTTAAGACAGGGCATACAATTTGATTTAATAAATGTTGGATGCTGTTATTATTTTTCACAAACAAACTTGTAACATTAAAAATTGTGGCTGAATGTGTGCTTGTAGAGGTTGGTGTTCATGTATTAAGACTTCCTTAAGATTTATTAAAAGTTTTTCAGCTATGAGCCTTGTCTACCTAGTACACTGAATTATTTACTGTGATCAACCATGATGCTAGCTAACTTTTTTTTTTGGTATATTTAAGCAGCTTTTTCCAGATATTTTGAGATAATTGTATTAAATTATTGATTTCATTGAAATGCAACCATATATGGATACAAAAGTTTTTCCCCCCAATGTTTTTATTACCTATCTCTGCTTTAAATGGAAACCCACAGACAGTTGCCAGGAACTTGCCTCAGAGATAGTGGTCAGGAAACCCTACATGGTGTGGTGGAATGGTGGGTGCAGAGGTGAGGAATGGTGTGCCTGCCATGGTGGTCTTGGGTCTATCACTCTGCTTACCAGCCTCATGCCGAAACATCTGACTCTCTTGCTGTTCTTCACTGCTGCAGAGACTCCAGGGTGATGCCATGTAGTAACCCTCACTAACCCTCAGCGAGTGGTCTCTGCTACAGAGAGAAGTGATTGGTGTGGCTGAGTTTCTGCATTTTAAAAATCTTCTTTCTAGTATCCTGGCAACCCGTGTCTGTATAAACTGATGACATGACTGCCTCATGGCATGGTTAAGGGGAAAGTTCTTATTGTAGATGTGTGTGTGTGTGTGTGTGTGTGTGTGTGAGAGAGAGAGAGAGAGAGAGAGAGAGAGAGAGAGAGAGACAGAGACAGAGACAGAGACAGAGACAGAGACAGAGAGACAGAGAGAGAGAAGGGAGCCAGAGGCATCTGGTAGAGTCCAGAGCAGAGAAAGAAAGAAGTAGACTGAACATAGCGGGCTCTCTGTAAGAGAGGAGAGCACAGCAGGGAATGGAATGGAGACGAGAGAAAAGAGTGCGTAACTGAAAGAGCAGGGTCATGAGGAGAATGAGGAGCTGGGGAGGGAAGCGCATTTAGGGTAGGGGAGTAAATGCGAGGGCTAGGACTCTAGCATGGACTTTGAAATGCAGAACAGGTACTTGTGATAGGGAAGGAGCACCACAGGTGCCATGTGTCCTTTCTGCAAATGTACAGGGAATAGTTCCTTTGGTAGAGGGGAACCAGCTTCACAAATTCTTGAGGAACGCTGGCTTTTATCTAACTGCCAGAAATCTTCCTGCAGTCCAGGTTGAGCTCATTCCTGGATATTTGTACTGCCTTTGTGAGTTTGGGGAACTGGAGTTTCCTTTGGACTTGACAGTGTCTTTGCATCCTCACTTAGGAGGTCTCATATTTGAATGATGAAGATCATGAAGCTAGAATGAAGGAGAATAGACACTTTGGTCCTGGGGAGCCTGGCAGGAACCACCTGGCAGGAAGTGCCTGGTCAGAGACGAGTGTCGTGGATCTGGAGTGTGTGGCTGTGCACAGGAAAGCCTGGCTCCAGATAAGGATGCTCAGGAAAATTCTAGAATGAAGACTTTGTAATGATCTCAGGGTCCATTTTTGTGGACGTCCAGGGTCTACTGCATTTGTTTCTCCTGCCTGAGAAACCTCTTAAATGCAAGTGTCCTCATCTGGCTCTTGGGGTGACATCATCTTGACTAATCTTACAAATGACTAGTAAGCCTATTGCAGTGGTTCTCAACTTTTGGGTCATGACCCCTTTGGGGGTCACCTGACCCTTTCACAGGGATTGCCTAAGACCACCAGCAATTTTGCTACTGTTATGATTCATAAGAGTAGCAAATTTACAGTTATGAAGTAGCAATGAAAATAATGTTATGATTGGGGTCAGCACACCATGAGGAACTGTATTAAAGGGCTGCAGCTTCAGGAAGGGTGAGAACCACTGCTCTATTATAGTCATATTGTAGTCAAAGTTTACCTCATTTCTTATATGTGATTAACGCAGCAGGTTATTATCTTTCTCATTTCTCCTGTATGGTGAGGACCCAGTGAATAGGGCTGATGGAAGAAGCAGCTGGAAACTAACAACACAAATGAAAACACAGCCAGCACCTAAGGAACAGCTGAGTTAAATGTGCCACATGAACTGTCTTTTAAAATAAGACACCTGGGGGGCACTTACTCCTCCTCCAGAGGCCTGAGCACCCATCTCTGGTGGGTCACAACCACCTGTAAATCCGGTTCCAGGGCATCTGCCATCCCTTTCTTGTCTCTGTGGGAAGCAGACATGCACAGGATACACAGCCATGTGAGCAAAATACCCATACACACTAAAAAAAAGAAAAAAAAGAAAAGACACCATGGTCTTAATCAGGAGAGGTAAATAGCTTGAGTTATAATAAACTGTTTCTCATGTTCTAATACCAAATTCCCCACATCATTAACCACGCCTCATGCTGAGCACTGTACCTGGGGTTGGGTGGGACATTAAAGTCCCTTAGATGGAGACACAGACATGCAGGATGGCAGCTCCGTATGAAGCCACTCCTAAGAACTCCTAAGAAGCCACTACAATGTCTGGGGTCTCCCCAAGCTGCTGGCTTTAAGCACCTAAAGACTGTGTCTTCAGGCCAGGCTTGGTGGCGCACCGCTTTAATCCCAACACTCTAGAGGCAGAGACAGATGGATCTCTGTGAGTTCAAGGCCAGTCTGGTCTACACAATGGGTTCTTGGCCATCTAAGACTACACAGTGAAATGTTGTCTCAAAAAACAAACAAACCTTGATAAATAGTGCACAGGAATTATTTGTATTGCTATTGCAATTCTTTTTTAATTTAAATATTTCAGGATAAAAAAGCAAGAAAATATTTGGAAGAGAGGAAGGAAGGGAGGGGGAGGGAGGAAGAGAGGAAGGAAGGAAGGTAGAAAGGAAGGAGGAAATCATCTATTAATTACTTTCACCAAAACCTGGACCATGCTGGCACCCTGATGGAGGACTTCCCAGCCTCCAGTAACAAAAAGTCAGCATTTATGGTTTGCCCTATTAAGACAATACTTTGTTATTGAGGTTTCAGTTGATACATCCAGCCAAGCGCTCATCTGAAGCTCGTACCGGATGCTCATGGCGAAGGTAAGACTGATGAGAGAAGCGGGCTAGAGGGCATGATGAATGTCTGCAATGTGCCAAGAACCTTGGCTGTGACTTTGTGTCCGTCACTCATTTCCTCTCCCACGAGCTCAGTCTGTACAGCAAGGCCAATGGAGACTTCAGCTCCAGAGAGACAGGAGCACCATGCTCCCCAGCATGCATGCAACACTTAAACAGCTTTTCTGCATTGACGGACTGGACTGTGCAGCCTCGGCATCTTCCTCCTCCCTAAACTGAAAAGGAACTGCATCATTCATGGCAAGGAGGGGCCCTGCGGAGGCTAAGGAAGTTAGTACAAGCACCATGTAGCGGCTCAGAGCAGGAATGCTCGGCACAGTGTTCAGAGGTGTTGGGGGTGTGATTGGATTACGAGGTCTCTAGTGCCACAGGTAGCCTAATCCACGGTCACAGTTTAGTGGGCTATTCAGAGGTGAGGCCTCCGTGGCTTTGAAGGGCCGATCTTGGCTCCAGCCCCATCCTGACCCCCCATGTCCAGACCTCCACAGGTGGACTTTGTTTCCTTATGCCTCACCCACGATGGTCAGCCTTACAGCAGGCCTCCTGCTGTGAAACTTTCCTTGAGGAGATGTCAACAACTGTCTGTTCACCCCATTTAGGCCACCGACACCAGAAGGGTTGGTTCTTCTACCCAGGCCTGGCATAAACCAATGAGTGTATTGAGCTTACTCACAGGAGTGTGGGTGACTCTCAAAGAGTTTTGTTGCCTGAGTTTCACCTCATGATAGATCATGAACACAGGGAAGCTCCATCATGGAGTCCACGTTAACTATTATTATTAATTATTGTTATTATTATTATTGAGACAGAGTCTCACTGTATAGCTCTCGTGGACTTGTAACTCTCAGAGATCCACTTGCCTCTGCTTGGAAGTGGTGGGATTAAAGGCGTGCTCCAGCATGCCTCATCCCTCTGTCATCCACGGTTTATTTTGATTGATAATTCTTGCTCTCACTATTTATTTGTTTGTTTGTGTATGTGTGTGTGTGTGTGTGTGTGTGTGTGATGTGTGTGTGTGTGTGTGTGTGTGTGTGTGTGTGTGTGTGATGTGGAATTCAGACGACAGCTATGGGAAGTCCATTCTCTTCTTCCACTATGGGTTCCAGCAATTGAACTCAGATGGCTTTGATGGCCAGTGCTTTTACCCTCTGAGCATCTTGCCATCCCTGCCCGTGCTATTTGAAGACATAGAGGTTGCAGGC
Source organism: Peromyscus maniculatus bairdii (assembly GCF_049852395.1). Taxonomy (NCBI): domain Eukaryota; kingdom Metazoa; phylum Chordata; class Mammalia; order Rodentia; family Cricetidae; genus Peromyscus; species Peromyscus maniculatus. The sequence continues at coordinate 10,882,776 of NC_134858.1, read as the reverse complement.
AGACTTGATACATCACTCCTACTAACAGACTTGGCAAGAGAATGGCAAGATGGTGGTTGAAGCTTTGTCATTTCGAGTGTGGGCAGGATCCCTGATTTCAACCGGCTGATTTCTTACTATGCTAGGGACCAAGCCCGATGCCTTGAGCATGCATGCTCTGGGACTGCACTCTCCCCAGCCCCCCTCTAACCCTTGTGGAAATGCAGCCTTTCATGAGCTTGTATGTCTACCTAGATTGCCAGCTGAGTTGGGGGTAAGGTCAAGTTTGAGAGGTCCTGCCCTAGTGAGTGCTAGGCCTTCCAGTAGGGTGGAGACTCCGCCTTGGTTCCACTGGGATTGCATTTGAACCTCACCCATGTCTCTGATTTGTTGCTCCAACTCCAGATATTTTAATTGGCTGGAGTAAAAAACTTTAAAGCCTCCAAGTGACACTACCTCGTAAATTCCTGGTCAAGGCCAAGATCCCCCATCTGGCTCGGGGTCCATGAGGAGTTTGGCCGCAGGGGTACATGGGAGTTTTGTTTCTTCAGCTGCCTTTGAGATTCTAGTTTGGCTGGCTGGTTGTGAAGCTCCCGAAACGACGAAGTGCCGTGGGAGACTGGAGGGGTGTTCTTCTCTCCCCACCCGTCCGGTTCCAGCCAACAAGACACGTGACAAGGCTCCGGCTTCTCTGTCCCCCTTGTTGCTGTTCACAGCATTACCCAAGCTGTGGTGCAGCCCCCCCCCCCCCCCCCGCCCCAGGATTTCCTCACCTTAGGGTCCTCCCTTGTTTCTTCTGTGGGGGCCTCTGACAAGTGGGGCATCTGACAGGTGTTACGCGGGAACGATGGTCATGCATGTAGTTGTCATTTTCTGAATTTTAGGAGAAGCTGGAAACTTGCAAGTTTATGAAAAATACTTGGGGTTTTCAATGTCAGTGGCTAATTAAAAACACCGTAAAAGCCCCACATATTTTCAGAGGCCAGAATTGGTCCTGAATTCCAAGACAGGCTGGGTGTTCTATACACAGCCCATTCCGGTTGGAAAACTGACCCTGCAACTAACCTAAGTGATTTTGCTCTGCTTGCGCTGGTGGAAGACAAGAATCCTGGAGTGCTCGGATCTGGGCAGCCAAAAACTTTAGTCGCTTAACCCGGTCTGTGATTGCTGGCTGGGTGTGTGTCTGACTCTGTACCCCATCCATGTCCCCTGAATGTCTTTCTAGAATCACTTTGGTCCTCTCTCCCTGACACGTAGCCAGACTTTGTAGGAGATGTACAAAATGTATCCGTTTCCCTGGAGTAACAAAGCAGAAGAAAGAAGGGAAGTTACACTGTTCTCTCTGCTCTTCCTTCTCCCACCCCTGTGTCACCTAGGGTCCGAGCACTGGACAAAGCTCCTTGTTTTAGGCTGCCATGTATCTGCAAGTGACCAAATGTTTCTCTCTCAATACTCCCTTTGTGCATGATGATGTGGCTGGCATTTGTTCCTAAAAATAGATTGGCAACAGATGCCCTCGTTGTTGGGTGCTGGGTACATGCAGCACAAATTAAAAACCCGAGACAAAGGGTTCAAATGCCTGGCAGCTTTAACAACAGCTCTTACTGCTAGGAACAGGCCTTATGCTGTGCCGGGCAAGGTGAGGGGCTGACTCCCGTGAGCCCGGGGAATTGAGTTCACAGGGTGGATGCCATTGGGAATGCAGGTGGGGCTCTTGGGAGAAGGGCCCAGGAATATAAAGAACCACCAGTCCAGAAGCTCTTGTGAGCATAAGCAATAGGCCTGTGGTGGAAATGGCGATATCTAGTCATCATTGGACCCAGGAGAATCAGGAAGTAAGGCTGGATGCTTCACTGGGCTCACCTCAGGTCGTGACTCTCTTTGCCATCCTCTTCATCTTCCTCAACAGGGCCTTCTTTAATATGTCAGAGGAGGTTGAGGGCCATGAACCTCTAGGGTCTAAACATGAACCCCTAGGACTTTCTTTTTTCCTGCCGTATCCTCACAATGCTTTTATTTCCCTCTTTGAGCAATTTTAAGTGTTTCTTAACATCCACCAATGTATCCTTTCTCCCTTGAATTGTACTTGCCTGGGGAGTGTGGGAGTTAACACCATCACTGAGGAGGAGAACGTCTGCCTGTATCTGTGACCTCCCACGTAGAGCCACTTGCTGATGGTGTTATTGTGAACATTTCCTGCCCATGTGACCCAGCTACTAGCAGAGTGCTGTCAAAAAATGTCAAACAAGTGGATCTCGGCTCTCGGCTCTGGGGGATTGTGTTGGAAGGGCTCTGTACTTTGATTCTCCTGAGGCAGGGTCTTGCTTCCTACCTGAAGGTGGCCTCCAGCCCCTACTCTTTCCTGAATGCTGGAATCATCAGTACATCTCCTACACCCAGCTCAGTGATTCCATCTTTAAGAAAAAAATTTGTTTATTTTTATATGTATGGATGTTTAGACTGCATATCTGTCTGTACACCATGAGTTTGCAGTGTGGTATCCTTGGAGACCAGAAGAAGTCATCAGAATCCCCAGGACTGGGGTTACAGATGGTTGTGATTGGGCATGTGGGTCCTAGGACTTGAACCCGGGTCCTCTGAAAGAATAGCCAGTGCCCTTACCTGTGGAGTCATCTCCCCAGCCCCATCAACAGTCTTGATTTGGAATTTGTAAATCCTCTAGTTAGACACCTGAGTTTAGTCTTTCTAAAATTAAATGAAAGCCCAGACAACTGCCTTCTAAGTTCCACATTTTACTCACTGTCCACAGTGGTTAGCACCGAGCCTGGGCTTGAATTAATGAATTGTTGCTACGTTCCCACCAGTATTCAGGGGGAAAGCCTCTACTTCATCTGAATGGGGTTGAGTGGAAGGATGCTCAGGTGGGACACCAGCCTCCTTCTCCTTTGAACAGTGACTTCCAGTGATGGGATGAGATCAACAGCCTTCAGATAGAAGAATGAAATTAAGATGTTTATCCCAGTGTGGAGACATGGCTTTGGGTCTTACTGCTGCATTATTGCACAAGCTTCTGTCATGTGCTGGAGAAACAAGCAAGCACATTGGAGCCACACATAGCATTGGGAAGAAAGTCCTATCAAGGGTTTTCCTACAGTATTTACTTGCTGAATTTACTGCATGTTCCAGACTTCAGGGGCATTACATAGTGTTTGATCTTTATGCATGTGCACATATGTGGGTGCATGTGGAGGCTGGAAGACAACCTGAGATCACTTCAGAAATATTATCTCCTTGGAGATCGGATGGCTCCTTGGCCTGGTGTTCCCTAATTAGGCTAGAATGGCTGACCAGCAAACCCAGAAACCTCTTGTCTTGCCTCATGGCACTGGGATTATAAGTATGCCACCACTCAGATCAATTTTGTATGGATTCTAGGGTTTGAACTTAGGTCTCCCTGCTTGTGAGGCAAGCAATTTTCCATCTTCCCAGAGCTAGGACTATTTACTTTTAAAAGAGGTCAGTTCAACATCCCTGAAGTGCTCAGCCATTATCTGATGGTTTCTTCTACTGTGAGCTCATGGGAGGGAGTGGTCAGCAGAGCGGGGTCGGGGGGTGGGGGGTGGGGTGCACATACATGCATCCTTCTTATGGGATCTGAAATTGCCTGATACTATTATATTTAAACTCTTTTTAGTGTGATAAAAATATAGAATTTACCATCTCAGCTATTTTCAAGCATTTTTGTGAAACAGATATCAATAGCTTTTTCATCCTGTAAGCCTGAGTCTCTGTACTCATCGAATACTACCCAGTACTACTTTAGAACACTGTTCTAAGTTCAACTTTATAGAAAAAATGTCAGCTCTGCCACAGGTGAGCAGTGTCTGTTCTGCATCCTGTTGTCAAAGCATCGCCTACAGTCTAGTTCAGCTAGCTGTCTCCCACCGATGGGGGGACCCTACCAAGCTTGTAGGTTTGTTCTTATCTGTAAGGGAAAGAATGAATTCTAACCCAAAAGAAAACTCCTTCTTAGCTCCCTAGCATCTCCCAACCCACACTAGGTCAACTTCCTCACGCTATGTTGATTCTCTTTAATGCTAGAGACTCTACAGAGAGGGGAGCCAAAGACACAGCCTCAGGGGCCTAGAACCAACTGACGATTGTTACAGCCATGTGCTAACACATCTCCGTTACACCGGTTTCTACGGTTGCTGCTGCCTGCCTAAACAATCCTCGGCACCACCGTGTATAACAGTTTCTCAACCCGAATATTTTGCGCCTATTCTTGCTTGTCTGTGTTTCTTGTCACATTTCAACTCCTGTGACGTGGAGTCCCCTGGCCTTGCATGCATTTGATGGTTCAGAACTTGCTAGCTTTGTAGAGCTCTTGCCTTCCTTGTCTCAGGCAGAAGCTTCTGGGGGTGCCCCTGACTTCTGCTTTCTCTTCTGGGTACCCACCTGGCTCTGGAAGGTGCTGGGATGAGTTTAGGAGAGAGCGTGGAAACCAAATGAAGTTCTGCTTTCTCTGAATACCCAGCAGTCAGTGCAGCCACTGGCTCATGGTGGGCATTTAAGAAACTTTCTGGCCTCTTCTTAAAGAAACAACCAAATAGCAGGTGACGCTGTGCAGCAGGAAGACCCAAGAGAAGGCCAGCAGAGTCTTAGGGGCCATCGTCCTGGTCAAGGCCACAGAGCTCCTGGAGGTAAAGTTGAAGACAAGGAGTGAATCCCTGTCACCAAGCTGGGCTGCCTGGTCAAGGACATTAGATCAAGTCCCTAGAGATCTGCTTGTTCTCCCTGCCCGCTAAGGAATCTGAGATTATGGACTTTTCCCTGGGCTCATGTCCCGGCCAGTGGGATCTTCAGCAGAGACCCTAGAAGGGGGAGTGGCGAATGAAAGGGACAAGAGACACAAAGAATTGACAGCAAGACAGTATTCTGATCAAGCTGCAAAATTTTATTTTTCCCAGGTGGGTTTTATAGTAAGGAGACCAGGGAACTTTCTTTGGGAAAAGATCAGGGGACTGTTGAGTTACCAAGCAACCCAACCAAGCAACCTAACCACACAACATTGTTACTAGTGGTCACTGTAGCAGAAAGATAAGGAAATGTTAAGTTATTTTCTAATAACTTGTCCAGGCATTTCAAAAGTTTCTGGTTAGTGGCTCAATACTGGACAACAGAAACTTAACTCAGGCAGGCAATATGGCATGGCTCTTAAGATTGTCCTCAGCAGGCTCATTCCTAAAGGATGAGCTTCTAAAGATCATGCCAGGGCAGAAGCAGACTTGGGATGGCCAGCGGACCAGGTTCAAGGCTTTTGTTACTATTGGGAACTACAATGGTCATGTTGGTCTTGGTGCTCCAATGAGGTAGCTACTGCCAGCTGAGGGGCCATCATCTCTGTCAAGCTGTCCATTGTGCCTGTTCGGAGAGGCTGCTGGGGAACAAGTGCAAGGGAAAAGTTTTTAGCCATCTTGAGAGACGTTCCTTCCCTCCCAGCCTCCTCTAAAGGTATTTGCTGACCAGCAGTTTTAGAACTGACCAGAAGTTGAACTCATGGGAAGATAAGGTTGAAACAATAAATCTATATATCCTGGACTTGGCAGAACAAGATATAGGAAGTAATGGGCTCAACTGACCAGAAGTTGAACTCAGGGGAGAGTAGGACTAGAACAATAAATCTGAATGTATCTATCCTGGGTTCAGCAAAAGCAGGACATAGGGAGTAAAAAAAATTATGTCTCTATAGATACCCTGGATCCTGTTAGCCATTAGTAACCTCATGCTTATATATAAGTTCAGCCAGTAACTTCAAAGAACGACCTCACCCCAACCCCCTTGTCTGATCCCGAGATATGAAACTCTCTGCACGTAAACCTTTCCTATATAAACCCCTTAAAGTGAGTGCTCGGGACCTTCCCTCTTTTCACCTGCTGTAACAGAGTGTTGGGGAGGAGGTCCCTGCCTAGGCCGGAATAAACGAAACCTATTGTTCTTGCATCAGAAGTTGGCTCCTTGGTGGTCTTGTTGGGGGTTCACATGTGGGCATTACACAAGATTGGCAAACCCCACACTGTTCTGTGCAAGGTGACAGGCCGCTGTGGCTCTGTGTTGGTGTGTCTCATCCCTGACCCCAGACGCACTGGCATCGTCTCTGCTCCTGTGCTCAAGAAGCTACTGATGATGGCCAGTACTGATGACCGCTACACATCAGCCAGGGCTGCACTGCCACCCTGGGCAACTTCGTCAAGACCGCCTTTGATGCCATATCTAAGACCTACAGCTACCTGACCCCCGACCCCTGGAAAGAGACTGTGTTCACCAAGTCTCCTTATCAGGAATTCACTGACCATCTTGTGAAAACCCTCGCTAGAGTCTCTGTTCAGAGGACCCAGGCTTTAGCTGTGGCCACCACATAGGGGTTTTTATTCAAGAAAAATAGAGTGAATTAAGTTTGTTGAGAGAGGGAGGGAGGGAGGGAGGGAGGGAGGGAGGGAGGAAGGAAGGAGAACTTCCTGAGACTGAGGCTCCAGGTACAGTCCCCAGCATTCCCGCTGTGGCTTGCAATTGTCTGTAACTCCAGTTCTAGGGGATCCACCAGCCTCTGATGGCCTCCACTGGCACCAGGCACACAAGTGGTTCACAGAGCACATGCAGGTAAACACTCTCACACACAAAATAAATAGGAAAAGAGGCCTTCTGAGAGCAAATGGACTGGAGCGATAACGTCTCAGAGAAAAGTCTTTCTTCCTCCCCTTCTTCCTTCTTCCTCCCTCCATTGGAATTTGACTTTACAACAGTCACATGGTTGACATCTGAAGGTGAAGGTAGCTACCACACAGGAGGAGGAGATGAAGGGGCTTTTAGCTTCAAGCTGGGGGTGGAGGGGTGGGGTAAGTAGGAGGTTGTCGCTATGGTGCATGGCTTGAGGGTGTGAGGGAGGTAGGGCAGACTGGAGGGGAAAAGCAGCGAGGGGAGAGAGAAGCACTTCCTGCTGTGGAGGAGGAGGCTCAAGGTCGAGTGGAATGTGGCAAGTTTGTCTAAGGGCATCTGCAGGGTGGGCGTGGTGAGAGAGGGCCCTAAGAAAGAGGCAGTGGTCATGTGACCAGCAGCAGGGCTGGTGTTATCGGAAGGCATGGGATTGTGATTGTAGAGTGAGCGTAGACAGTCGCATCTCTGGTAGGAAGTTACCTCACCTGCAAAGTACAGTAGAAGGAGTCGGGGCAGCAAGGGTCTCGCTCATTCAGTGTGGTGCCAGGGTGCCGTCGGCACAGTGCGGGGGACAAGACAGGCACATGTTTTCAAACAACCTGGGCTAGAAACCCAAACCACAGAAGTGTACACCGATGTCCTTGCATTTCACCTCAGCCGCTGTCTCTCCCTTAGGCCTCAGCTGTAACTCTGCATAGGTGTTAGGCTGTCTAGCTCTGAGCAGAGGGACCTAAAGGAACTCAAGCCAAAGCTGCCTCCTCTGTGAACAGAGTCAGTGGAGAAAGAAAGGACTCAGGGTGACCAGCAAGGACAAACTGATGAGCATTCCTGAGCCTTCCTCTGTGCTGCTAAGAGATTCCCCTGGAATGAGCACTCAGCAAATATTTGCATCAGCTCTAGGCCTTCCCACCCTGTAAATTTTTTCAGAATCTTGGAGTAAAGAAATTTGTAATTTTAAAAAGCAAAGTCAAAATTATAATTTTTATCATTGCAAGGTGAGCACGTGGAAAAAAACAAAACAAATACAACACAAAACAAAAAACCAAAATAGTGTCTCATACGATGAGCAAAAAGAAGTCGAATAAATACAATTATCTGTGAGGTGTTGCACAAATTCTAATTGGTCTTCATAAAAACCCAGAGTCAGATATCAGGGTGAAAGCTGAAAGATCAGAGAAGCAGAACAGCCAGCCACTAGTTCTTACCTCTACACAATCCTTAGCCAAAAAGGGCTCGGATTTCCAGTCTCCTCCTGCCTTATATTTCTCTCTCTACCCAGCCATATCACTTCCTGTCTCCACCTCCCTAGTGTTGAGATTAAAGGCATGAGATCCCAAGTGCTGGGATCAAAGGCATGTGCCACCACTGCCTGGCCTCTATGGCCAGTGGCTTAACTCTGCATCTGATCTTCAGGCACGCTTTATTTGTTAGATCACAAACAAAATGTCACCACAGTAGGGTATGCAATTGTTGTTTATATCTGGCAGCCACAGGAGGCTGAGATAAAACTCTAACATACCCTGAGGGTAAGGCAGTGGGGCAGAGATGTGTATGCTCTGTGAGCGTGCGCGTGTGTGCATGCATGTGTGTGGGCTCGCACGTGCACGTGTTAGGTGCTGTCCACTAATGCTCTCACTGACCTGAAACGCACCAAGTAGGCGACACTGACCTTTGAGCCCCAAAGACCCACCTTTCTCTGCCTCCCCAGTGTGAGATCACAAGTCTGTGCCACCACGCCCTCCCCTTTACTCAGGCTCTGTGCATCAAACTCAAGTGGACTCTTGAGCTTGCGCTGACCCTCCACCCCCACGTTCGCACGGCCGTCACTGTGACGCTAAGCCATCTCCCCACCCTGCTTTTGTTTTCAATGCTTTCCGGACCACTCCAGTACGTGAGTCTCTGCTCAGAAATCTGATCAAAGGACTCAAGTTTTCAGTAATATTTTTATTTGTTTTGGTTGATATTTTTGAGATAGGTCTTGCCATGTAGACTAGGCTGGTCTTAAATTCTCAATTCTCCTGCCCCCTTCTCTCCAGTCCTGAGTCACCCTGCTTGGCTCATTAACCTAATGTATAATATCTTTCCAAGCCGTGGGTTATAATCCATTAGTGGCTCCGAGAAAACACTTAATTGATTAATTAATTAATTTGGACACAGGGTCTCAAGCCCGCCCTGCCTTTGACCTCCTGGTCCCGTTTCTACTTGCCCAGTGCACACCACCACAGCTTGTTTTTAGTACTGGGAATGGGACCCAGGACTTCTCACATACTCAGGCAAGCACTCCACCCACAAAACGACACCCCATCCGGTTTCCTCTGCTCTGTATGCCACCAGCCTTCCTCAAGTTCTTCCCACATGCTTTTCCCTTCTGGGGAAAGTCGTCCTAGCGTGGGCGGCTTTCCGCCGGCTGTCAGTTCAGATACTGTCTTCTCAGGCCATCTCCCAGGACTACAGCCTAAAGTCCTGTAGAGGTCATACGGTGGATTCATGGTGGGTTTTCAGCAATTCCTTTAACAGCACGCCATTTGAATTAATAACAAGCTTTCCCTCTGGGCTGTATTCACCACACAGAGACCCTGATCTTGTTATCACTGTACTAATTGGAGGTAGGGGTGTGCAGGTGGGGGAGGCACGTAAGCCGTGGGAGGAATAAAGGGTGTTGACGGTCTTTCCCTTCTGAGTTTCAGTTTGATGTCTAACTCTAGCACCAAGTAAACCACAGCAGGGCTGTGCTGTCAGTTTAGGAACTTCCCGTAACAGGGATTTGTCTTACAGAGCCCTGTTTAACTTTTAATTACGGTTCTTGGTTTTTTTTTTTGTTTTTTGTTTTGTTTTGTTTTGTTTTGTTTTTTTAGACAGGATTTCTCTGAATAACAGTCCTGGCACTAGCTCTGTAGATAAAGCTGGCCTTGAACTCACAGAGATCCTCCTGCCTCCTCTGTCTCTGCCTCCCCACTGCCTAGAGACTGATGCGGAACGGCAGGCTTAGGTTTCAGAGAGCACTGCTCTGCGGGCATCTCCCGCCCCTGTGCATCCCGGGGCGGGGGCCCTGGTGCGAACAAGCCCCGGCTTCTCATCCCCAGCCCCGGGGACCATCTCTTGGACTAGGCCAGACCAGCGTGGAGGGGTAGGTCTGGCACCCAGCAGCAAGGCGGCAGGTGACCAGTGTCCACGAGCGGGTGCCGCCGCAGAAAGGCCGGCCGAGCGCTGCAGCCATCTTCGGGGTGGAGGCGGAGAAGGGGCGCGGCCTTGGCCCGGAGCCGCCCCGCCGGAGCGGCGCACCGCGGACTTCCCTGCTCCTGCGGCGCCCAGGCGCGCAGAGGCCGCCATGGGCTGTGCGCGCTGGCTCGCCCTGGGCGGCCTCCTGGCCCTGGCCGGGCTGCTGCAGGCCAGGCTGCTGCTCCCGAACCAAGCGGGCTTCGGCGAGTGCGACCGCTTCTTCTACGCGGGGACCCCGCCCGCTGGGCTGGAGACCGAGGCGCACGTGAAGATCTGTCAGCGCTTCGCGGGCGCCGAGCGCTTTGCCACCCTGTACAGCCCGGGCCACCGCATCCCTGTGTTCTCCGCGTTCCGCGCTGCGCGCCCCGCGCCCCTCAGCACCGAGCAGCGTGGGCTGCTGGAGCCGCAGGTAAGCAGGGTTCGGCCGGGAGTGGGGGTGGGGTCGGACGTGACGGACGGACCCGAGGTTTTGATCCACTCCACCCCGTAACTGCAGCCTGTCTTGCCCCGGTGGGAGTCGTCACTTAAGCCGCAGGGGCGGGAGGTCCCCTGGGGAGATGGCCCTCCCTCCTTGTGGGCGCAGACGTCTGCAGTGTCTGGATGGTTTCCTGGGTAGTAGAGGACATGGACTGGGAGACAGCATTCGGTGACCAGGGGAGATCCGCGGGAAGCACAAGCTTCCCAGGCCCGCGCTCGTCCCCTCAGCAGCATTCACCAGGGTGATGGGCAAGTTCACCCCATTTTACAGGCTCAGGAGCTTGCAGAAGATCACCCAGGTGGTAAGATGAGCTGGTCTTGAGGCTAGGAAGTCACTGCCCTTTCTGCCGGGGAAAAGCTTCTGAGAGTGCATGGACTTTGACAAACTCCGTGGGTCAGTACCCACGGAAGAAGGGCAAACTAGTTTTTCCTGACTCTTCGTTTCTATAGATTATCTGACCTTTGGCAATCATGTCACCTTGCATAGTGTTGGGTCTGTCTGGTGGCAGGGATCAAACACTCAGAAAGGCCTCTCTGGGCCCTGCAGAACCTGCTGACTGGCTCTCCTCCCCGCTACACACCCTGTCTGTCTCTCTTTGACCTCTCCCAGCCTTCCAACCCTGCATGTCCACAGCCTTTGGTTCCTGATGGCCACCATGACAAAGCTTCAGGCTTTCAGGTGGCTCCACCTGAATGTGTGGGTTGTTTCTCTATCATATTTCCAGCTACCAGATCTTGGCCGGGCAGGTTTCAGGCAGGCTGCACCAATATTACCTTCTACATCCAACAGCAGCTTGTTGATCTCGGGACCTGTGAGGCCAGGCCAGTGAAAAGGGTTACTAATGTGTAAATATAGGGAAGACACATTCGGATCTAAAATTACCTTCCCCCAGTGTACCCTAGAACCCAAAGTTCTTTATGTTCCCCGGGTCTAGGAAGAGAGCAGCAACCTAGTCCATTCTCACCGAAGAGCTCAGTAGCATCTGAAGAGGACAAACGTACACAGGGTGAAGTCGTGAGAATTCTGAATATACCGGTGACCACCTGCTGCCTGCCTGTGTGCATTCAGACCCTGCTTCCTCTAGACTAGCTATTGACCTGTGATGACTGCAGGATTATATTAACATAGGATGGTTGTGGGGGGCGTTAAGTGAGCTACTATATGTTCTGTTCTCCAGAGGGGCAGGACACGTAAGTACTAGCTACTCTTATGCTGTCCACAAAACACATAATTTAACCAAGGTAAAACAGAGTCCTGCTAGATTTAATCCATTGGTAAGGTGATAGGGGAAAGCTTTAGGGTCTGGTTGGCATTTGTGCTGAGCCGGGAAGGATTAGGTAGGGTTCAGGAAGGAGATGAAGAGAAAGAGGGAGAAGAAATTTCAGCCTGGCATCATATGAGATGGGCGTGGCAGATTTGTGGATCATTGCTCAGGAATGATTGGGGCAGGTAAGCTAATACTGTATTATAAGCTATGGAGCCCAAGGACTCATAATAAAGGGGAGTCATGGGAGGGAGGAGCAGAGGAAGGAGTCATCAGGGGAGACTTAGGTGAGCCACATGACTGTTATTAAGGGAGTCATAAGGGAACAGGGTTTGACAGTGAGCCTGTGGAGACCCTGGGTGGAGCAATGGGGTGAGGCTGTGAGATCGAGGTGGAGAGCTGAGAGAATAGTTCCAGACAGCAGCTGGAGCTGAGAGACGTCCTGACTTCTGCAAAATACTGGAGGTTTGGACTGTGGCTCAGCGTGTGCCTGGCATGCACTTAGCCCAACACTGCATAAAATGGGGCTCATGCACACAGTTCCAGCACTCAGATCAGGAGTTCAAGGTCATGCTCAGGCTGCACAGTGAGTTCTAGGCCAGCTTGGGCTTTCTTAGAACAAACAAACACATTCATCCCCCATGCTGTTGGGGAGTCTCCAAGGCTGAGAACCGAGGCCACTTTTCCCTGCAAGATTTCTTCCACAGTATCCTCCCTTGAAGTCAGCAAGGGGGCCAAAGAAGATTGAAGGGAAGGGGTGGGGAGGGAGGAGACAGAAGCACAGGTACCTCTGGAACCACTGCAGCAGGCTGCCCCTGCTTCTGTTCCAAGACCTGCCTCTCCGCCAATGCCCTGCTGCAAGTCCTGCTCAGGGCTCAGTGTGTGCTTCCAGCTGCTTCCAAGACGTTTCTGTTGCCAAGTTCTTTTGTGCCTGTATCACCTTATGAGGTCAGCATGACCAAGAGGTCCAGGAGGCAGGAGGCAGGCAATTCGGCACTGGCCTATGACAATGAGTCAGGCAGGGTGGCACCAGCCCAGCTGGGCAGCAGGGCAGCTCTGGGGCAGCCTACAATTGCCCCCAAAGAAGGTCTCTGAATGGAGTCACTGGTGCTAACAGCCTTCCAGAGGTGTTGCTGCTCAACACCTTGGGGACAAAGTTCAAGCCGCAGGCTGGGCACTTCCTTTCACAAGACCCTTGTGCTGGATCCTGGTTCCTGGCCAAGTCCTGTGCCTCTTGTCACCACACCCGCAGGAATGTAGCCAGGCCTGCATTACCTGTGGTCCCCTGGAATGCCGTTCTCACATAGCTCCCGCCAACCCTGACCTTTCAGCTTCTCCCACTCTACCCTTACACCTTTGCTGGGATATCTTCTTCCAAAGTACTCCCCATCTGAACAGACCCTCCTCCTAAGTTAGGACCACACTCCTGTGCTCTCCTGTTCTAGTCTCCATCTCTTTATTCTCCACAGGGTCTTGCTATGTAGCCAGGCTGTCCCCAAGTTCTCCATCTCCCTGCCTCCACCTTTCTAGGATGGGGATTACAGGCTTTGACCACCATGGCTGATTTTGTTTCCTCCTCCCCCTTCTTCTGAGACAGGATTTCTTTGTGTAGCAGGTTGTCCTGGAACTCACTTTGTGGCCTCCAACTCGGGGATCCTCCTGTCTCTGCCTCCTGAATGCTGGCGATAACGGTGTGCACCACCATGCCCAGTTCTGATTTCTTCCCTTTTGTACTTGCTGTGGTGCTTTGTAATTGTCTGTTCCTATTGTCTGTCTCCCCTGCTTGAGCCCTATGACCATCCTGTCTGGGGACATTTTCCCCAAGACTCCAGAGAAGTGTTGGATTTAAGGAACAGGGTCTGCCAGTGCCTCAATGCAAATGGAATATTTTTGTATATGATGCCAATCATCTCCAATGTATATTCCTGTCCAAATCCAACAAGACCTTATTTTATAAACATGAACATTAAAGAGGAATGGCCTTAGAACCAGTGATGGCTGTGTACATTCAGTGATCTTAAAAAGATACACTGAGGTAGATTCATCACTGTCTCTTCATTGTTGACACAAGGAAATTGGCTCAGAGAGGTAAACTGGTGTCCAAGGTCACACAGCTTGGATCTGAAAACAGGACCCATTGCTTTTAGTCTAGTGTTCTTTTAATATACACGGGCATTCTCGTGTCTCTTTCATAAGGGAATCTTAATTTCTCCTCTTTCTCTTTTCCACTGTCACAGACAAGTGAGAATGTGCATGCAGATGCAGAAATACTGTTTCAGCTCCAGTGGTTCTGCAGTGACGGGGATGTTTCTAGAGGACCTTAGAAGGTTGTTTTTCATACTTCAGTAAATACCCGTGAAGTGGTCCCAGTCAGAACCTGGAGTTCTCAGTCTTCGGTTTCTGGCAGTTGCTTGCTGCCTACACACCCAGAAGCAGGTGGCCACACTGTTTGGTGTATCGTAATCTCAGCCCCTCTTTATTGCATCAGAAACAGATATGTAGAAGGCACCACACACTGAAGTCTCTGTGTACAGGCTGCAGCAGACAGGACAGTTTTGGGTTGTACTTCTTGATAAAAGGCTTGGTTCAGATTCCTGGACTGCTGTGTACAAACTGTGTGACCTTGTGTCTGCCACTCTGCATTTCCTGTTTGTTTATTAGAGGCAATAGTGACACCCATCATAGAGTGGGATTGGGACACTATAGTAAGCATGCAGTGTAGCACTGGGACTATAGAAACACATCGTTAGTACTAATGTGTATACTAGAGGGTGCTGGCTGATCACAGATGCACACACACTGGGCTAGGTGGGTGCCTTTTGCACTACCACATAGACCCTTCAACTGTGAATATTCTCAAATACGCTACATCCCACACTCATGTCAGTGCTCAGCACATAGGGAAAACCCGAAGGAGTGAAAAATTGGGTGGATGGATGTGTGCATGATGGATGGATGTGTGCATTGATGAATGGATGTGTGCATGATGGATGGATGTGTGCATTGATGAATGGATGTGTGCATGATGGATGGATGGGTGCATGATGGATGGATGGGTGCATGATGGATGGATGGGTGCATGTGTGGATGGAATAAATTGATAGAAAACCAGCAATAACAGATGGGCATCAGAGATACCTTCACCCTTTCTGGTGCTGAGCAACCAAGAAGTGTTGTATCACAAACAGTGAGCAAGGACATTTGAAGCCTGGGTGAAGCTGGAAGTGCAGGACTTGGGGGCGGTTCCTGTGTCAATCACAAGCTGGAAGTGCAGGACTTGGGGAGGGTTCCCGTGTCAATCACCCGCAGCTTCCTCAGAGTGCAGGAGTCCCTTGCCTTCCCTGGCTCTTTCTTCATCTTCGGATTCCCATTACTCTTCAGGCCATTTTTGGGATCATGCTAAGGGCTTGCTCTCCATCAGGAACACATCTACCCAGTGGTAATTCTCCATACTAGATCTCTTACTTCTGGCCAAGGTCTTCACCATAGAACTTAAAAAAAATCATGTAATAACTCTAGGCCCGGTAACCCATGCTTTATAGTGTAAGAAACTCAGCTCAAAGTGGCTAATGAACTTATCCAACGTCACTCAACTGTCAGACAGTAGGTCCCAGGCTGCCTGCCCCCTCTCCGGTGCTGAGCAACCAAACCCCTGCTCCATTTCTTCTCTCTCGAGCCACTTTGTAGATGAGTGTCCACTTGGACCGACAAGACAGCTTAGCGGGGCAGGGCACTTGCTGCCAAGCCTGAGGACCTGAGCTTGGTCCTTGGAACCCACATGGTAGAAGGAGAAAACTCCACACACTTGGCTTCTGATCCCCACACATGCCCCATGGCACGTGCCCCCTCCACCCATAATTTTTTTTTTTTTAAAGAGAGAGAGAAAGTGTGGAGTTGAGTAGGTGGGAAGGTGAGAAAGGTCTGGGAGGAGTTTGGGAAGGGAAAAGTGTGATCAGAATATATTGTATGAAAAACAATTTTTCAATTAAAAAAATTAGAAGTTTCTCCAGAGTCCAGGCTGTCTGATTTGATCTGCTGTTTTCTGGAGTTGAACCAGTTCTTTGGTTGGCTTATGGCTTTGCCACAAACACATGACTCTCAAAATCACAGCTTCACGTTGCTGGAGGCTTAGCTCTTGGCTCCTGGTGATTGGATAGAGCTTTCCTTGAGCCACAAACATTTTAATCTCTGGACTTCTAACTCCTCCCTATTAAACTGCCAATGCTAAAGGTGAAACCGAGGCAGTACAGTCTTCTGGGGAGACTTCTGGGGAGCTGTGCTTCTCTCTCTGTAAGAAGTACCACAGTCAAGGGAAGCTGGGATTTCCCTCATCTGAGATGCTGTTCCTTTCTACTGTGCTGTTCCTTTTTATTCCACGAAACTTGGCGTGGGTCAGAGCAGTCGTCCTCCTGATTCTGTGTCTGTTTGTTCAAAGAAAGGAGAGAAAGGGCCGGGCAGATGGTACTTGCTCTCGGGGGTGGAGGCAAGAGCATCAGCCTTGTACGAGGTCATCCTGAGCTACATAGTGAGCTTGTGAACAGCCTGGGTTACATGAGACCCTGTCTGAAGAACTAAACAAAAAGGGAAGGAGGAAGGGGAAGCAGAAACTGATTTTTGCACTGAACCATGTGTGGAAGGCCACTCAGCATTCCTGTCGTGTTTTTATCGACTCTGTACCGGACAGAAGTGTAGCTCACCCCAAAGGGGTCATTCTGAAGGCATTATTTAAAAATATAAATCAAATATCACGTTTAGTTAACTTACTTTAATTTCAGATTGCCCAGAGCTGTGATTGCTCTTCTGTTAGAGACATACAGCACTTTCACCAAGCCTAGGACTCTTTACTCCAGAATTCATTGAGTCACTAGGTAATCCTTGAGCATCTGCTGTTTTCATTGCTGAGATTAGATCAATGAACCAGATAGACATTACCTACTGTCTTAGGGCCTGATATCTGACAGAGGATACAAATGACAAGTAAAATGAATAAATGAAAAAAACATTGCATGCCAATAATTTTAAGTTCGGAGGAGAAAAAGAAATTAAGGTAAGATATCAAGAAAGGGTGTGGTTTGGAAGTGTTTTCTTACAACAGTGTCATTGAGCATGGGAACAAACCTGAAGGCAGGGAGGGAGCCATTTGAGAAGATATCTAGGGCGAGAACATTCCAGGCAAAAGGAGTTGTAAGTGCAAAGGCCCTCTGGTATGAGTGGCCTTTGTATGAGGAAGAAACAAGAGCCAGCATGGCATAGCAGGAAATGAGTGTTAGAGGTGGGGAGGGAGCCTGGGTCACTCAGGTTCTGGTGGGCTTTGGGGAAGAATGGATTTTTCCTTAGTGTGAAATGCGAAGTCTTCATGCAGGACTCAGAGCAGAGGCTGACACCATGATCCAATTCACATTTAATAGAACGGTTTTGGTGCTCATGAGAACAGACTTGTGGGCTCAACAGCAGAAATGGAGACTAGTTAGGAGAGTCATCCAGCAAGAGACAGTGTTGGCTTGGTCAGTGTTTGGAGGACTCGGGTCATGACTGTGTGGTTCTCAATGTGTTTTGAAGAAAGGACTAGGGATCTTTGGGGTAAGAGGATGGGTGGAGTTGTGGATGAGGCAGTAGAATTCCTGTGAATGAGAGGACAGTCCTGGGAGAGCCAGTTTGGGAGCATATCAAAAGCTGGTGTTGGCTGGAAGGACAAGAACACTATGGTGGCTACTAGAGGTGGGGGCATGGAGCTGCCCTTTCACAAGTACTGGTTAGTGGCCAGGTGGATATCTCCTAGAAGTGTGCACAGTGTGCACTTACATTTGATGATGATATGATGTTCATCACGCCGAAAGAGTTCTTACAGTCTTTCATGTCTGCTGCTGTAGTAAAACAGTTTGCCAAAAGCCGTGACAAAGAGCTTATTTGGTTTATAGTTCCGGGTCACAACCTGTCATTACAGGGAAGTCGAGGTTTCAAGAACTTGAAGCAGCTGATCACATCACACCCAGTAAAGAACAGAGAGCAGTGAATGAAGGCGCATGTGCCAGCGAGTGTCCCGCTTGCCTTCTCCACTCTTACACAGACTGAGACTCCCTACCTAGGGAGTGGGACCACCCATAGTGGGTGTGTCTTCCTGCCTTAACATAATCAAGATAATCTTCCACAGACAATTTTCAGAGCACATCGCCCAAGAAATTCTATAATTTGTCAAGTTTATAATTAACATTAACCATCAAGAGAGTGTAGATCTCATGTGAGGCTCTCTTACTCCACACACATGCATGCACACGCATGCATTCCAGCAAAAAGACACTGACACAGAGATACCTTGGAAGGTGTTAGAAACGCCTGCCACTTTTGCATGTTGGCACCAGGGTGTTCACATACACCAAAACTTCTCAAAATTGTACGCATTACATATGTTTGCTTCTTGATATGTTAGTTGTATCTCAATTAAATTCTCTCTCTTTCTCTCTCCCCCACTTCATGTGGATGTGTGTGTGTGCATGTGTGTGTGTGTGTGTGTGTGTGTTGTGTGTTTGAGATTTAGTTCTGAACATTCCAAATGTGAGACACCTTCAAGGTTTCAGTGGAGACTGCTGTCTCTCCATCCCTGCAGAAAGCCTAGCTTTTCAGGGAAGTAAAACCACAGGAGCCTTGCACATCCTGAAATTTATGAAGTCAGTAATGGAGTGAGCCCACCTCAGGGACCAGAAGAGGCAATGCAGGACATAGCTATCTCACAGTATGGAAGGAACAGAAAGGAGATTGAGCCACAGATGCATGTAAGACAGGTGAAGCTCTAATGGGCAGTTCACCTTGAGAGACAAAGGGAGCGGGTTGTGGCCAAAGGCACCACTAGGCTGCTCTACTTGACAGAGGGGTGGCTGGTTTTTATGTGATGAGGTGGGGAAGACTGAAGCTTAGTGACTGTTCCTCAGTCAAGGGCCCGGCTTTCAGTGATGTTTCCTTCTTCTGCATAAACATTCTGGCTTTGTGCTTGATGGGCTCATGGCTTATGACTTCATCTAGGAACTGAGAATCTTGCTGCTGTGACGTCATCCTTTTTGGTAAAGCCTTGGTCCCGTGGTTTGGTCTGGGCTTTATGATAAGGCTGAGAGCTTAAGTAGACGAGAAACTACAAGAAAGAGGAGAGGAGACACTCACCTGCCAAGGGGCGATGGGCCAAGTCAACCATGCCTGTAGTCTCAGACAAAACAGTTTCAAGTTGTCAGCATGTCTCCATGACTCAGAGGCTAAGACAGCAAAGGGGGCAGACACAGTATGAAGGCAGGTGCCAACCTTTAGTCCATTTCCAGTCATCCAGCAGATGCCTTTAGGTGCTGAGTCAGCTTCCTAGCAAAGCAGGCTTCCGGTTCCCATGAGTAGCCCAGGCAACCGCCGTAAACACATACCCGACAAAAGACTTCAGGGGAAGTTTGTTTGATTCATGGTTTCGGGAGATTTCAGCTCACATTCGTGGGAAAGGCCCGGTGGAGGACTCTAGCGCTGTGGTTGGAGCATTGGGCTAAGGGCGTGTATTCACATCGTCAGGGACCAGAGTGGCTGGGCTAGGTGCAGAGCCAGCCCCTAGTGGGCTGCTTCTACCAGCAAGGCCCACCTCCTAAATGTCCAGAAAAGGTTCAGAATATGAGCCTGTGGGGATATTTCCAGTGCAAACCAAAGTTAGTGATTAGTCCTTTTGCTATCCATTATCAACTAAGATCAAGCAAGGATTGAGGAGTCGCTGGGCTTTTGGTAATCATTTCCCTTGTCTCTGTTATTTGGGGGGCTGAGTTTTAACTTAGTTTAGTCAGAAAGGGCTTCTGGTCTGGGATGTCTTTTTGTATATTGTGAATATGTGTTGCTCCCATTGGCTATAAATAAAGCTGTTTCAGCCTGTGGCAAGGCACCTTAGAGGCAGGTGGGAAATCCAAACAGAGATGCGGAGAGAAGAAAGGAGAGGAGGGAGAGACGTGTAGCTGCTGCCCAAGGAGCAGCAAGACGCCAGCAGACTGGTAACGCCATGGTCACGTGGCAAAACATAGAGTAATAGAAATGGGTTAATTTAAGATGAAAGAGCTGGCTAGCAAGAAGCCTGCCATAGGCCATACAGTTTGTAAATAATATTAAGCCTCTGACTGATTATTTTATAAGCAGCTGCGGGACCGAGGGGGCTGGGCAGACCCGAGAAACGTACCACTGCAATCAGTAAATACTCTGACTTTGTGCCCTAATCTGGGGTTTTACGATGAAGATGTCAAATGCATGCTTTTAACAGGTGGCATGTCAAGGGTTGCATTTTTGAGACGCAATGGGGACTCCAGGAACCCTGTGTGACAGTATCTTAACATCATAATAAAGGAAAGAAATAGATCCAAATGCAATTGCTGATTGAATGGACCAGTATGCATGGCTGAACAGGACCCTCTAAGAAAATGGCCTCTGTCTGTTTCATTTCTGTTACTCTGATAAAAAGCAATTTAGGGGAGAAATAGGTTAATTTCAGCTTACAATTCCAGGTCACAGTTCATCATTGTATAGAAATCAAGGCAGAAATTTCAGCTAGCTAGTCATAGCACATCCATGGCCAAGAGCAGGGAGAAAAGAATACATTTATGCTTGCTTGGTTGGTTGCATGTGTTCAGCTCTGTCTCCACTTTTATATGTGCAGACCCCCCTGCCTGGGGAATGATGCCGCCCACAATGGCCTGGGTCTTCCCACATTAATTAACTGAATTAAGACAATGTTCCACAGACATCCACAGTTCGGCCCAATGTAGACATTTCCCCATTGATACTCTTCCCAAGTGATTCTAGATTGTCAGTTAAAGTTAACCATTGCAGCCCTCGTGTGTGTTCTTGAATGAGCATCCATCCGCCATTGTGTCAGGCAAGTGAAAGCATGGGGAAAGGGAGCTGAGTTTATGAGCCAATGACCTGTTTTGTGCCCATCCTTGGGTATCTCTGTTGTATCTGCTGTCATGGAAACCTCCTAGCCTCAGACATACAGTTTGAGATGGCCAGTGAGTGGCTTTCCTTTCTGCCCCTGAGCTGCACCAACTTCACTCTGTGAACTTTGCCATCTCAGTTCCGAGGTTCATGCTCCTAGCCTTTGAAAGCTACAGCTCAGCTGATGGTTATAAGGTCAGCCCATCCTTCCTGGCCCCACTGTGGCCCTTCTGCATACCCTGAAGCTAGAGAAATTCTCAGAACATTCACCTCCTTTCTTCAGGACGCCCCGTTTTCTTTGATAAACACATGGCTCCTTATCACAGCCAACAGTTTTTCCCTGTCACTGCTCTCCTCCCAGCTCATCTGGGCTCACACACCTTGCTGTGCCTTCATGTTGGAGGCTGGGGCTTCATTCTGGTTATTGTTTCAGTGTCCGTCATCTGTCCCATCAATGGCGTTGGCACACACTGCAATCTTTGTGTATTGCTTTTGGCTTCCTGAAATATTCCCAACTAGACCAGTTGCCCATATGTCTTAGTTAGGGTTTCTATTGCTGTGATAAAACATCATGACCAGGGCAGCTTGTAAAAGAAAGATTTTAATTTGGCTTATGGTTCCAGAAGGCTAGAGTCTATGATAGTAGATCGAAGGCATGATGAAAGGGGGCTGGAGCAGCCGCTGAGAGCTCACATCTTGATCCACATGCAGGAGACAGAAGGAGAGAGAGCACACTGGGAATGGCATGAGTATTTTGAAACTTCAAAGCCCCAGGTGACACACTTCCTCCAACAAGACCACAACTCCTAATCCTGCCTGAACAGTTCCACCAACCAGGGCACAAACGTTCAAACGTATGCGCCTATGGGGACCATTCCCATTCAAACTACTACATCAAAAATAAAGTCACCCTCACACCTATCTTTGCCAGCATGTTACAACCACACAGCTATTTCTGTGACTAAGAAGCATATGACTCAACTCCAAGTCCCGTTGAGGCAGCCAGGCCTGTGGTTGCTCCTCATTGGATCTTGCCTAACCCTGGGGGTAGCAGCCTTTTTCTGTGACAGGCCAAATGAGAAAGAGCTTAGGTGGTGGGGGTCAGATGTCTCTACTGCAGTTATTCAATTATTTTTATTTTAACAAAATAAAAAGTTTTATTTTAATAAGTGATATAGGAAAACTCTATTTATGAAAGCGTGTAGGCTAGGATTGGCTTATTGAATGTACGTTTCCAGTCCCTGGTCTAGCACGATGCCAGCACTCTGTATATTTGTGAATAACAAATGTCAGCAAGCGCTGAGCACCTCGCACGTGTGGACTGAGTAGTTCTAGTGGTGTTTGAAAGCTGTGCCTTCCTAATTCCTGTATGGCTCAGAAGCCGTAGGTGGATCTGAGAACGATTTCAGCGAAGCCTTTTGCTATGGTGGCTACTGTGGTTGTTATTTATACTATTTAGATTTTTTTCAATATATGCTCATGATCAAATTTTATTTTGAGATTCTCAAAGTATATAAAAAGTGGATCCCAGCTGTGGGAGCCCGTTCTGGGGTTCCTCGTGGCTTTACCCAGCAGGTCCGAATAGAGGATGATCAGGACCACGGGCCTGAGTGCAGGTGTCTGAGATGGCCTGCACTTGGCTGTGCTGGGGGAGGAGGTCTTTTGCTCCACCCCTTGGCGTCTCTATAAAAACCCTGGACCAGAGACAGTCGGGGCCCGTTGGAATAGGTTCCAGGCCCTCTCGAGGCTATCCTTTATTTTCTATCTGTTTATCTCCGCAACATTCTCCGCTATAAATCCTTCTATCTAATATTTCCTGCTGCTCGCACTCAAGAAAACTCTGGGAAGCTGTGGGGGTGGTGGGTAAACGCCCCACAGAATGGCGCCGTGAACAGGGACTAAAGAAAAAAAGGGACTAAAGAAAAAAAGGGACTAAAGAAAAAAGGGACAAAAAAAGGGGGGACTAAAGACAAATGAACAGGGACTTAAGACAAAGTAATAGGGACTAAAGATAAAGGAAAATAATAGTTTTATTACAGAGTTTTTGGTGAAAGTGCTGAGTTAGCCCTGCCAGTGGAAAGGCATGCTGGTGTTATGGAATATATATATATTTATATATATATTTTTTGGGAAGGCAGGCGTTTTATCCTCGAGAGAAAAGGAAAGCGGACTGGAAGGATGTCCGATGCTGCAGCGAAATTCTCTTCTGTCAAAATTTTCTATCTTCTATCCCTTTCTCAATTTCTATCTGTGATAAGTATAAGATATAGGGTAGTAATATAGTTTAGGAAAAACTTAGAAGTATAAGATTGTGTAGGAAAAAATAAGTAAGGCAACTAGACAGAAAAACTCAATTTTCTAACTTTGGGGGCTTTGAAAGCAAACTGGGGAAAAAAATCTTTCTTTGGGCTTTACGGGTAGTAAAAAAGCTCTTCTTTGAGCTTATGGGGAAGAAAAAGTTTCCTATGGAAGCTTTTGTCCTAGGGACAGCTGAAATGCTAAGTCCAAGCGGCAGGAGAAAGTAATTTCTCCCTGAGGCAAAAATGGGAGTATAAGAAGTCAAAGTTTAAAGTTGGCAAGTTTTGGGAAAAGTTGGTCTTTCTCCTGGGGGAAAAAATCTTTCTCTTAAACTCTAAAGCTTTTCTTGGAAAAATTGGGGGGAAAAAATCTCTCTAAAAAGCCTTAATCTTTCTCTCTTAAACTTAAAAACTAAAGCCTCTAACCTCTCCCAGTAAGAGGAGAGTAGAATCACCTGAAGATATTAGTATGGGGACCACCTGTGATTAGCTCTAAGGGAAAACAACAAACTTAAGACAGCAAAACCTCTAAGTTCTCTTTCAAGCGTTAAAAATCCTCCCTGCAATGCAGGAGGCAGGGACAAGTTCCTAAAAAACCTCTTCAAAGCTCTCTTCAAGCTGGTAAAAGTCAGTGGGTCAGAGTACCCTGAGGGAAACGCTTGGGGAGAGCAAGGGTGCAGAGCTACAGAGAGAGCCCAAAAGGGCTGGAAACTTTGCCTGAGAAAAGCAAAAAAGCCAAGCTTTTCAGTTACAGCCTGGCTGAGGCATCAAGTGCTTTGTTTCTGAGTGAGCATTTCAGAATGGAAAGGTGCTCCTAATCCTCCTAATGCAAAGATCCCCTGAAGCAATGCAAACTGTTAGCATTGTATCCTCATTTGTGACCAAAAACCCAGAGACGACTGGCCAGCGTCTCAGTGGGGGCGCATTTCGGGGATACTAGGGTTCCTGCAGTTGTAAACTTCCTGGAGCACAGAGCTGAGGCAGGAAGGTGCAGGACCCAGGGGAAGATTGCTAATGAACAAACGAAGCTAAAGCCAGTGGGAAGGGCACAGTTATCTGCTTTCCTACAAGTCCCGGGGTTGAAAGGTCCACAACTACAAAAAGAAATCTGAGAAAAAGCTTTCCTATCAGAGAAAGGACCTTTCTGGGAAAACAGTAAAGCTGAACTGTGTCTGAAGCAGTCGTGCTGCCGAGTCAGAACGCTGTCTGGGGAAAGAGCCCAGCCAGGGCAGAACAGAACTATCCAGGAGTAAAGCTTTCTTTTCTGTCAGAGAAAGCACCTCTTTGAGAAAAGCTTTGTTTCAACTGACTCCCTGAGATGAGGGAGTGTAGCCCTGAGGGGTGAAAGCTTTGTTTCAACTGACTCCCTGAGATGAGGGAGTGTAGCCCTGAGGGGTGATTGCCTCTGGCATAAGCTCTGTCCTTGAGCACCCAGACAAGCAAACACAACCCACTGGGGGACTGGGCCAGGTGAAGGCCTGATGAGGCAAAGCACCTGTTCTAATGGGAGTTTAGAGATGGCAAAAAACTCCCTTGTTAAATTTTTCAGTCTGTACGCAAACCACACAGACCCCGAAAAAACAGACAAAAAGCCCTACCTTCAGTAGCAGGAAAAGCCGCCACTGTAGTGTCGGAAACTGTTTCTGGGGTAGAGGGGATAAACTGAGACCAAACTGGATACTGTCAGGGAAAAATACTCTGAAGAAACAGAGGGAACAGATTCCTCCCCAGAAAATGCATGACCTGACAAAGCTGCTCGAGTTTGAGGCAGTTTTGGGGGAGAGAAAAAGCCCCTACCTCCAAAAGCAGCTAGCAGAGGTACAGAGCCGCAGACAGATAGCTGAAGCTCTGCATCTGGGGAAGGAAGGAACAAGCAAAATGAGAATAAGATCAGTGGGAGAAAATCTCTCTGAAAGAGCTATGAAAAAGCTGTTGTAAATGATCTTGTTTTTCACTGACTGGCTAAGGCAAGCACAAGCCCCGAGGAAAGTTGCTATCAGAAATGCCAGCCTCAATGCCGGCTAACGAGGCAGGTGTGGTTCTGATTCGGGGGCCAGTGTCTGATGAAGTTGAAACACCTGTTAAAGGCAGCTGAGAAGAATAGAAACCTCCCAATGTCCCATAGCTGAAAATGTAAAATGCTTGTTCAAATCTCCCATTGCAAAAGCAAAACACTTGGTTCAAACCTCCCGGGCAAGAATTTGTAAGCAAGTCTGGTAAAAGAGCACCAGTTGACTCTCAAACCCGATAAGAAATATGGGAAATGATATAAGGGACTGATATAAGGGACTGATATGGGACTGAATTATTATGGACTGATATAAGGGAAATGCATTCTGGGAAAGGTAGTTTTTCTGCTAAAGATGGTGACATTGCCCTGAAACACTTTGTCAGCTCGAAAATACATTCATGGTAAACTTAAAATACAGCTTTTAAAAGAATAAGGAGGAAAATCATCTAAGAGTTTAAGTGTCAGTTCCAATGAAAAATTGAAAGGATACGGAACTAGGCGCTTCGCGGTTTGGGGCTCCATTGGTAAAATGCCTTATTTACCCTAATAGCTGTGAGAAGTTTTTACGGTATTTGGATGACAAAAAGCTACCTATAAGAGCAAAGAAGCCACTTTAAAATCCTTAAGGGAAAGCAGTGTATACACTGAACGTTGTCTTAGATATGAAAAAACTTGTTGAAATTAAAAAAGTTTTTTTGCCTTTTGAACAAACTGCCTGCAATGAGTAATTCCTTTGCAAATCTGATAAGAAGACAAGGAAACAGGCATTCAGAAAAGAAATGACTGCTTTATAGATGGGAAACAAACTTCAGAAAATCTAGCTGTCTTACAAAAGAGTTGCTTTACCTGAAAGTTCCTTATAAGAAATCAATGCTAAATATCACCGCTGCTAATAACATCAGGAGTTAAAGCTAATGAAGTAAAAATACTAAATCCTGAAACTCAAGTGAAATGGAAAGATCCCTGCTCGGGATTATGGAAGGGTCCCGATCCTGTGTTAATATGGGGTCGAGGACATGTTTGTTTTTTCACAAGAGGAGAATGAAGCTCAGTGGTTACCAGAGCATCTGGAAAGGAGCGTGGAACTAAGAAAGGTCAAATCCAATGATGTTCCTATAAAGGAACCAAAATGAAAGTGGCTCGATTAGTATTTCTGAGGTTTTGTCACTGGTTAATGCAAACAGTGAGGAATAAGAGTTCAGAGCTGTGCCGCTTTTGGCTTTACTAGCGCCTTTAGAAAAATACCTTATATCACTTAATAGCTGTGCAGTATTGGCGAAGAGCTTTACAGCAGCTAAAGACAGTAATTTCACCCTCAGCGTAAAGTTTTTCAGTAGAATAAACCAAAAGTACTGCTGTGATAGAAACGTTTGTTTGAATTGAAGTTCTTAGGGGAGCTATTATGAATTTGGGTGAAGGGACAGCCTCTAGTTAAAAACTGTCTACCGTTGACAGTGCATCTCTGCCGGTCCGGAACGGCTGAGAGAACTGGCAACTTTGGAGTGTGGCTTCGTCCTGAGAGTGTTACAATCCCCTAGCAACAAGTATCACAACTCTATAATGACAACACTCACTAAATCCCAGTGCTTTATAACAAAGCTGACTATAAACTCTAAACTTTAGAAATGATGTACGTACTTCTTGTCTAGTTAAGAGAATCTTTCTGATAGAGATGGTGATGATAATTAAGAGTAAGAAGTAGAAAAAGACCAAAATAAGATATGTGAGTTGTAGAAATTATTCTGCCTTGTTATATCTGTGTTAAGAAATGTTTAGGTGTTTGCTAAGTTAGATATATGCTAATGGTAGCCTATATAAGTTTGTAAAATAGATCTATAGAGTTCCTTTAAGAATATAAGCTTGTAAGAAGTATCTAAGGTAGTCTTAAGACATGTAGTAATAAACTTGTAAGATGCTAGTTGTAAATGTAAGTTTAAATAAGAAATAAAATGGAATGAATATAAGTATATAAGAATAAATAAGAAATATATTTGCTAAAGTAGTTCTATAGTTTCCTTAAGAATATAAGCTTGTAAGAAGTATCTAAGGTAGTCTTAAGACATGTAGTAATAAGCTTGTAAGATGCTAGTTGTAAGTTTAAATAAGAAATAAGATGGAATGAATATAAGTATATAAGAATTAATAAGAAATATATTTGCTAAAGTAGTTCTATAAAGTATAAATAAGTAGATGTTAATATGATGTATGTGAGTGTAAATGTTGAATATAAGTCTAAATGCTTTGCAAGGCAAAAAAATGTTATATGTGAGTTTGTGAAAAAGTGTAAATGTTAAGTGTGAGTCTATTAATGTAAATGGTGAAAACACCTGAGACATAGGAGATAGTGTCCTAGTAGACTGCAAAGTAGGCAGTCTAAATGATTTCAAAAGCTCCAGAAGCCGCTAAGAAGCTAAGAATGGCGGACGCCAGAACTAGCACAAGGCATCCGCAGCTGAGATCCGTGGAATATCAACGCAGCACAGAAAAACCTGAGCTAACAGCAAAAACGGTGCGGTTTAAAATCTTACTATAACTAAAAAGGTCTGTCTGTGAGAACAAAAGTTGCAGAGACGCTTGTTTGAACAAAAATTATTAACTGCAAAAAGTTTTGGTTAAAAAAGTCTCTTCATATTTGGAAGTAAAAGCCTGATACCAGAATTTATTTCTTATTTAAACTTTTTGAACTTAAAATGAGATAAAATTACAAAAACATTTTGGTTATGGATTTCTTCAAATTTGGAAGACTAGTACCAATATTTATCATTTGAATTTTGGTACTTAAATGAAATGAACAATAGAGATTTCATTGCAATGGGACAATTTTGAGCTTACTTATAGTAATGACCTAGGAACGGTTTTCTGGAATTGGGTTAAAAATGAAACTGTTTAAATGAAGAAATGTATTTCTACTTAGAATCAAGATGCAATTTTGTGTATGCGTATATGCTTTATTAACTGGAGATTTATGAATTGTTTTGTGGAACTGTTTATGTAAAAATGGAATTACTTATGGAACTGGTTTTGTGTTACAAATGGAACTGTTCAAACAGATAAGTTTGGGTTCCTCTAACTAGGTTTGAGACTTTGTTTAAAAAATTATAAAGGAGGAGTTATGAGATTGAATTATGTTCGCAGAAACCTATTGATATTAATGCACCCTGGTTTTGTGGAGTTAAGAAAATGTTTAAGTTTGATGTGGATACATCGAAGTTTTTCCTGTTCTGTTAACAAGAAAATTCAAATGACTGAGTTAAAGTTGTAAGACGGAGAAAATTGTTAACTATATATAGCACCATATATGCTAATTCTAATGGTTCTGTTAAGAGTTTGTTTTGAGTTGTAAGATTGAGAGAATTGTGACTATGTATAGCAATATTTATGTTAACCTGTTAATGGTAATGATGAAGCTAAGGGATTCTTTAAGTTTGTAGTCGCCTTAAGAGTTTTTGGTTTAGAAAGGGCTTGAGGCAGCTAAGACTGCTGTAGTCACCTTGGACCTAATTCAAAAGAGAAATGCCATCTATATCATCCTCTACTCCCATACTGGGAGGTGTAACAGCTATGGAGATTGCTGTAAGCCATTAATAGTTATTTTTTTATATATTAAGAAGGGGGGACCTGTGGGAGCCCGTTCTGGGGTTCCTCGTGGCTTTACCCAGCAGGTCCGAATAGAGGATGATCAGGACCACGGGCCTGAATGCAGGTGTCTGAGATGGCCTGCACTTGGCTGTGCTGGGGGAGGAGGTCTTTTGCTCCACCCCTTGGCGTCTCTATAAAAACCCTGGACCTCAGATAGTCGGGGCCCGTTGGAATAGGTTCCAGGCCCTCTCGAGGCTATCCTTTATTTTCTATCTGTTTATCTCCACAAGATTCTTCGCTATAAATCCTTCTATCTAATATTTCCTGCTGCTCGCACTCAAGAAAACTCTGGGAAGCTGTGGGGGTGGTGGGTAAACGCCCCACACCCAGCCAGGCGGTGGTGGTGCACGCCTTTAATCCCAGCACTTGGGAGGCAGAACCAGGCAGATCTCTGTGAGTTCGAGGCCAGCCTGATCTCCAAAATGAGTTCCAGGAAAGGCGCAAAGCTACACAGAGAAACCTTGTCTGGGGGGGGCGGCGGGGGGGGGGGAGTGGATCCCATTTCTCAAAATAACCAATCTTCATAGATTGTGTATGTGTAGATATGTGTATATAACAGTCCAGAAATTTCTGTCACACCTAAAGATGAATGCACTACTTCATACTCTTATTTTAGTAACCAAGGTCCTATGATGCCTCAGCAAACACATCTGTCAGACAGTCTCACACCCAAGGAAGAGAGTGTCCGGACCCTTTCAGTGGGTGGGTTTGTAGATAAGCAGAAACAATTACTAAGTGTCCTAACTTAGAAATAGAAGAGTGTGGGAGCCCGTTCTGGGGTTCCTCGTGGCTTTACCCAGCAGGTCCGAATAGAAGATGATCAGGACCACGGGCCTGAGTGCAGGTGTCTGAGATGGCCTGCACTTGGCTGTGCTGGGGGAGGAGGTCTTTTGCTCCACCCCTTGGCATCTCTATAAAAACCCTGGACCAGAGACAGTCGGGGGCCGTTGGAATAGGTTCCAGGCCCTCTCGAGGCTATCCTTTATTTTCTGTTTATCTCCACAAGATTCTCCGCTATAAATCCTTCTATCTAATATTTCCTGCTGATCGCACTCAAGAAAACTCTGGGAAGCTGTGGGGGTGGTGGGTAAACGCCCCACAGAAGAGCCGAGAGCTTCAAATGCAGTCTGTTCTAGCCTGTCTTTTGGGACACATAATATGTAACTTACAGATGAAATAGCCCTGCCGTCTTTATCTTCCCCATGCTCCTGCAAAGAGAATCATCGTCCTTTGGATTTTCAGAGTCACCAGTGCTCAAAGTCGCTCAGCCCAGAAGGTAGACGTCCGTGTTTCTTCCTCATGTCCGTTTCCATCCCGTGTCTTTTCCCTTATTTCAATGCTGGGGAGGAAGCCAGCGCTTCATATGTGTTAGGCAAGATCTTGTTGGCTTTGGCTCTGCATTATAGTAGTAATCTTATATGGAGATGCCTTCCGTGTGAACTTTTCCAGTTTTCAGATGTGAGTGACTCATGACGGAGGTGAGAGCAGCCTCCTTCAGGTGCAGTTCCGTGTCCACACAGCTTAGTGACCAGGCTTCTGGCTGCTGTCCTCTGAGATGCCCCGCTGATATCCCAGCTTCGAGGACCAAAACAGCTTGTCTCGGCACTTTTCCCAGTTTTGATCCTGATATCTGGAAGTTTACATTGTCTACAAGGCCCCTGTCCTTTATCCATACTGGGCTGGGCTACACTGGGTTCTCACAATAACAGGATCGCTGGTATTTAGCCTCACCGATTGGGAGAGTTGTAGATTTCTCTGCTTTTAACCGTGTGTGTGTGTGTGTGTGTGTGTGTGTGTGTGTGTGTGTGTGTGTGTGAGACACATGAGAACACACTAGAAGATTCACAGACACAGGAGACAAACTTCTCAACTCTCAAAGTAACCAGGGCCAGGAAACTTCTGGAAATCAGATGATTGTAATCCTTAAAGTCTTGTTTGCACCCTCCTATGTATCGTCCCCCCCCCCCCCCCGCCCCAATTAAAAATATTTATGTGTGTTTGTATGCATATTTGGTGGGCATGGGTGTGTACCTGTCATGGTGTGCATGTCACAACATGCATGTGGTGGTCAGAGGAACTTTGGGGTCTCAGTTCTCTTCCTCCACAGTGGGTTCCATGGATTGAACACAGGAATCTGCATTTTAACATGGACTGATGTGTTTGGAATATAAACTGAATTTTGGGAACTAACGACTTAAGGAGACGTCCCTGGTTTCCTGTGGTGGCTGTAGAGGCTGTAGAGGCAGCATGTAACTCCACCAGAGACAATACATGTACATTTGATGAAGACTTGCCTTAGAGCTACCCAGCATGGAATTAATTATTCGAGCATCACCCAGACAGCTTTAAAGGCATCCTAATGAGGGCTCCGCTCATCATCCATCATCATCCTATTTAGCAGGCTTGGATAGTGCTTGAGGATATTTTTTAAGCCTCTGGTGTTTTGATGTGCAGTCAGCCCTAAGATTTCAGTGTCTGAAGTCAGAAGGTGGAAAAGTTAGAAATGGGGACTGCTCACTTTCGCCGACACTCTGAATTCAGTACCACATGTGAATGTCAAAAGCAGTCACTCTGGAAAAGAGACTCTCCTGGGGAGGGAAACTCAAGACAGCTGGGTTTGTAACCTGACAGGGTTCTGCAGGCTGGAAAGGCCTGAGAAGAACCAGCTCTTAGGTTCCCAGGAGATTGAATGGGGACCTCAGTGAGGGCAGGGGCAGCCAGAGCAGTCCCCAGAGAAATGGCTGCCCCGGTGCCAGCCTCCCTTGGGGCTTCCTTTTCAACACTTCCTGCCAACTTGGAGTTGGTGTGTTCTATTTTATTTTCTCCTTTTACTTTGATTTCTTTTTCAAGAAAACGTCTGAAGTGGAAGGGGCTTCTTTCCCCCACCCAGTTCCGAGTCAGTTGATGAGAAGGTGGTCTGTGCACCCCTGTGGGTCATGCAGCCCGTACCCATGGGTGTGCCCAGCTGGCTGGGTGTTGGAAGCCAGAGCAGGAAGGTGTGTGTGTGGCCTGGGAGCCCAGAGGAAGGTGATTCACCAGGAGGAAGGCCAGCAGGCCCTCCTCGTGCCAGACAGCCACCACTCAGCGCAGGAAATGGAGACCTCTCCATTTCTGGGTCTAAAAAAAGCAGAAGAAAGAACATTAGCATCCTTCAAATTCCTGCAGCTGCTTCTGTACTCAAGGGGATAAGGAGTTGCCGATGCCTAGTAGGGAGTTAGGCTTATTTATGGGTGGGTCAGTATTTTCTTTTTTCCGAGAGCTGGAAGGCTTCCTGTGTGTCCCTCCTCCAGTGTCCTAAAGCTGCTGTCGTGGCTCCCTGGATCTCCTTTGCTGTTTTTGTTGTAAGGCAGCTCCATGTTGTCCGTGGTGAGAGGTTTGGAAGGACACAATTCCAGTGTGTGATCACAGGGCCTTTCTGCTCTGAACAGCTCTGATGAGATCATCTGATTGATAGTCTAGCTCAAGGTTCTTGCGCTTCCTGGTAAAGAGTGACTTCTCCCACCCCAGTGGTGATGGGCAGCGAGTGTGTGTGTGTGTGTTCCTCACTCTGCAGAAGCAAGTTCAGAACACACAGCATTCAGCCTGTTCTATTATTTGTGTCTTGTTAAAAAATAAAACAAGCTGGGCCGTGGTAGCACACGCCTTTAATCCCAGCACTCAGGAGGCAGAGGCAGGCGGATCTCTGTGAGTTCGAGGCCAGCCTGGTCTACGGAGTGAGATCCAGGAAAGGCACAAAGCTACACAGAGAAACCTTGTCTCGAAAAATCAAAGAAAAAAAAACAAACAAAACAAAAACAAAAACAAATCCATAGGAAGGCTCTGTCTGCAGTTAAACTGACGCTCGCCCACTGGGTCATCTCCCAACTGCCTGACTCATCCCTGAGAGTGCTTATCTAGTTGTGGCTTAAAATTCTCCGGGGGAAGGAAACTCCACCCTGGCCAAGGCAGCCGTTGCCAAGTGTAATAACCCCTTTGATGACTCTTCTTCATCACTACTTTTTCCTTGTGGAAGTCTGTGAGGTAGCAGAAAGGAAAGTCAGTCTGTTCTCCCTCCAGCATCCTTGGCAAACTGTGATTATTCCTGGATGTATCCTATGGACAGGCTGTTGTGCCAAGTGTGGAGCAGTCAGCTTGCTCTCCCCACTCCCCACTCTCTACATTTCTTTTAT
This sequence comes from Peromyscus maniculatus bairdii, assembly GCF_049852395.1. Lineage (NCBI taxonomy): Eukaryota > Metazoa > Chordata > Mammalia > Rodentia > Cricetidae > Peromyscus > Peromyscus maniculatus. The sequence continues at coordinate 10,850,108 of NC_134858.1, read as the reverse complement.
TTTTTTTATTTTATTTTTTTTTTTTATTTTTTTTGAGACAGGGTAACTCTATGTAGCTCTGGCTGTCCTGGAACTCTTTGTGTAGACCTGGCTGGCTTTGAACTCAGAAGTCTGCCTGCCTCTGCTGGGACTAAAGGTGTATGCCACCATGTCCAGCTCACAGTTCTCATCTTAAAGGGAATTAGAGATCGTTTATTCTAGAGCCATTTTGAGTGACCCTGGCCTAAGAACACAGATTTAGGTTACTCAAAATTCCATGTTCCAATGCGGAAGGAGTCTCACGGGGTTTTTATAGTTCCACAGAATAAAAAAAGTCATAAATCAAGGCAAGTTGACAATAATTGCTGGGTCCACCAGCAGGTACATAGAGATGCAGGAAGCTTTTCTATGGAGCCGAGATGCTGTCTGACAGCATTTTAGCTCTTTGATTGGTGGAGCCTAGTGTTCTGCTATTAAAAGAGCTTCTGAGAGGTTTTTATTTATTATCATGAGATGGTAGTTCTGAGACAGAGTGGGACAAGGAAGGCTAACACTAGCCCAAGATGAAGTAATTGGCCTCTGAACCTAAAACAAATTCCAGTCATTCCACAGAACAGAAATTCCACCAGTTGATGCAGACACAGAAACTCTTTCCAGGAAGTTGGTTTTTTGTTTGTTTGTTTTTGTTTTTATTTTGCTCATAGCCAGACACAGCTTCTTTTCATCCACAGTAAATGAATGCGAACACTGCCCAGCCTCGTATTGCCTGCACCTGGTCTCTGCCTTCATGATTGCCAGCTGCCCATCACCAGCGGGCCATGCTCACCTCCTCCACCTGAGACCGGTGCGGCCTTTCTCCCCTGGGCAATGACCTGCCAGGCGGAAGACCTGAGTTCTCCCTGCGCTCTGTCCTGGGTGCTGTGGTGGCGATGCTGACCCCCACATCCCCTAGGAACCAGGCACATCAGCCCCAGACCTCCCTCGTCTCAGGAGCGCTTCTTCTGGGCTGGCACCTCCTGTGATACCTCCCTCCCTCTTTGTTCTTCTTTCCTTGTGTTCCCTCAGTACCATGTGATCGTCCACCACCCTGAACCTGCCGGACAGACAGACTCTTCATTATAAGGCAGACAGACAAAAGTTAGAGTAGCCCAAACCACTAGTCTATAAAAATGCCAGGCCCAATGCCCAGGAGCCAACTCTCAGCTCCCCTCTCTGACTGTCTTCTTGGCTTTCAAACACCCCGGTGTACATGTATGTGCATGTACCTGTGTGTATGGGGCATAGGAGTGTGCACATATGTATGTGTCCGTGCGTGCGTGTGCAGTGTGAATGTGTGCATATACATGTGTATATACTGCCCATGCTCTTTGAAGCTGATCCTAGTAACCCTTTCAGTCTTCCAGCAGTCCTGGCCCTCTGCACAGCCTCCTGTTCATCTGGGGACAGCCTGTCACCCTTTCTTACTTGAAGGATGGCTCTCGGTTCTTTGTCTCTTGGGACAGTTCCTTGCCTGGTTTGGGAAGGCTTGACTGGGATACTGGCCCCTGCTGCTTCCCCGAGCGGTGCCAAGGCAGCCTGGGCCTGTCAGTAGGATGAGCAGGAGAGGAAAACAGGAGAGGAGCTGGCTGGAGAGCTGGGTGGTTCAAGCCCCACAGCTCTGCCGTGTGCTCCTAAGGCTCACCCTATCACTGGGCAGCTCCTCCCTCCCTTCCACCGCCGGGGACCGACTCCTTGTGCTAACTCTGCTGACTCTAGCCTTAGAGGTTTGCATGGAGTTTGCAGCCTGCTGATCCTTAGCATGTAGGCTATACTCAATGCTCCTTGTCATTGTTCTCTGGCTGTTCTGGACCAGCCCGAAGATGAGACCCAAGTGGCTCCTCCCAATCCCCCTTGTCCTGGGGCAGAAGTCCACCTTTGCCTGTCCCTTCAGGAAACCCTGGTCCTACAATTTGTTGACATCCTTGCTACCTTTACTTACAGACTCCCCAGACTGAAGCCGGGGCCCGGAGCCCCCCCCACCCGTATTCGGTATTTTCTACCCACTGTCCTCATTCCCGAGCCCTCACGACTGATCTCAAGTCATTGTTCCCTTTGTCCCCATCCTCTCACTTCTCAGTGTGCTTCACACTCAGGCCGCAGCTCCCCTCCTCTGCTTTGGACATGACACTAGGTGACTGATTCTCCTTACAGCGCTGTCTCTGCCTCCCAAGTGAACCTCGCCCCTGCTGTCTTCATAGAGGTTGCACTGTGGCTCTCAGAATTCCCCTCCTTGCTTGAGAGGCTTGGAGCCGCTCCTGGCATGTGTTGGGAGCATTGGAACTGGGTAAGCTGGACTTGGTCCTTGGCATGTCCACATTCCGGTTGAATGACTTTGTACTTGCCACTTTCTCGGGGTTTCAGTTTTCCCAGTGATCACCGTGCCTACCTCAGGGTGCTGAGGAGGGAATGGCAGCATTCATGTTCCTCAGATCCTTTTGATTCCCATCTCCTCCTTCTAATTTTCCTCTTCAGAATTCAGTTCCCAGGCTGCTGTTTCTGCCCAAACTCTCTGTAAGGAAATAGCACTAAGCCTTTGTTGGCCTTTGGTTTCACTGATCTGTAGTCATCTTGTGTGTCCCTTGAGTTTTATGTTATATTTTGTTTCTGCTAAAGAAAAGAACTTCCTGCATCCATGCCTTTCCTTCTCGACTGCTCTTTTCCTGTCTCTCTCATATCTAGCGACGGTTGCAGACTGCGCTGTTCTGTTTTTTCTGGACTCTCTTAACATTGCAAGCATCTGCATCTCCTCTCCTTAAATAGATCTGACCTCCTTGCTGGGAGGGCTGTTTGGAGGCTTAGAAAGTAGAGTGGGAACTTTGGCTCTGGGGCAGGACTTCCCAAGGTCACACCCTGATCCAGCACATACCAACTGTGTGATCTAGGACAGTCAACTCTCACCAAAATCTCAGATCTTTCAATCAAAAGTATTGAAATAATAGCATATCGCTGTGAGTTTAGACGAGGGACTTATTGATTTGCTACATGTAAAACTTAAGGTCAGTAAGTCATTGGCTATTGTTATTATTCCCAGTCTCAATATCCCTTCTACAGTGGCTCACACACAATGTAGCCCTAATAAGTGTTGTTTAACAGATAGATGTCACTTCTCATAATCCCTTATTATCTACCCTTTGTTTTTCTAACATGGCTATCATCACAAAATCATAATACTTAATTCTGAAACAAAAAAGATATGCCATGGGTTTAAATAGCTCTTACTATCGGTTAAGGAAACACAAGCTTGTTGAGAGAACCATTCTTTTCTCTCGGTACTAAATTTGAAAAGGAATTTATTGTAAGGTTATGAGGCAGGAGACCAGTAAACTGGAGACAGCTTCTTCTTCTAAACCCTATTTAACATGTTGATCTTAGGGAAAAACATTCCGTTAAATACAGGCACCACATCAAATTACATCATCAGTCCAGAGGGATAAGGTCAGTTGGGAGGCAGAATGGCCTGAAGGTTCTGTGTGTTCTCTCCCTACAGAGATGCCCCTGGGGAGCCAGAGTAAACCTGGGGCGTGTTGGGGTGGGTGTAACCTGGAGACTAGACCTAATCTGGAATTGCTTCTTATGTCACTGGTATGGCTTTGTCTCTAGGGATCTGTGTTGTCATTAATTTGCTGTGTTTGCAATAAGCAGGTCATTAAACTGTCTGTAGTGTGTGGAAAGTGCTCCTGACCCTTAGGCGTCAGCGGGGCAGAGAATGTATTAAGAATGTTTGAATCAGTCTTCACCGATTTTAATTTTGAGTAATAAATCATGCAGAAGAATTAGTATAAAAACAGAATCATGTGTTTCAAATACTGCCCAGTGTGGCTTGGGAAAGATCCGGGGGTTCCCACACTGCTCCGTTGGTGACAGTGTCCTCCTTAGCCTCCATCATCCATGAACTGCCTAGATAGGTTGGCCTAGGAAGGTCTGTGGGAGGTTGTCTTGGTTATCAGTTGGTCCAGCAGGGCCCAGCCCACAGGGCGGCACCATCCTTGGGCTATATAAGAATACTGAGCAATGCAGAGCTGGAACTGGCAAGCGGCCTCCTCCCTAGTTTCTGCCTCAGGCCCTGACTTCCCTCAGCACAGGCTGAGACTTAGGGTGTCAGATGAAATAAGCCTTTAGGCCACAGTGTTTGTAGAGCAACAGACAGCAAATTCGAGGTGGAGGGTTTCGGCCTGTGCAGCTGCTGGCACCTTCGGTGAAGGCGCTGAAACACACGCGGGCCAGACTCCAGGAGCCAGTCTGGGGGAGACTCAAGCAAAGCAGATGCCTCACACGCCTTTGTAAGACAGGGTCTCTCTAGGTAGCCCTGGCCGTCCTGGAACTCATTTTGTAGACCAGACTGGCTTTGAACTCACAGAGCTCTGTCTGCCTCTGCCTCTGAGTGCTAGGACCAAAGGTGTGCGCCACCACACCAGGCTCAGATACATTTGGGGATGATGAAAGTCCAGCAAAATAGGGAGAGACAGAGGCCTTTGTCAGAGAAGCCTTTCAGACCTGAGCACACGAGAAATTCTCCCAGTGTGATCACATATAAACATTGGGTAAAATGTGTCATTTTTAAACATTTAGATTCACATTTGAGCAAAAAAAAAAAAAAAAGTTCTTAGGTGTCAAAAATATGTAAAAAGCAGTGAAAGAGATGCATAGGAAGCCAAGGGCACCATTGGGACGGAGCTTTAACACACCTGGGCACAGAGAGAAAGGCCACCTCCGTGTTTGTGACGTGGAGGCAGCACAGGGCTCTGGGAGCAGCTGGGAGCTGAGAAAGGGCTGCAGTCCTGGTGAGCCCGGGGAGACTGACTGTGTGCAGTCCTGGTAAGCCCGGGAAGACTGACTCTGTGCAGTCCTGGTAAGCCTGGGAAGACTGACTGTGTGCAGTCCTGGTAAGCCCGGGAAGACTGACTGTGTGCAGTCCTGGTAAGCCCGGGGAGACTGACTGTGTGCAGTCCTGGTAAGCCCGGGAAGACTGACTGTGTGCGGGCGAGGCTGTGAGAGGATCGCCCAGGAGGGCAGAGCAGGCCCCCGGGAGAGGAGACCTAGAGAGGAGCGGGCCCCTGAAGGAGAGGAGACCTAGAGAGGAGCGGGCCCCTGAAGGAGAGGAGACCTAGAGAGGAGCAGGTCCTTGTGGGGGAAGCCTGGAGCTAGCCCCCTTCCTTCTCAGCAGCATCTTTGTTCTTCGTGAGAAACCCTGAACTGAGGAAATCATCCCAAAGTCCAGTCCAGAGTCACTGAAGTCTGCAGGGTCCAGGCAAAGGCAACAAGTGTTGATTTCACTGCTCAGCACCAAACCCACTGGGCCCTTAGACCTACTCGTCTGCGGATGCTGCAAAGCATTTAGGTAGACCCATCGCCTCAAAGCCAGTTAGCAGAAACAAACAAAGAAATAGGGCCTGCGGGAATGGCCTGGTGTCAGCTGCTTGGCCTGTAGGCTTGAGGACTTAAATTCCACCCCCCAGCATACACATCAAAATAAATAAGTAAATAAAGAAACCAAAACACCCAAAGGAAGCAGAACGTCTTGTGGGGCCTTTAAAGCAAGTGTGTCAAAGAGAGATAAAGAAGTATTGTGTGTGGGAGGGGCAGGCTTGAGACAAATTCTAGGGAAAAATGTGAAATGAAATGAAAACTCTAGGCTAGATTTAACTGAAAGAGAGCCATTGGATTGGAAGTTCGCTCTGCACCAAATGGAGAAGGGCAGATGTAAAATGTGGAAACGAGGCCGATAGGAAGGAAGGACGGGCTCCGGGCAGGTGTCTAGCTGGAATCTTCATGAAGATCTCCACATGTTTGAAAAAAGATCTTGGCCATTTTTTTCCTCAATAGTTTAATACTGAATTAGATAAGCCTTGGGGGATTTCTCTAATTTTTCCTTTTCTGTTTTAATTTTGGCTAGTAGCATCCACACTGATTTGAATATAGAGCAGCTGGAGAAGGGCAGATGAGGGTAAGAAAGATTTATTTTAGTTCTAGTTTAAGGTACAGTTGGTGGTGTTGGGGAAAGTGAGGCACAGGAGTGTCTCACCTGTGGTGTGAGAATTTGCTCATAGTACCTGGGCCAGGCGGATGAAGAGACAGGACAGGAAAGAGGTTGACTGTAATCTCATGGCCCACCCATCACCCACTTCCTCTGTTGAGTCTCTACATCCTAAGGTTCCATAACCTTCCCAAATGGCAGTGCCAGCCAGGAGTTAAGTGTTCAAACACGTGAGCTGGTGGGGGACATTTCACATTAAAACCGTATTAGATAACAGGTGGACCTCAGTTAGAGGTTAATGATGAGCAGGTGGCTGGGGAGACCATGAATGATGCGTCTGCAAGTTGTCATGAAGGGCAGGCATCAGGAATCAGAAGAGGCCAGCCGTGACGTGAAGTATGTGCCAAACCTTGGTGGGACAGGTCAAGTGTGGCCCACAGGGTCCCATACACTTGGGATGTCGTGAGTCACAAACTCACAGAGTACAAAACGATTCTAGGTCTTCTTGGAACTGTCTCTTGCTCCAGCAGCTCCAGGGTATACCACAATTCCTAGATCTTTGAGGAGTCTGTCGTTTCAACTTTTCTTGAGTCTCCATCCTTCTTTTCTTCCATCGAATCCAGCATTACTGGGGGAAATGTGAGGCTCTGTCCACTGGAAACAGGTTTTTCAGGAAGGTGAGTTCCTGTGAGGTTTATCTAGGTTACCCTGGCAACTCAGGATCCTTTACTGTTTAACATCACTGTGGTGCAGGAGTGGAGGAGGCTGTCAGCCGTGATTTTGCAATCTTAGTTCAGAAAGTTTGCTTTACATGAATTCTTGGTGTTCAGTGCCACCTCTGCTGCTGCATGGAACAGTAGGGAGCAGACAGATGGAGTGCTGACACAGCAGACACAGTGGACAGCCCTCACCAGTTGTTCCCTGTCTGTGCTGACAAACGTTTGCACTTGCTTGCCTGGACAAACGAAGGAAGAGGTGTGAAGACCCTCAGGTGTGAAGACCCTCAGGTGTGAAGACCCTCTGGTGTGAAGACCCTCAGGTGTGAAGACCCTCAGGTGTGAAGACCCTCAGGTGTGAAGACCCTCTGGTGTGAAGACCCTCTGGTGTGAAGACCCTCTGGTGTGAAGACCCTCTGGTGTGAAGACCCTCTGGTGTGAAGACCCTCAGGTGTGAAGACCCTCAGGTGTGAAGACCCTCTGGTGTGAAGACCCTCTGGTGTGAAGACCCTCTGGTGTGAAGACCCTCTGGTGTGAAGACCCTCTGGTGTGAAGACCCTCTGGTGTGAAGACCCTCTGGTGTGAAGACCCTCTGGTGTGAAGACCCTCAGGTGTGAAGACCCTCTGGTGTGAAGATCCTCTGGTGTGAAGCCCCTCTGGTGCAGGTGTCCTTTGCCTCCTCTCTTCATTCAGGCTTCGCAGCACTGCAGGCTCAGGTGTTTGCCTCTCTTTGCTGTCTGAAAATGTTTCACATATTCCATGACACACAGAAAAGGGGACTATGGGTAGTGTGGCTTTTTTCCCTTCTCTCTGACGGAGAAATGGATGCAGCTGTGTCTATTAAGAATAGATTCCAGGAGATGGTGTGGCTTACCAGTTCACAATAGCGTTAGTGAATGAAAGGGCTGACTTAATTCATACCCTAGTCTGCCACTGATGTGTCTTAGTTTTTCCATCTGTAAACAATATTCACAGCCCTTTACAAAGTTCTATATTTAAAATGTCTCACTGATAGTTCAAGTCATACTTCTGTCTGGCGCTGTCCAGTCAGTGTTTGGGCAGAGTGGCTGTGCTCTCTGTGTCTGTTTAAGACACTGGATCCTATCTGCCCATCAAGCCATATGCCACAGTATGGCGTCCGCGAGAGTGCAGAAGTGATGGACAAGGCTTCTGAGGAAAGCAGAGGAGGGAGAGGCGCTCTCTACTGTCTGAAGAGCCAGAACATGTAATTGACTCTTTACCTAGGCAAGGCCGGGGCGCACGAGTCCTGGATCCCAGTGTGGGACTGGGTCCTGGCCTTCCCAGCCACCTCCATGTCACCATCGGGGTCTGTTCTCCACGTCCCTGGGAAGTGTGGGCAGAAAAGGCAGACAAACAAACACAGCAAACCTTCTGATCAGAATCGCAAAGTCAGTCTGTCCCCTGAAGTCCTGAGCCACACAGTGGGGTGAAACAGGAAAGGGACCCCAAATAACCAGGGTACCCTAGAAAAGCTGTACAGCCTTTTGGGATCTGGACCCCTTTCTGAAGATCTTGTATCCTTCGTAGATAAAGCCTTGTGTTTCCTCTGAAATGATGGGCTCATTGGAAGGATAAAGCACATGGAAACCGAAGAAGAGTTAAAATAACAGGCTCTGCAAAGATCCTGGAGTTGTGGGGAGCAGTGAGCCCTTTGTGGTCAGAGCAGAAGCAGAGGCACCCCACTCAGTGTCCGCTGTGGAGCCCCTGTGACTGTGGTGGCTGGGGGGCCAGCTTGCAGTTGGCGAGTGAGTCGGTCCAGTCCCCATTCTTCCCCAACACCAGGATGTTTATGTCCTGTGCCTCTCTTTGTTCTTCCTCCTCCTCTTCCCTCTTTAGCCTCTTCCCCTTCATCATCTAAGAACCTTGCTTCTCTGGCCATGCCCTGGGCTGCAGTCTGTCCCCATGTGGCCCTTGCATTGAAGACACTTCAGCATACTCTGTGTCTTCACTGTGCTCTGCCAACAGGGCGACCAGAAGCCATCCACAGACTTCCCTTAAAGCTAAAGATACTGCACCAGCTTCAGTGCAGACAAGATACCCTAGTGAATGAAGAAGGCATCTTACAGCATGTGGCCTTACACCCGGCCCCAGAGATCCTGCCTCTGCTGTGTCTTGATCTCCTGATTCAGCAGCGAAGCTACTGTTTCCTGGGGTGTATCTTTCAGCTTTAAGAAAGTGGAGACAAAGGCCTTGCAAAATGAATGAGCTCCTTATCTTCTTCCTCCCAGGGATGGGGTGGGTGGGGGAGCATCTAGATGCATTGCTTCTTAGGCTAGGGGAGGACGGAATGACATGGTAGAGCCAGCCTGCAGAGACCTGCAGGAGGCTCCAGCAGACACACCTGCTGGATCCTCAGCATCACTTGTCTGAAGGCCCACACTGTGGAAGGCCACAGCAGAGCCAGGCAAACACACAAGATCAGCTTGACCTAGATGGGAAGATGATTAAACCCCATGACCTACTAGATATTTGAGGGTGGTGTAGGGAGTTAGCTCCAATATTAGGGTGTCAGTTAGCAGAGAGAGATTTG